>NC_044911.1:37245179-38445179 GCF_001633185.2 Quercus lobata
GCCTTTATTTGACTTGTCTTTACATTCTATCGGAAATAAAAAAGCAAAAAATGACAAACTCTTTCATTCTTTTTCTGTTAAATAATAAAAAAAAGCGCAATTCTATAAGGTTGAATAAAAATTCAATTCATTTTTTTATATTGATATAATTGCTATGCTTCGTGCGTGACTCGTTGGTTTTTGTAGGGTTGGTAGTCAAAAAAACGGACTGGCCCATAGTATGAACTAATAACTATCGAACTAATAAACAACTCACCGCTTCATATTATCTGAAACAGCTTCATAATTTATGGCTTTAGAATATGCCAACAGGACTGAAAGAAGGCCATAGAAAAACCATCAGGACCTAGAGCCTTATCGCCATTAAATCCTTGAATCACTCCAAGCACCTTATCCTCATTAAAAGGTCTATCCAACCAGGCTGCATCCTCCTCAGATAATCTATAGAATTCCAAGTCATTCAACATTTGAAGAATTTTGTATTTCTATCACCCTCTTTAAGATAGAGAATTCGAGATTTTTGCCACCAACAGATTTCCTCCAAAAGAGTTGTCTTTTCCAACTCACTTGTGAGACGTTCCTTTTCCAAATTCTCAACATCAGACAAGGGACGAGTTTCCTCCAGAGAGAGTCCAAATCACTAAGACTCATCCATAACCTTTTTTTTCTTCTCTTACATATGACCAAAATCATCCTCATTCCATTTTTCAAATCGACCTTCAAAGCTCTCAGTTTATTAGCAATTCTATAACTGGGAGATCCCTAAAAATTATAGGAGTCCCACCAAGAATGCACTTTCTCGACAAAACCCTCTGCCTTTAACCACATGTTCTCAAATCTGAATGGTCTTTTACCCCTCTAAAAATTCCCCCCTTCTAACAGAATTGGAAAATGATCTGAGACCAGTTTAGCCATCCTACGCTGACAAACAAAAGGGAACTTATCCTCCCAATCAGGCAACAAGAGGAATCTGTCAATCCTAGATCTCGATGCCTCAACACAAGAATTAGACCATGTGAAAGCATCCCCTTCCAAAGGAAGATCTAGTACACCATGATCTGCTATGAAATCAGAAAACTTATGAATAGCAGGGGTAAAGGATTCTGCACCAAGGCGCTCTAACGGGAACCTCACCACATTAAAATCACCTCCCACACACCAAGGCACATTCCACCAACTTCTAATCCCGGCCAACTCCTCCCACAAAAGTTGTCTATCTCTATCAACATTAGGGCAATAGGCCCCAGAAAGAGCCCTCTCAAAGTTGTCAGCAACATTCTTGAACCGACAAAGAAACAGAGAAGCGACCTACTGCCTCCATTTTTCCACTACCCTTCTATCCCAAAACACCAAAAAACCTCCAAAGGAACCAATTGACCCTAAGAAAACCCAATCAAAATGTTGGCAACCCCATATACTACATATCACCCCTCTTGTGATTAAATCCATTTTTGTTTCCTGCAAACAAACAATATCTGTCTTCCATATCTTGATGATGTTCTTGACCCGAAGCTGCTTCTCATTATCATTCAGTCCCCTAACATTCCATAAAATAATTCTAAGATTAATTGATGCACCATTAGGTCCCTATCCCTACTGACACTCCTTGTCTTGGTTGATCCATTCTCATGATTTCAAGAATTCACATATTCTTCAACTCCTGCTTCCCTTTCATGCCCATCTTTGTCAATTTCTTCTGGGCACTTTCTTCAACCAGTTGCTATTTTTTCCTAGCCTCTAGAGATAGAAATAATCCAACCTATACCTTAAGATTCTCCAAGGAAGTGCCCACTGATTTCTTAACGGCTTGATTTTTCCAGTAACCCAAAGCAACAACTGAGTACTGTTTGTTTGCCTCATCTTCAACATTCTTCACTGGAGATGTCATTGCCGCTGTTGCGCTTGCTGTTGCTAAAGGCGCTACAAACATGGGCTCCTCATCCACATCAGTAGATAAAGCATCCCAGGCTACATCGCACTCACAATCATCAGCCCAATTCAAAGGAAGCCCCTCCTCCCTGAGCAAAAGCTCCTTTCCTTGCCTGCTTACACTATCTAACTCATCAACTGAGCCCAAAAACTATATGAGACTTCTCTAGAGATCAATAAAGGGAAAGTGGAATCACCACTTGTCTTCCATCTCTCAATTCAAAAACCCAATCTCTAGAGTTGCCCCAAGACCACCTATCCAAGCCATAAAAAATAAATAAAATAAATAAAAACCAGCCTAATTGAGGGCTGAAGCTCCTTGTTGGTTTGGGCAAGAGGAACGAGCTCAAGATCGTCAGACCAAGCTTCGGAAAGAGTAGTCCCTGAATCCGCAACAGCAACACAAAGAGATGAAGACTGTCGACCGCAAAAGGATGAGAGACAGCCCCCATCATATCATCGTGCTAGTGGGACAATCTCCTTTAGCCCATCTAGGAAGTGGAGGAGAAGAAAGGATTGTTAGTTGGATTTGGGGAGATTGCAGAAATGTTAACTGGTCTATATCAGTATGTTGTTGGTTTTGAGGGTATTAATAAAGAGAATAAATTCAATGAGGACGGGGTGTAAACCTTACACCAGCCAATAAGATCATGCCACATCAGCCTTTTACTTAAGACTCATTGTAAAATCAATACATCCTAATACACCTAATAACATCTTTAAAAAAACTCTATTTCACGTTTTCAGACCAGATGTGAAAAAGAGTCCCTAAAATCTCATCTCCCTCCTCAACTCCTCATTCTCCTGCCACAAACCTAGCCTAACCTCCGTTTACCGCCGCATTACCTAGCCAGACCTCCACCACATCAATTCATTGGAGTCACTATTGAAACCTTGAAAGTGGAATATGTGACTTCAACGTTTGTTTTGCTATATTTTGTTATTGGGTTTTACTAGGTGATTTGCTATGTTTGGATATCTTGTCGGTATGGGTTTTGCACAGTAACATAGAATTTTGTTTTTTGTTCCATAGTCAACATAGAAACATAGAATCTTGTCTTTTATTGATAGTCGACGGAATGATTGAGAAATCTCGAAATCCATTTTGGGAAAAAGAAGAAATCAAGAAAAATTAAAACTTGAGCAAACTTGCTAAAACAATGAGATTTCAGTTTTTTTTTTTTTTTTTTTTGGGGGGGGGGGGGGGGTTGGGGGGGGATAGGAAAGGATGAGATTTGGGTTTAAGTTTGTTGTGAAATCAAAGACATTGATGAAAGTGGGAGTTAATTGAGATGCTATTAGGTGTGGCGGGATGTATTTCTCATTAAGTAAAAAGCTGACGTGGCAATCTATTATTGGATGTGTAAAACATGGGTTTTACACCCTGTTCTTACCAAATTTGGACTCATTAACAAAATGTTTGATAGGTTGATTGATGGTGGCTGCTTTGGTAATGATGAATTTGGGCTTGTGGTTTTGTGTTTGATGTTGGTATTGACTTGAGTTTGGTAGTATTGATGTGTGGGAGGTGATTGGGCTTGATGGGTTGGGCATGTGGATTTGAAGTTGATGGCTGTGAAGAAGAGGAGGTTCCAGGTAGGGAGAGATTGGGCTTTTGTGTGATGGGTTTCGGGGTAAAGTGAGGTAGATGTGGGGAGTTGGGTTGTAGTTTTTGGTTGGAAAGGAGGATTGAGTTTTGAGGTTTAGTCTTAAAATGGGACCTACGAGGTTTAGTTTTTCCTAGACTCTTGCAATTTTTGTATTTGATTTCCTTTACCTTGTTCACTCCCGGTGCACTAGGGTGTTCCTTTTTTATCAATATATCTTATTACTTATCAAAAAAAAATATATAGATTGGCCCTCTTCATTAATGTTGGCCCATTGCACCTCCCATTGCCATTAAGGACCGCGTGCTATTTTCATGTGGGCATTTAAAACTACCCCAGCAATGATACCATTCAAATCTGCCTCATGATTGACAAGCACAGGTTTTGCCCCAAAACTAGTACTTTTTTCCTTCCCAACTCCCCCATATCCTGTGTATCTCGCTTAACGATGCCATTAGTCAACAGATTTGAATTTTCAGAAGAAAGCAAAAATTAAAAATAAATTGTAGGTGATATGTGTGATGCATTAATTATTAATTAATTTGATAGTTCTCAATTTATAGATATATTTAGTTTTCAGATTATTAGTTATACAGATTATTAGTTATACTGTTATAGCATTATGAGTTAGCAGTTGGCAATGTGGGCGAGTTTAACAATTTTATTTGGTTAAATTTGTGTGACATTTTTATAATTTATTATGTCTTTGTTTCTATCTAAAAAATAGTTAGAATACTGTATTAATTAGAAATAGTTAGAATACACTATATAAATTATTCAAGCACATGGTCTACACTCACTCACTCTATCACTCACCCACTGTCCCCACAACACACACTAACCCCACTACCAACACTAATAATTTATAACACACTGCATTTTTCCACCACACTGTAGCCCATTTAGCCACATCCCCACACCCGAGTTTGTCCTCTCTAAAAGTCTCTATTACGTAACTCTTTTTAACTACTTTATTCTAGAACTCATTGTCTCCAAAACACAAAAGTCATAGAAATAGTCTGCCACACTTTACTATTGCCACATCTTACTTCTCACATCTCGGCTCAGCAAAACACACAAATACACTCAACAGAAAATCATATCACAGTCAAAGAAAATTAGGAATAGGCTTCAAAGAGAGAGAAATACTTGTGAGATTGAATCACAGATCTGGTGAGGCGAGGACTGAGGAGTGGCTGGTGGTAGCACAATTGTGGTTTGTCCACATCGGAGCTCTCCGCCACACACTCTCTCTCTCTCTCTCTCTCTCTGACTTAGAACTGTTGGGGCAGATCTGGTAACAGATATAGTTCAACTCTCGAACTCTCTTTTTCTAGTCTATATGACTATATTGGTCTCTTGTTTTTTCTAATTTTTTTTGTCAATGGGCTGATCTGTGGGTATCAATTTTTTTAATTAATTTTTGTGAAGTTTTTATTAAATTTGTGGGCTGTTTGGGCTTATAAATGGTTTTTTTTTTTTGTTTAATTTGTGATGTTATTTGTGTTAAATTTTGGTTAAGGGCCAAGATTTTGAGGAGGGGGGGGGGGGGGGGATTGTGGCCAACATGGGTCCGTCCCTGACCTTGCCCCTGCCCCACCAAAACCCAGCAGAATCCACAACTCCAAGACTGGAACAAGAAGTTGCCTACATGATCAAAATAATTCAAAGTTCAAGATGACTAATGATCTATTTACCAATGCCATAACCTAACATTTGTAATCCGATAAAACCCAAAAAAATTCTACTACAGACTGATCAGACTATATTCAAGTAATAGGACTCAAAAAGTTTTGCAGAATTATTGGGATATGAATTGCATACCCATTGAAATCCTTCCTTCTCTTGAAGTGCAGCACCTATTATGCTCTCACCAACATTAGCAACCTGGGAAGCTATTATGCATATAATTGCTTCAGGTGCACTTATCTGTTTCACCAGAAAAATACAAAAAAGGAAAATAAATTAAAATATCTCAAACTATACAAGTTTAATTATTAAGTCGAGATATAATCTGGTTAAGTCATTCTACATAGTAATCTCAACAACAGTAATTACAAGGGTGCCAAATACAAAGATCATACATTATCCATGTCCAGGACATGCCAAAATCAAATAATGACCATATCCAATAAATTCCAACATTATCTTATCATGGATATCCAAAAGCTTAATGCATTTGCTGATTCTTATTTCTTAGAAGTCACATTTTATAGAAGTGAGTTTTCGATGAATCAACTTTTCTTTCCATTTCTTTTATGCATATATTAGTAGGTGGAATATCAGTGGACTTATGAGGGACAGAAATTTCTGTTGAAAGAATCACGACTGCAATCTTCTGATTTTTTTTTTTTTTTTTTTTTTTGGGTGGGGGGGTGTTGTGGGGGACAAAAATGAAAAGGAGTTTTTAATATAAATAAGAAACAGATCCAGAACAAATTTTGACCAAAAAAAAAGGAACAAGTATTCAATAATAGTGGGAAGACGGTGTAGAGTACCTCACGCATGACACAAGCAACAAAGGAAAGAAGAATTGATGCTAAAAGTCCAGCAATGGTTCCCTCGACACTCACAGCCCCTTCAGTTCCCCTTGGGACTGTCTTAAACGTCGTAACTAGATACCTGCTCAGAAGTACCGATTTAAATGATTAAAAACAAATATTGAGAAGTAAATATTAAAATACATGCAAGGGGCAAAATATCCCAAAAATAAATGTTGATTTTGGAAAATGCATGTCATGCTTTAAGCAAGGCCCCATATACTGAACACAAAATTACCAGAAACCAATTCAAACAATGTTGATTTGGTATTAAGTTACACATTCACGCTGCATGAAGCTACAAACTTCATGTGATATAAGCACACTAGTAGTCAATAAACCTCAAATCTTAGTTCATTAATACTATCTTGGAAAAAATTAGCATTAATAATCCAAAGGTGCCAGCAATAGATTATTATCATCATTATTATAGTTATTATCAATATAACTATCAGATGTTTACACGTGATGCATGTGGATATCCAAAAAAAAAAAAAAACCTATTTAAAAATAGATAAAAATGCTATGTCTACAACATTTTCATAACCCTTTCACAACAAACTCTAAATGGCAAGTTATTACGGATTATTATTGGTGGGACAAAAAAGTAATTTCAATAGGAGGTTCAAATTAAAACCAATAACAACTAACTACCTATGATTTGTTATGAAAATGTTGTGGACGTAGTACTTCTCAAAAATAAATGTAGAGTAAATAGATGTGGGAAGTTTTTGAGAGAGAGAGAGAGAGAGAGAGAGAGGAGATACCAAGGGTTATGCTAAATAGATCATGAACCCCTTATAATCGTTAACCATGAACCACTTATTTCTATTTTTATTAAGCCAATATTTTAAGTATTCTTGAAATTTCTTTGATTGTTTTTCGTCTTAGTTGTACATCTCTCATATTTTGCTAAATAGATCATTTTCTCTAGGGTTATCTAGGGTATGCAATAGAGGACACTAAAGAAGAGAATCTCCCTCTCTAATAGAATTCATTATTGTTCTTATTATTGACAGTAGATGTGATTAAGAAACAAGAATGCATTGAGGAAAATGCAATGAAATTGGTAGACTAAAGCTAGACATGTGAACATAAAGTACACTTTTAACATAATAGTTACCAAAATAGGCAAATATAATAGGGATTGCTCACACACAACCACACACAGAGGAGATACCTCATCAGTACACAGCATATGTACACAAGATTCTCCAAAGTTATAGGAAAAATTACAAATTACTCCCTGTGGTTAAAACCTATAATAATTACATTCCCTGTTAGTTTCGGTGGTAAACATTTTTTGGAAAATGTTTTCTGCACTTTATGGTGTTAGATACATCAGAAAACAAAAGCCAACAGAAAAGTAAAGTTTGGTCAACCAAAAAAGAAAAAGAAAAAGAAAAAAAAAAGAGCCTTTTGAGCGGAAAGTGTCTTTTAAAAAACAGAAAATGTTTCCAGAATAATCATTACTTATGAATAGCTATTCTTTAAAATGATAAATAATTATTCATCTCTAAATGGGTTGCAATAGCTATTCCTTGGTAGGAGTAATAATTTTTAAAATTAATATATTTCCAAATAAACAAACTTTCCATATACACATTACAATTTTAAAAATAAAAAATCATTAAAAAAATAACTCATCTCTATCAAATTTAAAAGAAATCATTTTTAAGAAAATATAATTGTATGAGTAAGATATTTCTTAAAATAAATTGTAAGTTTTATTCTAATGTTACAACTCAACCAAACTTGTGAATAGGTTTAGTTATTCCATCACAACATATTTTATTCCTAGTTCCTAGTAATAAGGATTATCATTCCTGTAATAATCCTCATTCAATGTACCAAACATGCCCTTAGCCTTGGGGCTACATATAGTAATAAGGGTGTCACAAAAACCAATAAGAACTAGAAATGTCATCATGTAGGACCCATGACCTCACCCTTCAGCCATTCTTATGGAAGTACCATTTCAGCTCTAGCCCACTGGCTTATCAAGGCTACTAATGCCTCAACTTTCTAACTTTCTATGACATAATTCATGTCCACTGAGGTTTGAGAAACATTTTAGATCATTGCCATCAACGCAAAAGCCTCAACTCTGCTTGTCCAATATAGCAAATTACACTGGTAAATGTAATAAGGAAGGAAAGTTGATGTAGGACAAATTGGGGAATCTGTCTTCGTGTGGTTGTGGCGGGTTTAGGTTTAAGAAGAATTTTGGATTTTAAATTTGAAGTTGTTGAAGAAACATAGGGTTGTATTAGGAATTAAAAGGCGGTTTGATGACTTATTTGATGACTATTTGGTAGTAGAAAGTATGTGAGGATTTAAGGCTTTGATAGGTAAAAGAAAGGGCCTGATTTAGGATTGTAAGGAAGAAGAAAATGAGAGATTTTTTTGGTGTTCATGCGCTGTATCCTGAGTGAACAGTACCATAAAGAAAGAAAAGGTGAGGAAAAGAGAGAAAACATCACACAAAGGTCAACACGCCCCAACGCTCAAAATACTCAATAATTTTATTTTTTTTATAAGTAAAACACTCAATAATTTTATTAATCAACACTTCTCCTTTGATAAGCATTAATATATCTAAAGACTTCCTTATCCTAGCAGTATTAGGACTCTTGGGAGTAGTAATAGGGTTACTATGACTAGTAATCTAAAACCTAATAAAATACTAACTTGGACCCAAAGATAAAAACCTAAGATACTTAGAATTTTCTAGATAATTCTAGACTCAAATAAAGTATCCAATTACCCATAATTCACAGGAATGGCAGAAATTACAGATTTGCCGCTGTCTATAAAATTGACCATAACTAATAAAATAAAAACCCAAATAGAAAACTGTTTTAACCCTAAAAAATTTTGGAAAGTGGTTGTATTTAGGAATTAAAGGGTGAGTTGATGAGTTATTATATGTTGATTTGGTAGAGAAACATGTTTGATTTTAATGTTTTGATAGGTAAGCAAAAGCACTTAATTTAGAGTTGTAAGGAAGAAGGAAAACAGAGAGATAATGTGTTCAGAGTTTGTGCAAATAGTACCAATGAGAGGAGTGAAGAAAAGGAAAACAAATTGGTGATTCTGCAGATAGTATTTCATATATCACTTCACAATTTTGCTTCTGCCATTTGATTCATTGTTTTTTTTTTTTTTTTTTTTTTGGCTGAATTGCCATTTGATAGATTGAAAATTAAATTTAAGAACTTAATGAAAATCTTCTTAGCATTGAGCAACAATACTGACCCTAAATTGCATATAGGAAAGATAAATAGGCTTTAGATTTCCACCATTAGCTAACATTTCATTCATTAGTGAGTGAATTAGAAAATGTAATAATAAAATTAAACTAAAGATGCATTATTACTTCATACTTACGTTGTTTTACCATATGCCTTCCCTATCTCACTTGAGACAGTATCACTCAACTTAGTACAAAAACTGGCAACAAAGCCGAGTTTCCAAAGCTGAGAAAAAGCAGGTCCCCCAACTTGAAAAATTGAAAGAAATGCACAGATGCAACCAGCAGCACTGGAACCAATAACACTGCCTGGTCCTCTTCTTCCCTTTCTCTTCTCAGCAACCCCCTGTGCCTCCTTTTGTGCCATTTTCACTTTCGTTACTGCTGTCCCCTACAACATATATAACACATAATTCCATTATAAGAAGAAGAAGAAGAAGCAGCAAAAAGTACAACTATAAAACTTAGGTCCAGTTCCCTAGTTGCAATACATTAGGATAAAACTTATGCAATCATGTGTTCGGATTTTATGGTCAACAATACTACTGCACACATCCAATTTCACAACATGCTCATAAATTAACCTCTTTTTTTTTTTTTTTTTTTGGGTGTAGTTTTCACAAAATTAGAGAAGAAAAAAACAAGAATTGAAATGGGATTTGCTTACAATGATGAAGTAAGTGGCAACGAGAAGGAAAGCAGAGGGACCAAAAGCTCGCCATGTGAGAGTGCCCAAAAGGAAAGCAGAGGCAATCCCTGAGAGAGAGAGGCCAGAAAGCAGAATTGGTAAACCCAATACAAAGATCAACATGTTGCTCAGGATTGCCGACTCCCACGTGAGAGAAGAAGATCGGATCAGCGCCTTTTTAACTGCCTCTGATACCGACGATGATAAAGCGCACTGGACCACCATCTTCTTGCTATTACTATTAGGGTTTTGGTGGTGGAGATTTAATAGGGTCCTTTCGCTTTTGCTTTTAGTATGAGAATGAGAGAGAGAATGGTGGAATTGGAATTTGAATGGGAGAAGTGAAACGGGTTTGGTGTGATTGTAATTGTAAACAAGAAGACTTGACCTTGGCATAATAAAACTACTATTCATTGTCGATATCATCATTTTTTATTCCAAGGGGGACTTCTCACTACCTAGTACCATCCTTCAACAAACCATGCTATTCACAAAACCCAATTAGATCAGAAAAAATCATAAATCCCAGCACCGTCAAACCGGACCGCATCCACCACACAAATCAAACTAAAAATAAAAATAGAAACCTAGAAACCGCCGCACCCACCCCACAAATCAAAGCCAAAAATCCACACAAACCCGACAACCACCGCACTCACAGTGAAAATATCAACATAAACCTACAAAAATCAACTTTCAGGCGCCCAATCCACCACATCTACCGGCACCGCCAGATCGCGACAAAACTAGCACCACCATCACCACCCATGAGATAAAAGAGAGGGAGAGTCAGACGACGAGATAACAGCTTCAGCTACTTCACATTTTTGTAACGAGAGTGGACAGTAAGATGAGATAGAGGGAGAGTCAGACGAGGAGATGACAGCATCAGCTACTTCAAATTTTTGTAACGAGAGTGGACAGTACAAATACACTTCCACTCCCTATCGTTTTCTTGAGTCATTTAAATATTATTACTACGATTCTTTCTTTATTCTTTTTTTATTCTTTTTTTAATCTTTCTTTATTAATTCCCAACCATATATTTTTAAATACAATTTTTAATGCGTTATTTATTATTTCTTTATTCTCTTTAAATATTATTTCTATCTTGTTACTTTACTTTTCCTTTATTTTTTTTAATATTTCTTTATTCATTCGCACCTAAATTTCCCAAATCTCTCAATGGGTCCAAATTTTAAAATTAAGGGCGGTCTTTTCTTCAATGGACAAAATTAAGGGTGGTCTTTTCTTCAATGGACCTCTTGAAGCACTTGAGATAACAATATAGTGAGTTCTTAGTTTTTATTTATTTATTATTTATTGATTTATCATTATCCATTTTTTAAATTTTTTCAAAATAATAAAAAAAAAGTGTTACGTCCTTTCACAACATTTTCACACTAAATCACATGCGGTAAGTTGTTATTGGTTCTAATTTGAATCCACAATTTAAATTACACTTTTGCTCATTCATAACAACTAGTAACAACTTACCACTTAAAACTTGTTGTGAAAATATTATAAATATAGCATTGTATATATATATATGATCATAAAAATTTTCTAATTATCATTAACCCAATTTTCCACCACATACATACACACCACTTTCTCCATAGTCGCTTGTCCTCCTCCTTACCTCCAACAAAATGTGATTTTTTGCTTTTATTGTTCTGATTTCATTAGGCTTATGAGAAAGATTTCTTTTTTGTTTCAAATCTTTTCGAGTGTGTTTTGTGTTTTTGTTCTAATTGTGGTATGTTTTACTTTGTAACCATTGAGATAGAGAAAGAGAGAGAGTGCAAAACGAAAGAGAAAAGGGATGAGGGAGAAAGAATAATTATTTTATTCAATCGGTGATTATTTTAATAGTGAAAAATGTTTTTTGGTAGAAAAGGAATATATTAAAACTAAACAATAGCCAACAAAACCGGACAAAGTCTGTTTACAGAAACACCACAGACATCATCCTCCAAAAAAGAAAGCAGATCCACAGGAGGATTAGAAAATATAACAAAATCATTCTGAAGGCCCGTGCCTATTTTAGCTAAGAGGTCTGCACATCTATTGGCTTCTCGGTACACATGTCTGACTCTCGTTTGGGGGATTTGATTAACCAGGTGCCTGCAATCTTCCATGATAGAGTAGATAACAGTATTAGTGCAGCTATGAGAGCTTAAGGCATCAACTACTGCTTTCGCATCTAATTCAATACAAACAGCCTGTGCTTGAATTTGAAGACAGAGGCGAAGGCCGTCCCAGAGAGCCCAAAGTTCTGCCAAGAAACTGGTAGCAGTCCCGATCTTCCTTGCAAAACCTGTTACCCAAGAGCCATTGCCATCTCTAATTAAACCACCTCCTCCAGCCAACCCACCACTTCCAGTTAACGAACCATCAGTGTTGAGAGTCAACCACCCCTCACTAGGCTTCTCCCATCTTATACTCTTCAAGATCCTCCTTTTGGTAGCTGAATGATTGCAAGCGCAGAAAACAAACTCCACGGCACGGTCCAAGATTATTTTGTCCAGATTTGGGTTCAGACTTTTATTCCTAAACACGTGTTGGTTCCTATCTTTCCAAATCATCCATGATGATGTTGAAAATTTGTCACCAATGAGTCACACCGTGCTCGCGACTCAGAATCGAACCTGCACGACAAAAACGATCGAGAGAAAACCTTTAGAGAGCACCGGTATGGGGCCGGCCTAACACTCTTCGAAGATCAAGTCAGGATTCGTCCTTCCACTTTCTAAAGCGTTAGAGAGGGGTCAATTAATCTTACCTCGATTTGTGAGAATGTCGGCCCTTTTATAGTGGTGGAGAGGTGGCTCTTTACCTCCAGATCTTTCCAATGTGGGACTATAGTGGTGGAGAGTAGGCTTTTCTTCTAGAACTCCATATCTTTCCAATGTGGGACTCTGATACCAATCTTTTCAGGGCTTTACTTGGTCATTTCGGATTATGGGCCCTCAGCGATGGGCCTCCAAGGCGCGCAGGATCACCTCTACATAGGCCCAACAGTTTATATCCGTCAGGCCCATTAAGGTAGGCCCGTCAGGACTCATATTTCATCATCTTCAGTTGCCCCCTTCACCCCAATGATCCATCCGCTTCTAGGTCAGAGGATCAATGGGGTGACGATCACAAAGTACGAGCATGACGGGTATTTTAATGACGGAATGAGATCCGTGAGGCTAAGAAAGTTTACACTAATTGTCGGATTCATAAAAGATAAGATGACGGTTCCAGACGGATCAACCCGTCAGGAGAAGACTCATCAAGTTGATGGTTACATGAAGGGTTCAATTTGTTGAAGTGTACTGATAGGTTATCAGCATTTATTGAGCATGACACGTGTCAATCTCTAAGTGGCCGTTGTATAGGATCGAAGCGTCGCTTCGTCTTCCGTGCATCTCCTATATATATATAAGGCGCCTTACTACCATTTTCACAATTTTTACCCTGAAAACGACTGTCAAAGCGAAACCGTCAACCTTGTCAGAGCACCCCGTCGTGGTCGAGAATCTACCGATTATAACAACCGTCACCCCTAATCCGCCAAGTGTGGTAAGTACTTCAATACATTATCAAGTACATTTCCGTCCATGCATTGTTGTTAGGCTTATTATACCCGTCAGTGATTACAAACCCGTCAGTCTTAGGTTTTATCGTCAATTGTAGGAAATGTCTAGTGCGTCAAGTAACCAGTCGGTGGTTCGTGACGGGACGGAATACGAGAGTGTATACCCGTCTGGTCATAAGGACCAAGAGAGTCCCGGCGAAGATAGGAGTCCGTCCGCCTCCTCTTCGTCCTCTACAGATGAGGATGTGGAGATAGTTGAAGTAGATGGTTCTGATGACGACGGGAATCAGGCACTGGAGTCCGTTGTAGGTGCTGATGGACTGAGGAAGTTCATCATGTTGCCAGAGTGGACAGTGCATAAGTTCACATCCGTCATCAGGGAGAAACATTTCAGCACTTTTAGAATTAACTTCCAAATACCGGACTACGTTTCCATCCGTCTGCCCCATGTGTCGGAGAAGTGTTACTATGAAGGGGTAGAGAGTGTCGGGATATACGAGCAGGCGTTGAAGGCAGGACTTCGGTTCCCGCTCTCTACACTTCATAGGGAACTTTTACATTACCTAGGGCTGTCCGTCACACAGATATCCCCTAACGCCTGGAGAGTCTTCATAGCCATGGAGATTCTCTATGGTGCATGGTCGAACGGAGAGAGGAGACTGACGGTACGTGAATTTCTTCACAACTACCGTCCAGATGAGATCTCTGGGTCAAGGAGGATGTATAGCTTTGCTAGTCGGAGCCCCTTGTTGAAGGTGATCTTTGAGACCCCAGACTCAAATAGAGACTGGAAGAGTCGTTACTTCTTCCTGGAGGGTAGCAGATGGATGAACCATCCAGGGGAGACGGAGTACCTGCCCGTTGACACAACCTGGGCAGTGATAAACCAATTGCGTATGCACCCGTCTTAGTTTTGTTCTGCTTTTCATATCCGTCCATTTTTATGTGTATATTCTGATCGTCTTTCTTTGTAGGTAGACGGCGCCCGCAAGTTAGCCTTGAGGAGTTCAGTTTCCTTGAAGAGATTTGCAGAAAAACTAAGCCGGAAGAAAGGACCTGGGCCAAGTTAGTGAATCCAAAAACAATACATTGGTATTGTGACGGTCCAGAACCTACTCGCGAGGCCATTGCATACGACGAAAGAATACACAAACGTGAGTCTGTCAACTTTCACTCTTGAACTTAGCTTTTAATGAGTAAAAATCTTAATCCGTCCTGTATTTGCAGAAATGGACGACGCCAAGAGAAGGGCGATGATAAAATCACTAGCCGTCGAGCAAAAGAAGACGGGTGAAGTTGTTGTTCCTAAGATGCCGGGGTCGTCGGCTAAGAGGAAGCAGCCGCCAAAGTCTGACCGTCCATACAAGCAGCCAAAGGTTTCCTTGGAACCTGTTGTGGGCTTGATGGCTGAAGGTATTAAGACCGTCACCCAAGCCAAACATGGAACCGGTAAGGGCTTAATGCATGCCCCACCCGTCAACGAGGAGAAGCCCCCTTCCCTTCTCCATGACGACTCGAAATATGCCTTGGAGAAACTTTCGTCGATAATTTCCGCAGAGGATTACGAGGATCTGGGGAATCATTCGACGGAGGCAATGGGGGAGACGGGTTTATTCGCTGTTGGACAGGTAACTGTTTTTCTTACCGGTTTACATCCGTCATTGTATGCCCGTCCACTCTTTGCTCTCAATCTTACACTTTGACTTTGCCTATTTCAGTCCTTAGTTATGATGAAGGGTTTGATGGATCGCTGCCTCAACCGTGAAGCGGCTCTGGAGCGTGTACAGACAAAGGCTGGGCAGACGGAGGAGGAGCTTAGCCAACTGTACAAGTGGAAGTCCAAAATGGAGCAGAAGTTTGAACTGTCTGAGAAGACCAGGCAAGAGTTCGAACAGAGGACGGAAGAAGCTGAGAAGGCCTTAAGGGTAAAGGAAGATGAAGTGAAGGACCTGAAGAAGAAGCTCCGTCAGGCCAAGGAAGATGCCGTCAACGAGTATCGCGACTCAGAGGCATTGTTGAAGGAGCTTGGGGGATCATTCCTTCAAGGCTTCGATGATGCACTCCGTCAGATAAAGAAGGCCTACCCAGAGCTGGACGTCTCCATGATATCCGTCAGCGACCAAGATCAGACATCTGCTTTGCCCGTCGCTTCAGACAACACGGAGGACCTCTTTGGAGACGAAGCAGCTCAGGGTGACGGAGAGTCCGCTATGCCGAAGGAGATTCCTGTTGCCGACGCCAAGAAAGTTGATTAAACCCTTGTAACTGTTGAGGAGGATCCGTCCCCTTTTTAAATATTTTTAGTACTTTGTAAACGGTTTGTTTTAAGTTTGCTATTGTATTGAACAATGTTTTTCTTTCATAATATGCTTCTTCATTATTTGTATCCGTTTAAGGATTTTCTCTCCGTCTCCTTGCATATTAAGCGTTAATTTGGACAAACTGTTCTGTTTATCCGTCCACTTAAAAAGTTTTCCTCAACTTTAATCGGACCCGTCTATGACGTATACGATATACTATCCGTCCATTTTTATGGATAGTTTTTTATCAAGTCGATGGTCCGTTCACCTTGTGGTGGTTATACCGTCCACTTTATGGACTTATTAAATTATTCACCGTTTAGGTGATCCGTCCACTTTGTGGAGGCTATACCGTCCACTTTATGTACGTATATAATTTATACAACGTTTTGTGCGATCCGTCCACTTTGTGGAGGCCGTACCGTCCACCTTATGGACTTGTATAATTCTCACCGTTTTGGTGATCCGTCCACTTTGTGGAGGCTATACCGTCCACTTTATGGACTTGTATAATTCTCAGCGTTTTGGTGATCCGTCCACTTTGTGGAGGCTATACCGTCCACTTTATGGACTTGTATAATTCTCACCGTTTTGGTGATCCGTCCACTTTGTGGAGGCTATACTGTCCACTTTATGAACTTGTAGAATTACTCACCGTTTTGGTGATCCGTTCACTTTGTGGGTGAAACACCGTCCAATTTATGGACGTGTATAATTTTCACTGTTTTGGTGATCCGTCCACTTTGTGGACGTAGGATTATTCAACATTTTGGGTGATCCGTCCACTTTACGGACTCGTAGAATTACTCTTCGTTTTGTTGATCCGTCCACTTTGTGGACCGTCCAACTTATGGACTTGTAACTAGCATTCGTTAACTTTGAGGACAATTGTAATGACATCCATGTAGAAGAAGATCATAGTTGTATCTAATTATAGAGATGCGTAAAGGAAAAGTGCCTGCCCCCTTGGGCTTAAAAAAAAAGGCACGACAAGATTGTAGCAAGAGAAACACAGTTTAAAGAAAAAACTTATAAATAGTTATAATAAAAGCCGAATGGAAAATTGGTTGCCGTTCGCCGTGTTACTATCACTGGTAGTATTTCCTCAAATGCTCAGCATTCCATGGATGCGGTAGCTTCTCCCCCTCTGTAGTCTCCAGGTGGTATGTTCCTTTCCTTTTCCATGCCGTGACTCTGTAAGGTCCTTCCCAGTTGGGGCCGAGTTTTCCCTGTGTAGGATCTCTAGCTGCACCCAGGACCCTCCTAAGTACCAGGTCTCCTACTTGAAAGTCTCTGTGTCGGACCCGGGAATTGTAATGTCTGGCCATGCGATCCTGGTATCTTGCGATCCTTTGCTCCGCCACCGACCTTACCTCATCTATCAGGTCCAGCTGTAGCCTAATAGATTCGTCGTTCCTGCTTTCGTCATGGTTGTGGACCCTGTAACTTGTGAGGCCAACTTCTGCGGGGATGACCGCCTCACTCCCGTATGTCAGTCGGAACGGCGTCTCTCCTGTCGGAGTCCTCGCCGTTGTCCTGTATGCCCATAGTATGCTCGGTAATTCTTCGGGCCATATTCCCTTTGCCCCCTCGAGCCGAGTCTTGATAATCTTTAGCAGGGATCGGTTCGTGACTTCAACCTGGCCATTGGCCTGAGGATGGGCGGGTGATGAGTAATGGTTTTTTATTCCTAGCTGTGTGCAGAAATCCCGGAAGTGGCTGTTGTCGAACTGCCTCCCGTTATCCGAGACAAGGACTCTAGGAATACCAAACCTGCATACGATGCACCGCCAAACAAAACTTCTAATGTTCTTTTCTGTAATGGTGGCCAAGGCTTCCGCTTCTACCCATTTTGTGAAGTAGTCAATACCCACTACCAAGAACTTCAGCTGCCTTACCGCTGTTAGGAAAGGTCCCATGATATCCAGTCCCCACTGAGCGAACGGCCATGGAGCCGTGATAGGGGTCAGCTCCTCAGCTGGCTGTCCGATAAAATTGCTGAACCTCTGGCATTTGTCGCAGCTTTTAACGTAAGACTCGGCATCCTTCTGCATGGTTGGCCAGTAATACCCAGCCCGTACCAGTTTGTGCACCAACGACCGCGATCCAGAGTGGTTCCCGCATATTCCTTCGTGTACTTCCCTCATTACGTAGTCTGCCTCCTCTACCCCGAGGCATCTTAGGTAAGGGCGGGAGAAACCTCTCTTGTAAAGAATGTCTTTTATCAGGACGAATCTTGCAGCTTGGACTTTCAGCTTCCTCGCTGCATTCTTCTCTTGTGGCAGTAACCCGTCCTTCAAGTACGAAGATATCTGGGTGGTCCAGTTTCTTTCAGTGCGTATCTCCTGCATATTGTCGGGGTCTATTAGTGGAAAGAGTTGAACAAAGGAAAGTACATTACCCGGCGTCGTCACATTTTCTGCTGAGGCGGCTTTGGCTAGCCGATCGGCGAGCTCATTTTCTCCCCTTGGGATTTGGACGACCGTCGCTTTTAACCCGTTAACTCTTGCCCTCACTTGATCAAGATATCTCTTCAACCTTTCCCCCTTGCATTCGTAGTCTCCGTTTACTTGATTGGTCACGACCTGAGAGTCGCAATGGACGGCTACACTTTCAGCTCCGGCGGCCTTGGCTAGGTCAAGTCCTGCCGCCACCGCTTCGTATTCTGCTTCATTGTTGGTAATTGGGAAGTCGAGACGGACCATACATTCGATCTTGTCTCCTTCTGGTGACAACAACACTATGCCGGCCCCTCCAATTCGCCGATTGGATGACCCGTCGGTGTAGATGCTCCACTTGGGGGGTTCTTCTGCCCCCTTGTCCTCGTCACGCGTAAACTCTGCTATGAAGTCTGCTACAGCTTGTCCTTTAATGGCCACACGCGGACGGTACTTGATATCAAACTCACTCAATTCTATTGCCCACAGCGTCAGTCGACCTGCGGCTTCAGGACTACTCAGTGCCCTTCGCAAGGGCTTGTCGGTCATTACGTTCACGGTATGGGCTTGAAAGTAAGGTTTGAGCTTGCGAGCCGCTGTTATCAATGCGAAAGCGAGTTTCTCCATAGGTTGGTATCTTTCTTCGGCGCCGCGGAGCGCCCGGCTGGCGTAGTATACAGGCTTCTGTGCATTATCCTCTTCTCTAATTAAAGCTGCGCTGACGGCGACGGAGGAGACAGCCAAGTAGAGGAAAAGTTCTTCACCAGGTTGCGAGGGGCTCAATAGGGGTGGTGAAGATAGGTATGACTTTAATTCCTTGAACGCTCGCTGACACTCGTCCGTCCACTCGAAGGATTTCTTTAATGTGCGGAAGAAGGGCAAGCACTTGTCCGTGGCTCTCGACACGAATCTATTTAATGCCGCTACCTTGCCATTAAGGCTTTGTATCTCCTTCACATTTCGTGGGGGGGCCATCTCCACTATGGCTCGGATTTTGTCCGGGTTAGCCTCAATCCCCCTCTGGGATACCATGAACCCTAGGAATTTGCCTGCCGTTACGCCGAATGCGCACTTTCCCGGATTGAGTTTCATGTTGTAGGATCGAAGCGTACCAAACGTTTCCTTAAGATCTTCCAGGTGGTCTTCCTCCTTCCGGCTCTTCACCAGCATGTCGTCGACATAGACTTGGACATTTCTCCCGATTTGCTGCGCGAACATCTTGTTCATTAGCCTCTGGTATGTTGCCCCCGCATTCTTCAGGCCGAACGGCATTACTTTGTAACAGAATAGTCCTTGGCTTGTTACGAACGAAGTCTTCTCCTGATCCGCCTCGTGCATGCGGATCTGGTTATAGCCCGAGAAAGCGTCCATGAAACTTAGTAATTGGTGTTGAGCCGTCGAGTCTACTAGGACGTCGATCCTTGGGAGGGGATAGCTATCTTTAGGGCATGCTTTGTTAAGATCGGTGAAATCCACGCACATCCGCCACTTGCCGCTTGCTTTCTTCACCATTACCACATTCGCCAGCCAATCGGGATTGTAGACTTCCCTGATGAAGCTTGCCTCTTGGAGTTTGCGGACCTCTTCCGCTATTGCTTGGTCTCGCTCCGGCGCGAACGCTCTCTTCTTTTGTCGGACGGGTGGAAGTGAGGGCAATACATTCAATTTGTGTACCATGATCGAGGGATCGATACCCGGCATGTCGTCATGGCTCCAGGCGAACACATCCTTATTGCTCCTCAAGAAAGCTACGAGCTCTTGACGGATTGCGGGTCTGGCAAGCATTCCGATCTTGGTTGTTCTGTCCGGATTGGAACTGTCAAGAGTTATCTCCTCCAACCTTTCTGTGGGTTCTGCCATCGTTCGGTGCTCTTCTATGTTCAAGGCCTGGATTTGGTCTTGCATGTCCATCATTGCTACGTAGCATTCTCGCGCGGCAACTTGACTTCCGCGTAGCTCTCCTACCCCATACTCCGTTGGGAACTTGACCATTAGGTGGTAAGTTGACGTTGCCGCCTTCCACGAGTTGAGCGTAGGTCGGCCAAGGATAGCATTGTAGGTGGACGAGCAATCGACCACCAAGAATGTTACGTTCCTAGTGACCTGTTGGGGGTAATCTCCTACAGTCACCGGTAACGTTACCGCGCCCAAAGGGAATACCCTACTTCCTCCGAAACCAACGAGCGGGGCGTTTGTCGGTATTAGCTGCTCCCTGTCGATCCTCATTTGCTGGAATGCCGGATAATACAAGATGTCGGCCGAGCTGCCGTTGTCGATCAACACTCGGTGCATATTGTAGTCCCTTGTCCGCATGCTGACGACGATGGCATCGTCGTGTGGATGGTGTAGGCGCCGTGCATCCTCATCCGTGAACCCAACAACGGGGCTTTCTCTGTTTGCTATCCTTGGCACTCTGCCCGTCAACTGGACATTCTGTACCATCCGAAGGTATGTTTTGCGAGCCTTTTTTGACGATCCGACCGCGGCAGTTCCTCTGATTATCATTCTTATGTCTCCTAATGGGGGTCTTTGTCGCTCGTCTTCTCGGCGGGGGTGTTGTTCTTGTGGGGGTTGATCCGTTCTCCCCTTGTTGACGAACTTCTGCAGTTTCCCTTGTCGGATTAGGGCTTCGATCTGCTGCTTCAGGTCGTAGCAATCGGCCGTGTCGTGGCCGTGGTCACGATGAAAGCGGCAATATTTGTCTCTGGACCTTTTGCTGGGATCACTCTTCAGCTTTCCTGGGAACGTCAGGGACCCTTCGTCCTTAATCTGCATTAGGACTTGGTCAATCGGCGCGGTTAGCGGGGTGAAACTTGTGAACCTTCCGCCCGTGGGTTTTAGACGTCTGTCCTCTCTTCGGTCTCCCATCCTTCCTTTCTTCCGCCCCTGGTCCTGTCGGGGATCCTCTTGTCTGTCTCTTTTCTTGGGTCTATCTTCTCGCGATAACAGCGTGTCTTCAGCGTTCATATATTTGGTGGCCCTGTAGAGCACCTCCGACATGGTCTTGGGGTCGTTCTTGTATAGGGAGAACAAAAACTTACCCCCCTTCAACCCATTCGTGAATGCTGCTACCAATATCTTGTCGTCGGCTTCGTCGATCGAGAGCGCTTCCTTATTGAAGCGTGATATGTAGGCCCGCAACGTCTCCTCCTCTCGCTGCTTGATGTTCATTAAACAAGCCGTGGATTTTCGATACCGATGTCCTCCGATGAAGTGCGTAGTAAATTGAGCACTTAGTTCCTTGAAGGTGCTGATGGAGTTGGGTGCTAGTCGGCTGAACCAAATCCTTGCTGCGCCCTTTAGGGTTGTAGGGAAGGCCCTGCACATAATCGCGTCTGCCACTCCCTGAAGGTGCATCAGGGTCTTGAAGGTCTCTAGGTGATCTAGGGGGTCCTTGACTCCGTCATAACTGTCCATACTCGGCATGCGGAACTTATTCGGCAGGGGGAAGGAGTTGACGGCTGTTGTGAAGGGCGAGTCAGTCCTGTTGACAAGGTCGTCAAGATCACTTGACACTCGACCCTTGAGAGCGTTCATCATTACATCCATCTGTTCCTTAATCGCCTGCATCTCCACGATGATGGATTGGGGAGTCGTATCCGTCGGGGTAGGGATGTTAACGTCCCGTCGCACTGGTCTGCTCGGGGCGTTACTCTCCTGTTGTCCGTCCTGATCTCTCCTTTCAGCGCTGGTCCCCTCCTGATTCGCTCCTTGGTTATTGATCGCCGCAGTCTTTTGGTTCAGTTGCTCTTCTAGGTCGTGGTTTTGTTTGGTTAGGCGCTCCACTGCTGCGGCGAGCGTCCTGACTTGTTTCTCAAGGGCAGTCGTAGGGGTTTCTTCTTGGACGTCATGCGTGGTTGCCATTGAACGCGTGAGTACCATGTAACTCTTTTGTCTAGGAAGCGATGAAGTGCCACACCGATTCCCCACAGACGGCGCCAACTGATGATGTTGAAAATTTGTCACCAATGGGTCACACCGTGCTCGCGACTCAGAATCGAACCTGCACGACAAAAACGATCGAGAGAAAACCTTTAGAGAGCACCGGTATGGGGCCGGCCTAACACTCTCCGAAGATCAAGTCAGGATTCGTCCTTCCACTTTCTAAAGCGTTAGAGAGGGGTCAATTAATCTTACCTCGATTTGTGAGAATGTCGGCCCTTTTATAGTGGTGGAGAGGTGGCTCTTTACCTCCAGATCTTTCCAATGTGGGACTATAGTGGTGGAGAGTAGGCTTTTCTTCTAGAACTCCATATCTTTCTAATGTGGGACTCTGATACCAATCTTTTCAGGGCTTTACTTGGTCATTTCGGATTATGGGCCCTCAGCGATGGGCCTCCAAGGCGCGCAGGATCACCTCTACATAGGCCCAACAGTTTATATCCGTCAGGCCCATTAAGGTAGGCCCGTCAGGACTCATATTTCATCATCTTCAATCCATATAGCAAAGAGAAAAACCTGAGACCATGGAACGGAACCAGAGCTGTGATGTTGACCAGAATTTGCATTTGATCTAAGCCACTCTTGAAGGTTTTGGATAGAGAAAAAAGAATCTGTAACTTGCCTACCCAGCTGCTGCCAAATCCTTTTACTAGCAGGGCAATCACACAGGGCATGAAGGATGGATTCTGCTTCAATGTGGCAGCGGGGGCAGTAGGCATCTACCTGAATTCCTCTCTTCATCAAACATTGCTTTACTCCGATGCTATTATGCATACACTTCCAAACAAAGGCTTGAATTCTCGGCAAGGTGCTCAATTTCCAAATCCATTTTCCGTTAAAAGGAGCATCCCCTCTATGGTCTATGGATAAAAGATATGCACTCTTGAGGTCAAAACCTCCTCTCGGAGAGTACTTCCAAGCTAGTCTATCTTCTACTTAGGCAAAAAGGGGGGTAGGCGTAGCTTTAAGCTCACTAATGACCTCACTAGGTAACACCATTTGAAGAATACTCCAATTCCAAGTGCCTGCATAATCTACAACATCCTTAAACTGTAACTTCGAAGCTTCCCAAGTCAAAGGACCATGAATAACATTCCTCAAAGGTCCGAGAGTAGACCAACTATCATACCAGAAATCAAGCTTACTTTCTGAACCAGGCAGCCATCTGATTCCCTTTCTAAAAGTCTCTTCCCCTTGCTTTAAGCCTTTCCAAGTTCTGGAACTCGGCAGACCATTAGCATTCCTGGAACTAAGCCTTTGAAGATTGCAGTACTTCAACCTAAGAACTTTAGCCCAAGGGGCCTTTGCCTCAGTGTGAAATCTCCAATTCAACTTTGCCAAGAGTGCTGTGTTCCTACCTTTTGCAGTTTGAAGACCCAAGCCCCCTTCTTCCTTTGGTCTGGTTACCTTCTGCCAACCCACCCAGTGCATTTTTCCCTTACTCTCATCTGAACCCCATAAGAAGTTACTATTCACCCTATCAATGCCTTCCAAAACTCTAGCAGGCAGCTGGTTGCTTTGCATAACATAGGCTGGAATTGAAGACGATGAAGCTTGAACTAGAACCATCCTTCCGGCCATGGAGAGTAGGTTAGCCTTCCACCCCGCCAACTTACTCTTAACTCTATCCAAAACAAAGTTAAAATCCTGCCTGCTGCCCCCTTTGTGCTTGATGGGGAATCCTAAGTATTTTCCCAAACTTTCCGTATGTTGAAAGCCAAGAATGTCACTAAGAGCCTCTTTGTCACTAGAATCAATGTTAGGGGAAAAATAGACCCTAGACTTTGCTTCACTCACTGTTTGCCCAGAAAGACTACAAAAATTGTCAAGAACCTCCCTAATGGCTATGCAATTTTCTGCATTAGTCTTAGCAAAAAGCATCAAATCATCCGCAAAAAACAAGTGAGAGAAGGGGGGGCCACTCCTAGAAGCTTTTACCGGGCACCAAACTTTTTCTTCGCATTTTTCTTGAATAAGTTGGCCCAAGAAATCCATGCAAAGAATGAATATATAAGGGGATAAAGGATCCCCCTGTCTTATGCCTCTGGTAGGCAGGAAGTGGTCAAGACTACCCCCATTAAACAAGATTGAGGTGGAAACCGAAGATATGCAGCTCATCATAATCTCAATGAGATTTTCCGGGAAATTGTATCTGCACAACATGCCCCTTATGAAGCTCCATTCAAGCTTGTCATAGGCATTTTCTAAGTCAATCTTAACCGCCATATAACCCACTTTCCCCTTAGCTTTCCCCATAGTGTGGATTATCTCCTGAACAATAATAGCATTGTCCACCCCCCTTCTTCCTGGCACAAAAGCCGCTTGACAAGGCGAAACAAGCTGATCCAGCAGTGGTCTAATTCTGCTAACTATGACTTTGGATACAATCTTGTACACCGAGTTACAAAGACTAATGGGTCTATAGTTGTTGATGGATTCGGGCCCTTGATTCTTAGGAATGAGCATAATGTTGGTTTTATTCAGATACTCCGGCACCTTTCTTTCCCTAAACACAACCTTCACTTCATCTTTGACCGACCCTCCTACTATGTGCCAAAACCTTTGAAAGAACCCGGCATGCAACCCATCAGGTCCGGGAGCTTTAAAGGCTTTAAGAGACCAAATTGCTGTGGCTATTTCCTCATCAGTCACCATATGGCTTATGCTTTCCTTCTCAGCATCCGTAAGTCTAACTTGCCAATGTTGATTAAACCCAATACCTCCGGCAGCTGCCTCCTGACTAGTGGTATACAGCTTTATAAAACCCTCCCTGATATGATTGGCAACATCTCTCTCCTCGGTTAACCAATCTCCCACTTCATTCTTGATCGCTGTAATGAGATTGCGCTTCCTACGGGCAATCGCTGAAACATGATAAAAGGCTGTGTTTCTATCACCCATGACCATCCAATTTATTCGAGATTTAAGAGCCCAAAGATCCTTTTCCTGCTCCAACACAACATCCAACTCCCTAATAAGAAAATTCTCCAAACTCACTAGAGAGGCAGATGGATCCGAGGCCATAGCCCTTTGAACACCATCTAGTCGGGCCATAATTCTCCTCTTTTTATTAAATATATTACCAAAATGGTTTTTATTCCACAGAGTAGCTTGCTTAGCGAAAGTGTCAATAGCTTCCATAAGTTTCCTTGGCTGCCTCCAAGCCTGGTTCACAACAGCAGGAAAGGAGGGATCGGATAGCCAAAAACTTTGAAACTTGAATGGCCTATTAAGGAACATGTGCCCTCTAGGATTAGTTTCCATTAGCACAGGACAATGATCCGAGTGGCACCTTGTGAGATGGGAAATTTTAGCATCCGGGTAAAGCAGGCACCAGCTAGGGTTCATGAAAAATCTATCTATTCTCTCCTGAATAAGACTACTGACTTCCCTCCTATTAGACCAGGTATATTTTGGCCCATTGAACCCCATATCCACCATATTGCATTTATCTAGGCACTCCTTAAAAAGAATTGATCTAGGCATGCTAACCGGCCTACCCCCAAATTTATCCTCATCCACAAGGGGTTCGTTGAAATCCCCAGCTATAACCCAAGGCAAATTATGTAATTCAGCAACCTTGGACAGATTCCCCCACAAAATTTGTCTCTCAGCATATCTAGGACTAGCATACACAGCAGTAAAAATCCAGGATAGGTTAGAAGGTAATACCTTAACTTCCACGTGAATTTCTTGCTCCGTATTAGCAAGATGCACGACCTCCACCATATCAGAGTTCCAAAGAAGCCAAATGCCACCAGCAAACCCCATCGTCTCCGTATGAAAAGCGCCATCAAAAGGCAAACGGTCCGAAATCTCCTTAGCTCTTATTCCCCCAATACGGGTTTCCATAATCACCATGATGCTCAGATTATGATTCCTCACAAGCTCCCTTACATGACTCTGAAAATTGGGCTTCAGAGCGCCCCTACAATTCCAAACTATTATATTCATAAATACCTGATAGCAAAGAAAACCCAACTCAACAAGAGATAGCAACTCCACTACTCTCCTCAAATTCCATCCCATCATCTTCCGTCGCTCCTTTATTAACTCCATTCCTAGGAACAACGTCGACAACAGCATCCAAATACCCATCATCAATCCCCTCACCATGGCATGGTTGTTGAAGCCTAGAATTGATCTGCTTACTTGAAGATTCTTGGACTTAATGAGGACGACCATTCCCCTTTCCCCCTGAATTGGCTACAGTGGACTTTTCTTGAGTAAAATTAGGAGCAACCTCCACGCACTCCATATCTCTTCCATCGGCACCAGACCTATTGCTTGGACCAGCCACCGTGCAATGGGCATCCAGCCCCAAATTTGGGTCGTCAGTATTACAGACCCCATCACCACTCTGCCCACCTTCACCGGAGTGACTCCGAAGTTGAAAGCCCCTTTCGGATCGGCTAGCCGCTGAAAACTGGAATTGATCTTTAGTGAGACAGCCATCGCCAATGGAGTTAAGCGAAGGCCACTTCAAAGAGTTCTTGAAACCCGGTTTCCCAATGCTTCCAGTGTCTTCTTTAACATTCCACTTATTCACCTTATTTCTCGCCATCTCTTTTTTTCCCCTGACAGATGCACTGGACCGGTTAAGCAGCCTCCCACTAAAACTATCCTTACTAACATTTCCCTCTCGGCCCACTTTTGTCGGCCCATCAACCACCCTACTCTCCAAGGCCTCAGTATTAGTTCTATTAGTGCCCAAATCATTCACCAGTTTCGTAGGTCCATTCAAATGGCTTTGTCTCATGTCATGCGGCAGTGATCCCCAACCAGCAAACGTGGGACCTGCCGTATTAGCAGAATTTTTTGTCCTATTCTGCCCAGTCTTCCTGCGTGTCACTAGCATCCAGGGGCCATACAATTCCACGTCCTTTTCTGTACCACTGTCCACCAACGAACCGTTAGCTGGCTCTGTACTATGCTTGCCATGCACCTCGCGTGTTTTGGCTTCCTGGGACGTACCATCCCCTTCTCCTACGCTTGCTGGCTGATCAACCTCTGGCGGTTCAGGACCTCTAATGGTGAACGGACATGACTCTTTCTTGTGTCCTATTCTTCCACAAGAGAAACACAGCTTGTGTATTCCCTCATAAACCACAGTTTGCTCAAATCTCCCTATAAGGATCGTGTTAGCGAGAGGCTTGTTAACATCAACCTGTATACAGAGCCTAGCGTACCTTCCTCTGGCCTCCATAGCTGTGTGAGTGTCTATCCTAAGCACCTTACCAATAGCTCCTCCTATCTGTTGAAGAACCTCAGATTCATAGAGTTCCATAGGAAGCTGATTCAGACGAACCCAAATAGCTATGGATGAAACACTCGCACTCGCAGGCTTAAAAAAAGGCTCCCATGGACGGATAGAGAGAAACTGACCGCCAATGAACCACGGCCCACTTTTGAGGACTGCCTCCATATCTTCTCTCATTGAAAATCTGACTGAATAAAAATCTTCACCTAAGTCTACACAGTCTAATCTTCCAGTTGGCCACCGTTCTACCATACAACTTAATAATCAATGTGTTTGCCCATGGCTTCCTAATCCGGAGCTTGGTTTCCCTGGATAATTTCACCGCCACTAGACCCTCACGTAGCTCATCCATCTCTTCATCGGAATCTGCTTCCATATCCAGGAAGTCCGTGAAGTCGAAAGCTTTTGCATAGGCACCTTGTATTTCCCCCACTAGTTTCTCTTTAAAAGTTGTTTGGTTAGCTCCCCATGTGTTCTGAAAAGCCTGGGAATGGATATTCTCACAAGCATCATTGGCAAAATCAGAGTGATGAACATCCTTAACCTTCTTTTTACTCCTAGCTAGTTCAGCTTCCTCTTCCCTAGAGAGGTTTCGGTTTTTTGAGC
This sequence comes from Quercus lobata, assembly GCF_001633185.2. Lineage (NCBI taxonomy): Eukaryota > Viridiplantae > Streptophyta > Magnoliopsida > Fagales > Fagaceae > Quercus > Quercus lobata. Next base: position 37,273,329 of record NC_044911.1, read on the forward strand.
GTGTCTCCATTTATGGGAGATTATAGTGAAAAATGTTTGGAGTTGCTAAAATAATTGCTACAGTGCTCTCCAGGCGAAGAGGGCTACTGTAGAAACTCTAAAAAAAAAAAAGAGAGTTAGAAGCAAGTGATATCCACTATTATTCCACTTCCTGGAAATCTCTTGATAGTACTGTGGCAAATTAAAAAGACAAATCCTTTGAATAAAAGCTGGCATACGGACTTGATTAAATGGGTTTTCTCCCCCAATGATGCCACCACGATCCTGGCATTCCCTTGAGCTCTAGACTATCAGTGGACCGCTTGGTCTGGGCTTATACCCCTAAAGGCCAATTCACGGTACTGCCTACAAGGTTGCTTTATCCTCCGCAAATAGTCCAATCCCTAGAACTTCAAATAAACAAAATTGTGGAGCAATCTATTTCTGGAAGTCTCTATGAGGTCTTAATGTTCCAAATAAAATCAAGAATTTTGCATGGCGTGCAAGCTGTAATATACTTCCAACCTAAGCTAACCTCGGCCACTGGCAAGTCCTAGATTGTCCAACATGCATGTGAGGCCTGCAGGATGGAAGCTGAAAGCAGCGGGCACTTATTCTGGCATTATGGAAAAACTCCAGAGGTATGGATACTTTCTGGAATTCCGCTACTTAAATGGGGTACACTTCCTTGAGTTTATTGATCTGTTGTGGCATCTCAAGTTCGTGCAACATGTGGGCAACGATATCCTGGAACTAGTTATCACTTTTGCTTGGAGCATTCTGTTCAACCGAAATCAAGTTCTGCAAGGAAAAACCAAACAAACAACTAGTATGATTATTTAGAAAGCAAGATCGTTGATCAATGAATCCCAGGTAGCAAACTTTTGGCCTCCTAAGTCAGCTGTAAAAGACATGGATCTGTGGATCAATCCAAAACCTCCATGGTACAAGATCAACACTGATGGAGCAGTCTTTGCACAGTAGTAGGCAACAGGCGTGGGAGTTGTAGTTCGGGATCACGAAGGTAGAGTGGGTGCCGCATTCAACAAGATACTCCATTATCTTTTAGGGCCTTTGGAAGCTAAAGTGAAAGCACTGAAGGAAGCTGTGGATTTTGCCTGGGATGTTGGTATTGGTATGCCCACTTTGAATGCGACCCACTTCTGCTCTCTGATCTTGTTCGAGGAGTGAGTAATCCACTGATAGCCGTTTCTAATATTGTAACTGGGATTTGTCATAAACTAGAAGCTTTCAGGACAGTGCAAATGTCACAAGTTAAGGGGGAGGTAATGAACCAACTCATATTTTAGCTCAATATGCTAAAGGAATTGGTAGTTGTTGAGGTATAATTTTTTATGTCCTAATTTCATTTTTCCATTCACCAAAAATACCCATACAAGTCCCATAAATTATTTTAGTCCCTCAAAAATATCTCCCATATTACTTAACTTAGGCCCTCACAAATATTTTTCATATTACCCAATTTGGACCCTTACACATTTTCCCATATTATTACCCAACTTGGGCCAACACAAATACTTCTCATACCATTACCAAAATTGGGCCACAAAATTATACAATCTCTATTACAAAGCCCGTTACTACATGGCACTCTTTACGAAGTCCATTGCTACACAACACTCTATTACAAAGCCCACTGCAACACAATAGGGCTGTCCATTGACCCGGACCAACCGATTCGCCAACCCAAACCTACCCAAACCAAAGGTCCATGGGCGGTTCTAACTCTAGTCTTCGGTTGATTACCTGTTAGTAATAAAAATAACCAAATCATTGGTTCGGGTTTTGGATTTTAAAAAATTTCACCCGAATAACTTGAACCGATTGAATTATTTATACCAAAAAATTTTGATTTCACATGCCTTACTGTACCAACCCAAGTTTTCAATATCTGGAAAACATGTATCAATGATAAAAGTCAGCTTTTTTCACACAAATTCTCAATCTAAAAATCAATCGTTTAAATCAATTCAAAATTCAAAATTAACGATGTTGATTAGAGTTTACAGTACATTGAACAGTGATTTGAGGCTAAGCAGTGATTTGAGCAATGATTCAGTGGCACAATTGCCTAATTTCTATATCAACGGTTATAATCAAAATCAAGACCCAAATCGAACAGTCACAATTACATATCAAACTTTTGATCTAATATCTCATATTTCTCACTGTCTCTTTCTAATCTCTTTAGTTTTCACTTTAGAGTTCAAAGTTCAATCTTCCTCTTTGTGAGAGTGCCTTTTTTTTTTGGTGACACTCAGGCCCAAGGATCCCGGGCCTAAATAAAAGGTTTGGCGAACCGAGCCTTGACTCACCACAGCTAACAAGCTGTTTAAGAATCAAGTGATATACAGGGGATGCTCCTGACAATAAAAAAAAATGACAAGCAAGGATATTCGTATCGAAGAATGTCAAAAAAACAACAAGGTAAATTCAAAAGGAAAGAAACAGGATTAGCAAAGTGATACAAAATTAATGCTAAGGGGATCCTGGGATTAATGAGGCATATTTCATTAATACATTGTCTATTAAGTTACAAAAAGCTCACTAGGACGTGATACAAGGTTCAATCAAGCTCAAAAATTACAGTCTTGAGTGGCTATTTCAGCCTTCAAAACTCGCAAAGTTTGATTCTCTATGAATCCGAGTATGTGCAATAGTGGCTTTTACAAGATACCGAGAAGCAATGTTCGTTTTCCCTTAGTGTTTTTCTTTCTCTTCACCACAGATTTACTGATAGTTTTTTATCTAGAAAATCTCTTCTTTTTTGTGTTTCTCTCTTTTTTCGCTGCTCCTTCTTCGCAACCCATCCCTTCCTTTTATAATGGAGTTCTGGTCTTCCCGGGGAACCGTTGGTTCCCCTGTTTTACCTTTTTGCAAACAGAGCACGTCCTGTACCTATCACTTGGTAAGTCCCATTTCCCGTTTTTCTCATTCTTTCCTTCTTTCAGCTCTGATTCTTTTGAAAGTTCTTGGTTGGCCATCTTCTTTAGGATGTGTTGAGGTATGCCCTTCTCGGCATCCCCGTTTTTTGGCAGTTTCCACTTTTCCCTTTTCTTTCCCATCTGGGCGAAATCCTATTCTGCCAACTTGAAAGCCGCTTGTTATCATTCTTTTTTTTGTGCTTCCCTGTTCTAGTTCCCCGAGGTTTTTTTCTGTCTGTGCCATGAGAGGTCGCTGGGTTCTACTAGCGCTTGTGTTCTTTTGCTTTTGTTTCTTATTTTCTTCTTCTGTCTTTTTCTTTCGAGCTGTCCTAGTCTTCCTTTGTCTTTGTGCCTGAAAGGATCCGCGCCTTTTGATGGTTCCTGAGGATCCTGACTTCTTATCTCTTGCCGTGGTTCTCTTTTTTTTTGGATGCTTTTTCGTCTGGGCTTCAAGATCCCCTGGGCCTTTTTATTCCTTCATGGTTCTCCTGCATCTGCTACTTTGAGCTTAGCTGATTTTCCCTTTTGGGCCTAACTCATTCTTTTGGGCCTCCTTCACTATGATCCTTTTTAGACCTCAACATTTAGCCCCCCGAGCTCGTGGGTTGCCTGAAGCCCACACGTGAGTAATTCAGGTTTTCTAAGATTTTCGTAGGATCCCCCCCTTTTTTAACTTCTACTGGGTTCCCTTCCTTTTTACTTGGGATCCTGGCCCTTTTCTGCTGCTTTTGGTCACCTCCTTTTTGTGTGTTGCGTTCCCTTATTATTATTTTTTTTTACAGTTTCCTCTTTGCACGGGACGTGGCAGTTGAGTATTTGAGGTAAAATTCCTCTACCTACTTTTCTCGTTTCCCGTTACTTCTCATTAATAACCGCTGATTAATCCCTTCTTCAAATTAAATTTTTTTGGCAATTGGCGCGTCTTTCCATACACTGTCTTCCCCAACTGCTATTTGAACCTTTATTGTAGCCGTTTCATCTTATCACTTTGCTTCTCTGAGTCTTTCATTCTTGGGTTTCTCTTTCTTTTTCTCTTCTTCTCTGTTACTCCGGTCTTCCCCCTTTTCGCATTTTCAATCTCTTCTCTTCTCATTGTACGTGTTGTTCCAATGGCTTCTTCTTTTTCCCGAAAGAGGAGAGAGCGTACCCCCAGTCCTTCTGAAGGCGAAGGTTCTTCTGGTTCTACTCCGAGTGATTCTTGCGAGGTTACCGAACATCCGGCCTTCCCTTTACGGGATCCTTGGTATTCTCTCAGTCCATTTTTCCCTCATGTATCTCATGGCGATGTTCCTCCATCTCCTCATGCTTGAATGTTTTCTGGCCAAGCGGGTTTCGCCGGTTCCGCCTAGGTTCCTGACCCTAGAGAGATTTTTGACCTTCAGATTATACAAGGAGTTCGAGAGGCGGTGCTTATCTTCTTTGATTTTGTCTCGGGAAAAATCCAAGGCTGGCCCATCTGGGTAGACAAGGAACTGTCTGATGCTGAGTTTGTGGGTCGCTTGGAGCGCGCTGGTATCCTAAAGGCAGTGGCTATTTCCAGAAACCTTGAGGGCTTCAGAGACGCCAAAGGGCTCAGGCATCTGGTACGTCGTTGGTGCCCTTCCCTTCATACTTTTTTCTTTTCTGTTGGTGAATTGATGATTACCTTGGAGGATGTGGTTAATAACTTCCTCCTCCTGGTATTTGGTGACGAGAGCCTCTTTGATATTAACCTTTCTGGGGAGGATCTCGTGGTGGAAGATAAACTGTTTGGTCATTTTGGTGGTCGTGCTACCTCTTCTGGTGGTAAGTCGGCTAGAATGGGGAGATGGGTGATGACCCTCTCTCGTGAGAAAAATAAGAAAGTGAGGTGGGCCGGTTTTCTGGCTTTTTGGCTTAGCAAGTTCTTGTTTAGTGAGTTCCCTGGGTATGGAGTTAAGTCTTCCTTTTTTCCGTTAGTGATCAAGTTGGCTCGAGGTACCCAATATCCTTTGGCCCCTCTGTTTTTGGGTCATGTTTACTCTCAATTGGACCAGCTTCATGGAGATGAGACCGAGGGTGATTCTTGTTATGTGATTACCTCATCTTTTCACTGTGCTATCCTTCAGATTTTCATGTGGGACCGTTCTGCAACTACTTTGGCCAAGTGCAGGAATTTGAAATTTGTGAAGGACAAATTCCAAGGATCCCCTGACATAGTGAAGGCTCTTTGTGGCAATTCGACTGATGCTTTTCCCATTATTTTTCGTTGGATTAGCTTGAAAGGTGGTGGCCTCAATCTTGTGGAGTTATTTGACAAAGCAGGGAACTTACATTGGAGATCCCCTCGTGAGTTTGGCCCTAGCTTTGCGTGTGATTCTGTATTGTCTTCTTTTTTATCTTCTACAGGTAATACCTTTGACTTGCGCCATGGTGATGAGGGTAGTCTGGCTTATCTTGCTTGCATTAGCCCCTCTTGGCTTCCTGTGCCTTCTTCGAGTGGCCCAAAATATACCCATTATTCAGCACACCGGGTGCTCCGACAATTTGGTTTTGACCAGGACGTTCCTCCAGTTTTTAAGGACGTGGTGCCGTCCCTTCCTTCTTTGGATCCTTTCTTGAGGTTGCAACATTAAACGAAATTTGATGGAGATGCTTTAATTGAATGAACTTGAAATTTAAAGGAAATTGAATGAAAGTAAAGTTATAAGACTAAAATAAATTTTAGTTAAACTTAGAATGTACAATTTGCATTTTTGACAAATCTTTATAACCAATAAGACAATAATTCCTCCTTAGAATATAAATCATGGTTGATAAGATGGTTCCATATACCAAGCAAGTTTCTTTCAAACGCAATTTGCAGTTTGAGCATATGTTCATTGTCCCACGAGTTCACAGAGGTGGGGGGCTTGTGCTATTCTGGAAGAGTTCAATAAATTTGAGTGTGGAAACTTCATCAAAAAACCACATTGATTGCATCATAGGGAAGGGCAGTGAAGGAGCATGGTTATTCACTGGTTTCTATGGCAAGCCAATCACCCATAAAAGGTGGGAATTATGGCATGAAAGCTCGAAAATGTGTTAAAAACACAAGAGCTGTTTAGACCCCCAAATTAAAGTTACGGCTCGATAGATTTTACACTAACTTAATTCTAAGTGCAGAATAGTGTAAATGCGAGCGGATAAACAAACAAACTACTCTAATCCATAATCAAGACAACATACCAATAAAAAGGAATGTAAAAGAGTAGGAAAGAGAGATGCAAATACAAGATAACACGCCGATGTGTTATCAAAGAGGAAATCGAAGAACTCGGCGAAAAACCTCTTCGCCGCTCTTTAAGCTGTAATCGATCCACTAGACAATTAGTTGGGATACATGGGTTAGCAAGAGACCCTCCAAGCCTAATCTACCCATTGTACCTAAGCCCTCCAAACTCTTACTCCAACAAGGCTTCTCGAAACCGTGTCTTGTCTAGCTCTCTGGATCCTGCAACAAGTACCATATTGCATCTACCATCCTTGGCTTCTTCCAATGCTTCCCAGTAACACCAAATTATCACTTGACACTTTGAAAGGGTGTGGTAAGTGTTTGGGCTATTAACCTCTCAATGGTATGGAAATGGAGAGGTAGGAGTTGAGGAAAATCCATAAACAATTGTGTAAAGAATTGTGGGTATAACAATCTCTAACTCTCAAGGTGTTTGGCTAGGGTTTTCTCCCAAAAGCACTCCTTAACATTTGTGGATAATGTGGGTATAAATAGTGTAGGCACAAAAAGTGTGTATCAGAATTGACGGTCTGGCAAAACAGAATGTCTCGCAGGAAGGCCTTACCCGCAAGATACTCGTGAGACACAGCTGTCTCCATCCTGTTCTGACTCTTCACATTCCAGCATGTGTAAGTCACATGGGTCACTTCATGGGATGCTTAGTCGCGAGATACCCGCGAAAACTCTTCAGTCTTCAATTACTTGAGTCTTCACACTTTCTCTCTCTATCACATAACCCTTACAATCAAATCTCACAATAAATATAGGGTACAAAAGATTGAATAAAATTACAATCAAATTTGAAACGGAATTAAAGCCAACAAAACACATAGTTGTAAATTACAACTTTACATGGGATTTACTTTGACAACTTAATAACCAATTCTGCTTACCTTGGTTGTGTTTTGGTGATTTTAACAAGACAGTGAAAGGTTCGAAAAAGGTAGGAGGGAGCAACTGAAGCCATGCACAAATGCAGCTCTTTAGAGATACTATCGATGAGTGTGGCTTTTTGGATATGGGATTTAAGGGCACACTATTCACATGGAAAAAAAAATTCAACAATGGGCAAACCATTTGGGAGAGATTGGATAGAAGTTTGGCGAACAATGAGTGGTTGATTCGGTTTGGGGGCTCCATAGTGCATCATCTAAATTGTAGCACTTCGGACCACTCTCCTCTTTGGATTTTACCTGAGAATTTGGAAGTTGTAAATCGAAATAAGCCATTTCGTTTTGAAGAGATGTGGCTTGCCGAGAAAGGTTGTTTAGATATTGTCAAGTCCGAATGGGTCAGGCACAGAAACAACAACATTGATTCAAGTATTGTTGGAAAAATTGAGGATTGTGGGAAAAATTAGAACCATTTGTAGAGAGTTAAAGCCTAGATAGAAACTACTGGCTCAAGCAGAACTGGAAGCATTTATAACGGGGGTTAACTTTAGGGATAGAATGCTAAAAAATGAAATTAATAATCTCCTTGACAAGGAAACTAGAATGTGGTTTTAGCGGTCTCGATCATTGTAGGCTATCCATGGAGATAAAAACTCAAAACATTTTCATAGCAGAGCCACCCAATGGTTTTAGAAGAATAGAATTGATGGGATTAGGGACTCCTCGAGACAGTGGTGCTTGGATCCAAGAAGGGTAGCTAATGTGGTGCTCGAATTTTATAGCAATTTATTCTCCTCTCCCCAGACTTGCCAACCTGTAGTGGCATTGGATTCAATCCAAAGTATTGTGACTGCTGACATGATTAGAAAACTTTCATAAGATTTTTTGGAAAGTGAAGTTCAGGTGGCTCTCAGTCAGATGGCTCCCCTGAAAGCACAAGGACAAGATGGTATGTCACCCTTATTCTACCAGCACTACTGGAATTTGGTTAGTAAGGACATCACTCACTCTGTTCTCTCTTTCTTAAATTCGGCCTCCCTACCTGAGCACCTCAACCACACTTTCATAACTTTGATACCTAAAGTCAAAAATCCAGAATTAGTTTCTGAATTCCAACCCATCAAACCATGCAATGTCTTGTACAAAATATTTTCTAAGGTGTTGGCAAACAGATTGAAAAAAATACTACCACATATAATCATAGAGCACCAAAGCGCCTTTACAAAAGATCGACTTATTTCTGATAATATTTTTATAGCTTTTGAGTCCCTTCATTGTATGCAAAATCATAATTCTGTTAAGGATGGTTTCATGGCTCTCAAGCTTGATATGAGTAAGGCGTATGATCGAGTAAAATGGTCTTTCTTAAGGCCATCATGAGAAAATTGGGTTTTAGTGAGAAGTGGATATCTCTCATGATGCTCTATGTTTCAACTGTATCTTATTCCATTCTCATTAATGGAGTACCTACGGGTTTCATTAAGTCTACAAGAGGAATAAGGCAAGGAGATCCTCTCTCTCCATTCCTGTTCCTATTATGTACTGAAGGACTCCATGGTTTGCTCACCCAATTGGCTTTGAGAGGGGACATACATGGTTTCTCCCTTAGCAGGAGGAGCCCTTCACTAACCTACCTTTTATTTGCATATGATAGTTTGCTGTTTTGCAGGTCCAATGCAGAGGAGTGCCATAAAGTAATGGAAGTGTTACAAGTTTATGAGATGGGTTCAAGACAACAAATAAATAAGGCAAAAACCATAGTTTTCTTTAGCAAGTCTACTAGTGAAGAGCGGAGGTAGATGATAAAAAATTGTTTAGGAGTGGAAGAGATCTGGAGTTATGAGAAGTATTTGGGTTTGCCATTTCTAGTGGGTAGGAACTAAAAAATCAGCTTCAACTACATTAAGGAGCGTGTTTGGAGAAAACTTCAAGGTTGGTAAGAAAAACTCATTTCTCAAGTAGGTAGAGAGATCTTAATAAAGGCGGTGGCCCAAGCTATAGCCACCTATACCATGAATTGCTTCACGTTTCCTATTGGTTTGTGCAACAAGATTGAGGGGCTCATTTGAAAATTTTGGTGGGGACAAATGGGAGATCAAAGGAAAATTCATTGGGTTAGATGGGCAGAGCTTTGCAAACCAAAGAGTGAGGGTGGAATGGGCTTCAAGGACGTAGCATTATTCAATGACGCTCTCTTATCCAAACAAGCTTAGAGGTTACTTCAAAATACAAACTCTCTCTTCTATAGAGTTTTCAAGTCTAAGTTCTTTCCCTATTGTTCCATCATGGAGGCAGCCGAGTCTTAGTCAGGTTCGTACACATAGAGAAGCATTTTAATAGGTAGAGAGGTGCTCAAAGAAGGGATGCAATGGAGAGTTGGAACTGGGTCAGCCATTTGGATATGGTTTGATCCTTGGCTGCCTTCAGAGTTCCTGCCCTTCATTACTTCCCCAATTGTCACCGAGTTTGAAGATGCACAAGTGGAGGCCCTTATCAATCCAGCCACAAAATAATTGGAATTCTTCTCTTTCACAAACTCTTTTCCTCCTAAGAGACATTGCCTTGATTGAATCAATTTCCTTAAGCTCCAATCCAATTGAGGACAAGCTCTTATGACCCGTTACTCCAACAAGTATATATTCTGTTAAGTCAGGGTACCGATTCCTTTATTAATCACAAAGTTTCAATGACCATTCGTATCAACCTAGTAATGATGCTTTTATGGAAGAAGGTGTGGGGGTTAGCAGTGCAACCTAAGATTCGAAACTTTCTGTGGAGAGCTATTAAAGATTCTATCCCGACCAAGATTAATCTCAAACGACGAAAGGTAATTCCAAATAATTGTTGTGATCACTGTTAAAGCACCTCAAAAGATACTGTACATGTGCTTTAGTCGTGTCCTCTCCTATCACCAGTGTGGGCTCAAGATCACTACTGGAGTTTCCGCTCTACCATGACCTTTCTGAACTTCAAGGACTTGATTGAGTACATCACTGTGGAAGGTTTAGATTTGGCGTTCTTTGCTACCACAACATGGATGGCATGGTTTTGTGGAATTCTTTGCAAACTAGCACCAAAGTCTTCCCGATTCAGCAAGTCATTCCCGAGGTTCAGACTTGTCCAAGCTGCCTATGTCAATTCCATTCCACCAAAACCTCCTAATTTGTCCACTCGGGGTTCACAACAGATCATCTGGAAACCTCCTCCCTAGCCTAAGCTTAAAGTGAACTTCAATGGGGCTATTTTTAGAGATGTTAATTCAGCAGGGGTCGGTGTCATGATTTGAGATGATAAAGGTATGGTGGTAGCTTCCATGGCCGAGAAATTCCCACTGCCATATTCGGTTATTGCAGTTGAAGTCATTGTAGTGATAAAAGCTCTAAGGTTTGCTAGTGAAAATGGTCTTGCATCTATTATTCTAGAAAGGGACTCCAAGATCACCATCGACGCCCTGTTGGGAGCTGATTCTTCGCACGCTGATTTTGGAAACTTGGTAGAGGAAGCAAAGATGCTAGCAAGTCAATTTGTTGATGTGAGCTTAGAGCTATAGTCATGTTAAGAGATAGGGTAATTGTGCCGCTTATAACATTGCTAGATATGTTAGACATGTTAGCGAGTATACGGTGTGAATGCAAGATGTTCCTCCACACATTTCCGCTGTAATTTAAGCTGATTTGACTTTTTCTTAAATAACATTACAGTGTTCTTTCTCAAAAAAAGAAAAAAAAGAAGGAAAATGTTTAGTTTAGAAAGAAACCTTCCAAGCTCCTCATATATATATATATATTTTTTATTGAATGTTAATTTTGAAAATCTAACTGTTGGGTCATGTTCTTATTATATCCTTTATGATTGCAAAATTTTAAGAAGATAAAAAATTAATAATTATGTCATCAATCAAAATGTTTCAATTTCAAATTTTTGTGGTCTAAAATTATGCATAAAAATAAGTTTGTCGATCAAATAGTAAATAACATTTGATTTAAACAAAATTTAACATGTATGTTAAGGACATATAATTTTTTATTTTTGAAAAACTTAAAGAAAAACATATAATTTAATGGTTAAATTTTTAAAATTTACATATAATAATAAAAAGATATATAATAAGTTTGAAAGGTTGCTCACTAACCTTTGTCCTATAAATTGGAAGTAGTCTTAAAAAAAAAAAAAAAAAAAAAAAAAAAAAAAATCCCTACTTCTATTGGCTAGCAGTGCCAGGTCAGTACTATTGATTCATTGAATAATTTCACAAAACGAAACGTCGACGTTTTTTTTTTTTTTTATTCTTGGGTTTTCTCCCGTTGGCCGTTGGCATTTCCTTTCTTTGATAGTTGATCGATAATTGATCTCCGGTAAATCAAAATTGGAGTACACTTTTTTTTTTTTGGATAATCAACTGGAGTACACTTAGACTTAAGCAACACGGGTGAGAATTGAATTGAAAGATGGATCAAGCAGGAAGACAGGTATTCACGGTGGACCTTCTAGAAAGATACGCTGCGAAGGGACGCGGAGTTATAACTTGCATGGCCGCCGGCAACGACGTCATTTTGTTGGGCACCAGTAAAGGTTGGGTCATCCGCCACGATTTCGGCCTCGGCGACTCCACCGGTTCGTTCCTACTTTCCATTTCCTCCAATTTCTGAAATTCAATTAAAAAAAAAAAAAATCTTTTCCCGATTCAACACAATTCAACACTTTCTTTCTTTCATATTGTCAATTCCATTAAAAATGTCGTACTTAGTACACAAACCTCCCACTTTTGCGGGGGTCCGCCTTTCGCCTAATTTGTTGGAGAGGGAGAGTCTGATACGTGTTACTAATAAAGTAATTTTTTTTTCTGATATTTGTGTTATTGGTTTTATTTGAGGTATGTTTTAGAGATTGATCTGTCTACGGGTCGACCCGGAGAGCAATCGATCCACAGGGTGTTTGTTGATCCAGGAGGGAGTCATTGCATTGCCACTGTAGTTGGTAGTGGAGGTGTTGATACTTTTTATACTCATGCCAAGTGGATTAAGCCTCGAGTTTTAACCAAATTGAAAGGTCTTGTTGTCAATGCTGTTGCCTGGAATAGACTACTCATTACTGAAGGTAAGCCTTGTTTGTTTGATTCATACATGTGGATATCGCCAAACATTTATGCAGTTTGATTTTGTTGTTTTAAAACACAGCTTCGACAAAGGAAGTTATTCTTGGTACGGATAATGGCCAACTTCATGAGATTGCGGTTGATGAGAAGGACAAGAGGGAGAAGTATATTAAGTTTCTGTTCCAATTGGGGGAACTTCCCGAAGCTTTCATGGATTTACAGGTCTCTCTTTTTCTGTGTTTTTCTTCTGAAAGCAATAAAAGAATAAGGATTTTTGTTTGCTAGTTGCTGCATATTTCTGACTAACTTGCGTGTTCCGTTACGCAAGAAGCAACTAAGAAAGTTTTTCTTTGGATAGTAGTAATTTTAATGCTTTGGTGTGTTGAGTTGCGTGCATTTGCTACATATCCAGTTGATTTGGCTTGTTGGCCATGAATTTTCTGTCAGAAAATACCTAATCAACTACTGTGGATTTGCTCAAGCTCTTCAAACCTTGTAGGTTTTGAAGATTAAAGGATTCTTTTGCTTGTTCTGATAGATGAACTTGTGAAGTACCTTTAGGGGGTCAAAACACTGGAATGCCATCTTTATGTTTTGGGGGAGTGGGGGTAATTGGTTGGGGGCAACTGGGTTGCTAGGTATTGGAATGGGAGCTAGATAGATTAAATTAAAGCTGTCTTGATTTTCAGAAATTGACACTACAGTTTATTCGCAAAAGGAATTTATCTGTGTACAATTCTAAGGCACTCTGTTTTGGTTTCTTTTTTTCTATTACAGATGGAAACAGCTAGCATAATGAATGGAACTAGATACTATGTAATGGCTGTTACTCCTACACGACTTTACTCTTTTACTGGGATTGGATCCTTGGAGGTAAGATTAACTCTAACACCCAATTTTTACAATGAACATGTCTGACTCTATGGTGGGACAATTTGTTATCTACTTATAGCTTGTCTTCTTATTGTATAATTTGAATTTTATGCTTATTGATCATTTTAAATATTTAGACTGTTTTTGCAAGTTATTTAGATCGTGCTGTGCATTTCATGGAGCTTCCCGGTGAAATACCAAACAGGTAAATGCATTTTTTATTTGAACATTATTTTGAATAACTTATTTACAAAATCAGACACTAAAACTGTAGAGGCTGGAGTATTCTTTTATACTTACATTGGAAGTTTGCTTCTCTTCCATAAAATCTATTATTTATGGTACTTGGCATTTCTTTTTTAGCTTTCTGAATATGAGGTTTCCCTGTGATTTTGGTTTACTATCAGTGAACTGCATTTCTACATCAAGCAACGAAGAGCTGTGCATTTTGCCTGGCTTTCAGGAGCTGGTATCTATCATGGTGGCCTAAATTTTGGAGCACATCATGGGTAAATTTTAACATTATTGATTTTCTAGCTTTCATGTGAAATTGGAACCGTTCATTTACACTATTGGATTTCTTACTTTAGTGGGTGCTATGTGGTTTGCCTTTTGGAATGTGCTCATTACGCTTCCCTGATATAAGGAGTGGATTGTTTATTGATTTGTATCAGCTGCAGTTCAACTATGAAATTTGCTTTGTTTATTTATGTATTTATTAGTTTTTGTTTGGAAAACTCTTGGGCAGCTCTCCAAATGGAGATGAAAATTTTGTGGAGAACAAGGCTCTATTGGACTATTCAAAATTGTCTGAAGGTGCTGAAGCAGTAAAACCGAGTTCTATGGCAGTGTCTGAATTTCATTTCTTGCTTCTTATTGGGAATAAGGTCAAGGTGCGTATTCACTTAACTAGTTGACACTCTTAATTTATACTTATGAATGTGCCCTTTTCTTGTCAACCTTATGAATGCTCCAACCTCAATGCTGGTAATAAGTATAATGTTTTGGACTACTACTATTAATTAATATGAGGTACAGTAATCTTGCATTATCTTCAGTCTTCTACCTGAAGTTTCCTACATATAACATAATACATTTATTCCGTTTTTCAGCCCTATAACTTATTTTCTAGGTCCTTCGAATGTTTTTTTTTTTGGTAGGTTGTGAATAGAATTAGCGAGAACATCATTGAGGAACTTCAGTTTGACCTAACATCAGAATCAGTTTCCAGGGGTATCATGGGATTATGTAGTGATGCCACTGCTGGATTGTTCTATGCATATGACCAAAACTCTGTTTATCAAGTTTGTATCTTCTGATGACTTCATCTATTCTATTTTTGGTCCATGTCACAGTAGAAAATACCTTTCTCCCATACTGCTTAATTTAAGAATACCATGCCAGGTGTCTGTCAATGATGAAGGCCGAGATATGTGGAAGGTTTATCTGGACTTGAATGAGTATGCTGGAGCTTTGGCAAATTGTCGTGACCCACTCCAGAGAGACCAAGTATACTTAGTACAGGTCAGACTAATTGATTTTATTGCAGTTGAGCTCTTGGTTGTTCTGATTAAATGCCTCTTTTGTAATTTCTTCTCACAATTTTTTTTAATCTTTTAAGGACAGCATATATGTATCAACTAAATCTTGTTATCTGAGTCTATAATAGAGTGATTTGTGGTGCAGGCTGAAGCTGCATTTGCCTCCAAGGATTATCACAGAGCAGCATCTTTCTTTGCAAAAGTGAATTATCCATCACTTGATCTTATTCTGTCATTGTATTTAAGTTACAAATTTTGTTATTTTTACTTGGTTCCTTATGAATGAACTTAGTATTTTTACTTTGTACTTCCTGCGTGCTTGGAGCATTTGTCTTAATAAAATTTGTTACTTATCAAAAAAAAAAAAAACCTAAAGAAGAAAAAGAAAAAAAGGAAATTGATTCCTTATGAGCGAACTTAGTATTTTTACTTTGTACGTCCTGCGTGCTTGGAGCATTTGTCTTAATAAAATTTGTTACTTATAAAAAAAAAACCTAAAAAAGAAAAAGAAAAAAAGGAAATAGTGAAACATACCAAACATCTTTCACCTGTTGAGCCCAGAAAGATTTTAATTATATCTATAAACCCTAAAGACTTACTACTGTCTGATTTCTCAGACATCAAATTTCTTTTTTTGGATAAGTTTTATAATGCAAAAGTGTTTTTTTTTTTTTTTTTCTCTGTCAATAACTTTTTGCTATTATACTTGAGTAAAATGCAAGCTGTTGTGACTCATCAAGGCAAAGCCACCTGATCTGCAGATGCATAATTGACTCCTCCCTCAATTGTGCATAGTCTCATCCCCCATTTGAAGGATAGTAAATTTTGATTTATTTAATTTTTTTCACAAAGATATTGATTTCAGTTGTGATTCTTCTGAATTTGAAAATGTCTAACATACATGCAACTCATTCTAATTCTTAATTCATACACTGTTCTCCCCTTTGTACCAGTTTTTCATGCTTTTGTTAATTGATTCCTCCCTCAATTGTGCATGGTCTCATCCCCCATTTTGAAGGATAGTAAATTTTGATCTATTTAATTTTTATCACAAAGATATTGATTATCAGTTGTGAGTCTTCTGAATTTGAAGGTGTCTAACATGCATGCTACTCATTCTAATTCTTAATTCATAACACTGTCCTTCCCTTCCAACCAGTTTTCCATGTATGTGTTGTTGATTACTATTTCTAGCTTATGTTGGAGAAGACACCTCTATTGTTCACTCTATCTTTCTTCACTTTCTCTTTCAATGGTCCTTTGTATCTTCTGGTGCCTTTATTGCAATTATGTTGCTGGCTTGTATCATTATCAAACTGGCTCTGACTCACTCGTTAACTGTCTTCTGAGGTAGCAGACTTGATATAGTTCATATAACTCTGATCAGTTAATGCGACAATATTGAAACTTTTAACAGACTTGAGAATATACAGACAATTCTTTGTTGGTGAAATCACATAAATCATGAATAATATTTAACTGATGATGCGTTTTTCTTTTAACTTGAGAGCATTATTCTAGTTCATGTATATGTGTGTGTGTGTGTGTGTGTTTTCTTCTTGTGTGTTAATTTTATTTATTTATTATTATTTTTTTATCTCTTGTAACTGACAGGAAATGTTTTGCAGATTAACTATATGTTGTCATTTGAGGAGATCACTCTAAAGTTCATTACCATAGGTGAACAGGTAGTTGGAATACTATTTCATTCTTTTGGCTCAATAAATATGTAGGGAAAATCAATATAACTGCTTTTTCTGCTGCATGCAATGTATCATGTTGGATGCAAGTGTAACCCAATTTTGGAAGTTCTTGTACGTCAAGTTTATATGTTCCTTCTTTTTTGATTTTTTGTTTTTTTATTATTTTTATTTTGATTTTTTATGTTTGTGCTTTAGCAGATGTGATGCTGGAACTGGGGTTGAAGTAGGGAATATAGATTTTATGTTGCCTTTCATGTTAATTCCAGTTGGTCAAATATCCTTGACCCAGTGCACATTTCTTTTTACTGCAAGGCAAATCATTATGAACGTATGTAGAAAAATCATGAAAAATGCATATTTTTATCTTTGACTTATAACTGCTGCTAGGTGTGTAAAATTCTCCTAACTTCCATGTGGATGTAAGCTGTAGAAAATATTATGGTAGATGTATATTGCATACAATATCTGATATATAATTTATGACTTTTGTCTTTGAGCCTTCCAAAATTATAATTATGAGATTGCATGAGTTTAGCTAGACATCCTTTAACTGGAATAGCGAAGCATACATTTACAATTTTATATTTTGCTTTGCTTACTTGCAGGATGCCTTGAGAACTTTCTTACTCCGGAAGCTTGATAATCTTGCAAAGGATGATAAATGCCAAATAACAATGATCTCCACTTGGGCTACTGAATTGTACTTGGACAAGGTTTGCTTCTTTCTATACTGAATTGTACCAATGCAATCTCTTTACCTTATTATAGTATTTGGTATGTTAAGGCTCCTAAGAGGGTTTCTTTCTTTGTTTGTACTGCACCATTATGTGGGCATATTCCCTTAATAAACCACCATTACGTACTAAAAAAATTGCGTGAAAACCATTTTTGAGACATGTGAAAGAAGATTAGGTGTTTTAGTTATCTTCAACATCACATGTATTGTATCATTTGAAAATATATTATTTATCCCTTGACTACAGTGATTGCAAAGCATGGATTATAATGTTGCCATTTTTAAAATTAAATTTATATTTCATCAATTATTTGTAGATAAATCGGCTGCTCTTGGAAGATGACACTGCTGTGGTTAATCATGGTTCAGAGTACCAATCAGTTATTAAAGAGTTCTGTGCTTTTCTTGGTGATTGCAAGGACGTATTAGATGAAGCAACTACAATGAGACTTCTGGAAAGGTAATTGTTAATGCAATCTGCTATAAATTGTTTGCCTCCCTTGAATACATGTGTCTGAACTATTCTTTCTAATCTTATTCTCTGCCCCCTGCGCCCACCACCAAGGGGGAGGTGGGGAGGAGAGGGTGTCACATTTGCATTTGTTATCAGTATCTTAAATCTAATATGTTCTGTGATGGTGTATTGTAAATAAATCTATTAGAAAAGTGCAAAAAGGGACACAAACCCTAGTACAGGGGAAGCATACAAAGGAAAAACCAAAACAAGAGGGAAAAAAATCAATTAACATTTAAAATTCAGCTGATATAAAAAATCTAGAAAATTAGTCAAAGAAGTTGAAGTGTTAGTGCGAGCTTGTAACCTAAGCAGGGGCAAACAGGTAATGGGACTATGCTTTTTTATAAAATAAAAAAATTTTGATATTAGCCTATCCCCACTCATTTACATTGTAAGACCATTGACCTTTAGGTCAAATGGCAAATTATGTGTCAAACACTCCCCCCCCCCCCCCTCCTCCTCCAAATAGTTTTTTTGTTTGATAATTAAGAAATATTATTTATTCATTAGCCTCCAAATAGCCTACCAAATTTCAACCCTACCATACTTCTAAAATTTTCTAGTCCAACAAGCCTATAAGCTAATCTCAGATCTTGGCATCACCCCAAACAAACATAAGTCTTGTGCATTCTAGTAATGTAGGAATAGGTGATCTATGGACTCCATCTGATTTACACACAACACCAATTAGTGATTATGATACCTCATCTTTGGAGGGTATATAACGTTAAGATTTGATTCATAGTAGCTTTCCACCCAAACAGGCCATACAAGGATGAACTGTGACTCACCACATACCTCTCCAAGAGAATTCTGTCATCCCCATTACAGTAGTCCTTGATATGGAAACCATGACCTTTGGAAAGAGACCATAGCAGTTTGTTTCCAACATCCTGAAGGATTATAGCAGTAAACAACTCATCTAAAAATAACATCATGGAATCAAGCTCCCGATCTTGAACCGGTCTCAAAAAAGGAGATTTCCAATGAATGTCTCCTATAGAACAATCCAAAAAATCTACCACTATAGCACCTCTATCCCTTGCTATTAGAAAGTGTTTTAAGATTAATTATTTTTCAAGGACCAAAGGTCATTCTAAAATAGAATTTAGTGTTGTTCCTTACCTCCTAGTGAATAAGCCTAACAAAAGTAGCCCACCCATTTTTGATGTTCTTCCATAGGCTTACTCCTCCCCCATATCCATATCTTTGCAACTTATGTTCCAATAAAGTTATAAACTAAATAGAACTAAACTCCTGCCCCAAACCACCCAATAAAAAAGTCTTGTTGGAATTTTTTTTTTTCCCATTCTGTTGGCTAGGCCTGCAGGCATAGGGAACAAAGACAAAAAATAAGTGGGAGCCTAGAGAGTGTACTCTTTATAAAAAGAAATCATCCGTTATATATATATATATATATATATATATATATATATATTAAAAAAAAAAAAAAAAAAAAAAACTTCCAGCTAGCCAATCTGCATTCCATTCACACTAAAATCCCATCTCAAACAGCCTTGGATTTAAAGTGAGCACCCAAGGGTAAACCCAAATATTTCAATTGCAAATGGCATGCATTACACATAAGAATTTCTGCTAGCTCTTCCAAATTTGTTACCTCACCCGCAGGAGCTATCTCAGATTTGCTCATATTAAGCTTTAAGCCTTAGACAGCTAAGGGCGTGCCTTAAATACTGAAGCTGCATCACAGAAAATAAGATAATCATCCATGATAAATAATGAGAGATCTTCATAAGAGCATTGCTAGCCGTATCTGCAGGAAAACCTGATAGATAACCCTGTTCTACAGCCTTAGAAATCAGCCGGATTAAAAGTTTCCACAGCAAAACCAAAAAAAGGATAGGCGATAGGAGAACCCCTTGCCATATGCCTCTAGTACTTTCAAAAAATTCTCTAGGACTACCATTCACCAGAATTGAGAAGCGAACTATGGAAATACAAAAGGCTATCCACCTTCTTTACTTTTCCCCAAATCCATATCTTTGCAACTTATGCAAAAATAATTCTAAATATACATGGTCATAGGGCTTTTCCAGGTCTAATTTACATTACACCCTTGGGAGCCCTCCTTTATTCTACTGTCTAGACATTCATTCACAATTAAGACAATCTAAAATCCACCTTCCTTGAAAAATGCAATTTGAGTATTGGAGAGAAAGTCCCCTCACAATTTCCAATCTGTTTGAGAGCACCTTAGCAATGAATTAATGCATACACTACCTACAAGGCTAATAGGGCTAAAATTCTCGACATTTACAGCAGTTTTATTTTATTATTATTATTTAAATCAGAGCAATGGATGTTGCTTCTAAGCTTTTTTCAAACATATCTTTCTCGTGGACGTTTGGAAATAACTCCATAACGTTGTCCTTCACCATAATCCAACAAGTTTGAAAGAAGGTTACAGAGAAGCCATATGGTCCAGGTGCCTTCAAACTCTTCAATGCTTGCAAATCCTTTTCATCCTCAAATGATCTCTCTAACTTGGCTGATGTATTAGCATCAATTGAATTAAAAGACAGTCCATCCAACTTGGGTCTTCAGTCTTCTGGCTTACCGTTTAGATAGATTACTATAAAATTGCAGTATTTTGTTCTGGATCTCATCTTGGTTCTATGTGACAGATTCAACATCCCTTAGTTGTCCAAATTATCCTATAAAATTGTCACCCATGTGAACTGGCCAATCTATTTAAAAACTGAGTATTTTGATCTCCCTCCTTAAGCTATAATGCTCAAGATTTTTTATGCCAACTCATCTATTCCAAAAGAATCACCTTCCATAGTTCTATCTTTGAAATCTCCCTTTTACTCAACTCATTTGCTGAGAGAATCCACTCTTTCTCTAAGCTGTCCATCTTCCAAACTTCCTCTACTAATTCTTCCTTTTCCGCCTACATCACTGAACTTCACCTTATTCCATATCCTCAAATCATTCTTCAAAGGCTTTAGATTTTTTGCCAAGACAGAACTTGGTGATCCTGAAAAGTAGTAGCTGCACCACCAATTTTGAACTTTCACTACAAAACCTTTAACTTTCATCCACATATTCTTGAACTTAAAAGATCCTCCTCCACTACTATTTATCCCATTGCTAATAAGAAGAATAGGGAAATGGTCCTACAAGAGCTAAGTGAGTGATAGCCTTTGATTCAATTGCTAAAGTGCACTTCCCACTCTGGTGATTTAAAAAAATCTGCCAATTTTCAACATGGATGGAGGATCATTGTTATTAGAATACTTGAAAGCGCCCCCTTGTAGAGGAATATCTATGAACCCATGCTCTAAAATAAAATTAGAGAACTCCCATGTTGGAGAATGGCCCCTTATAGCTCCCATACTTTCACTCTGGAATTTGGTTATATTGAAATCACCTCTAATGCACCATGGGTCCCCCCACCAATCATACAACCCCCTAGTTTCTCCCAAAAATAATTCTGTCCGAGTCTTTGTTGGGGACATATATTCTGTAGAAAATCCAAGAATAGTCATCACGTACATGTTTAAATCTACAAGACATAGAAAATCACCCACTGCTTCATCAATTCTGAATACCACATCTGCTTTCCATTCCCTCAGTAAGCATAACATGTCTGCTTCAGACATGCTCTCTAGAGATTGACTCGATTTTGGTGTCTTGTAAGCATACTCCTCTCTTTCCATTCCCTCAGTAAATCTCTGATCCTTAATTGCTTCTCTCCTTCATTTAATCCATGCTCATTTCAAGAATTTATATTCAGCTACATGATGATTCAACAAACAAGACCCTTCTCCTTTTTGATCTAATGCCCTTTTATGCCCTTTCCTAGAATCATATTTTACAGATTAAAATAAATTCAGCACCCTTTTCCTCATACCTTAACTTTTCTGGAAAACCAAAGGTTTTTTCTTTGGGCAGGAGGGGGGGGGGTGGCTCAAGGTCAAATTTCATGTTTGGTTGATTAGTCCCAAAATTAATTAGCAAAGTATAAGGTGGGAAGTTGCTCAATTGCCCCAACATCTGGTTGATTAATAATCATGGAGACCAAGTTCTTACCTAGCTAGCTTGAAATTTGTAGTTTGTAATTACCTTTCTTATTATAATGCATGGTATTAACTGTTAACCCTAAAAAGTGTTATTTTAGTTTACTTATCTCATTTCTTTGTTATTGTGACTATTGATGCAGCACCATGCTTTATATTGAAAAGGCAAAACTCATTTCTTATGCATGTAAACCTCTCATAAATTTCTAGTCAAGTTAAAGAATGCTAAAAACTTTGTTTTTCTTTTGTAATGTGCTACAGTTATGGTCGGGTTGAAGAACTAGTATATTTTGCTAGTCTAAAGGAGCAGTATGAAATTGTTGTTCACCACTATATTCAGGTGCTTTCTCGAAGCTTTGAGTTTCTTGTGGAATGTTGTTGTCACCTGTTGCTACTACTACTTATAGATCAACTCTTATATCCTTTTTTTTTAAACGTAAAATAGTGATTGTTACATTTAGACTAACACTTTCTTAAGTGTAGCTTCTGATTTTAATTTTCTCGTTCATAGTCATGCTATGTTTTTCCTTGTTGATGTATATTCAATTCCTTGTAATTCTTTACTTTTTCTAAGGTTCAGCTTTGACATCTTTTTGGGTCTCATGTAGTTGTCTAATGCAAACACTAGGTGGTCTTGGAGATTTTTTTTTTGGGGAAACTTAGTCCAGCCTTTGTAGCTCCATGTGGTTTTTGGGTTTGTTCTGCCCTCCCTAATTTTATTAATAGCAAAAGGTCATAACCCTGAGGAATTTTCTACACAGAAGCCCTACTAATAAGTAGCAATATTCTACCAGCATTGAGAGGATATATGGTACAAGTCCAAGAATTACCTAATACTTATCCTTCTTTGGCAGATAAACCCTGGACTGCATACCAAATTCTAAAGATTCTTAGAGAGGATTCCTTTGCCTTCTACTGCATCAGTCCAAAGATGGAATAAAATTAGATGTTTTGAGCTTAGTGTTTTATCCAATGGGATTTGAAAGATGTTTTTAGTAGAGAACAAACACTGGCACTCTCCTCAAACCAATAACATCTTTCTCAACTCTTTGATTTCTAGTAAGGAAGCCCCATAATATTGAGGAGGCTGACAGACAACTCTCAACATGACATATCCGGAGAGGGCATTGATACAGACAAATCTCAATATACCATACCTGTGCTTGTTGCCTCTGCTATAGGGTCCCACACATATTAGCTTTTGCTTTAAAAATCCAGGCACTTGTGAGTTGTGCAGTTTCTCTTTGGCTCAAAAGAAAATGAATAAAGAGTGGTGGAAGGTTTTTTTTTTGATTGGTAAGTTTTCACACTCAACCAGTGGGCGTTAAGCCCATGACCTTACCCTCCATTCTTTCTTATCAGATAGGAGGTGCTGTTGGAACTAGGGCTTATGGGTGAGTGGAGGCTAAAATTAGAAGCTGATATAGTTATTTGATTATCCAGTGGGTGTTAAACCCATAAATTTACCCTCCACCCTTTCTTATAGGGGGAGGAGGTATCATTTGAACATAGCCATGGCCTTGGCTGCATGCCCACGGGGCTGCCATGGCCAAGTAAATCTTGTTGAAATTAAGTTTTATAATCTTCTTGCAAATCCTGGAGTATGGACTAAAATTTCAAATTGCTATCCAAAAAATTGGGATTAATTTTTAAAGTTGCACTAACTGAAGAAAAATTATGTCTCCATCACTACTTATAGTTGTCATTTTTTCCTCTCTCTCTCTCTCGGTTTTGTATTCAGCAAGGAGAAGCAAAGAAAGCACTTGAAGTACTTCAAAAACCTGCTGTTCCTATAGAC
Organism: Quercus lobata; assembly: GCF_001633185.2. Lineage (NCBI taxonomy): Eukaryota > Viridiplantae > Streptophyta > Magnoliopsida > Fagales > Fagaceae > Quercus > Quercus lobata. The sequence goes on from NC_044911.1 coordinate 37,296,684, forward strand.
CTTCAGGTAGGATAAGAAAATTTCAACACTGAAATCTACATGTTGGGTGATTTTTTCCCCACTCTGGGCCCTCCATAATCATTGAACTCTTTTTTGCAGTATAAGTTTGCCCCAGACCTCATCATGCTTGATGCATATGAGACTGTGGAGTCATGGATGGCCACAAACAACCTGAACCCGCGGAAACTGATTCCAGCAATGATGCGTTATTCAAGTGAACCTCATGCAAAGTAATGTGCACCAACTTGCATCTTTGATCAACCATATATTCCTTTCAGATTCATCACAAATTTTTCGTGATAGTAGCATTATGTTGTAATGTTCATGGTTAAACTTGCATGTGATCCTGGAAATTGTCGTAGTTCTAAATTTGGTCAAGATTATTGATTCAAAGCAGTTGCAGCTAACACCTGTATCTGGCATGATCGCTTGTAGTGGTAATGAATTTTTATTTCATTTGGCCCTTCACCTTTTTCAATTTTTAATTTGGTAGAAAGGAAATGTGTTGAAAAGACCTAAGCAGCAGTGCAAATAATGTACAAGTTAAGAGACATCAAAGACTTAACATCATCTGGTGGAAGAGAAAGTGAAATAAAATCTATGTAGAGGCTCTTTACTTGATACATTAAATGCTCTGGCCAAATGGTAATTCCTTCTTCAATAAGAATGGCTGAAGGGTAAGGTTAATCAAACACCCGAGAAAACTAACCCAATCCAGATCAGACAGTTTTGCCGACTCAATTAGTTGAGAGAGACTGGATTTAAGAATGCAAAACGTGATCATTTTTTGTTAGACATTGGGGCCTCATCCTATGAACCTGATGCACCCAACCAAATGACACCCCTATGACCTTCACCCATTACACCTCCCCGATCATCACTGTTTCACTTCCATGTCCCCACTTTGCCTCCTTTCTGTCCTTTGCCCACCTTGCCATCAACCTTTCCAGGCCCATGTCCCTCACAATATGATCTATAATGAGATTCAACAGAGATCTTTGCCAAATCCAACAGAGATTGCTTGTTGGCCTTGACACCACCTAAAATTGCTGGCATTGACAAGGTGAACCAGCAAAACCCCAATCTGATTGTCAACATAACCTTCCTGATCTGTCTATAACCTGCATCTTCCTAGTTGGCAGCAGTTGAGCTATCTTCAAACCTGATCTGATCAAGTTGGTTGGCAAGTTGACACTTATCCCAAGCCTGACCTATCCATGATCGCTCCTAAGGTGAGGTCATGGATCATGGATTCAATACCCACTGGGTGAATATGTAACTTGCCAATGGAAGAAATCATCAGTTGATACATTAGAAAATTTGTGCATTTCTTGTGGTAAAAAATGGTACCATTGGTCATTTTTTAAATGCCGAGATTTTCAACTCTTCACCCCCTTGAATCCAATGGATTCAATAATTCTTGCAATGTCAAGCCCCTTAGCTTTCTATTGTTTTGATAGGCCTCTCTGATGGTCTATGTGGTTATATTTGTACATATTCCTACTCACCAATTATTATGGATCTAGTATAATGCAAGCAAAGTAGCCTGCTTACTCTCCAAGTAGTGTATGTTCGAAGCAAGGAGGCATTAAAAACTAGACCATGCTTTTAGGTTTTGCTCATAAAAAGCAAATTATGTCTTTGTCCTAAAATAAAAAATAAAAAAACTTTTTGGTTTGATTCAGCGCTGAAATTAATTTACTGATGACATGGCATGAATACTTTGGTTGGGGGGGGGGGGGGGTAGAATTTATACATATGTCCAGGGAGCTCAGACAAGGTATTTACTTCTGAAGCCTTAAAGGCACCTATATGATGTTCCAGGAACAAAAAAAAAAATTATTCTTTTGTTTTGTTATTTGATTCATGAATTTTGGATGTGGAGCATTCTCTGATCACCAATTGAGATTGAGGATATACTCAGTTATCTTCTGTGTTATATTTTTGCCTTTTCTTTGAAATAAATTACAAGTACATTTGGATTTGAGTAGTTATAGTACTTTGCTTATGCCTCGACAAATTCATATTATGGAGAAAATTACATCTTGTCACTGTCTGACACAACACTTAAATTGATAAAAACCAACATTAGAAGTTACTATGACCTTTTGAAGTTCTGTTTCTGTTTAGGGGTTAGTTATGCATTTAGACTTTTTTTTTTTTTTTTTTTTTTATATTTAAGTATAAACTTTGTATTAATGGTTTGTTGCTACCATATATCACATGCAGGAATGAAACACATGAGGTCATCAAATATTTGGAATACTGTGTTCATCGTTTGCATAATGAGGATCCTGGAGTTCACAACTTGCTTCTCTCCTTGTATGCCAAGCAGGTTGATTTCCTTACTTTAGAGTTTTGAAATAATTTTTGTACTATATGCTTTTTAGTTAATTGCACTGTAATTCTTTTTTCATGCTCTATCATATATTATAATTAATGCACTCTGTATTGAATTATTGATGTCATGGTGTCGGTGGAATATGGTTTGGCCGATGCATGCTATAAATCTATCAATATTTCCAAGCATTTTTATCAAAACGTCCTATGTCTCCCTTTTTTTATGAATTCAATGTCAAAATAGTATCTGAAATATATTTGATTTTTTTTTTTTTTTTTATCATTCATAAATTGTTTTGATCATATAATAAAGTGGAAGTTGGTCAGTTTTTACAGTGACTTAAAGCTGACTCTTTTGTCACTTCTGAAACACATGTTTATCCTTCTGTTAGTTTAAGATATTATGGAGTGAATTGAATTTCTTTTGGGTTCAAAAATTAATTATTTCTTTTGGGTAAAATTCATGCAGTTATTTTATATATATATATATATATATTTTTTTTTATATATATTACTCTGGCATTTGTGTACAGTATAAATTACACTGCATATAGAAATTGAATTTTGTTTTTTCTTTCATATTCTATTAGGAAGATGATAGTGCACTTTTGCGTTTCCTACAATTCAAGTTTGGGAAAGGAAGGGAAAATGGCCCTGAATTCTTCTATGATCCCAAGTATGCCTTGCGCCTATGCCTAAAGGAAAAGCGAATGCGTGCCTGTGTTCATATATACAGCATGATGTCTATGCATGAAGAAGCAGTTGCGCTTGCCCTACAGGTAGCAATTTAATGCTAACAATTTTGTTATTCTGCCTTGTTTAATTTGAATACGTTGTAGTTTAATTTTTCCATAGCTGTTTCAATAGTTTTTCCCCCATTGGGGTTCAAGTGATAACCCAGTGGTAATGGCATTCTTTGTGATGCACCATTTTTGTGGTTCTAAACACACCTTCCCCTCCCCCATTATCTATCTATTGCCCCCCGGGGGGGGGGGGGGGGTGGTGGGGAAGAATCCCCCACTGGAAGTATGGCATTTTACCTGTGGGGTTTTGGGTAATTTTGTCATCAAAACGTGTTTGAACTTCTTTTTTTTAATAAGTAATAAAATTCTATTAATGGAAGAAAAGCTCAAATGGTAGAGCTTCTTAAAGAAGTACAAGATACCCCATAGAGCAACATTGAATAAAAGATGCAAATAAACTAGACTTAAGGTCAATGATTTCATGCCCTTGAATGTTCAACTATTCCATGCCCTTGCCGGTAAGTTGTGGTTGTTGCATCCTAATAATTAGAAATCTCTCATATTTGGAGGCTAGAAGTCTAGAAACTCGTTGGTTTAACCATACCCCACCATGCACTGTCTTCTTATGTGTGGAACGTATGCAGATTCTTAGGCAACATACTTGTTTTTAAACTTTCTAATGGTTATCTTTGCTTTCACTTTAGACAGCATTTTTATCTTATGTAATTCTCCTTTTGGTGCATTAGGTTGATCCTGAGCTTGCAATGGCTGAAGCTGACAAGGTTGAAGATGATGAAGACTTAAGAAAGAAGCTTTGGCTTATGGTTGCCAAGCATGTTATTGAACAGGAAAAGGGGGCTAAACGGGAGAACATACGGAAGGCTATAGCATTTCTGAAGGAAACTGATGGCCTTCTAAAGATTGAGGATATATTACCATTCTTTCCAGACTTTGCTCTGATTGATGACTTCAAAGTGAGAATTTATCACGTTCAATTTTGTTCTAGTTTCAGTGATCACAACGATTCCATTTATACCTTGGGCTACAATTCTTCTTTTGAAAAATTGGACACTCCTTTTTTTTTTTTTTTCCTGTTCTTGCTTCATAATTGATTTAAATCTATATTCACTAATTATTCTTAAGTTCCATGTTAGTTATATTCAACTGTTCTTTGTACAAAGCAACTCCATTTCAAATAATTCTCCTCCTCAAATGCCGATTAAATACAGTTCATTTGCCTTTAGAAGAATCTTTTCAGTTATATCCTCAAATCTCAGATGATTTTTAACATTAGCTCAGGCTATTTCCCTCCTTTTGATAATGGATTCTTTCTTCTTTATTGCCTGATCAAGTTCGGTGGCCATTTGCTGGTGTTTCCAATGTGGAAGAGCTTGCAGTTTACCCCCATATCTAATATTTTAGAGTTATCCCTTTCATTGGTCTTCTGCATCTGGATTTCATCTTATGCCACATAATGAATGTATAAAAACCCATAAGCTTGCTATTTCCCAAGGGTTAATGGGCTTAATACTTTCTTGTGCCTTGCATACAGTAGTTGAGCTGCATCCCTCTGTTGGTTCTGCCTTGGTTTTCTACCACATAACTTCTGCTCTCTTGCACTTTTTTTTTTTTTTTTTTTTTAACAAATGCTTCAGTCCTAAAGGTTTTGAAGAAAACCCAAACTTCTGTAAGCTTTCCGGAGTTTGAAACTTATATAGCATTTCTTCAATGTGCCAAAAACAGAAAAGAATTTTTTCCTTATGTGCCTTTTTACCTTTCAAATCTCATTTTTATAACCTCATGTCAAAATTTCAAGGGTGCAATATGATTCTGTTATCTTTAAAAGAAAAAAAATATTGTTAAACAAATATTGTGTGATACATGTTCTTTCTGAAAGTAGTTGATTTTTTTAATAAAAAATTGAAGACGGCATGTGTCTAAATGATCCTATGTCTAATATAACCAACTTTTGGATTACTCTTACTCGCTTTTTTTTATTCACTCTACTTGCTTTTAAAGTTGTCTTTGGATGCCATTAGTTCTTTAATTTCTTTTATATGTATGTAGGAGGCAATTTGCTCATCGCTAGAGGATTACAACAAGCAAATTGAACTACTGAAACAGGAGATGAATGATGCAACACATGGTGCAGACAACATCAGAAATGATATCAGTGCACTTGCTCAAAGATATGCTGTGATTGAGCGTGAAGAGGAATGTGGGGTATAAATCATCCTGATTTTTAGTTGCCATGGACAAGCCAAAATTTAATTGAATAATGTTACAGTTGTTAGTTTGTGCATGTTTGAAGATAATGTGAATTCACTTATGCACCACTTAGATTGGAGTGGAAGCAAATTATCATACTTCATATGGTTTTCTTTGATAGTGCTCCGTCTAATTACTTAAAAACTTTTTAGAGTTCCAAAACTGGCATCTCTGATTTAAATACCTATAATGGAGCAATCTCTTTGACCCCGCCACCCCTCCCCCACTATCTCCCAAGAGAAAACCCTATTTCTTTTCCCCTCATCAATTGAATAATGATTTAGGCGTTGAGAGTGACTCTGTTGCAATCTTTCTGATGCTTTCATTTCTTTATTACTTTTTTATTTACTGTGTTTTTTGCTTTAAAGTTGAAAGACACATCTCTCTGCCGTTGTGAACTGATTGAGTTTTTAGTTAGCTTTGTGCCTATATCTGAAATGTGACTTCTGCATCTGTGAATTATCAGGCTTGTAGGCGTAAAATCTTAACCATGGGTAGAGAGTACCAGATGGCTCGGGGTTACACATCCATCGGACCAATGGCCCCTTTCTATGTCTTTCCATGTGGACATGCCTTCCATGCACAATGCCTGATTGCTCACGTGACACGTTGTACCAATGAAGCTCAGGTAAGTTGTGGTGCTATTACTTTATTGGATTTTAGCGTTAGCATAAGTTTATGGCTATCATTGTTTCTGGTTAGTTTATCACTGGCTGTGTCAAAAGATTTGTGAGTGTATCAGAGATAAGTTTAGACTAAAACTATGATATATTTCTTAGATGACTAGTAATGTTCAGGTTTGTTAACTAGAGGGATCATATTTTTAACATGTTCTACTGCAAACATCATCTGAAGGAATACTAATCAAAAGCTTTATTACTTATCAAAAAAAAAAAAAATAATAATAATAATAATTAAAAGATTTGTTAAAACTAGGGGGGAGAAAAAAAAAGTGATTTTGATTGCATTGACAAGCACATAGTTGAGACATATGGCCCCTGTGAATGTGAATGGGTTGTACCACTTCATTTGTCTGTTTCCCTTAAATTGGTGGAAAGGAAAAAAAAAAAAAAAAAAAAAAAAAAAAACTGGGAAGCTCAATCAATAATTTTGGGTCTGACACCGAGTGTTACAGAATATCATGGGTAGAAAAATGTTCAATTACTTAAATTCTGTTTTGTCACTAGCTTCTGTCATTGTTGGCTTCTCACAAAATTGTATATAATTGAAACTTAATGTGCTTGGTACTCTTGAGACTGAAGGAAGCACATGCTTTGACTGCTTGATTAGAGCATTCCCATCAAGGGTTTTAAAAAATTTAGCATTTACCATCTTAAAAACCAACTTTATAGCATTTGACACATCACTTTACAATTCACCCTACATCAAAACTTCTATTTTTTTACCACTTTATTTAAATATTCTTTATTTATTTATTTTTATTCATTTTTTATTCTCTCTCGCTCTCTCTGTCTCTCTCTCCCTCTGTCAAAACCCAATAGCTGTAGAAGACTAGAACCTTCTCCCTCTCTCTGATCTTTTGCTCTCAAACCCATGCTCCATGGCTGACCACCAAGCTCCGTCAGCCTAAAACACTTCTCACCCTCTCCATCGGCCTAAAACACTTCTTCCCCCTTCGAGCTCTCTCTCTAAAACTGAGCCACCTCCATGGCTGGAGTTTTTCAAGCTCATCACCTCCAACCACAGCACTCAACAACCTCATTCTCTGCTCTATCTCTGAATTCAAACCTGATCCAAGCCTATCTAGACTTCGATCCCTTTGATCCAAACGAGGCAAAGCCTCCCCGTTCCACCACTGAACCCAGCCAATGCCAATGCCAATGCCAACCACCGCACACGATCTCAGCAGTGGATTTGCAATGAGATTTTGAGGGTTTTCAGTGGTTTGTTGCTGGGTTTTGGGGCTATTTTTGGTGGTGTTTTTAGGATTGATTTTCTGGGTTTTGGAAGCTCCTGTGTTTTTTTTTTGGGTATTTTCTGGGCAGTGAGGTTTTGGGTATTTTTTTGTGCTGATTTTCTGGTTTTTTGTTTGGGTTTCTGTGTGATTGCAGTGGGGTTCTTTCTGGGTTTTTTGGTTGGGTTTCTGTGTGATTGCAGCGGGGTTCTTTCTGGTATTTTCTGGGTATTTTCTGGATTGCAGTGGTGAAAGAGTTGGCTGAGTTGGTGAGAGGGAGAGAAAAAAGCTTGGGTGAGATGGTGTGACAGAGGAGAAGTGAGAGAGGAGAGAGAAGAGACTTGGGAAGGAGACAAGCATGGAAGAGAGAGAGAGAAAGAAATTAATAAAAAATGATAGCATGTTGCTATAGTGTGGTCTCAAAAATGAGAGCGCACTGTAGCAAGATGGAAAATTTTTTAGCAGATGGCATCTTTGATGGAGTAGGTTTTTGGGGTTATAAATGCTAAAAATAGCATTTTAGCATTTTTAACACCCTTGATGAGAATGCTTATGCTGATACATTTAGAATGATGTTTTTTGGTTTAAGATATGTTCCAGTAACAAGATCCTTCTGGCCCAGTCAAACTTATTTTCTTCTTTTTTTCCCTCCTGAATGAATGAACCTTGCAGGCAGAGTATATACTGGATCTGCAGAAGCAACTTACCTTAATTGGGGGTGAAGCAAGGAAGGATTCAAATGGTAGCCTAACTGAGGAATCCATAACCAGTGTGACCCCGGTAGATAAGGTCTGTACTTTCATGTGGTTCCTCATTTGCATTTTAGCAGCATGTATCTTTTTATGGAAATCAGAGGCCATGGCGCTATTCCTTTTGACCTGTACTTTATTGGTTCATATGGAGTTTGATACCATTTGAGAATGCATTGCTCTGAATTGCATCTGATTTGCATTTACTTCTAGTTTCCTTCCTTAGTAAACAGCATTTCATTGTTGACCACTATCTACCAATCAAATTTTTAGTAATGTTTGTTTTCACTTTTTTTTGCTTTTAATTCTGATGCAATTTAATAGTTTAGCAATTTAATAGTTTAGCCTCTTCAAGAAAATGCTAAAAATCTCATCTTCATATATGAGTGTTTGAACACAAGCCTATTGCTTCTCAAAAGTTAAGCTTAACTGACTAAGTTATGTCCAAATGATGGCCAGCTCCGATCACAGTTGGACGATGCCATAGCCAGTGAATGCCCTTTTTGCGGTGACCTGATGATCCGTGAGATATCTTTGAATTTTATCCTCCCGGAGGAAGCACTTCAGGTTGCTTCATGGGAGATAAAACCAAGTAGTCTTGGAAGCCAAAGGACTCTTTCTTTACCTTTATGATCATGTTGTCTGTCTGTGTATTCAGTGCCTCCTTTCCCCAGAAGTGTTATTATCTATGGTGATTTGCTATTTTGTTTCTATTGTTTTTTTGTTTTTTTCCTTTTTCGCAACTGTATTGTCTTAATGTCAATTTGGTCATGATCAATGGCCCTCAATGTATAATTTTTTTATGGAGCCCTGAGGTAGTCGGGTCAATTCCTGCCTTCTTAAGCGCAGAATTTTCCTTTTGTAGTAATGTAATTTCCCCAATGATTGATTTGTTACAGTTTTAATTTGTTTCCTATTGTAAAATCCTTCTCAACGGGTTTGTTTTTTTGTTTTCTAATCAACCATATTAGAAGTTGATGGAAGTTTAGGATTTTCTTTTTCTTGTTCTCGATAATGCAGTTCGAACACAAATGAAGCACAAACAATGCGTTTCAGTAAATGTTGTTTTGTGGGCTCAGACTCTTCTTTTTTATTTCGAACACTATCTCTTTTTTCCTTCCTTAGTGCTCTCTTTTTTAAGGTTTCTGAAAATCGGACCAGATAGATAACTGAAAAAGAATTGGTTCATCATTCTCCAATGTAATTGCCAAATTGGAGTCCGGTCAAATCAATGTTGTCATAAATAATTTTATAATTATTCAAATAAATAACATAAGTATATGACTAATGTATTTACCAAAAAAAATGTTTAAACTTTAAAGAATACAATTTTAAAGTGAGTTTTCCACTCCTTATATTAAGAAAATAAAATTAACAAAATGTAACTAAACATATTAATACTATAATATAAAGATAAGAATAATTTTTTTATTAAATAATAATAAGACTCAAACTATACAAATAAAGAGTTTGATGATAAAACATTAACCTTACCTTTTGGGAATTAACAAAACTCAAAGAAGGATTAAAAAACCAAAAACAAAAGGAAAATTTTCATTTTAAATCTTATAATTTAGGGGTGTAAGAGTATTTACATCAGTATAGCTATTTTAATATTTTAGCAAATATATAGCTAAAAGCTCAAAAAAAAAAAAAAAAAAAACCCTCATGCATTAGTCTCAAATGGTGATATGGAATATGAAACAGATTCTGATTCTGACAGTGAAATGAATAATTATAACTATAATAATAATACAAATAATTGGAGTAATTTCACAGGAGATAAAATCAACCGTTAGACTGATAAGCACAATAATAGTTTTTTAGATAGAATTAATAGAAAATTAGAATCTTTAGAAGATATTGACAGATCCACTATATATACTAAAGTTGAAAAGAAAAATGATAGTTTTTTGGGCCTCTATGAAAGAATGAAAGCTTTAAATTCACATTTTAAAAAAGAAATAGAATTTGGACCCCATCAAAGATCATCTTTTACAAAAACCATGACAGATAATTGGTGTATAAATAATAGTTTAAAAGAAGATATAGATAAGAATTTTCAGATGTTAAAAGCAACTGACAGAAGAGTTAATGAAGAAACTGACCCAATTAAGGAAAGAGTAACACGTATAGAAGATAAAATAAAAGATCTCATAAAAGAAAGAAGCACTATAGAAAATGACAGACTAAAAGAAATGGTGGAAAAGCAAAATAATAGAGAAGTTTCTAGTTCAGTACAAATTATATGTAAAAAGCTAGACACAGATAGACAAAAGAGCCTAATAGAGACAAGCAAGAAAGAATCTCTACATGAGAAGTTAATAGATAATAATAAAGAAATAATAAAAAAAGGAATGGTAAAAGACATGAAAGAAATGTATGAAAGAATAGAAAGTCAACAAACCAATTCAAAGGATGAAACTCTACGTAAAAGATTAGGTATAAGAAAAGACATAGTAAAACAAAGAAAGAGACAAAAGATGATAGTCCTAGAAATAATGATGATGAAAATTGAAGTTAATAAATTTGGATGATGATGTGAAATGTATAATTTAAATTTCGTAAGTTATGATTGGATATTTGATTCATGTTAAGTAATTTCCTGTGTTATAGTTGTAGATCAGATTAATAGTCACTTCCTTTCCGTGGTTCATGTGTTCTTTCCAATTCTTTGAATACTCCACCCAAAATACCATACACCAAGATTCAACAAATTTGTCACTAGTTAAAGCACCATCTAACTCAAGTATGATTCCAGTCCACTCTTCTAGACAATTTTTATGCTATTTTTAACTATTGAATTATATCTGTCCCAAAAGTCAAACAAAGATGTCTCAAATATTAAAACTACAATACACAAAAGTTTTGCCATTGAGTATCTACTATCGCTGTAACAATTAATCATGTCCTATAATCTTTTTGTGCATCACTTGCTGTTACATTTAGTATAGCACAAACTTGCACCTCATCATGTCCTATTAGCTAAAATAATTTTCTAAATTGGGTTTTCTACATTCATATAATTATTAATGTAAGAGAAACATTATGAAAGTTTCTTTGACTTGTTACATTACTAGAATCTGTATGATGATATTCTATTCTTCATAGTAAATCATCTAAACAGGTATTGTATCTGAAATGCATAAGGATGAATTAGTTGTGTTGTTCTCGAACTTAACAAATAAAACTCCTAAAAAAATTAACAAATTAAACTTTATTTCATTCAAGTGAAACAAAACAAATAAACATTTAGCCATATATATTTTGTTTTGTTTCAATAATTTCTATATAGTAAATCATCTTTTTTTTTTTTTTTTTTAATTAGAATATAGTAAATCATCTTATTCTTCAATGATTTGTTTTTGATCCACTCGCATAAACAACACTGGTAGTTAGATACTTTTCTGTCCTTTTTTGGTAAGGTAGAGGTAGTCTGGTAAATACCAAGACAAGACTCCTTTTGAATGAAACGCACCGTATCTAAGGCGCTCCGTATGGACCCCATTTATTCCCCCCCCCCAAAAAAAAAAAAAAAAAAAAAACGTACTTATTAAATGCGAAGAAATACAAATGTTGGCAAATTAACCTTTTTTTTAAAATCAAATCGGAGCGTCTACAGGAGCCGTTTAGCATCCAACGGCCAATATACCACTTCCAACAACGTCTAATTTCTTCTCCCAACGGTCAAAAATCTCAAAATACAAAAAAAAATTCCCCACTTCAGATTCACAATTCTCTCTCTCTCTCTGATCATCAACAAGAATCACACAAGAAATCCACAAACCAAAAACCCTCACAAACAAACAATTTTCTCTGATCTCAAGAATTGCTTAAACCCTTCACTCAACAATGAGTATTCTTCAATACCCAGATGCCATTAACGCCCCAGATCTCCAGGTTTGGAACAATGCCGCCTTTGACAACGAAGAATCCGAAGGCTCTGCGGCCTTTAAAGATTCTTGGTCCAATCTTCACTCTGTCAATCTGTCCGAATCGTTTGAATCCGATTGCAGCAAAGAAAATCTTAGCCCTCTTGTGGTTAAAACCCCTGCCCCTGTGAAATCTTCGGTACCCGTTAGGCCTCTTTGCCAGAATAGCCTTGTCGTAAACTCACAAGGGAAGCCATTCAAGGTTCTTGTGAAGGAGGGCCTTCTTGAAACCCCAGTGGTACCAAAGAAGGAGCATGGAAAAAGAGAAGAAAAAGATGATAGGGTCTCCGATGAAAGAAAGATTGATTTGGAAATTGAGGAAATTCAGAAGGAGATTTCTCGGTTATCCTTGAGACTTGAAGCGCTTCGGCTGGAAAAGGCTGAGAGAAATGCGATGAAGACGGTTGAAAGGCGTGGAAAGATTGTGCAAGCGAAGTTTATGGAGCCGAAACAGAGTGGGAAGAATTTGGATTTGATGAAAAAGATTGAAGAACCTTTACCCTCAAGCGTGAAATCAAAGATTATCAGAAGGGGTATGAGTTTAGGGCCTTCTGAAATACTTGCCGGAGCCAGAGCTCGGCAGAAGCCGGAGATCACGCCGGTCCAGTCGATACAGAATCGCCGGAAATCGTGCTTTTGGAAGCTTCAAAATATAGATGAGTTGAAGGTGACAAAAGAAAGGGGTAAAAGTCTGAGTCTTAGCCCGAAATCACGCAAAACTGTGTCAAAGATTCAGGCTCCTAAGCAAGCCGCCACGACAATGACGTCTAAAAGGCCTGTGAAGAAAGAAGATGGGGTTATTGCATCAATTCAGCCAAAGAAGTTGTTTAAAGATGGAGAAAAGTCGGTGAAGAAGCCAGTGAAGCCAGGCCGGGTTGTGGCTAGCAGGTATAATCAGATTGCTAATCAGAGTAATGGGAATTTGAGATTGAGTGATGGTAGGAAGCGGTCTCTACCGGAGAATGATAAGGATGATGGGAAGAGGTGTGACAAAAGGCGAGCTTCATCAGTGGGAAAATCGCGTGGGAATCAAGGGACTGAGAGCCGGGTGAAGAAGCGGTGGGAGATTCCCAGTGAGGTAATGGTGTACAAGGGTGAGGAGGATGGTAATGCAGTGTCAATTTCTGAGGTGGGTGGCGTGCTTCCAAAGATTAGGACACTCCGGTGTGTGAATGAGACTCCAAGGGACTCAGGGCCGGCGAAAAGAGTGGCTGAATTGATTGGAAGGAGGTCGTACTTTTGCAATAATGAGGAGGTGGAGCCTTCAGTTTGTCAGGCTTTGAGTTTTGCAGAAGGAGATGCAGAGGAAAAATGAATTGAATAATAAGAAAGTAAGGACCGAGTGGATTGTTAGTACTGAAAATTTTAGCTTCATTGTTGTGAGCCATAACTCTTGTTATGGGTTTAGCAAGCTTTTGTTTTTCTGTGAATGGGTTGTATTACTTCATCTATTATGCAATAATGGGCTAAGCTTTTCTCTTGCTTGATAATGGCGGTACATGTTTTGAAGTCAATGAAAATGAATAGCATGTTATTTGATACTCTTTTTGTTAGGACTCAAAACCATTTGAATGATACTTATTCTGAAAGTTCAACTTTCAAATTAGTTGACATTGGAACTTGTTTCTATTCTTCCTTTTGAATCTGTTATCATCTTTTACTGGTTGACTAAAATTTTCCAATCAATAATACCTGCATTTAGGGAGAGTTCCTAAGGTTTCATTCTGACAACTAGCTTACCTGAATGTATCATATGTCTTTATATTTCCTAAGGTCTTGAACTTCATTCAGGATGGTTTTTATGGTAAAATACAGTTTACTGTCATGAGTCACATGCCTCTTTTGGTCAAGTTGTTTTGATGAAATATAAATTGCATGAACACCTTCTGGAAGAAGAAGAAGAAGAAACAAAGATGAAGATATGTGCAATGAGAAGGTGAAGATGAATGTACTGTGTAACTCAAAAAAATATTTTGTTATTTGATTCTGATATCTGGAACTTGCCATATTTTGTTGTTTGTTTTTTTTACTTTAGTCTTGTTCTTCAAGATCTATTGTCTATTAGGACAAAGCCATATAGCAGCAATCTTCTGGCAGAAATTTCTGTGTTACTGTTAACGCATACCAAAATCAAGCTAAAAGTACCTTAGCAATTCAAAGCAATCTAGTAATTGGCATCTGGATAGAACCATCACCATCATATTTTAATTGATCATTATTGTTAGAATTTATGCAGGATGTATTTGAACTTATCTCTAGCAGCATACTTATTATATAGGCAAAGTAGTTCTTCTACCTAAATGCTAGATGTTTATTGTCCTTGTGAGCATCCCACCAATCTAGGGGGAGTTTCACGTAATTGCATCATGAATTTGGTTAACAATTAGATTATACTTGGTGACTTGAACCTCAGTACTTACAAATGTTTGTAAAATTGTAAGGTTCTCATGATTGCTAAACATTGCATGATGGTTAAGAATGTGGGAAAGTTACCTTCTTTTGGTGTTAATACGTGTTGGTGATAGCCATTGAGTTTGAAAGAATACAGAGTCAACACATTCATCTAATGCTTGCTGGCGCTCATGTATTATATGGTCTTTTCATTTGTGATTTATGTATATGGAGAGGAGAAGGACAGTTGGCTTTGGGACTAAAAGATGAGACCTTCAAGCCATGGACAAGGAAGGAAATGAAGCAGTGATGGCAATCTGTAAGGTTCAGTATGCATTTGAAGGCAAATGTTGGTCCAGATACTTGGAACAGGATTAAGGATTTCCAAATGAATGAAATTTGAGTAGTTTTTATTAATATCGGAACAGTATTAAGGATTACCAATTTGCACAAAAATGCAGATGATCATGCTGGCATATATCTTACTCTCTCAATGATAGGATTAATGAAAATTGGATTTTGAGCAGATTACACTGCATTCTTTTGCAGTATCTCAATGCAGAAAAGTGAAATAATGATTTTGAGAAACTCAGATTTTCAATTGAAAATTTAAAAAGCTTCTGTGATGTTATTAGGTTGCCAGTATTTGACAACAAATTATAAAAACGAAAATGGACAGAAGTCAAATTTTTTGAATTGTTTAACAAAGAAGAGAATCATTGCTTATTCTGAAGGCTTTTTGGCAGCCAACCCCATTATCACCGACCCATTAAGACCTACTTGTCCAAGAGTTGACTCAATGGCAAGGATCAGGTTCAGTCTTTGATGGTCAATTTGGCAAGGCAAGAAATATGATTAGATATACCTGTGGCATACTTCCCATCTGCTCTTGACCACCATACCAATGTGTGCCTGGTAACAATCATTCTAGTGTGAGAGAAGATTCCTCCATTCAAAGAAGGTTTACTTTCTTTACCATAGTACTCAAGGACATAAAGCTTTTTCAGTGTGAGAAAGGGAGCTCATCAAATGCTGTTATCTTTATCCTGGACAAAAACATATCTTTACTATTCATCCCAGATGCCTGAAACCTGCATGATCTGTCATATACTAGTCTTTGACATTCTGGTGCTGTTGAAACCCTTTTAACAGAAGTCTCCTATCATGGAAAATCATAATATTATTGACTATTTAATACTTGTGTCATACTTTCTTGAATGCTTCAAGTTTGGTCCTTTGTCATCAAAATTCAGAATGTACCACTCGCTCTTAAGCTTGTTTAATAGTTTAAGGTCATGCACCTCACTTAGGCTGCTACAACTAAATCTCGAGATAGAGGTTACTATTTTCAAATGAATATGCCAGCGTTGTTTGAAGAGAGAGCTAATATCTTGTTTGTACCAAAATAGATCAACTTCCTTGGTGGAAAAAAAGAAGAGCACGTGGTCATATGGATCAACTTTTTCTTCTGTATAAATCTCAATGTTTTCTAAATATGTTAAACCAGTGTATTATTATTCATATCATTCAAGCATTCACAATTTTTCCTATTGCTCATGACGTTAGGGGACATTTGAACTTTTTGCTTTTGGAGAAGTTAAAAAAACCTTGATATGTCAAATGGTTGTAGCTTGGAAGTTTTTTTTTTTCCTGGCAAATTCCAGTGCCTCAATGAATTTACTGTTACTGTGGTACAGCAGAACCTCATGTCTACTTAATAGAGAGCATTAACAATTCATAGAATAGACCTTGGAAATACAAAGATGCTTCACTGTGGAACCAGTATGACAGGTAACTCGACTAAATTTGTCCAATTAGCATTGCACATTGGCATAGCAGGGTCTGGCTGGGTCATTATAAACCTAGCATAATTTGGTTTGTTTTATGAGAGTTCAATTAAGCAAATTCCCAAGCAGCTTCTTACTAAAGTTCTCAGTTAATTTGCTTTCCAAATTTTGGCATCTGATTTGTAGGACTAATCTAAAGTCGAAATATTTGGAATCTCCTTTGTTTTTGTCAAGAGGAGAAACTAAAGATTTTAGCCTTTTAAAATAGAAGACACAGCCGAGAGCTTTGTAATCAATTGGCTCCTCTTTGTGCTTCCAAACGAAAACAATCATTGTTCATCCCCCCTCCCCCCAATGTAAATAGCAAATTATCACAAGAAAATAGAAGATAAAATCTAATTATATGGGTGGAGGAGCAAATGTCTATCTTGGGGCCTGGGCTGGTAGGGCAACGTTGATAAGATATTAAAATCAATGGCTCAAGCACTCTTACTAAACGCTTATCTGTGGTTTTTAAAATGATGTTTTCAAAACGCACGTTGTAAAAACACTCGTTTTTAAAACGCACCTTTATGAACAGTCTATCCAAACAGGCCCATAGTAATGTAATGAATTAGATGAATAGTGAGGAGATTTTGGCATCTTCCAAAATGTGAGAATTGAAAAAAAAAGGAAAAAATTGGCGTTAAAGGATTTGGTCTCTTTTTGCCAACCCCTAAGAAATGTAGGGGGGTTGGACTTAGGAAGTTCCATGAGATCAACACTGCCCTAATAGCAAAGATTGGATGGATGGTAGGTTTCAGACCAAAGAAGTTCTCTGTCCAAGTTCTTATGGCCAAATAACAAAACACATAAGAGAGAGAGAGAAGCTAAAAACGCTTAAATAAGGGTTATATGTTTTGTTGTGGGAAATGAGGGCTTTATACCCAAACCAAGAATAGAGGAAATAAAGGCATTATCCTTTGATTATTTTGTAGTGGGATTTTTTGCCATTTAACATGATTTTCTTAATAATGTTGTTAGTTGGCAGGTTTTTGAAACTATTTTATAAACTAGCATCTTGAGGCTTTGAAATTTGAGTTCAATGAAGGAACTCAAGTCTACCAAGAGGTGGCAAAAATAATGTGGATAAAAAATTCACGTGAAACTTGAGTCTCTAAGACTTGAGTTCCACAAAGAAAAAAAATTCTCAAAGACTGAGAAAAGAAGAGAAGTCCATGCCTCCCATTCACATGTCCCACCATTAAATTTGATGTCCCATCAAAACAAATTCACCAAAGCAACGGCAAATGTCCCATCAAAACAAATTCACCAAAGCAACGGCAAATCAATAGCTGAAAGTTTGTCCTGCTTCCTGTGTCAGCTTTCTTGTTTCCCCATCCCAACCACATGAATCATCTTTTCTTGAATCACCTCAACTTTGCCACTATTTTGAACTCGAGGCTTTAAGACTCGAGATGCTACTTAACACAATAGTGTGCAAAACTTGTCAGCTAATGAAATTGTTAGCAAAATCATGCTAAATGCCAAAAACATCCCTTTTGTAGTGGCAAACCTAATAAACCAAGAAACAAGTCATTGGGGTCAATTAGTTTAGTCATGTCTCACTAAGTATGAAAATTTTACACTCACCTTTTTAAGCAAAATAATGAGCGCATATATAACCACATACAAGTATGGCAGTTTAGCTGAGGCAGCAGAAGCTATTTCGCTTAACTTGGCAGTTAGAGAAGCGTTGAAAAGAAATCATCATTGAGTTTGTTTTTGAATCATCATCGAGTTATTGAGAGAGATGCAAAAAAATTAGTAAAGAAGAGCATTGGTCTATGCATTATGCATGTAGTTCTATGACCACAACTTTGAGATGGCCTCGGATGGTCAATATCTTTTTTGTTTGAAACCCTTCACACAGCATAGAGTTAGGTTACTTGGGTTAGGCCCCTCAGAAATTGTAACATTAGTACCCATATTCTTGCTAAATGGGTTTTTTGTATGGGTTGAATGGAAACTTGGCCTTAGACTTCTTCGGAGGGTTATTAATTCCCTTTTATTTGACACACCCAATTGTATTTCTATTTATCAAATAAATATTTTCCTTTAGTCAATAATCTATAATGCAAATGGCATTTTTTTTTGGTATTTAGAGTAAAGACGTATATGTTGAAATCTTTCTCTTCCATTTGTAATGTATAACAAAATCACTAAAAACTCTTGTTTTAGTTGGTTACTCAGGTCATCAGTCCTCTTTCTCTCTCCTAGAATGCTAGAGCTCAGGAGGGTTATTAATGCCCTTTTATTTGACAAACCCAATTGTATTTTTGTTCATCAAATAAAGATTTCCCTTTAGTTGATAACCTATAGTTCAAGTGGCATGTTTGGTGTTTTTAATAGAGACTATTAAGTTCAAATCTCTGTCTTCCACGCTTATTATTTTTAATAAAAGATGTCTAAGTTTAAATCTGAATATGAATTTTTGTACTATTTTCTGTGTTCTACTTTATACTTTATCAATTACAACTTGTCATGTATTATTTTTATATTTCTTATAAAATAACTAAAGTTTAAAAATTTTTTTTTAAAAAAAAATTATACTATACACATTTTTTTTAGAAGAATTAGACTAGACACTTGACATACCACAATAGGTTCAGGAAAAAATAATATAGAGGATTTGTAATTTTGTATAGCTCACAAATATTAAGTACTATAATGTTTTTCTTTTTCTTTTTTGAAAAAATAGTCCCATCGTTTAAAATTTAAAAAAAAAAAAAAATTATACTATACACATTTTTTTAAGAAGAATTAGACTAGACACTTGACATACCACAATAGGTTCAGGAAAAAATAATATAGAGGATTTGTAATTTTGTATAGCTCACATGTATTAAGTACTATAATGTTTTTTTTTTCTTTTTCTTTTTTGAAAAAATAGTCCCATCGTCAGACAATCTAATTGGAAAAAATCATTCAAAAGCAATTCACGTATATACGCACACAGCAATTACAGTAAATGAATTTTGGCAGGTCAAGCATTGAGTCCAACGTTTTACTAGAATGTACTTTGGTCCAAGTTTTTCTATGACATTTATGGTCGTAAAATTGTGGCTAAATTATCTATTTCTATTCATCCGGAGGCCTATGTCCAATTTGTGCGGAAGTCCGAACCAACTTAATTCCCAGATGCTCTACCGCGGCCAAAATTGGCCTTTAACCCCAATTTCTCAACTATATAGTTAGTAGGTACTGTTTTAAAATTATATTTTTTACTAACATCTCGAGTTTTTAAAACTCGATTTAGGAGTTATAAATCAAGTCTTAAAGACTCGATTTCAATGTTCTGATCACATTTGATTCGGCATATTTTTCACGTGGCGTCCACTTAAAAATCGAGTCTCTAAGACTCTATTTATAAGCCAAAAAATACTTTAGTCTAAGTCTGTACACGTCATTCCCGGCCAAAATTGGCCATTAACCCCAATTTCTCAATTATATAGTTAGTAGTATTTCGAAACTATATTTTTTACTAACATCTCAAGTTTTTAAAACTCGATTTAGGGGTTATAAATCGAGTCTCAAAGACTCGATTTCAGTGTTCTGATCACATCTGATTTGGCGTATTTTCCATGTGGCGTCCACTTGGAAATCGGGTCTCTAAAGACTCGATTTATAAGCCAAAAAAAAACTTTAGTCTAAGTCTGTACACACCATTCCCAGATATACCCAAAAAAAAATTTAAGAAATCACCACCAGCCATTCCTTCTCTCACCCACCATTCCATCTCTCCAAAAACCCACCAGCACCACCCACCAGCGACGCCACCCACAGACTCCACACCTCCTCCTTCCTCTCGCCTCTCTCACAAAATCCATCAAAATCTAGATGCTAAGCGGTGGCTTGGGTTTTTTGGTGGTTGCTTTGATCTTGCCGCACCTAGATTTGTTGGGTTGTTGGATTTTTAGATTAGATTCTTTGTTCGTGGGTTTTCTTTTCAGGTTTTTGATTTGGTTTTGTGGGTATTTTTGCCTTTCTAATATGGATTTTTGGGTTGTTGGTGGTTGTTTTCTGGGTGGTTGGTGGTTGTTTTTTTGGTAGTTGGTGGTGGTTTTTTGAATCTTTGGTGGTAGCTGGTGATGGTTTTGATGGCTGTCTTTTGAATGGTTGGTGGTGATTTCTTAAATTTTTTTTTTGGGTATTTTTGGGAATGGCGTGTACAGATTTAGACTAAAAATTTTTTTGGCTTATAAATCGAGTTTTAGAAACTCGATTTCCAAGTGGATGCCACCTAGAAAATACGCCAAATCAAATGTGATCAGAATACTGAAATCGAGTATTTGACAGTCAATTTATAACCCCTAAATCGAGTTTTCAAAACTCAAGATGTTAGTAAAAAATATAGTTTCGAAACAGTGCCTACTAATTATATTATTTGACAAACAGGGTTAATTCCCAATTTTGGCCCTCTACCGCAACCACAACCACAAGAGCTTTGATTCTTACCGTCTGAGATCAAACATGGTTCAGCCTACTACTTTGTAGCCCTCTTCTCAGTGATATCACTGTTGGTGGAATTTCTTGAGATTCACAACTCACAAGCAAGTTACTAAGGTTATCCATACATCAAAGCTTCCCCACGTTGGTCTCCTCCCCGGCCAGAATTGGTTTCTATAAGGCTGCTAACTTTGAATGCAGCTCGGATTCTTCACTAGCTGGGTTTGGAGTGGTGATCCGATACTCTGATGATGGAAATATTATAGCAGCCCTGAGCCATAAAATATTTTACTTCCTCATTCGTTTGAATTAACTGAAGCCATGGCATTGTCAACATTGCAAATGGTCTCTTTTGTGAATAAACCAAGAATGCTTTATTTTGGATTTTTGTAACTCAAAATGCAATCACTAGCCTTTTTTTACTAAACTAACAAATCAGAAAGAGGCCATATATGCTTATTGACTAGGGACATACCTATTGGGAGTTGGGACATATTTTGAACATGAACTGGTGGATATCACTCATCTCATATCGAGGGGAAATTCTGTGATAGTATTAGAGCACATTCCTTACCGTGCCCCAAGGTATGGAAACCACCAATTGTATCACACTCCATATATTTGTTTTAAAACTTAAAATTCACGTTTGTCATTCCTGACAAAAGGCAGTAGAAATTGCATGGTTGCACCAGATTTTCCGATAGGTGCATGTCTATGTTGCCATCATTACTCCATTTTTGTAAAGGCAGCCACCAGTTTCCCAGTAGTAATAAAACCATAAGCCTCTAAGAGAGACAATTTAACATCATATCCACCCACCCCTCAGCCCCCACGAAAACCGTTAAGAGGTTAAACCCACTGAAAATTTTTTAGTTGCCAAGTGCCATCTGCAAGTTCATCATAAATTGGCAACAACCAGGCCTTAATCCAAAATTTTCGGAGTTAGATTGAAATCAACATTGCTTGAAAATTTAAACATTTTGTGGAAGTGTTCATTTATCAAGAAGGATAAAGTATATCTATCCCAAATATAATGGGAACAAAAATTACAGAAAAATAATAGACAATAATGTGATAGCTTCATAGGTGCAAAGACTGACTTTGCAAGAACCAATACAACTCGATAATTTAAGGGCCTCCCAAATGTTGTCTCAAATTCGGCTTGAATCTCTCCCAAAAATGAATCTTCTTGTCCAATCAGATACAACTAGTATCCTTGTACGCCAGCTCACTTGCTTGCTAAACGTGAGAAACAATTATACCAAATCAGATACAATGATGCACACACTATTAAATCTCAAAAGGCAAAGACACATAAAACACCAGAAGCAGAAGATAATTACCTTGCATATACAGAATACCAAAGCCACTGAGTGCTGTGACCTATTGAAACCCAGTCTCCAGGTAGCTCTGCAGCTGCCTGCTCTCCTCCTAAGGGAGCAAATTGCCCAAAATGCTTGTACCTTGTGTCAACAAATTGCCAGCACCTCATTAGTTAGGAAGGGCATACATAAAAAAATGGCAGCTAAAAACATTTGCAACATTTTGTCAATAGATATAGAGTTGTTCACTACAGCTGAGACCCATGTTTAGAGGGCATTCAAATATTTCTAAAGTTTTTCTGTGAGAGACAAATGAAGAAAATCGCAAAAGCAAAACTTTCTTAAGACTTTTTTTTTTTTTTTTTTTGAGAATCTAGACTGTGGTTAATATCAGCACATGCTTTACTTGATATCTTTGTCAAAGAATCTTCAACCATCCTGAAAACTTTCACCTGATAACCTTGGAATGTTACTCGATAGATACTCCATTCACAAGTGATGACTACAAAATGACACATATGAGAACTGATTGGAAGAAAAAAGATCATTTTGCACCCTGGGGAGTGAGGGTGGGGGATTCAGCTACTCTGTAATTGGCTACTTCTTAATATTTACCAACAACATGCGAATATCTTGCATGCCAGATAGTTTCAAAGATCAATTTAGGAACTAGATTACTTAATTAATTGCTTGCTGGTACCATGATCCAGTCAAACAATCCAGATAGATCTTTTACTTACCATTCTTCAAATGTACTCGTCAAAAAACGGTTGTTTGCTTGTTGAAGGAAAAACAGTGAGATAGGGAGGGGAGGGGGGGAGAGGAAGATTACCATGTCCAATTAAAATGATATAGTTTGTATATGTCACTTTTGCTAAACCAAACAGACCTTAGTCTCTGAAATTGGCTACACAATTTCTGTTTACAAAACTGTTGAGTTAATCATTGCACGTAGGGTTTTTTTGGATGTCTAGGAAAGGGCTCCATTGAATTGTTACAATACTTCCGTTCAGAAACTTATTGGATTGTGCTAACAATTTCTGAATATCTGTCATGTTAGTCGCTATATCATACAATGGCTAACAACTAACTAGGAAATGAGGCCAATTAAACAATTTGAATGGATCTCCCTTTTCAAAATAATAATTGTATTGTCTTAATGGTTTGATTTGATAAAAGTATTTAAAAGGAGGGATTTTCTAGAAGTATCTGTCTTTCCTCCTCTTAAATGCTTCTAGCTGCATATATTTTAAAGTGTTTTTTTTTTTTTTTTTTTTTTTTGGTTTAAATGGCTTGAATAAAGGAGAAAGTAATTTTTTTTTCTATTGATGAAATTTATGGATGGATTTGAAATGATTAGACATAAAATGTCATTTCAAATCAATCAAATTAGAGATAAATCCCCAAAAGCTTTATCACAAATTTTTTTTGTTGCAGCGAAATTCCCAAAGCTCAAACTACCTTGTATTCTGAAATTCATATCATGCAAATAATAACATTTGTTCTTCAAATCCCTAGATTTCAAATCCTCACATCCAAATGCAACCTGAAAGAATTTTTATATTTTTTTTTTGCTTAAAAATTCATAGAAGATTATAGTGCAATTGCACGTTCTAGATGACCAATATAATAAGGTAAGATAATGAGCATGTTAAACTATATGGCTTACTGAAAAGGACGAAACCGATGACGCCCAGAACCTCTAAAACGCCGAGGACCCTCTGGATTCTCTTCACACTGAATTATGTGATTAAGGCACCTAGAAAGATATGCACCCTGTTGAGCAGCGACCTGAATACCCAAAGATGAAGTAAATTTGTGTACCATTATTTGGATATCAAACATTCAAAAATCTACATCAAATTTATCCAGATGGGCTTAACCATTAGAGGAAAGACGTATACCTGTGCAGTTGCGGGCAGACTCTTCATCTGCGAATCCACGTGAGAAAGGGCTAACTTAAATTGTTCAACATTCACTTCCTGCCAATCATTCCCCTGGGGATCTTTCAACAGATCTGTCACATCCCTCAGGTGCCGCTGGCTTTTTAGATAGTGATCCACTTGAGGGTACCTAATGAGGATGTCATCTACCACATCTTTGAATTCTTCAACAGTTAAGGTACCAGAATTGTCTTTGTCTGCAGCTTCAAATATGCTCAAGATATCTTCCTAAAAACATAATGATATCAAAAATGTAATATTACCGTAGATTACAAATATCAGTGTAAACCTGGTAAATATATCTTTCTCTAACTCCATCTCAACAAGCAAAAACAACAATTTAGAAACTGTATAGCTTAATTAACGAGTATCCAAGGTGAATACAAAATAAATTGGTGCTAATGTGACCAAGTAACCCACAACTTCAACAAATTACTGGCACAACGGGCTTGGTATCATCACCAAATACCTAAATCTCTGATGGCTAGGACAAGCTGCTGTAAAATGATACATTACATGAATAATGAAGAAGGACTACTGCAGTTCTAAAAAGTAAAATCAAACAGTTAAAGGCTTCACTTACCATGACTTTACGTTGATCTATTGTAGCACAATCACCAATGGCATAGACATTTTCACATCCCTTTACTCGCAGCCATTCATTAGTTTCAAGAACTCGTCTCTTAGCCTGCATACAGAGCAGAGTTAACGTGACAATTGCATTTGAATTAAAAGTTAAAGCATAAGCAAGGATTACATGAAAATCTAACTTGATATTTAGCTCCAAAAACACCATTCAACTATCTGGAAACTTCACATTACTCATTTACCACAAGTGCTTTTTCTTTCATTTATTTACTTATTTTTTTCATAGGTGCAAGGGCATTAAAATTATGTAACACACCTGCCCAACTTGCTCCATAAAGTCCCTTACAACTGGACGAGTCGCAATTCCAGTAGACCACACAACTAATCCATGAGGTACGGTGCAAACCTCTTCCTTTGACTTCACCTTCATTGTAATATCCTTATCAGAAACACTGAGAACACGGCATCCTGTTTGAACTTCAATGCCATCTCTTCTAAACTTCGTCTCAGCAAATGAACTAATTCTTTCATCAAATCTACAGAGAAAATATGAAATTTTATAAACTTTCAAGCTGTGGTCTTGAATGATTAACTGGCATAAAAGACTCTTCCATGATTTTAAATATGAACCCAAACTCAAATGTATATATGGTATAGGGCAAGTATAGAATATGACAAAAGACTTTTGGAATTGAACTCACATGAATATTTGTACAGAAATAAATTCAACAATAAGTCTAAGTTGCTTTGATGCAAGATTGGGATGACTAACAGAAGAAATCTCCCTATGGTATACAGAATTGGACCCAATATTTCATTTATGACAAATACAGGCATGAGAAATATGTTGATAGCATAAGGATTAATAAGATATGACAGCTACATTTTTTCTTACGTGTTCAAGATATGATCTCCTGATTGGATCACTGTTATTCTCACTAGATCTTTGACCGCAGGATATAATTTGACTAAATCTTCTTCCAAGAAGTCATGCAATTCAGCTGCAAATTCCACACCAGTGGGGCCCCCTCCAACAATTATAAAATGAAGATTTGTTCTTCGCTCTTCTTCACTAAGACCAGGAAGGATAGCCGTTTCAAAGCAATCTATAACACTCCTTCGGATCTTCTGAGCATCCTCTACTTCCTGCACGAGATGTCACTGTTTCTTATTTAATTGATGACAGAAGATTTAGTTTTGTTGAGACTAAGTTGATTACAGTAATAAACTTTGACTGTTCAGAAAAATGCAATCATCTAAGAATCTCAGGGTCATTAAGAAGCAACCAGAGACTAATGTTGTATCATGTATAGCTCCATTCTATTTGAAAGACTTTACCTTCAGAAAGTGGCAATTTTCCTTGACACCAGGCGTGTTAAAAGTATTTACTTGTGCTCCTACTCCAATGACCAAGTAGTCATATTCCAGAAAGAATTCTCTATTACCCACCAAGTTGTTCTCAATATTAGACCTACAGAGAATTTTGTTGTTTGCAGCATCAATCTTGACACATTCTGCCTCCCAAATTTTAACTTCTCCTTTTCTCTGTCATAAAGGATGATAAAGATATTTTTACTTGCCACAGCCACATCAAAAGAATTTCCAAGAGCAATCAATTTGATTTATTTAATTTTGCTTCTAATGGAAGTGTGATAAATGCAATCTCAAGATAAGCAGAGTTAAATATCCAGCTTTTCATCACATAACTCACACGTATGTATGTGCACATAATGTGTACATACATACATACATACATACATACATATTATATGATGCAATTGAATACATCCACCTCCAATAACTACCTACAGTTGATTTGTTAAAATACTCATTTGATAAAAGCTTATGTGGCATCACAAAGAGTTACACCAAGAGTACCATGATTCTTTTTTTTCTTTTTCTTTTTTTGAGAAAAAAAGAGTAACATGATTCTAATCCCTATATATATATATATATATATATATATATTCTTCCATCTCTTGTTTTGTCTTACCTTCTTCACAATATTTCGAATTGGCTCCACAATGCTTCGAGCTTCAACTGTTCCACATGTAACACTAGGTAACAAAGGGGTAAAAGCGAAATAATTCCTGGGTGAGACAACCTGAATATCATATAATGAAGCATCCAGGTCCTTAAGTAAACTAGTGCCAGCCCATCCCGTTCCAAGCACCACCACTCTCTTTTTCTTGGGCTCCTTTTCATTAGGGTCAACATGAGGAGCTCTAGTGTCAGGTTGTGATTCTGAGTAAGCCACAAGGCCTCCACTACTGCAATATAGTAGTGAAACCACCAAAAAAAAAAAAAAAAAGGGCCATGATTATATGGAGATTTGAAAATTTTAGAGTTAGTAACTAAATAACAATATATCTAGATGATTCACAGTCTATTGACAAGGCAATAATATTCAAAAGCCAATTTAATTCTATGCACAAATCGTACAACGGGAAATTAACAAACATTATGTTAATTTATATAGTTCATTAAGGTAGCGACCTTACATAAAATACACATCATTATCATAACTATTTAACTTACAAATTGGAAACCCCAGTCTTGCATTTGTTGACATTTTTTTTTTTTTAAATGGCTAAAAAGGAGTTGTGAAAGGTATTTGAACATGATTTTATAACTAAAGCATTATAATCAAGTGGTTTTATATCTATAAATTGATAAGCCCATGACACATATAAGAACATAATATTTATTTAGATTTATAATGACATTTATAATCCAAAAGACAAATCATCAACACTTGGTTTTAAAAGAGAACTAAAAAAATATAGAACTTAAAATAGAGATAAATGTAAATAATAATAAAAAGGTTAAATTACAAATTATTACCTCTAACTTTGATATGTTCCAATTCAATTCTTTAATTTTTTTTTTTTTTTTTTTCATTTCAATCCTTAACTTCCATTTGTATCAAATGTAATCCTTCTATCCAATCCATTATGTCCACCATAACAATTTAGTTTTGGAAAGTTAAAATATTAAAACTAATAGTGAGATCAAATGGAACTAATAAAATGACTAAATTGAAAACAAATTAAAGTGAAATGACTGAAAGAAAGAAAAAAAAAATGAAACTTAAAGAATTGAATTGAAAACAAGTCAATTTTTTTTTTTTTTTAAAGTAAAATAGGTCAAAAAGGTGCAATTTGTAATTTAACCTATAAAAAAATAAATAAAAGACTACCTTTTAGTTATACAAAAACTATACATAATATTGGATATTAAAAACATTCAAGGTGGCCAAAAACAGCAATAATCCACATAAAAAGATGCATATGGTCAATGGGGATGGGTAAAATTATTATTATAGGGACAAAACTTAGGTGCAGTACCTTAGGTATTGTTTCTTAAGTTTCCTTCTTAAAATTTATCCATGTGGCTTTTTTCTCATAAATGAAAGTGTATTTTTAGTTAAGTACAACCATGTGACTGAATTTTAAGTGGAGAAACTAAATAATAACATAAAAGTGCTGTACCTAAGTTTTATCCTATTATTATTATTATTATTATTTGATAATTACAACAATATGCGAGGATGGGTAGATTCAATGAAACAGAATGTTGTATATATACAAACTACAAAATTAGAACATAATCAAGAGCTTATGATTGTTAAGAAATCCAACATTGGTGGTGGCTGATTGGCTATTGGTATATGTAGTTCAGTTGTTGGCCTGTTCAGTCTTCACCCAAAAGTTTAAGCTTTAGATTTTCTTTATTAAAAAAAAAAAAAAAAAGAAAAAAAAGAAGAAAAAAGCTTCAAGTTAGATGCTTTACGTGGTAAGTGGTAACAAAGTCAAAACCTGACTTGTTTATTCTCGGATTCCATGTGCCCCTTTGTCGTTATTTCAATTTTCAGTGGGTCATTGGATTTGGACCACCTAAATTAGCTCAAGCTTTTTGTATTAGAATTTAGATGCTTTAACAATGACTCCCTCAAAAACAAAAAAAAAACAATGACTCCCTCGATAATTTGTCACATTAAAAGGTAATCATAATTGTTAAACTAATTTCCTTTGTTCTGATGGCCGCAGATATAAAATAAGATTTTGTGGAGATTTAGCTCAGTGGAGTAAACATTTCTGAGTTTTTTTTTTCAGTTACTGTATATATATAGTTAATCGGAAAAAAAAAAAAAAAAAAACGCCATTGTGGTTTCCTAGATGTACAGCTATACAAAAACAACAGAACAAATACTAGGCACAATTGAACAGAGGCCTTGGTTTCTCAAGTCCTGTGCAACAAAAAACCAACTTTCAAATTACCCATTCCTTTTCACTCCCTAAAGTTTCTCAGTAACCAAACAAGAAACAAAACAAACAATGAAATAGTGTCAATCTAATCTAGCAGCGCAGAGTGAGAAAGAAAACATGGTAAGGGAAAGAGAAACCTGAGACTCAGAGTACAGAGGACCAGAAGCTTAGGGTAGCCTTTGTAGGTTCTTGAAGCTCTACTAAGGAATGAGAGAATCGCCATGTTTACCCAAATTATTGGATTTGAGAGCTCAAATCGAAGAAGAAGAGCCACCAGCAATGTGAGAGACTCTTTTTCAGACCCATAACATAGATGTCTGTTCCTTGTTTGGTTGACACAGTTAATTAGTTATGTAGAATTAGATATCACTTTTTCTTTTAGTTTTAACTGCTCGCCGTGTACACGTGGCTATAATTTATTGGTACTTTTGCTGGGAGATGGGGTTTCTGTGTATTTTTCTCGGACCGAAGTTATGAGATCTGTAGCACTAAAAAGGACACGTGTACGGCTGAACGCCAATGATAGTGTAGTATCATCTTTCATTTGGAGATTCCCGACAAATTTTTGGTTGCATTAAGTCTTATTATATCATTATATATATGGGGATTATTGATCAATCATGTCATGAGTTGTATAAATATAATTAAATTGATTTTTTTATTTAACATGGCGCATTTTGATTGGAGACATCTTCGTTTAAAAGATAATGCCTGATGCATCTTCCATTAAAAAATTGGAGTTATGACCTATGGCTTATGAGTGTCTATTTGAAAATCAGGGAGGTGGACACCGTTTTGTATTGTTAAGGGGCTGCTCTTAAACATATTTATTAATAAAATTTTAATATCACTTATATGAAAAGTATAAATTTAAAAATATATATATATAAAAAGTTAAAAGTTAATAATTTTTTCATTTTGTATATAAAGTTTCTAAAAATATTTTCTATGCCAATGTTTTTAGAGTATTTATTAATGTTTTCCTTAATGATTTGTGACAAAAATTGTGTATGATTAATTGGAAAGAGATTAAAAAAAAATTCCAACAATCAAATAAAGATAAAGTATATTGCAACTTTTGTAATCATGTATTATTGAACTATGGGATTGATCATTCACTTTTTCTTTGCTGTTATGTAAAAAATATATAGGTTATTCATGTGCATTGTGCTTAATAATTTAGTTGGCTCATGCTTGAGTGTTGTCACACACATACTTAATTATACTCTCTTATCAAGCTCAAACTCATTACTTAACCCAAAGTATCATTACAAAAGAGTCTAACTCTTGTAGTATACTAAACAATGGGAAAGAGTTACATTTAAGCGACGTGGGACAATACTCACTTATCTAACTTTTTACTGAAAATTTTTTGCTAAAAGTATACTAAAATATACTTGTAACTTGAAAAAAGTAAGAAAAAGTTTTTTTTTTTTTTTTTTAAATGAGGTTTTAAAAAACTGTACATAAAAGTTAAAAATTGATGATAGAAACTGTAGGAGCACGGTTTTAGTTGACCCGATCCTTGTTGGTCAGGCCTTGGCCCAAAAGGTCCCACACAATGAATTTTTTGTAGAGTATGGGCTAAAGAACTTGGTTTCAGTTAGCTTGAACGGTTTGTTGCATGGGTTTAGGGGGTACAAAGACAAAAATAAAAGGAGGTAGCAGTGAAGAGAGATCCTTCTCAAATGATCAGGTCTCAAACTTGACTAATGGGCACAGATTCATGCAAATAAAAGTTCTCTACAGTGTTCTCTCCTCTCTTTCTCTCCGTTTCCCGTCCTCCTCTCTTGGGGGACTTTTACATATTATGTAGACTCTCTTCTATCATATGGGTTTTACACTTGTTGATTATCCAAACTCCTACTTGAGCACCTGTCCCATCAGACACCCTTATCAGTTCTTTGTGAGTTGCAATGATCAAGGTAGCACTGTTCAGGGGTCTTCTCTTCATTAATGCGGCCAGGAGAGTAGCTGTGGTGCATTTAATGTGGTAGTGGCAGCCTTTGCTGAGATATTTTGGGTTTCCTTTCTTTTTACGTGCTTGGAGGGAGGACTACAGTAGCTGGGATGCACCTTTGACCTGGATTTTGGAACGTCCAAGGAGGAATTTACTCCTTGGACGTGTTCTCTTTGCCCCAGTGGGCCTGAATAAGGATTCTGGGCCACATCATCTCCTCGGACAGACTGGTCCTCGAACGGGCCCAGGGCCCAGCCAACCTATTATTCTGGGCCGGTCCCCACAGAAACTAATGTCAAATAGACTCTAAGAATAAGTGTAGTGGAAAGCTGATATTGAGACTTGGAAATATTTCTAAGCAAAATATGTGTAACAAGGATGGCAACAGGGTGGGGCGACGCCAAAGGATGGGGTCTTCACCCTTATCCTGCATGGTTTTGTCTTACCCCATTCTCGTCGTATCCCACATGGTGGGGCAAATTGCCTTGCCCCATTCCTGCCCCTTAGGGTTTCAATGGGCTTTGCCCTAATCTGTAAAAATTTACTTTGTATTAATCTACTATCACACTCCGCCCTACACCTATTACAATTTTTTTTATAAAACATATTTCATTAATACAAATATACTTGAAATGATTCTCTCAAAAAAAATTTATACTTGAAATTACAGTTACATTTATTACATCAAATTAAATTAATTTTTAGTAAGAACCGAATAATATTATCCAAAGTATTTAACAGGACTATATCATAATAAAACAAAAAATCTTAATATTCATACATTTAAATACTTAGTGATACAAATTAAGTTTTTAACACTAACAGAGCAGAGTGGGGTTAAAAAGCCTAAACACATCCCCGCCCCACCTTAGGGTGTGAGAAAAAAAAAACTCTTGCTCCATCCTCGCCTACCACTCTTACGCAGGAAAAAAATTGTCATCTCTACTGCAAATTATGATTGTGTTTAATAAATATGTATAAAAAACACGTCTCACATTGACAAATATCAATAATTTTCTTCTTAAATTAATTTTATATATAATAGAATTTTAATCCTATGTGTTTGCTCCATTATTGTTACTCTTACTTATCATGTCAAAACACAAATCAATTTTAGTATAAATGAGATTCAAATCAAAGATCTCTTATTCTAAAATAAAAAATAAAAACTTTACCAGATCTATTTTATTAATTACCTTATAAAATAGTAGGTTAGCCTCTAGAGATAAGAGTAAATAGAAGACAAATAGAATACGTCTGCATCAACCATAAAATAAAACCAAATAAGCCCTACCTCTGCTCTGCCTTTACCTTAATGGAACCATGTGTGGCTGTGGCGCAATTATCCCATTAAAATTTAAATGTTCTCATTTTAATTTTTCGATCCGTCTTTTTCTGGTTAAGACAGCACAGGAGGGGTAAGGTGTAGAGTAGTAACCTTTTTGGGTAAAGTTTAAGTACTACTTTAGCCTTAGGGATCAAACATTCACATTATCGTCCCCACAAGTCAAATAAAAAGAAAAGATTTACTTCTGTACTTCTACTGACAAACCATGTGCTAATGTTCTACATCGGATTTGGATAAAGAAAGAGTTCTGTTACTTGACTTACTTCTGTACTTCTACTGACAAACTTATGCGCTACTGTTATAAGGATATGTTAATGTACGCACGTTAATCCATTCGCTCTTAAAAATATTTTTTTGAAAATTGAAAATGTTGTCAATATTTTTTCAAGATTTTTCAATTCTCAAAAAAAAAAAATTTTCAAGAATGAAAATTATTGTATATCCTTAGAAGGCACATATTAGTAAAATCCATATTGTAAATCGGATTTGAATCCGATACAATACTTAAGGTAGGTATTGCAACATGTACAATTACACCACACCCACTCACATCAATTTTTACTACTTTCATTTTTTAATTTTATCTTTTTAACTTTTTAAAACTTTTTTTTATTCAATGATTGAGACTAAAAGTTTATTTTTTAAACTTTCAATCTTAATCATGTATTAGGATATTGCACCTTATCTGAATCTTTCTACATCCATATTGGAGATAGGAGCCTAGCATAAACCTTTTTTTCTTTTTCTTTTTTATATATAAGATAGAAATTCTACTTTAGTATAATCTAAGTGTATGTATAAGTGTGAGAGTTTCCTTTCTAGAAATTTAAACTCTAGCTTTTACTCCCACACCTCACATACACTTATACTTGTAAAGTGACAATCACACTAAAGATGTGCAATAGTAATATAAACTTTAAAACGCCATTGAAGTATTGAATCAAGGTTGGTGGCACAATTTAGGGCTAAATTGTTGGTCTCTAATATACTCACTTGCAAGTCTACTGTCAAAAACATGTCATGGTCAATTATAATCACAAAAATACAAATTTTGACTTATTGGACCGCTAGGCCTCCATTTCAGAAGTGCATATTGTGCGTTTCTCAGCAAAAGCGTTTTTTTTGTGAGTCTCGTGCACTGTTTATGGGACCCATAAGTACCTTCATTCAGTAACTTTTTCTTTAAAATTGGGTCATATAGCACTATTCATATATTTAAAAATTATTTTGTTACAATATTTTTAAATTTCAATTTTTAATAATAAACAACATCCAAATAAACCCTAAGAGTGCGTTTGGGAAGCGCGTTTGCGTTTCAGGAAATTTTTTTTTTTTCCAGCGAATGAACAGTAAAAGTACTGTTCATGTACTGTGCGGGAGACAAATTTTACTATTCATACACTGTTTATGTACTATTCATGGGACCCACAATCACTTTATTCAGAAAAAAAAAAATTAAAAATGGGTCCCACGGTACTATTTACACATTTAAAAATTATTTTGCTACAGTGTTTTTCAGTTTTCAGTTTCAGTTTTCAGTTTTCAGCTATATCCAAACAGAGCCTAAGTGTCATTTTCTTAATAAAACGTGTTTCATACTTCTATTTCTCCATTTATTTACTCTTGCTGCGTTAATGACTAGTTGTCCACACATTTTTATTTTTTGAGCAATACTATGAACATATTACTGTTTTTTATACCTACTATTGACGGTAGTCAGTGGGAACTATAATTTGACTTTAAGCCATAAAATTTATACTTATATATTCACTCAAACATATATATATATATATATATATATATATATATAATATTTTTAAGGAAAATACGGTGGATTAATCCAACGTTAGAAAATGAATGTGAGTTAAAGAAGTTTTAAAGTTTTTATTATGTATCCAAGAGTTAGACTCTTTTGAATATACACCATTATCAATTTCTTTAAGACCTTCTTTTTTCTTTTTATGTGTTTTAAAAATACTTAGTATTCTTAAAAAAAAAAAATAAATAAAAGTATTTTTAAGGTTAAAATGCAAAAATCAACCTCTAACTTTTTAACATTTTTCATTTCAATCTTATAAGTTTGGATTTTGTCATTTCAATCATTTAATTTTCATTATTTCCCAATTAAATCCTCTATTCTACCGTTATCTTATCAAAATAGCATTGTTTTAGACCTTAATTAATATTTATTTTTTATTTTTTATTTATTTCTTAAGTTTAGAAAAAAATGTGACAAAAAAAAAAAACAGAAATCCAGTTAGACCCACGCCTGAATAACTACAGCTGATTGCAATATTGAAGCAATGAGCCTCACCAAAATCTAATAATGAAAAACAGATAAAAACCAAATAAAAATTACGAAACTTTCCTTCAATTTCTGCAAATAGATACTCAAATCAAAAGTAAGTAAGTAACCCAGTCCTTAACAAACCTTCATCGTTGCAAGGTGGTCTATTTAAAAAAAAATAAAAAAAAATAAAATCGTAACCCACGATACCCAAAACTCACATCATAGCACCTAGCTTCGGATCTCTATGTTGAAGGCCAACAGGCATGGACCCAGCACTAGTCAAGCCTCGCATCATGGTGGTTGAGTTTTTGAGGGTATGATTGAAAGAGATGTGGTTTCTTGGAGCTCTATGTGGTTGATGGGCATTGCAAAGGGGAAAGGATAGGTATATGAGGTTGATGGGTATATGCGGTTGGAGATGTGGGTGGGACGAAATGTTCCTCTAATTGGATTTCTATATTTTTTAATTAACATATTTTCTAAGAAAAAAATAAATATTAACTAAGGTCTAAATCGACCCATTCTTGGTAAGGGTGGGACGAAATGTTCCTCTAATTGGATTTCTATATTTTTTTAATTAACATATTTTCTAAGAAAAAAATAAATATTAACTAAGGTCTAAATCGACCCATTTTGGTAAGTTAATGGCAAAAACCAAATTGGGAAGAATGACGGAATATTCAATTTACTCGGCCATGACTTAAAGCATTGTGCTCCCTATTTCGCAACAACCAAGAATGATGGGGAGGTTATTTGTCAAAATGGTGACTGGCTTAAAGCCATGGGGGGACGGACTCGATCACCTCCTCGCAGGAAGTATGAAAGAGATGAGGTCGGAGTGGAGCTGGATAGGCGAATGGAACAGACTGGCAGGTCAGTCATGATGCAGTCACTGGAGACGACGGAAACACAGCTCGTCATTATTCCAATCCTAAATCCGGTATGGAGGAGGGTGCAAGTACTGGTCAGGTGCAAGTTCCGGTGGCTGTTTCCATGCATACAGCGACTGAAGCAAGTAACGAAAACCCTAGGGAAGTTGATAATGTTGAAGCCGAGATTTCAGGATCAGTTACGGACTCCATGCAAACTGATGCCGTGTTGGGTGCAAACCAAGCTGACGTGGAGGAGCATATTTATGGGGCAGTAACTTCAAAACCAGATTTTCAGCTATTATTAAATGGCATGCCTAATTTGAATACGTGGATTGAGAAGGAAGCTAAAAGTGCTAATAGGAATGAGGTGCAAGTAATGTCCAGGTCAAAGGATTCTTGAGCACGTGCCACTTAACAAGCAGCTAGTTATGGATGAAGCTGGGCTGTCTAATTATAAGCCCAAATCTACATGGATCCGATTTAATAGAATGGAATTTGGGCTTGGTGGTTTAGCCCGTGCAATCACACTCCCAACACTTGGGAAGAGAGACACGAGAGATGAAGTTAGTGAGCAGGTTGAGGAGAATGAACATAAGAGAGGAAAGGTAGTCAATGAGGGTGGAAGTTCAGAAGATTTATCGGCGGGGGTGGACAGCCACCCTTGCCGGAAGCAATAAGGCTATTAAGCTGGAACTGCCAAGGGCTTGGAAACCCTTGGACAGGTCGAAGTCTTCGCAAAATTGTGAGGGAACAAGCTCCCAACGTATGTTTTCTTATGGAAACAAGGCTGGACAAAGAAGGATTTAAGAAACTGTATGATGATTTACCTTTTCCCAACCGAATTATTGCAAAAAACCCAGATTTAGGAGGAGGTATTGCTTTGATTTGGAAGAGTGAAGTCTCATTGGATTTTATTAATTTCACAGCTAATCATGTACTAGCTAAGGTTGTGGAGGAAGATGGATTTGAATGGTTTTTGACAGGATTTTATGGTTGGCCAAAAGCAAATCAACGAGAGAAGTCGTGGAAATTACTAGCTCATCATTTGAAAACATTTGTGGATGGTCCATGGCTCTGTATTGGTGATTTTAATGCTTTCCTCCATGCATCAGAAAAACAAAGCAAGCGACTTGCCTAAGCAGCACAGGTGGATGCTTTTAGAGAAGCTTTGGAATTATGTCAACTTGAAGATTTGGGTTATAGAGGCTACCCTTTCACTTGGAGTAATAAGAGGCTGGGTGATGCAAATACAAAAATCCGCCTTGATCGAGCTGTAGCAACTAAGGAGTGGAGGGAAAAATATCAGTTGAGCACGGTTACTTATCTTTACTCCCATGCTTCTGATCATATGCCTATTGTTCTTCAGACTTTGAGTTATCATAAGCTGAGACAGAGAAGGGAAAGGTTATTTAAATTTGAGGAATCATGGCTCATGTGGGAGGAATGTGAGCAGGTGGTGGGTGAGGCATGGCATGCAACTGGAAACAATGAGGTGGGGCTGGCCTTGGTTAGGGAGAAAATTAAACACTGTGGTTCGGATTTGATGGCATGGGGGACATCCAAAGCTGATCCGAATGATGAGGAAATTAAAAAATTTTAGAAACAACTTGAGAATCTTACTGAAGCCGAAACTACTGAGGAGACTAAAACTGAATATTTGGAGGTTAGCAAACGGTTGGATGATTTATTGTTGAAGTAAGAGATTTATTGGGCTCAACAGTCAAGAATTCCCTGGCTAAAATATGGGGATAAAAATACAAAATATTTCCATTCCAAAGCAAGCAAAAGGAGGAGGAGGAACCATATAAATGGGATTCAAAATGAGGACGGTCTATGGGTGGAGGAGATGGAGGATATAGTCAATGTAGCTGCTGGGTATTTTGATAATTTATTCAGTGTAGGTTCATGTGATCAAATGGAGGAGTGTCTTGATGCAATCTCTAGAAAGGTGACCCCTAAGATGCAGCAAATGTTGTCCAATGATTTTACTACTGAGGAAGTGGAAGTGGCGTTGTTCCAAATGGGACCAACAAAAGCTCCTGGGCTGGATGATATGAATGCTCTTTTCTACCAAAAGTTTTGGCATGTTGTGGGTGAGTCTGTTACTATGGCTGTGTTAGATTTTTTAAATTTTGGTAACATGGTGCCTGATATTAATCATACCAATATTGTTCTTATTCCTAAAGTTAAGAACCCTGAGAAGATGTTTGATTTTAAACCTATTAGCCTGTATAACGTTATCTATAAAATTATATCTAAGGTCTTGGCGAATAGATTGAAGCAGGTTCTCTCCTAGATCATCTCTCTCACTCAAAGTGCCTTTGTGCCTAGTCCTCTCATCACGGATAATGTGTTGGTGGCTTATGAAACTTTGCACACTATGCATTATAGGACGAAGGGTAAAAAAGGGTCTTTAGCACTGAAGCTTGATATCAATAAGGCTTATGATCGTGTAGAGTGGCCTTTTCTGAAGGAAATTATGCATAAGTTGGGGTTCCCTGACAGGTGGATTGATAAAGTGATGAGTTGTGTCACAACGCCCTCTTTTTCTGTGCTCATTAATGGCAAACGACATGGCAATATACACCCATCAAGAGGAATCCGTCAAGGAGATCCTCTTTCACCTTATTTATTTTTGTTGTGTGCAGAGGGGTTCACTTCTTTACTGGCGAAGGCAGATTTGGAAGGGAAAATCCATGGTGTTTCTATTTGCAGAAGAGCACCCAAAATCACCAACCTATTATTTGATGATGACTCATTGCTATTTTGCAGAGCTACTAAAACTGAAGTGGAGGTGATTACCGATATCCTTAAAACATATGCTCAAGCCTCAGGCCAAAGTATAAACTTAGAGAAGTCATCTGTATACTTCAGCGGCAATGCCCCAAATTCTCAAAAAGAGGAGATCAAGCAGATTCTAGGGGTAAGAGAGGTGGACCAGTTTGAATCCTATCTGGGGCTGCCTACATTGGTTGGAAGATCAAAATATCAGTCTTTTTCTTATTTAAAGGATAGGGTATGGAAGAAATTGCAAGGGTGAAAGGGCATGTTACTATCAAGAGCGGGGAAAGAGATTCTCATCAAGGTTGTGGCACATTCCATTCCAACATATACAATGGGTGTGTTCCAACTTCCAATGAAATTATGTGATGAGATGCTTTGTGTGAAAAGTTTTGGTGGGGACAAGTAGGGAATGAAAGGAAAATTCATTGGAGAAGGTGGGACATATTAGCCACTCCTAAAAAAGAAGGTGGCATGGGGTTTCGTGATTTACGAGCTTTCAATCTTGCTATGCTAGCAAAGCAAGGATGGAGATTGCTTCAGGATAACGAATCTCTATTATACAAGTGTTTCAAGGCTAGATATTTTCCATGATCTAATCTTTTTGAAGCTGTTGTATCCCCTAATTGTTCTTTTGTATGGAGAAGCATAATGGCGGTGCTACCTATCCTGAAAAATGGGTGCTGTTGGAGATTTGGGAATGGATATTCAACTAGAGTTCATGAGGATAGATGGATTCCAAATCATCCAACCAATAAAGTTTTATACCCAGCCAGTGAGGAAACTGATGGAATGTTAGTGGCTGACCTCCTTGATTCGGACCTGCAATGTTGGAGAAGAGAGCTGATCACATCAGTGTTTCATATTGATGATACAGAGGCAATATGTAGAATTCCATTGAGTCATCGACATGTGCCAGATTTATTAGTTTGGATGTACAATAAGAATGGTGTGTTCTTAGTAAAATCGGCTTATAGGGTGGCTGTGTAGATTCAGAAAGGTGAAGAATGAGCTGAAAACTCTAGTGGCTGTGCTGGAAAACAGGTGTGGAATGCTCTGTGGAAGTTACATATTCCTAATAAGATTAAAATGGTTGGCTGGAGGGCTTGTCAGGAGATTTTGCCAACACGTTTAAACCTTACAAAGCGACGAATTATTCATGATAATATATGTCCGAACTGCACCAAATTTCCTGAGTTAACAGTACATGCATTATGGGACTGTGGGGTCGCTGTGGATGTGTGGGCTGGGAGTGCGCTGAAGTTACAGAAGTGTGCACATGGCCAAGCTAATATGATAGAGCTGATGGAGTATTTGTTGAGTAGACTTTCTGTGCAGGAGATGGAGTTGTTCTTAGTTCAGGCGTGGATAATTTGGAATCAACAAAACAAGTCGCTGCATGGGGTAAAGCTTCAAGATCCAAACATGTTATGTAAAAGAGCTGTGGAGTACCTGGAGGAATTTCAGAATTCTCAAGGAAATTTGCGTGTTGATGGTGTGGTGCATTCAGTTGGTGACGTGTGGAAACCACCTCCAACTTTGGTCTTCAAATTAAATTTTGATGCAACAGTGTTTTTGGAAGCTAAACAGACTGGGTTTGGTGCCATTATAAGGAATGATAAGGGTGAGGTTATGGTAGGGATGTCAGCAGGAGGACCCCCGGTGAGTAGCAGTGAAGAAGCGGAGTTGTTAGCATGCAGGAAGGCAGTAGAGTTTGCCACTGATGCTGGCTTTACTGAGCTTGTGATCGAAGGAGATAATAGTAATGTAATGAAAGCTTTATCTTCTTCTTTGGCTGATCGGTCGCACTTAGGCAATGTGGTGGATGATGTGCACAACTTAGTTTGTGGGCTGTAGTGGGTAAGTTTCAGTTGTATTAGGAGAGGGGGTAACTGGGTAGCTCATGCTCTTGCGTAGTATGCTAGGAAAATTTCTGAAGATGTGTTATGGATGGAGGATTCACCCCCACTAGCTTTGAATGCCTTGTACCATGATTCTCTTTTGTTATAAATAGATGAATGTTCCAATTTCCAAAAAAAAAAAAAAAAAAACTGAAATAACAAAACCCACACTTAGAGAGTGAATAATGTATTTTGGCTTATTTTCCACCAATATGAAATATAAAAGTAATTTATGTGTACCTTAATTGGTATTTTGTTTCTCAAAAAATAAGGTTGTAAGGTTGAATTTATTCAACCATCTAATTGGTTTTATTCCGTGCCAAATTTGCCATTGGAGAAAGCACAAGGTGTTGGGTCTGAAGAGAGCAAAGAGCAGATGAGAAAGAGAGAGAAAAGAAGAGAAATAATGAGAGAGGAGAGAGAAATTTCGAGGTTAAAAAGGAGGAGAGAGAGTATTAAAAACTATTATTTTGTTTTAGAATTGAGCTACAATGCAATTCTACAGGTAGAATTGCACTGTAGCACTATTGCAAATTTTTTTACAATAGTTGAGTTTTAGAAGTTCGGAAGAAGCTTGGTTTTTGTGTGAAAATGGTAAAACTCACCTACATATGCCATTTAGCATGCCCAGTGCAAATGCTCGGAGGGAGCTTCACAAACTGGATTACAAGCAAATTTTAAATAATGTAATAGTTTTTGTAATAATTTATTCATAACGGTTATATTGAACTTTTTCTCATTATTATTATCATTATTTAGAGTAATTTTAGATGAACTTATTTTTATTGACTCATTTTCTTTAAACAATAAATTATATATTAAAAAGTTGTAACGATTTAGCTTTCACAAAACTTTGCATAAACATGATAAATAAAATTTCAAACAAACTCTAAGAATAAGTGTAGTGGAAAGCTAATATTGAGACTTGGAAATATTTTAGTGCAAAATTTGTGTAATAGGGATAACAATAGGGTGAGGTGGTGCCAAAGGATGGGGTTTCCACCCTCGTCCTGCATAGTTTTGTCTTAACCTAATCTTTATTAAAAAAAAAAGTGTATATGTGTGAGAGTCTCATTTTTGGAGACTTGAAGTCTAGTTTTTGTCCCTCACACCCCACATATACTTATACTTATGAAGTGACCATCACACCAAAAATACACGATGATTATATAAACTTAAAAAAGCCACTTAAGTAATGAATCGAGGTTGCACAACACAGGGCTAAATTGTTGGTCTCTAATTACTTGCAAGCCTACTGTCAAAAACATGTCGTGGTCAAGTTATAATCACAAAAATACAAATATAGACTTATTGGACCACTAGGTGTCATTTTCTTAATACAACGTGTTTCATACTTCTATTTCTCTAGATTGTTGGTCTCTAATTACTTGTAAGCCTACTGTCAAAAACATGTCGTGGTCAAGTTATAATCACAAAAATACAAATTTAGACTTATTGGACCACTAGGTGTCATTTTCTTAATACAACGTGTTTCATACTTCTATTTCTCCAGGTATCTACTCTTGCTGCGTTAGTGACGTGTTGTCCACACTTTTTTTATTTTTTGAGCAATACTATGAATGGATGAATTTTTTTATACCTATTGATGGTGGTCAAGGGTAGGGGCAGGGGCGGAGCCAGAGCTGGTCGAGGGGTGGGCAGTTGCCCCCCGGCTCCTTGAAAAAAATCCTTAAAGTAGGTATATTATGAACTATTCTTTGGTACTTTACCTTGACAAAAAAAAAGACTCTCACTTTAATACATGTATGGACCCTTAACACCAAGAAAGTAAGAAAAAAGAAATTTCTCCCATGTACCAAATCATGTAACTTTTTCACCAAATTTACTATTCTCATTAGTTTTATCTCACCATGTATGTCTCCAACCATTTCATTGTTCTTTTTTTTCTCAATCATTATTTTCAGTTTACTATTCACAACTATTTTCTTGTGGAACAATATTATAAATACTACAAAATTTACAAATTGACGTGTTATCAATTATAAAAAAATTCATTTAAATATTTATTTATTACATTGTTTAACTGTCATACATTCTTGTCACATCAGTTTGTGAGATTTTTACAGTAGAATTTATAGTCACTTTAGTTTTGAGAAATTCTATATCCACAACATTTTAACAATACTTTCACAACAAATCTTAAGTAACAGATTGTTACTAGCTATTATTGGTGAGAAAAAAAAAATTCAGTGGTGGGTTGAAATTTGAACTAGTAACAACTTACCACTTATGATTTATTGTGAAAGTATTGTGAAAATCTTACTTATCCCATTTTTTTTCCTAGCAATCCAATTACTGGTCCCCATAAGTAACATATAATTATTAGAAAAAACAATACTTAATTTCCTTTTAATATTATTTTAATCTTGTTCCCCTTAATTGAAATCCTAGCTACACCACTGGTCAGTCAGTGGGGAACTATAATTTGACTTTAAGCCGTAAAATTTATACTCAAACATATATATAGTATTTTAAAGGTTAAAATGCAAAAATTAACCTCTAAGTTCAACATTTTTCATTTCAGTCTTATAAGTTTGGATTTTGTCATTTTAGTCCTCAAAGTTTCATTTTTTTACCAATTAAGTCCTCAGTTACTGTGCTGTTAGTTTCTGTTGTTAACTTACCTAAACAATGTCATTTTAGACCTTAGTTAATATTTATTTTTTATTTATTTCTTAATTTTAGAAAAAAAAAACATTAAAAAAAAAAAAACAGAAATCCAATTAGACCCACACATAAAACCAAATAAAAATTACAAAACTTTCCTTCAATTTCTGCAAATGGATACTCAAATCAAAAGTAACCCAGTCCTTACCAAACCTTCATCGTTGCAAGGTGGTCTATTTTAAAAAATAAAATAAAATAGAAATGTAAACCACCATACCCAAAACTCACATCATAGCACCTAGCTTCGGATCTCTATGTTGAAGGCCAACGGGCATGGAC
Source organism: Quercus lobata (assembly GCF_001633185.2). Taxonomy (NCBI): domain Eukaryota; kingdom Viridiplantae; phylum Streptophyta; class Magnoliopsida; order Fagales; family Fagaceae; genus Quercus; species Quercus lobata. Next base: position 37,339,537 of record NC_044911.1, read on the forward strand.
CCAGCACTAGTCAAGCCTCACATTATGGTGGGTCAAGTTTTTGAGGGTATGATGGAAAGAGATGGGGTTTCTTGGAGCTCTATGGTTGAAGTGTATTGCAAAGGGGAAAGGATGGGTGATGCTGGAAATTCATTTGATATCATGCCAGAGAGGAATGTAGTTACTTGAACGGCAATGATTGATGGGTATATCTATACTATTATTTACGGGGTTTTTCCTGTTTGGATTTCTCATTTTTTAGTTCAAAAATATCCTTATACCCCTATATTTAAGTAGAGACAAAACTAAAAGACAATCCAGTAAAAATACAACTCTAACTTCTACTAAAACATTGCCTAAAAGATAGGACCACTCTCCTGTTAATTTCCAAATTACATTATCCACTTATAAATTAGATTCTCAAAATAAAAATTATATATATAAAATAAAAACACAGTTTTTTTTTTTTTTTGGGCTAAAAAAAAAGTCTCATTGCAGCACGAAGCGCGTGTGATGAGACTAGTGAGGTTGGAGAGTTTCAAAGATGGGTTTGAATTGTTATTCAGATGTGGGTGGGACGACGTGTTCCTCTAATTGGATTTCTATTTTTTTTAATTAACATTTTTTATAAAATTAAGTAATAAATAAAAAATAAATATTAATTAAGGTTTAAAATGACCCATTTTGGTAAGTTAATGACAGAAACTAACAGCACATTAACGGGAGATTTAATTGGGAAGGAATAAAACTTTAAGAACTGAAATAACAAAACTCAAACTTAGAGAGTGAGTTATGCATTTTGGCCTATTTTCAACCAATATTAAATCTAAAAGTCATTTATGTGTACCTTAATTGGTATTTTGTTTCTCAAAAAAAATAAAATAAATAAATAAACCTGATATTTTAATGTAAGAAAACCCAAAAAATATAAAATATTCCCTACATTTGTTTATCGTTAAAGATTTTTTGCATGATTATTATGTTTTCTTATTATCTTTTCAAGTTTAAATTTTCACTTATGAATAAAAAGATTTTTAATCGTTAAATAGACACCAAGTACAACTTACATATATTACGTTATTATGTATAATTATCCCTACATGTTATTGTTTATTAGACAAATTTTTATGAATGAGAATAAATTGTTACATTAAGAATTTGAGGTCTTATTATTAGCTTTTTTTTATTAATCACTTTTTAAAGGTATGAATAATTTTTTTTTTTCCTTATGTTAACCTATGTCTACTGAGATAACAAGTTGTTTAATTATTAATTCAATATTACTTTTGTATAAACCTGTCGTTAATACCAGTTTTATTGTATACAAATCATAATATCAGTTTTATTGTACACAAATCATAATATGTCTCCTCAATAAATTCTCTCTATATATATTATTAAAAAAAAAAAAAAAAGATGAATAGACTTTTTTTCTATCAAACCCAGTAAAAAAAAAAACTTAATATATTTTTTTTCTTTTTTGCTTTTTGTTGAAAATGGGAGGGGGTATGGTATTCAAATTATAAATATGAGACATTGCAAAGAATGCCGTACTAGCTTTGTTGCTGGGGTTCATTAAGTATAAGCCTCAAGCTCACTCTTAAAGAAATAATTTGACTTAAAATTGCTTAAATAAAGCATCATTTGGTAACTCAATGGCGCACCCTTTAGCTATGTTTGCTAAATCTATCTTTACTAATGTAACTTGAATGGAAGATCCTCCTTCTCCTACCTTTAGTGGCTTTGTTCTTTGATGTAAATGCTTCTCTTTGTGAATGATAGTTTTTTTCCCCTAAATAATAATAATAATAAATAAAGCATTATCTAACTCCCTCCTTAGTAAAGTGGGATAATGCTTATAAGATCTAAAAACTTTTTTGTTTACCATGTAATTGATTATTGATAGGAGAGCATGAAATCTGTTAAACTGAGCCCCTGAGCTTACCTAAAAAAGAAATATTTGAGTGAAAAAAATAAAGCTTCTAAGATTGTTGACTTTTGATTTGTCTTCCTTGGCTTTTTCCTTCTGGGGTTTAAGTGACTGTTTGGATCCGTGCTTGTGAGATTCTTTCAGCGTTTGCATTTAAAACTCAAATGGGACCTATGCTACAGTAAACAAAAATAAACACTAAGATGAGAAACACAGGAATGAGCTGAAACATAGGAATGAAAATTAAGACACACCGTTTCATTAAACTCCAAACGCGTGTGCAACTACTGTTCATGGACACAAGCCAGCAAAATTCATTGCACAAGCACAATTGATTTGATCAAAACGGTGATTCATTTTGCACAAGCATAGCTATCTAATCAAAACGGTGCGCTCTGTTCAACGATCTGATCAAAACAATGATTCATTGCACAAGCACAGCTATCTAATCAAAACGGTGTGCTTTGTTCAACGGCTATTTTCGCATTCTCTTCAGCTTTCTTCTTTTCTCTCAACTACTGTGGTAGAATGTCTACAAAGCTCTTCAATGCTCCGTCTGAATCCTCTTCAATGACTTGCACCTACCCACCAACCCTAAAACCATCAAAACAAAGCACACACAGTAATTGCAAACCCATTACGCGGAACGTGCTTACCTGATCCCCTCTGTTCTTCCTTCGCTCAAGCTCACCTTCTCTCCGCTTGGGACATCGTTGTCGCCATTGTGGGTCTTTGCATTCATGGGTAAGTTGTGTCTAACTTCTCATGCATTTTGATTTGTTGGTGTGTGGTTATATTGTTTTCCATGAGGCTTCATCAATCTGTGGTTTTTTGTGTTCAATGTTTGTGTGTGGTTTTTTTGTGTTTTCTATGACACTAGTATGTGGGTTTCTCTCTCCTTCGTGTAATTTTGTGTGTTTCTCTTCCTACCTTTGTTGTATTTGGATATATGTGACTTTACTTTGCATTTTTTATGTGGGCATGCCTAACTGATTTATACAATGCACACGAACTGTTTGTTGAAATGCCTTTATGAGTATAGAAGGAAGTTGTAACAAAAATGGTTAAGGGGAAATCGAAGGACGGTGGTAATGATCCGAGAGTTGATTGGAAAGAACCTAAGGAACTACAAGCTTTTTGTAAGTTCTGTGCTGTTCGAGTCCTAGAAGGCAAGAGGGTCGGAGGATTTTTTACCAAACTGGGGTTGATGCAGTGATTAAGTAATTGAGTGACATGGGAAAAGTGGTGACTCACCTGCAGGTTAAAAACAAATGGGATCATCTGAGAAAACTGTGGAAGCAGTATAACAAGTGTTTTGACAATGAGACTGGGTTGGGTATTGATGCTGGAATTGGGATGCTTGAGGCCAGTGATGAGTGGTGGACTCGAAAGATTGCGGTTAGTTCACTTTACATAATTGTAAAAAACTTTACTGTCTATAACTATATTGTGTTCTAACTACTGGTTGTCTACATGTAGGTATGTCTCAATGCAAAAACCTTAAAAAAAAAAAGTTTTTCGAATTGTGACTCCATGGATATCATGTTTGGAGGCACGGTTGCAACAGGGAAAAATGCATTCGGCATGAGTGGTCAAATACCAAAGGAAAGCATCGAAGGATCTGGGGACTCCGCTGATAGCACAGAATTTGTTGACCCTCAATGTGAACCCTTTGTGAATGTTAACCCAATGGAGGTTGAAGGTCCATCATCATCAAGGGCAGAACCAGCAGTGAATAAGGGGAAAGGCTTGGCAACCAGTATCCACATTTTCAAGCCAATTTGCAAGAAACCAAGAAAAAAGTGTTCAGTTGCGCAAGAGATGTCCAACTCTTTGAAAAGCATCTCAGATATTATTGTTGAAAATAGAAGTGTAAGTACTCGTACACCATTTGCTTCCACAGCAACTACTGAGGTTAAAGCAATTCTGGACATGGTGTTGAGTCTTCCTAAGGTGCAATCGGGTGATCACCTTTATCTATTCAGCACCTTTTTCTTTATGATAAAGTAAAGGGTAGGCACATATTTGCAGCACTTGGCGATAACAAGGATGTCTAGCTGAAGTGGCTAGAGAGATAGTACCAAAGGCACCTTGAATATCATTTTTCCTGAAGGAAAGGGAATTGTCTCGATAGGGTTGCTTGGGCTTGGTGTTGTAGTGATCGAATTTTCAGTGTTGTACTTGTTACACTATTATTTTTTTTTATTGGTAGAAACTATGCTTACCATGGGTGTGTATGTAAGACAATAGTTACTAATTAATTGTCATGTAGTGTATGCTTACCTGTTCCTTTTTCTTATGCTTACCTGTTCCTTTGCTTTTTGCATTTTCTCTTTTTCTGATGAGTTTTGAAACTAGTAAAACTTTTTCTTTATTTTTTTAAGGTTTCTGTTTAGTATCATACACTTGTTGAAAAAGGTTACCTAACTTCATTTGGATGGTGGCTTATAGTTCTTGTCATCAACTTTGTAGTGCTGTGCATTTGATATGGTCTCTGATGTAGGATGGCCCTCTGGATTGGAATGCTTGGACAATGTAAGTTACTTAGAGTAGTTTAGGAAATGCAAACTCTTCAAGAGACACACTCTTGGTATGATACCTATCAGGAAAGTGTTCATTCAATGCTCCAAAAACTGATTATAAAGTAGTAGGCTTGGTACATTTATAGCCATCAAGGCAGGTTGCTATTGGTTGGCTGGTTTGTTGCACTTGTTTCTCTTTGATTAGCTTACAATAAAAACTTTCTAACTAAGTTTTCAATTTTCAACAAAATAAGTTTTATCCAAACGGACCCTAAGTCTTTCTTCTCCTTGTCGAATTCGTCAGGTGTTCGATCACCTAGTAGACCTTGTCGTGTTCAAAGTTTAGACCGCATGGTTTCATTCACCAATTTTTTGTTGTTGACGGTTTTCAGAGAGAGAGAAAGAGTAGTAGTTGCTTTGTTTAAGAGAGAAGATTTGTGTTTTGTTTAGTGGGTTTAGGAGGATAATTTTTCCAAATAGCATAAATTTAGAAAATACTTAGGATAAAAGTGTCTGATCAAACTTATTTAGTTAGAGCATTCACAATGATAGTGTCAAATTACTATATTGCTATTTTTAACAACCAACCCAGCAAAAATGAAGTTGCAATGAAGGTGCTATTGCTAAATTTTTTAGCAATTGAACTATAGTAAATTACCATTTATGGCAGTCCACTATAGCTCAAAGTTAGACACATAAATGAATATTTTATTCCTTCTTTTAAACTTTAATTAAAAAGTGCATTTCTCTCTCTCTCTCTCTCTCTCTCTCTCTTACTATTTTTCTTTTCTCTTTCTTCACCTAGTGTCTTTAGTCATTCTCTTCCTTTGATTTTTTTTTTCTCCTTTCTTTCTCTAGCGCCTACTCACCCAACCTCCGAACAGAAGCCCTAAGACTGAAGCCACTGAACCTAAGCCCCAACTTGAAGCTCATAAGAAGGCCATCATTGACATGCAGCAGCCCACCACCACCACCACCATCTTCTCCTTCTCTCTCTTTGATGTTTTCAATTTTAGTTGATTTGGTTTTTGTTGGCTTTGGTTGGATTTAGTTGTGGTAGCAGTGGGTGGGCTATAGGTGTTTGTGGCAATGATGGTGGGTTGCAGGGGTAGTGGGTTGCTCGGTTTTGTGGCAATTTTGTGGTGGTTGTTGAGGTGGGTTTGTGGTGGTAGTGGTGGTATTGGTGGTTGTTGTTGTTGCTGTTTCTTTTTTCTTAAATCAGAGTTATGATGTAGGCTAGTTATGGTTGTGGTAGTAGTTGGTGGTTGGTTATGGCAGTGGGTGGTTGTGGCAAGGTTGGATCGATGGTTGTGATATGAGGGTTGTGGGTTTGTGATTTGGTTTTGCCCGGGGTTTCAATTTTTGGGAGTTGTGGGTGGCAGTGGTGGTGGTGGTGGTGGTTGGTAATGGTTGGCAGAGGATGTGGGTTTGTTCATGCTTCATAGAAAGAGAGAGAGAGATGGAAGAAAAGAGAAAGAATAAAACAATAATAAAGAAAGAATATTTAAATGAAAGTGGTAAAAATATAGAACCATTGATGTTGGGTATATTATAAAATGGGTTGTAAAGTAGTTTTTTGAGTTGCTTAAAACTAAAATTTTTAGCTCCATTATTATGAATGCTCTTATGTAGCACTTTTTTAGAACTCAAGCTTGCCAAACTCAAGTTCCAAGTGAAAATTGAGTTTACTAAACTCAATTTCCAAGTGTTATGTTTGATCAGTTACCATAATGCTTGAAACTCGAGTTTGGTAAACTCAATTTCACTTGGAACTCGAATTCCAAAAAAGTGCTACATAACTACATAAGTTTTGCAAGATATTTTTTCCTAAAATTATGTTATTTGGCAAAAAAGGCCAGTTTCAGATCTTTTGGTTTCAATTTTCTAGGGAGGTGGATGGGGGGTTTTTACACTAAATTATTGGAATGGTAGAAAACGGATCCAAATCCATGGAAAACAACGGTTTGATTTACTGGAGATTGGTTTGGGTGCTTTGGATTGCTCAAGATTGGTTTGTGTTTTGATTTATAATTTTTTTAGTGTTTATTTGGGATTTTTTTGATATATTTGGGAAAATGTTGAATGCTCAGAAAATCAGAAATATTTTAAAAGAAAAAATATTTTATGCACTTTTTTTATAAAAAGTTTATGTAATCTTTGAATTTTAGAGCATTTGTTTTAGTTATATATGATAGTGTTATACACGTGCCATAGTTTTATTGGATCAACTAACATACAAGGCAAGTTGACGTGGCACTTAACGGACACATCAACACTTAACTGATAGAGGGGCTACTAATCAAAACAGTATAGTCATTATACATTTAGCCCTCGTTTTGGCGACACCATTGTTTAGTTGGTGTTGCCTAAGGTTGTCAAAATCAAGATTCTATGTAGGATCGTAGGAGGTAGGTGGGATCGTGGATCGTAGGATCGGATCATGAATCATAAGATCCTACATTTTTTCAGATTTAAAGCAAAAAACACATTGACAATGGCTTTGTATGTTGAATAATCATATAAATTGTGATTTTATCCATTAAAAAAAAAAAAAAAAAAAAAAAAAAAAAAAAAAAAAAAAAAAAAAAAAAAAAAACAACAACAACAACAAAGATTTGCATCATATGATACAATTTGCATGTCATGCATCGTTACGTCTATACTAACGAAACAAATATATCTATGTTTTGACTCAATGTATCTAAAGAGTTCAATAAATTTTTAATTGGCAACCAAATACCAAAATATTTATCAACATAGATGGAAATATTTTCCAAGTTCCAAGTTTAAAATCCAAAATAAGTTATCAAATGGAAACTAGTTAACTAAAATATGAAATCCAATGCAAGATGAATATTAAGGTGAAGTGAACATATTCCCATTCTAGGGTTCTTATAACCACTATCCTAATCATCATCATCCAATTCATCATTTATGTATCCATTGTATACTGCAAAAGAGATCATGATAGAACTTCACACTCAACTATTCAAGTTATACCACTCAGCAACAATTATTGAGCATGCTAAAAAAAAAAATCAATCAATTAATCAATATACAAATACAAGCATACTAATAAAATTATATATAAGAAAAACATTTCAATGATATTAGAACACAATTTAGTAGATTGATCAAACAAATTTAACAATATTATAGCTTAAAAGGTAGCAAAACCAATATAATCTCTTCATTTAGAAATGATGAAGTATTCCTTCATTTTGATTACAAGTAAACTATAAACTAGAAAAAATTTGCTTAAGTTAACATATTTATATATATAAAAAAAAGTCATACCATCACAACATAGAAAAAAAAAACACTTAAAACTTCATTAAAACCAAAAATTTATCCAAAAAAAAACACAAAAACTGATGTTTTGGTAGGATCCCATATGATCCTACATACGATCCTACCATTTTTATGATCCTAGTGTGATCCTAAATGTTTTGATGAGATGTGATCGTAAAATCATGCGATCCTATGATCTAAATCATGATTTTGATAACTATGGTATAGTGCTAGTTTCAATTGTTGCTAGCCTTACGTATACTCTTTTTGATAAATAAAAGTTTCTACCATTTCTCCAAAAAAAAAAAAAAAAAATTAGAATATTCTTCTCTCTCCTTATTTGGGAGTTTTAATAGAGTGAATGAATTTTCCATTCTCTTATTTGAGAGTTTAAGTGGGAGGGAATGGAATGGGTATAAGGGAACATTCATTCCTCTATTCCCTTAAAATCTCAAATTTTCATTTCCTTCGAAATTGAGAGAAATGAGAGGGAATGAAATTAGATTTAATGAATTTTTTTTTACTAAAACTCTCAAAATACTCTTTTATATATATATATATATATATAATCCTTTATTTAAAAATAAAGGTTAAATAGTAAAGTTTAAAATTTTGAAACTTTGGAGTGTGAAATTTAAATATTCCCAAACTTCAGGGTGTGTTTTACATTTTACCTGTGGGAGGGAAGGATCTGAACATAATCTAGAGTCCATGGGCCTAGCCCGAGGATGGGCAAAGGCCCATTCATGCGCCAATTTGGGCTCGACACGTGGACTAAAGTCCGAGGAAGGAAGACAGAGAGACCACTCTAATCCACACTTGACATGTGGACAAAGGTCCGAGGATGGAAAATGAACAAACCCATCGTCTAAGGAGCTTGAGGAACAAATGCACCTTAGGATTGCCTCATTTGACCACTTGCACCAAAAGATAAAACACCGTGGAAGACATCATAGACGTGCAAGTAAAGAAGAGAGAAAATATTTGGGGAAGGTAGCCATCACCTCCATATTCAATGCGTTGTACCAACTTAGTTGGCCGCATTAATGAGGAAAAGACACCTTTACAGTAGTTCCACAACTCACAACACTCTCTACTACCTCCAGCAAAGTCCTGATGGGACAAGCATCCCAATTACTACCCATAGATGTACAGGTGGAGAGCTCAGATGCATTAGGAGAGACTATATAAGGGAAGGGGCTCCCTCTAGAAAGGAGGTTGAAATAATAGAACTTAAACAAGAGGGAAGAGAGTATCAACTTGTATTAAGATTTGAGCAAATAATATATGAACATTGCATCCTCTGACAAGCTCGAGGAGGAGTTTATACTTGTTTTATGTTTATTTTCATTGTATTAAGAGTCACGACTTCATTGATTTCATACTTGGATCATGCAGGGTATTATAGTTGACTTAGTAAGCCCACTCTCTTATAAATTAATTGTGTTTGGCTAGAAATACCTAGTATTACTATTCTAAGTGTGGTCGAGGGCCATTTTTGTGCTCTTACATTACCCCTTAAAGAATTGTTGCTTTATACTTTAAAATCATTTAAACTAAAAATTTAAAAATATATAGAAAAATTAAAATCCAAAACTTCTTTCTAAGGGCCTGTTTAGATATCACTTATTTTGCTGAAATTGAAAACTTATTATTGAAAGTACTACAAAGAAAGGTAAAAGTTAGTTGAAATAGTACAGTGAGGCTCATGAATAGTACCAAAAAGTGCAGTGGGGCCCATGAATAGTAACAAAAATAAACTGAATAGTGAAATAATTTTCATTTTTCATTGGTATCCAAATGGAGGTTAAGCGTGCATTTGGAAAGGAATTATAAATTAAAATTATTTCACTATTCAGCTTATTTTTTTACTATTTATGGGTCTCACTGTACTTTTTAACATTATTCATGGACTCCACTATACTATTTCAACTAACTTTTATCTTTATCTACTGTACTTTCAACAATAATTTTTCAATTTCAACAAAATAAGCGGTATCCAAACAAGTAAGATGAAATATTGTGTCATACAGTCATTTTTTCCAAAATTTTCAGCACAAAAACGTAAAATAAAACAAAACTAAAAACTAAAGCTAAAATTATCTTATATATATATATATATAAAAACTAAAATTAAAATGGGTATTGGTAGGATCCGATAACATTTATCGGGTCAAGATCCGAATTCTCCAAACCCCTGTTCGTCCTTAGATAATGGCAAAAACCCTCTCTATAGTCCCAATCCACCATGTCAATGACTCTTCCCACACTCTCATCTCCAAATGCCTCACTCAAAATCACTCCCTTTTCTCACCTCAGAATTAAAACCTATGTCCAAGCCATTCCATTTCGCTCATTACCAACAAAACCCCCATCTTTTGGCCCCATACCAAGCCAAAATTTTCATGGGTTTTCCGGGAAAAGACTGGGTTTTGTGTTTGAGAAAAAGTTGGACTTAAAGGTTTGTGCTAGTGCAGGGAATGTTAGCGGTGGTGCTGAAGATGATGAAGAAGCTAAGAAAGAGGCTCGAGGGGAAAGCACTATGCCAGAGCGGTTCAGGTACTTGACCAAAGAAGCTCCTGACCCACCACTCAGATGGCCTTTGTTTGTAGGTAAATTCTAACTCTTTCACTTTCTTTTTTTCTTTCTCAATTGGGTCCTGTTCAACTTGGTGCGTGTTTAACTTAACAATAAAAAAGAAAAGAAAATCTGGGTCTGATCCAAGTATTGATCTTGGGTTGAGTTGGGTTTTCCATTACCTATAAATGTTGAGCAACATAAAGCTCGATTTTCGTTTTTGTTTTATCATTTTGCCTGACTGTCTTAGCTTATAAACAGAGGATAAATGTTTGGAAATTTACTTTGTGCTTTATTTGGTTGTGGAGAAATGAATGAAAAGGAACGGAAGCAAAGAAGTTTCAAGTTTGTTTATTATTTTTCATGTAGTGTGGCTTTTAGTGTTACTATACTTGTGCATGAACTAATTGTGGGAAACTGGGAATCAATATCGTAGCTGAGTATTAAGGATTTTATAGTAATACGATTGTTTTTGTACTGGATAAATGTGTCTATTTCATTACTCCTTTTTAATAATTGTATGTCATCATGGTTCTTTACATGCTATGAGTACTCAAAATGGAGTCTTTTTTTTTTGAAAGTTAATTAAAATCTCAATATTGAAATCAAACATTTTGTAAGCAAAAGTGGAAAACAATAAGCCAATTTCACCTAAGAGATTATGGGAAGAAGTTTGTAACTGATAAACTGCATGCTTCTTGTAGAGGGATGGAAGAAATGTAGTTTAAGAGAAGTGTTTTTGTGAGGGAGATTCCTGCACCTAATTACCATTTTTTCATGGTTCTATTTCCTGTGTATCTTTGCGGAATCGTATGATGTGAATTATTTTATTTAAATGCACTAGAACTGATGAGGTTCCTGTTTTGCTGAAATCTTTAAAGGTGTAAATTTTCCGAGTGTTCATGAGCTGTTTTGGATAATTTCTGTGTGATATAAACTGCCAATAAGCTCTAGCTCAAAATGGTATCTCCTCCTTTTGTAAGACCAAGGTGGAGGGTGGCTTGTGGGTTCAAAACCCACCGGTGCATGTATGTAACTTACCAACCAAATTTTTCCATACTAAATTATTCTTTAAAGAATATTTTCCTTGACATTGTAGTAAAAGAGGCTGCCAAGCTTGCATGCATTTGCGCACAAACACAGAGGCAAGGACTCACTCTTAGATAGAGGCCAAAAGCCTCACTTGGGTTATGCTTAAGCAAGTAGTGGGTTTGTTGCTTGTTGGAAGGGCCGGGCCTGGTAGACATCATCTGGCGGATTTGTGGGGGGCATTTCTACTATGTGTTATGTGGACTTTTTTTGGAGAGAACGAAACTACTTGGGTTGTTTTTGTCACGTTCCTCGTATGATTAGATGGCTGATTTGATTGGTTATTCATTTTCTTCACTTGACGAGTTTAGATTTATGTAATTTTAGATGGTTTTTTGTAGTTGCCCTAGTCTACTGCCTATGTACATTGGAAGCATGTTTCTCTTCTTTTTAATAGAACCTTTTCAATTAGTGATAAATAAATAAACAACTTGTTTTACTTGCTTAAAATATTCAGTGAATTTTGTTTTTCGTTTTCTTTTCAAAGAAATAAAATGCATATGCTGCTGACTAACTCATACTTACTGTCGATTATTATGCAGCCCTTGCTTTCCTTGTCTATGCATGGAGGGCAGTCTTGTTTGAACTTTCTAATTGGCGAAAGGCTGCACTTGGTATTGTTAGTTTTGTGGGATACCTCTTCAAACTTGCCCTGGCTCTCGTATTCCACTTCATTGGTGATCCCATAACTTCAATAATTAGATGTATTGAGACTGCTCTCTATGCCATTCGAGCTCTCCATTCTGCCATAGTGGCATATACACCTGTCCCAGAGTTGACCACAATTATCCTACTGGCATCAGCTGTTCTTGCCATTGCAGAAGTTGCTTCTCCCAACTCTGTAAACAGCCAAACTCATCTTCTCACAGTATCTGGCCTAATTGGGTATGCAGCTGTGTGTGGTTACATCTTGGAGCCATTCTTCTGGACCCTTCTGTTGTTGTTATATGGTTTCTCACGGATTGTTAAGAAGAAAGATAATGTTTCATCTGCATTGCCTGTTGCAGCTGTGCTGGCTGCAGTTGGAGAACCATGGGTCAGAGTTCTGGTAATAGCTTCATATCTGGCTCTTTCTATTTCTCACCATTCAAAAAAGGTTTCCAATGGAAAGGAAGAAGTGGAAGTTGTAATGGCAAATAGGAGGCTTCCAATGCCGTTGCTGGTTGCAGCCTTTACCATTGGAATCCATCTTGCTGCTAAATGGGCTGGGTACCGGCACTTGACATGGAAGATAGTCTGAGCATGATAACTTGACTTGTGCCTACATAGGTTTTGAGGAAAGTTGCCCTTGTACATTTTTGAGTTGGCTTGTGTGAGGAATTATTGTGGCGGCAATCAATATAATTTTCATTCTTTTCAATTCCTTAGTAATCTTTCCATGTCGATGGGTAGAATAGAATGGTGACTACAATTTCTTGCTTATGTTGTTCCCCTTCTCTCTTCTTCCTTCATGCTGGTTAGGATTCAAAGACTATGCAAATGTGATAAAATCAGATAATTTGTGGCATATAGTAATGGTTTCAGAGTCATCTGCAACATACAATTTTACTGGTATCTCAACTGCCGGTAGATGGCCATGGATCTGCACTCTTTGCATGGAAACTTTGATGAGATAGGTCTATAATTTAGAAACTATTTATTGAAAATTGTTTCCTGTTGAAATTTTCTCAGTCACAAAAAAGTTTCCCCAAGTTAGATATAAGGGTTGTCTTGTTTCTAATAGGGACGATGATGGGGAAAGCTGAAATCTGAATAGAGTCTATGCACACAATCAGATGAGATTTTCATTTAACATAATGCATTCAGTGAATAAACGAAAAAGTATTTACATTCATATTTGTCAGTATCGTACGATAGGTATCGTATTGTGTGTAAAAAGTTTTGTATTGTATCGGCATATCGTAAGTGCTCATGAATCGAACGACACAGTGTGCGTATTGTATGAATTGTATTGTAAAATCATATGTATCGTATGATACATAGGCAAATGCTTTAAAATGAGATTTTTTTGTTAAAATTTGTACTTTTATTTGAATCTAACAAGTTGTTGGACTCGTTTTTAACACAAAATTATTAGTATACTTAATTTAGCTTACTAAAATAATATATTCATAAGTTTTTTTTTCTCTCTCCTATAATTGGACTACAGAGTATACGCTTACCCTTTATTTTGATATTTACAAATTTGTTTTATATACTATGAATAAAATATTAATTGACAATATAATTTTTTTTTATCGTTATTTTTATAAGTCCAAGAAACTAGAAAGCTAAAAAAAAAAAAATTATAAAAAAATTGTTAAAATAAAAAAAACAAGAAGAGATAGTAAATGTTAACAACGAATGATGGTGGAGAAAATTTTAATGAAGAAATAAGTTTGCAAAATTATAAACATGATGATAGCATTGACTTAGATGGGTTGATTAGACAATTTGATGAATATGATGAAAATAAATAATTATTTTTGGGTCATTTGTAATATATTACATATTTTTTGGATAAAATATATATTATCATTTTTGAATTTAAGTAATTTGAATGTGTATGTTATAAATATATGCTAGTTTGATTTTTTTAGTTAGCTTGTTAAATATTATTACACAAGTGATGAATAAATTAGTCATTAGTTGAATATATTCAAAATTTATAATGAATATATCATTTATTAAGTGTTTGTGTATCTTACGATATATAATACGGAAAAACTAAAAATTTATTCATGATACAATTCACGTTTTGATAACTATGTTTACATTCTAGTCAGCAATGTCTATATCCAAATAAAAATTCCCGGAATTTATATCATGTTTCATATTAGGTCATAAATTTAAATTTTATTAATTAAAATCCCAAATTTATGAAACTTTTTTAATTTGAAGCATCTGTTTATTTTTCTGATATTCTTGATGGTAAGGAGGAATAGAAAAACAAGAAATTGTTGATAAAAATTTTGCGTCTTCCATTTTCTAACATAGAAGAATCAATTTCATTTTCTTAATCTAAGCAAAATTTTCTCTCTAAATAAAGGTTTATTTATTACCCTATGTGTTTTATGTCCATCAAATTGACTTATGAATAACTTTCAGGTAAAATGTAGAGTTTTATTAATAGATTTCTGCTTCGTCTTGCTGTATTATTAGTTATTACCCATAATAATGGATATGAATAATGAAGATGGGCACAAACATTAAATTGATTTTGTGGTGTGGTTGTTAGGCAAACCAATTGTGCTGCCCACGGCTTATCTACTTAAGCTCTTTTTTTTGTAATGGTTTTAGGGCCCTTCTCACTTTGCTCTTCCATCTTCTAGCCCATGTCTTAGAGGCAAAGAAGCTTGATGGATCAAACTGTTGATGTAATCGGAATAGAACTATATAGGAAATAAAATCAAAATTCTAAAATTTCAGATGTAAAATCAAAATACTCTCAAACTTTAAGGGTGTAGTTTGCAATTTAACCCAAAAAGAAGAAGAAAAAAAAAAAAAAAAACGAGTTACAGCTTTCCCCATCATCTGATCTTAGCGAATGGGCTGTGAAAGGTATTTGGATTCTAGATGTAAGTGGATTTTGAGTCCAAAATAGCAATTCAGTCAATTTTATGTGAAGAAATTAGAGCTAATAATGGGCCGGATGGTCCTACTTGTACTGGGCAAAGCCCGTCTTCATTTGAGTGAGCATGGACTTGGTCTCTCTCTCAGTTGCACTAGCTGGGCCTAATCATTGTTTGTTGAAACCCGGCCCGAACCCGGACAAAACAACCTACTACTGCCTCTGAGAGCTGGCTAGGGTTTTTATAACTTTCATCCCAGAACGCCTATATAAACAAACGCAAGCTCCTCTAAATTCTCACGCAACCATTCTCTCAACTCTTTCAATAACATCACAATTTTCATTCTCAGCCAGCCTCAGCTCTAGAATTAGGGTTTTCAACTCTCTCTCTCTCTCTCTCTCACTCTCTCTCAATTTCAAATTTCGCTCTAGCAGTATTAGGGTTTCGTTTTCGGCATATATAGCACGCACGATGCACAACCCCGGGCTTCTCTGAAATTCAACAATGACGATGAAAGCCCCAATCATCGTGCCAAAACCACTGACGTCTAGTGTTGCAGTTTCGCCACTTTCTCTCCACGGCTTAGCTGTGTCAAAATGACGCCCACATCTAAATCTAAATCTCTCTCTCTCCTCAAGTTCGTGTCTAATTTTTTTTTTCCCCAAAAAACGCTGTCGTTTTTTTATTGTAGTTTCTGTTTTGCCTCAGCTACACCTTTAGCTTGTTTTCTCATTAAACATTAATGAAAACAAAGCTAGTCATGGAGGCAAATATTGATGTCGCGGTGTACACGTGGAGCATTTCTTTTTTCCTATAGTTTTGCCTCTAAAAACGTCCGCTATAGCTTTTTCTCTTTAATCTGAGATTCAAATTTTCAAATGCTTTTTCGGTAATTAGTTGTTAGATTAGAAATAGTTAATTAGTTTTATATTAGAATTAATGTTGGCGATGATTTGATATTTATCCGCGCTTCTGAGAGCAATCTATGAAGCATAAAAGGTAAAATAATGGTTGAATTTCTTAATATGAGCCAACTTATTTTAAAGCTTGGTTTTAGAAAATACCCATATGCTAATTCTCTCTTTTTTTATGTACATTTATTTTGTATTTAGCAAATATGATCTTTGTTGATAAATTGGCAGTGATGATGAAAATTTCAGCTTTAATGCCAGTTCTGCTTCAGAAAATTCTTGATTGATAGAGCTGTTTTGTGATCTGAGCCATTAAATACATATAATATATCTCTAAAATATCTTGTTTGAAAACTGTTTCTCAAATTCGTGTAACACTCTGTTTTTAAGACTATTATTTCCCAATTGATAGGTTCTGAGACTTTTGTTAAAAAAAATTTCAATCTTGACTAAACTTCCTATTTTTTAGTTTAGTTTTTATGCTTTTATAGATTAAAGATGCCTATGATGATCCAATCCACCTTGTTGAGGTGTTGTGGAGCCAAGATCCTGCCTAGCAGGGTGAACCTACTTGGTGAAGCTACACTAATAGGAAAGTAATGGATTTAGCTGAGGCTATAATTATATGTGAAATTAGTTTTCATTTTATGTGCTTTGTGTTAGTGTTTGTGATAGATGTGTTTAGTGTAATATATTTTGATTCCTATGTTGACCTATGTAACTATTTTGATATTGATGTTCATTTTTCTCCATCGTTATAGTGTTTTGGAATTGCGTTTGTTATTACCTCATGTTACAATGTTTAGGCTGCCTTCAAGTTTTGTGTTTTATAAAATATAATCAGCCTATGATGTTTTTCAATCCAACTTGTTTGAGGGGCGTTGGATCCCAAGACCCTGTTTTACAGGGAGAACCTACTTGGTGTATCTGCGTTTTCCTTTGACTGAAACGATGTAAACTGAGGCGCTGGTTGAATTACTTTCTTCTTGTTTTCTTATTCAGCTGTCTTTAAATGTCTAATTTACTGCTTAGTTTGTGCCATCTACTTCTTGAACATGTAGTGTTGTTGTTCGGTTTGTTATATATTGAGTTTTAACTATACTCATACCCTGTTGTGGGTATAGAGTCTGAAAAACTCAGACATTGTGTGTTGTCATCAGCTTCTTCTCCACATTCACGAGATTGGAGTTAAATAACAGCACTACATTCCAATTCTCTATTGAACCTAAATGTTATTTACATTAATACAAAATTTTGATAAATTAATTTTCCTAAATGGTGCTCTTCAATCATAAAACTGGTGAATGGACTGTTCAATTGTTATAGGAGGAATCGGTTTCTTACCAATTATTCAGTTGTTACTTCCCAACTGCTTATTTATATGGTCCAAAACGGACGGATAACATAATCATTCTATGTAACAATTGGCTTTCTGAGCAAGGCTGTATGGCCTCGGATGTGATAACATTGGAACGAGGAAAATTTCAGTGACCAAAAGAGCAGGAATTAATGATAAATCAATGGTCCTCACTCACTACTGTCTAAATAATTCAACATATGACAGAGGGCAATGGTAGTCGGCTAGTCGAGTATCTTAGCTAGTAAGGGCTAGCTTTTCTTATTGATCAAGCACTTGCATGAGTCAGAATATGTCCATTCACATGGGCAGCAAGGTCTTATTAGATTTTAATTTTATTCATAAATAGATTGATTTTCCTCGCGTTGTACTGTATTTAACTCTTTTATTGGTGCTGCCAATTGAACCTATCCTCGCTTTAGCCCAACCCCAATGAATAGAGAGTGGGCCAGTTTTCTTATATGGTTTTTTTGAAGGTTACATCTCAAAGAGACCCATCAAAATTACCTCAAAAGTAGAACACACAACTTTGCTCACTGATCCCTCTAAACCCAACAAACGAGATCAAATGTGATTGCAAAGGTCAGTTTTAGGTGACGAAATGAAGGGCACACGTTAGCGAAATTCTTACAATATTACATGAGAACATTTGAATTAGAAACCCCCCAAAAATATTGTATTGTAACGAAGAACTTAAAAAATTCCTTTTCATTTTGTTTTTGTGGTTGTGGTCTTACTCTCACTTTTGAGATGAAAACCACTTTGGGCTCGTTTGGTAATATTATTCTAGTAATATTATTTAAGTATTGTGAAAATACGTGTGGGTAAAAAAATGTTATGAAAATACGTGTGAGAAATACTTGTGAGTTTTTATATTTTACACACAGGACCAATAATTCAAAGCTATTTAAATTGGACTTTTCCCAATAAACCCATCGATGAAGCATAAAAGGAAAAACAATGGCTGAATTTCTTAATATGAGCCAACTTATTTTAAAGTTTGGTTTTAGAAAATGCTATTTCTCTCTGAATTTTTTTATGCACATTTTTTTTTGAGTTTAGCAAGTGTGATCTTTGTTGATAAATCGGCAGTGATGATGAAATTTTCAGCTTTAATGCCAGTTCTGCTTCAGAAAATTCTTGATTGATAGAGCTGTTTTATGATCTGAGCCATTAAATCCATAATATCTTTAAAAGCCTTGGATTTTAAAAATTGTTTCTTGTATCTTTAAAAGCCTCGGATCTGAGCCATGATGATTTTTCCATGTTTTTGAGGCTAGTTAGCTTCAAGCCCCTGTTTACAGAGAGAACCTACTTGAGGCTGCTATATCATAGTACGAAATTTCTGGATTATTCTAATATTTTCTATAAACAAAATTGTGTTTTGTAATTTAGAAATTTGTTTGTGTTTTCAATCTTAAGTCATACATTTATCACCCTAATTCCAAATGTTAAAAACCCTGAAAGAGTAACTGAAATCAGGCCTATTAGCCTTTGTAATGTGATTTATAAGATTATTAGTAAAGTTATAGCAAACAGGCTTAAACCACTGCTTAACTCTATTATCTCAGAAACACAAAGTGCTTTTACAGCTGGCAGGTTGATCACGGACAATGTCTTGATAGTGTTCGAATTACTACACCATATGAGTAAAGCTTATGATTGGGTGGAATGGGTTTTTTTGAAGAATATACAGTTGAGATTGGGCTTTCAACAGTCATGGGTTGATCTGATTATGGAGTGTGTGACGACGGTTTCATATTCTATCTTGGTGAATGGGGAACCAAAAGGAATGATCTATTCGACTAGAGGTATAAGACAAGGGAACCCTTTCTCCCCTTATCTTTTCCTTTTCTGTGCCGAGGGCTTGAATGCCATTTTGAGGAAAGTTGCCGTGGCCGGGGAAATTGAGGGGTTTTCTCTATGCAAACAGGGGCCAAAGATTACCCATCTTTTCTTCGCGGACGACTATTTGCTGTTGTGCCACTCCACCCTTGTTGAATGTGAAAAAATTCAAGAGTTGCTAGATGGTTAACAAAGATAAGACCACTTTGTTTTTCAGCAAAAATACTGATGAAGAGTCCCACGAAGTCATAAAACAGTCCCTTGGTGTACTGGCGATTCAGCACTACGAAAAATACTTGGGGTTGCCCTCTTTTGTGGGAAAAACAAGAAAGCGTGCTTCACACTAGTCAAGGAATGAATTTGGGCAAGAATGAAGGGGTGGAAGGATAAGTTGCTCTCTCAAGCTGGCAAAGAGATCATGAATAAGACTGTCATACAATCGATACCGGCCTATTCAATGAGTGTGTTTAGACTACCTACAAGTCTATGAAAGGATATTGAGGCAATGATTAGGAAATTTTGGTGGGGTCAAGAAGAGAAGAAGAAAATTCATTGGGTGAAATGGAGCTCATTGTGTTCCTCGAAATCTATAGGTGGCATGGGGTTTAAGGACTTTCAGCACTTCAACAACGCTTTATTGGCTAAGCAAGTGTGACGACTTTTTCACCAAAAAGATACCCTTCTATTTAGGGTGTTCAAATCGAAGTTCTTCCTAAGTGAGAACATTTTTGATGCTATTGTACCTGCAAAATGCTCCTATGCGAGGCGTAGTATACTGCAGGCTAGGGAGGTTGTTCAGAAGGGTGCTATTTGGCGTGTGGGTGATGGACTATCAATAAAGGTTTGGGAGCACAAATGGTTAACTAATCCAGCACACAGTAAAATCCTATCTCCTAGATTGAATTCTGCTATCTCACGGGTTAGTGAACTCTTATTGCCCAACGCCCAATCTTGGAATGTGGATTTGATTGATCATACTTTTATGAGCTAGGAGGCCAAAGAGATTAAACAGATCCATGTTAGTGGATTTGGATAGGAAGATGCTTATGTTTGGCCGTTTACCTCAGATGGGGAATATTTTGTTCGAAGTGCATATCACATGCTTGCCTCAGGTTCAGTCTTGGCTGAACAAGCTTCAACTTCGTCAGGGGACCAGAAGGTTTGGAAGGGCATCTGGTGCATCCGAGCCCCTAATAAAATTCGTCACTTTATATGGAGAGCTGTCAAGGACTCTGTGCCAACCAAGGAGAATCTGCACAAGAGACATATTCCTTTAGACGTGATTTGCTCCCTCTGTGATGAGCATCAAGAAACAACCTTGCATGCCCTTTGGCTATGTGATCAGGCCAAGGCGGTTTGGAAATTTGAGGCTAGTTTTGCTGTGTTGTATAAGACCCAATTTCGGACATTCATGGATCTGTTTGAGGCAGTGCTGGGCAGAGGATCAGTTTTCCACGTGGCATGGTTCTCAACGACTGCTTAAAGCTTATGGTAGAGACGCAATAGGCTTCGAGAAAAGCAACCTTCTTGGCCCCTTCACGAAGTTAGCTTGCGAGCAAAGAATATGGTAGCAGAATACTTTGAGATTCACAAGCATCCACCCAAGTTTCAAAGGAGAACTGCACCAATGCATTGGCAACCTCCACCCGAAGGCTTGTATAAAGCCAATTTTGATGCAGCCTATTTTGGCAACTTGGGCATGGCAGGTATTGGAGTCATTGTTCGCGACAGTGAAGGGGAAATTATTGTTGCCCTTAGTCAACAGATTTGTGAGCCTTATTCGGTGGATGCTGCTGAAGCATTAGCATGTAGTAGAGCAGTTTCTTTTGCAAGGGAGTTAAGCCTCTTTTCTGTGATTGTTGAAGGTGACAGCATGCGGGTTGTTCAGGCAGTCACCAACAAGAGGTAGAACCTGACACTCTTTGGTCATGTGGTTAAAGAGATTCATGGCTCATGTTCTAGCTTTATTAAGATTAGTTTTCAACATGTTAGGAGGGAGCGTAACAATTTAGCCCATGCCTTTGCTCGAAGAACAATTTTATCTGCTAACACTACTGTATGGGTAGAAGAACTACCCACTGATTTGGAGGATGTATTCCAATCGGATTTGTTTGATTTATAAAACTTTGCTTACCGGATTCTCCAAAAAAAAAAAAAAAAAGTCTTAACCTAATTACCAATTTTTATAGTTTAGCTTTTATGCTTTTATAGATGCCTATGATGATCCAATCCACGTTGTTGAGGTGTTGTGGAGCCAAGATCCTGCCTAGCAAGGTGAACCTTCTCGGTGAAGCTACACTTAATATGAAACTAATGGATTTAATTGAGGCTATAATTATATGTGAAATTAGTTTTCTTTTTATGTCCCTTGTTTTAGTATATGTGATGGATATGTTTAGTGTAATATATTTTGATTCCTTTGTTGACCTATGGAACCGTCTTGATATTGCTGTTCTGTTTGTTTTGTGTTTTAGCCTATGATGATTTTCAAAATGTTGTGCACCTAGAGTTAATCAAATTTGATAATTAAAACAAATAATTGTCATATATATATATATATATATATATATACACACACATACTGCAACTTTAACATAATATCAAAAAGTTGAACCAAACTCATCCTAAGTTATTGCTTAGAGTTTGTGCAATCTACTTCATGGAGCATAGCATTGTCGTTTGGTTTGTTATATATGTTGAGTTTTAACTATACTCATATCCTGTTTTGGGTATGTATATATATATATATATATATATTTTTTTTTTGAGAAACCTGTTGTGGGAATTGAGTCTGAAAAACTCAGACATTGTTTATTGTCATCAGCTTCTTCTCCACATTCACGAGATTGGAGTAAAATAACAGCACTACATTCCAATTCTCTATTGAACCTAATTGTTATTTACACTAATACAAAATTTTGATACATTATGAAGCTATTAGAACTAGATTGGATTTTTCTATTTTAGTAGTAGTTAGACTAGCCAGCTCTAGTGCTTCTATGTTCAAATTGTTTTCTACAATCATGCCACTAAATCGACGCTCGCATTCACTAGGAAAGAACCACATTAACCCAATACAGCTCCAACCCAACCATTTTTGCTATGGGGCATTTTTAGAACTTGAGTCTCCATTTCAAGGATCTTCTGCATTGACTTTGGATGCAATTCTTGTTCTCACTACTCACTAGTAGAGCACCCACAACGATTCTCAATAATAAAAATTGAAAATCTGCGATTAAAAAAAAATTGATAGTTATAATAGTAGGGGATATGATAGAAATGTTTAGGGAAACATCATAATTTAGTTAGAAACATCAAGAGGTGTCAATTAATTGAACAACAAAGCTCATTGGATTGACATGGTATCATTTAGTTACGATCCTCCAACAAATAACAAGTTATTGACAACTCTCAACTCATCATAATTCAAGATTGATGTATTTTCTAATCACCAAAATCCCTAGGGAAAGGAGTGTGATGAGATGTAGTACATAATATAAATTCATATAAAAACACATACATCTCGTCACGGGATTTTGGTGATTGAACAATGTATCACACCCTTAGGGAATTTTTGTCGTACATGCTTTAGAGGCTCTTTTATTTTTTTCCCCCTAAAGGTTAATAATTTTCTTTTATCATAATAATTCTAAGTTATTATTTCCTAAGGTTAATAATTTTCTTTCATCATAATTTGAAGTTATTATATTTTCACCCACAAACGTATAAATCTCATCACACTCCTAAGCATTTTTGTGTATTTTTTAGATTGGAAAATGTATTACTCCGAATTATGATGAATGAAAGTTATTAGCTTTTAGAAGGAAAAAAAAAAAAAAAAAAAACTTCTAGCACTCTAGTATAATTAAAATTAAAATTTGTAGAATATAAGTCGAACCGAATGGTTTAGGAGCTATTGTGCGTCAGTTTTTTGCGCTCAAGGAATTTTGAACACCAATTTACTGTTTACTTTGGTCTGGTTTGCAAGAAACAGAGCACGTAAGAATCCCACGATGGAAGTTGAGTTCTCCAATGAACCACCTAGGTCGAGGGAGGAGGAAGACGAGCTAGGGCGCAGCGCTAAGAAATTTAAAGAAAGTAGGGGTGCGAGCAGTTTGTTCCTCCTTGAACTCTTGTCAGCTATAAAGATAGTCTGGTAGGAGATATACCAGGTGCATATGAGCAAACATTCAGATATGTGAAAATTTGGGATGATGGGGAAGATTCTGATACAGATGTTGAGCCCTTAGTGGAAGGTATGGCGGAAGTGAAGCTTTCTAAGGCAACTAAAGCTCGTATCCGAGCTCCTTGGTCCAAAGCCTTGATAGTGAAAGTGTTTGGTAGGACTGTAGGATTCAGCTACCTCACTTTCAAGCTCAATGCTATATGGAATCCAATAGCTAAGATGGATTGTGTGAATTTAGGAAAGGATTACTTCCTGATAAAGTTCTCAAACTCTGAAGACTGTGACAAAGTTCTCCAAGGAGGGGCCCTGGTTTATTAGGGAACATTTCCTGGCTATCAAGTCATGGGAACCTTATTTTAAGGCATTAGAGGCAAAACTGAATTCCATAGCTGTATGGGTGAGGCTTCCAGAGTTGCCTATTGAATTTTATGATCTTGAAGTGCTCAAGGAAATTGGTAGTGTTATTGGATCAGTTCTCTGAGTTGACTCCTACACTGCCACAAGTTCAAGGGGCAGCTATGCAAGGTTATGTATCCAAATTGATATGGATAAGCCCCTCATAACTTCAATTAAAGTGGGTAGATTAGTTCAACGGGTGATGTATGAAGGAATTTCAACTTTATGCTTCTGTTGTGGATGCTTAGGGCATAAGCAAGAAATTTGTCCTTATAGCGTCAGGAAAATGGAGAAACCCAGAGAGGAGAATGTGGAAAAGATAAATCAGGAAAGTCAGGAGGACAACCAGTTGGATCCTAACTATGGTCCGTGGGTGCTGGTGACAAGGAAGAAAAATCCAATTAGGAATGGACATGCTAGAATCCCCATGAAGCCTAACGTGGGAAAAGTAAATAACTCAAACGGTAAATTGGTAATTTCCAGGACTAGATGGGACAGCATGGATGATGACACACCACAGGTATCACTAGAAGAAGATTTGCCTGTCAATAAGGCTGCTTCAACACATGAGAACTTGGTTCAGCAACACCACGTGATGGTCATTCCCGAGGGTGAGAGTGAGGGAAACAAGTTACCCTCTCAAGTTAAACTAATGCATAGCCTTCAGAATGATGGGACTAGAGGTAAGGCTTCAGTAACTTCAAAATCCAAGAGTTTTAAAAACTTGGGAGTAAGAGGATCCAAAGCTCTTAAACGTTAGCTCTTTAACACGCTCCATAGAGCTTCTTCCTCCAAGCATTCGCAGTCCAGTTTAGATGGAGACACAGAGATGGGGTCAGAGCCTAATGCCTCAGATAGGATGGGTGATCTGGTATAGGGGCAAAAGTATTGTAGTGGCAAACAAGATAATTGCGCAGATCCAAGCGACTCCGACAGAAACATTGGGGTGGTTCGAGGCTGAAATGAGCAAGGCTTGGAAAAATCTATTTCCGATCACTCCTTCAAGCATCAGAGAGGGCGATCTTCCAATGGATCATCTAGCGTGGGGGCAAACTCCTAATCAATGGTGGAAATTCCTCACGGACACCCCACTGGTGTCTTGGGAGGATGCAGAGATGTTGAATAGGCAACGAAGGCCATTTGTAGTACCACACTTCGACAAATCGAGGTGGCTCATTCAGGAGAGGAGGCTGGTGGATTTCAGGGGGATGGCTTCATTGCATATGGGCAATCATCCAATGCTGAAACTAATTCAGATTCTTACTCCAATCCAAGTTTGCGACGTGCTAGTGTGTTGCAAGGAGGATACGATGGGAATCCTGAAATACTTGATGATATGGAAGTTGAATTGGACAACCTCCAAGGACCTGTTGAGGAGGCTAGGGTGGAGTATGATAGATGCGGCTATGATGAATCCTAATCAAGTTGAGGTACCAATTGGTCAATCTATTCAGATGAATATTTTGATATGGAATTGTAGGGGTGCTCTAAACCTGGATTTTAAGAGAAGGATTTTTGTAATGGCTGTAAATCATCACCCTTCCATTATGGTTATTACTGAAACGAGAGTGGGAGGAGAGAGAGCTAAGAGAATTATTGAGGGGCTTTCGTTTGATGGTTTCATCACTACGGATACCATTGGTTATGCAGGGGGTCTCTGGATTTTGTGGAAGAAGGAGGAAGCTGAAGTTTTGCCTTTGGCCACCACTGAACAGGAAATTCATGCCATTGTAAAGGTATGCTCCACTAACCTTTCTTGGTTAATTACTGCTATTTATGCTAGTCCGCGTTTAGCGGAAAGGAAAATTTTATGGTCTAACATTGTTGAAGTTAGTCAACTGCATAATCTTCCCTGGCTAATGGTGGGGGATTTTAATGAGGTCTTATGTGGAGAAGACAAGTTTGGAGGAAGTCAAATAAATCTCAGTAGGGCCATGGATTTTAAGGCATGTCTGGATGCGTGTAGGTTTGTGGATTTGGGCTTTGCAGGGCCTAAGTATATGTGGTCCAATAAGAAGCAAATTACAGATCTAATTCTTGAAAGGATTGATAGGTGCTTTGCTAATTCTTTATGGAGAATCTTATGCCCTGAGGCTATTGTAACTCATTTACCCAGAACCTCTCGGATCACCATCCTGTTCTGATTGAGTTAAGTAGGCCCAATCCAAACCATTTGAGCAAGCCATTTTGGTTTCAAACTATGTGGATCACTCACCCCAACTTCCCCAGAATTGTTAGAGAAGCTTGGCTTGGGGATAATTCACTTTCTATGTCCATTTTGGAACCATGAGGTGTTTGGGAATCTGTTTGCTAGGAAGAGAAGAGTACTAGCTAGAATTGGTGGTGCCCAGAAAGCATTAGCTAATAGTCCCAATGATTTTCTTATTCGCCTTGAGAAGCAACTTATTAAAGAATATTCATCAATCTTGCTTCAGGAAGAAGAATTTTGGGCCCTAACATCTAGGCTGAATGCAGCCACATTTGGGGATCGTAATACCTCTTACTTTCATGTCTCTACGATTGTTAGGAGGCATAGAAACAAAATAAGATGTATAAAGGATGATAGAGGGGAGTGGATTGTTGATGAGGAAGGTGTAAAGCAACACATTATTGCTAGTTTTGAGAAACTCTATACCATGGGGTTAGAAAAGGCTTCCATAGCCTCGCCAATATCCAACTTTTCTTGCTGTTATCTCACGGACGAGGAACAAGCCTGGGTTGGTAGGGGAGTTACTGAAGAGGATGTCAGAGAAGGGTTATGGGCTTTAAAACCCTTTAAGGCACCGGGTTTTGACGGATTGCATGCGGGGTTCTTCCAGCACTTTTGGTTTGATGTTGGGAATTCAGTGTGCTCGGAGGTAATCCCTATCTTTAATGGTGGAGTTGTTCCTGAATATCTAAATGATACTCTTATTACACTAATCCCGAAATGTCAATCCTTAGAGTCCCTGAACAATTACAGACCTATAAGCCTTTGTAACACAGTTTATAAAGTGATTTCTAAGATCATTGTTGGGAGGATTAGACCTTTGATCAGTAAGCTGATTTCTCCTGTCCAAACAACATTTGTCCCTTGTAGGAAGGGCATAGACAATGTGGTGATTGCACAGGAGCTATTCTATGCTTTGGATAGGAAAAAAGGGAAACAAGGGTACATGGCCATCAAGGTAGATTTGGAGAAAGCATACGATAGGATGTAGTGGAGCTTCATTCATAAAGTGCTCCAAGCTTTCAAATTTCCCCAGAATCTCATTCGTGTGATAATGAGTCATGTAACCACTACAAGAATTTCAATATTGTTCAATGGGGGTGCCTTGGAACCATTTACTCCTTCATGGGGACTCAAGCAGGGGGATCCTCTATCCCCCTACTTATTCAGTTTGTGTATGGAGTACCTTGGATACTTAATTGAGCAGAAATGTATTGAGGGTGTTTGGAAGCCTTTTAAAGCATCTCTGAAAAATGTTGGCATCTCACATTTATTTTTCGCAGATGATCTAATATTATTTGCTAAGATTAATGAGGAAGCTTGTTAGGTGATTTCAGAGGTATTGCGGAGTTTTTGCAATGAATTTGGACAGAAGGTTAGCCTTGAAAAATCCAAGATTTATTTCTCCCCAAATGTGGAGGCAGAAGTTAGAGATGAAGTGTGTGAAAAACTGGGAATCCAAGCCACAACAATGATCGGGAAATATCTTGGTTTTCCAATCAAACATAGAGGAGTTGCCAGAAATCATTTGAACTTCATTGTGGAGAGAGTGATGAACAAATTGGCAGGCTGGAAAACTCAATTCCTTTCCTTTGCCGGAAGGTCGGTGTTGGTGAAATCAACTATGGTAGCTATTCCTAATTATGTAATGCAGGGAAGGGTTTTGCCTGTCCATTTATGTGAGAAGTTGGATAAAGTCAATAGATATTTCCTTTGGGGAACCACCAATGAGAAGAGGAAGATGCACTTAGTTGGGTGGAACAAAATCATACAAACCAAGGAGAATGGGGGACTTGGAATTCAAGAAGCCAGGGCAAAAAACATTGCTTTGTTGGCCAAGTTGAACTAGAGGATGAATCAAGAAAAGGATGCTTTATGGTCTAAGGTAATTTTGAGAAAATATTGCTTTACAGACAGGAGGAGTTCTAGGGACCCAGATATTCTCCTAATTGGATAGCAATTAAGCTTGGGTTCCAAACCTTTGTTAAAGGTATTTGCTGGGGTATAAGAGATGGAACCAGGGTTAAAGTTTGGTATGACTGTTGAATAAGAGGTAAATCCCTTAGGGAACTTGTGGAAGGCCCTTTAACAAGGCATGAGAGTGACATGGTGGTTGCTGATTTGATCAGTGGTCATGGGCAAGGGTGGAATTGGGGTGCTGTGTCTGTTGAGCTACCATCTAGCATCAAAGAAAAGATTAGAGCTATCCCATGTCAAAAGTTTGGAAGGGCAAATGACACCATTCTTTGGAAATTCTCTAAGGATGGTGATTTCTCTATAAAGTCAGCTTATGATGTTGCCAAGCCTCCTTAGGATCAAGAGCTTCAATTTCAGGGGCAATGGATTTGGAAATTGGATGTGTTACCAAAGATTGTTCATTTCCTTTGGCTGTCTACACAATAGTATCCCTGTAAGGGAGGTGTTAGCATCAAGAGGAATTAATTGTGAAGGAAGGTGCCCACTGTGCAAAGACCATAATGAAACAATTACTTACTTGCTGAAGGAGTGTGTATAGCTTGGGAATTCTGGCACAGGTTGCGCATTCCTCCTTTTTTGGTTGGTTCTTTTAATTATGAAGTTCAAGATTGGCTTAGAGTAAATTGCCAAAGCAAGGAAAGTCACCCTTCCTCAGCACCTTGGAAGTATTTGTTTCCCTTTGTTGTTTGGAATCTTTGGAAACATGGAAATAAGGTTGTATTTGATAATACCACCCTACATCTTAATCTGCATAAGTAGTGTGTAAGCCAAGCGTTGGAGTATTTTTTATGTGTGGGGAAGATTCAGAGGCAATGGAATATGGTGGCTATTCCTGTGAAGTGGAATAAGCCCCCACCTGGTTGTTATAAGTTAAATACTGATGGAGCATCATTAGGCAACCCAGGGAGAGTTGGGGGAGGTGGACTGATCAGGGATAGCTCGGGGAATTGGGTTAAAGGATTTTCTAGATCCATTGGAAGAGCAACGAATATGGTAGCGGAATTTTGGGCATTAAGAGATGGTCTAATATTAGCCAGCCAACTGGATATTCAGCACCTGGAAATTGAACTAGGTGCAAAAGTTGTTGTTGACTTGATTAACTCCAGCAAATGCTCTAATGCAGCTTATTCTTCTCTGTTGGTGGACTACAGGTGGTTGCTAAACAGGGTGCCTTAAGCCACGGTGAAGCATGTGTTTCGGGAAGCTAATTAATGTGCTGATGCTCTAGCAAAGAATGGATGTAATCTTGATGTAGAATTCTGTGTTTTTGATGCTGCCCCATCCTTTGTTACTGATCTTATCTGCGTTGATGTAAATGGGACTAATTATTGTAGGCTTACAGCCGTGAACCTAGCTATTTTGGCTTCTTAGTTTATATATAGGGATAATTACACTTTACCCACCTATGGTTTGCCTCTAATTTTATGTGCCCACCTGTGATTCTGACCGTGAGTGCTCCGTAACCCACCTCAATGTTTTCCGTTACTCTAACACCAAATAAGTAAAAAACACATCCCAAAACGGATCAAACAATCAAAAAAATAACAAGAACATACCCAAGACACAAAAATCAACAAACACAAACCCAGGACACTTTTTGAATCACGTGATAGTAATGTACGGTATACTTGCTTGCTGCAAGGGCAATACAGATTTGAATGAATTGACCAAAAAGAAAAACAGAGAGAAATTTTCAATTGAATAATCATCTTGAAATGTTCCCATCTCTCAAATTGTTGGAGATCTTCACATGGGCCGTGGGATCTTTCTTCTTCTTTTTCTTGAAATGTTTAGAGGCAGCTTTCAACGCCTTAGTCCAAGCCTGTAATGAACAGTGTAAAATATGATAAGAAAAATATTTTTTTGTTTTTTTGTTTTTAATCAGATGATGAACCAAAAGTAAATTGTGCTCAATAGAGACAAAGTTTCCCTACAATTTTTTTCTCTCAAAAGGGCTTATTAATTTCAGATTAATCATCTCAAAATTTCAGATTAAAAAAATATAGAAATAAAGAAAATAAAATAATAGAAATTCTCTAGAAAGAAATAGGAATAGAAATACCTTTGTTCTTGGGCATGTGCTTCATCTTCAAAACATTAAGATGAAGGTAAAATAGGTAAAAGTGGGCTTTGCCTTGGTTTTGTTCTTGTGCATGTGCTTCATCTTCAAAACATTAAGATTAAGATTTATGTTGAGCTTCTTCTTGATGTTGTAAGTGACTTTCTTCAACTTGGTTTTGTTGCTCAACACCATAGCGCCACCACCAAATGAGATCTTTTTATTTGTGGGTGTCATGAAATCCAAATCTTCAAAATCAAAATTCAAGTCCATGGCACTGTAAGCCCGAGGGACCAAAGGGGACCATATTGAGCTCTGCGTGTAGTTGAAGTTGAAAGCCGATGACTTGTCAGGTAATTTGCAGAGAAGCTCTTTTGACATCAATGGTTCTAAGTAGATAATTTTCTCTTGGGTTTGTGTTTGTTGATTTTTGTGTCTTGGGTATGTTCTTGTTATTTTTTTGGTCGTTTGATCTGTTTTGGGATGTGTTTTTTACTTATTTGGTGTTAGAGTAATGGAAAACATTGAGGTGGGTTACGGAGCACTCACGGTTAGAATCACAGGTGGGCAAAGTGTCAAAATTTAAACCACGGGTGGGCACATAGAAGAGGCAAACCACAGGTGGGCAAAGTGTAATTATCCCTTATATATATTATCCCTTTAACCAAAAAAAAAAAAAAAAAACTAAATGGTTCTACATGATGGTGAAAAATTAATTCACCTAAAGCCTAGTTTTTCATAATTTGACTCTAGCCATTTGTCAAAATTTTCAAAAAAAAAAAAAACATGATTAGGTTAGCAATAATTGCATTCCTTAAAAGTTTCAGCACTATCAAGTGTCCGCTTGGGAACAATTTATTTAGCTGAAATTGGAAACTTTTTGCTAAAAGTGTAGAAAATATGTTAAAAAAATAAGCTAAATAATACCGTGGGACCCATGAATAGTATCAAAAAGTGCAATGAGACCCATAGATAGTAGCAAAAATAAGCTAAAAGTGCAAAAATAAACTAAAAGTGTAGATAAGCTAAATTTCTCAACTCATCCGAAACGGATGCTAAGAAAAAAATTGCACAGGTTAGTTTTCTATAAATACCAAATTCATTTTATATTTGTCCTAAGCTAACACATTAAAACAGTTGTGGATTATCGGCAAACTAATTGGAATCATTAAGCATTTTTCATCGACTCATGAATGTTGAGAAGTCTTGTTTTAGTATTGGCTTAATTCAGTGACAAAAGTTTTGTTTGTAATGCTTTTAATGTTGATGTATTGTTTTCTAGGTTTTCATGTGTTTTTGGGTAGAGTACTTGAGCCTTTCCTTGAAGAATTGAAGCAACATTGGCTAGTGATCTCACGGCCTAGAGGCGACCTTCTTGCGACCTAGCTTGGATGAGAATGCCGACGTGCACCTCACGACCATCTCGCGACCTTAGGGGGCGACCAAGTCACGAGATGCATGATCTCTGTACTCT
Organism: Quercus lobata; assembly: GCF_001633185.2. Taxonomy (NCBI): domain Eukaryota; kingdom Viridiplantae; phylum Streptophyta; class Magnoliopsida; order Fagales; family Fagaceae; genus Quercus; species Quercus lobata. Next base: position 37,370,890 of record NC_044911.1, read on the forward strand.
GCTACGTACTTGTCCACTACACATCTACTAGCACACACAACTGTGATGCGTGGCAAAGGGCTTCAAATAAGGGTTGAACAAATCCTACAATATGCAAGAGAGAAAAGATTATTGAAGCTAAGCCTTTGTATGAAAAGAGAGAGCTTTTCCTTAAGAAAAACCTAAGTTCCCATCTTTCTTTTCCATCTCTTTCTATTGTTAGAGATTCTATAAACAACTTCCTCATCCACAAACACAAACCTTGTGAGTGAGAGAATGGCATTAGAAATGTTAGAAGCCTTGTCCAAATCCAAATCCTTTGGTGGCTTTTTGTTGGCGGCTCATCGGTAGCAAGAAGCTAGGTGAAGAACAGACTCATAGAGTTAGTTGTTAGCTGAAGCTTGGAGGACTTAAATACATAGGAAGATATAGGTTTGGAGGGTTTATAGTTATCCATGTACTACAACTATTCATTCTAGTGAAGTTTTCTGATGGGTGGTTGGGGGAGAGGTTTTTACACTCGGGGCTTGGGTTTTCCTCTTCCATAACACTTTGTGATGTTATGTGTGGTTTGCTTTCTTGGTCTTTATTTTCTCTATCTTTCTATATTGCCATGTTTGTGTAGTGTAGTTAGTTAGTTTGGAAATTTGCTAAGTAACCTACATTTGGACTATATTGTTTATTTAATGTTAAAACCAACTTAGTCATAAAACTTTGTGTTAAGGGTTCTAAATATTATGCTAGGGTGTTTTTAGCATATTTCAAAAGTAGCCAATTTTTTTACACTGTCCTTCAATGACTGCATGAGAGGATCACAGGAAAGATAAAAGTTTATTTTATAATACTTTTTTTTATTCAATCCCTCTGAAATCTTAACTTGATTCAACCAATGCACTTCTTGGGCAAGTCTTCAAAAAATATATACATTCTAAACTTTTATATGCTTGCAAAATCAAAGTAATAGAAAATTTTAACTGATGAGCCAAATTAACACCATTCAAACATTTAGATCTAAAAATTGAAGCTTGTGGATGGGGGAAAAAGACTTTGATATCTCATAAGTGAACCTCTTTATCGCAAAGAGATTCATTTTCTCTAGAATACATATTTTTCAATTTTGTATTAAAAAATATGTGAAGCACATGACCCAAAAAAAAAAAGGTTAAATTGGAACTTAAAGTTGAAACCTCTAGACAGAAATTAACAACTTTGCTTTTAAAGGACACGCAAAATCTCTTTGAATTAAAAGAGAAGTGATACGTCCACAACATTTTCACAACAAATCATGGATGGTTAGTTGTTATTGGTTGAAATTTGAATTTAATATTGAGATTACTATTTTAACCCAATAATAACAACCGGTAACAACTAACCACTCATGATTTGTTGTGAAAATGTTGTAAAAATGCTGTGGACATATCATTTCTCGAATTAAAAAAAAAATAAAAAACCCATACCTTCAAACACTCACCCCGTCAATTAACTACCCTCGGCTAAATCTCAAGTTCTACCATCATAGTTGTGCAATCTCCAAGCAGCCTCCAACAAAAACCATTATGACCAAAGCAAATCAGCCGCTATGAAATCCTAACCCAAGTATTGAAACCCTTCGATCTTGTTGAATCTTTTCCACTTTTTTACTTTAATAACCAAAGAAGCAATCCATTAAAGCCACTAATTTTGAAAAAAAAAAAATAATAAAAGAGATTTTAATAACGTGGAAACTATACCTCAGCGTACTATTTCTTATTAGAGTTAGACTGCTTCTAGGATTTGCTTTTTCACCTACAAACCCAAAAAAGAAAAGAAAAAGAATTATCTAGTGATTTTTTATTACATAGTGTAATCGAGTTAGAAGAATGAAGCAACAGATTTGGAATTGAAATTAATCATGATACATTAATCCAAGAGAGTTAAATACCAAGGAAGTCAATCTCACACCGGAATTTATATCGGTTTGACCAGTTGAACTATATATTTTGACACCGATCAATACCGGTGTACCGTTTTGGATTTACCACTATTTTTTATAATAATAATAATAATAATAATAATAATAATAATAATAAATTTACCATAAAACATTATCTCAATTCAGAACAAATTATTCATGATTTTAAACTTTAGCATCAACTAAAAGAAAGAAAAAAAAAACACAATACAAAAAGCAGAAAGCTTAATTGTTCATTGCATACTAAGAAAACAAATAATACAAATAAGTTACCATTCCGCTCTTACAAAAATTCGAAAATTACAAAAAAAAAAAGAAAGTTTTATTATTATTTTATATATATCAGCCAATATGCTTGGTACCGGTTGAAACGGCCAAAATCAGCCAGTATTTAAATTGGTATGAAACATTGGATTTTCGGTACCAGTGCACGTACTAGTACGGTACGGTATCCTCTTCCTTGTTAAATACCCCTAAATTGTCCTTGTTGCAAGAAAAATTTATAGATTTGTCTTTCTACAATAATAAAGAATAATTTATAGATTTATCCCTCTGCAATAATAATAAAAGTCATATAGAGAAAAGATTGGGATAAGGAGGAATATTGCTTTTTTAAAAGGAGTAGGAAATGTATGTGGCTAAGGACTAGTATTTGAATTCAAATAGAACACAAACATTGAATTCGAATGGATTGTGAGGTGAACTTTTTGTTTTGTTTTGTTTTTGTTTTTGTTTTTTATTTTTTTTTTATTTTATATTTTTTAATGTGTATTTGAAAGTGATGTAAGGGTATTTTTGAACCACATAAAAGTTCAATCCAAGAAATGAAATTTTATGGGGAATCTTGTGATGTTATTGATATAGGAGAAGTAATTGGTTAGCAAATGAAATATTTTTTACCTCAAAAAAGTCCAATTAAAGAGGAGAATTCCGTTATAAGTAATATAGATTACTATTGGGTAAAAACGTAATTTTAGTGATGAATTCAGGTTAAAACCACCAAGAGATGCCAATCACTTGGGGTCGTTTGGTACATGTGTTTAAACACATGTTTTCAGTTTTTAAACAATATTACACATATTTCCATTCACTTTTTCACCCACACGTATTTCCAAAAAATACAAACAATGTTACTTGAATAACGTTACTAGGACAATGTTACTAAAAGGCCCCTTGAAGTCTTGAACAACAAGGTTCCTTGTTGAAAATCTACGATTCTATTAAGAGTGGATTAACATGGTATCATTCAGTTACATCCACAACAATTTCACAACAAATGCTAGGTAGCAAGTTGTAAGTTGTTATTGACTATCACTATTAGGCAAAAAGGTAATTTTAGTGATGAGCTTAGATTAGAACCAGTATAACTTGCTATCTAATATTTGTTGTGAAATTATTGTAAAAATTGTAGACGTAGCATTACGCATCTCGATTTGCTAGTAAAATTTGACATTATTTGGAATTTAGAATCCCTTCCCCACTTTAGCTTTGCAATTACAAGCATGTTTCAAAATGATAATTAGATGAATCATTTAAGTCTTTTTATTATTATTTATTTACTTCTTTTTATGTGGATAAATCCTTTAAGTCAAGTAAAATATAATATGTACCTAGAGTTTTGTAACGCAATTAACTGGTATCTCTTGGTGTATCCATGACATTTAGCGTTTTAATTCTTCATTTGCTATTATAACATGTCGAATTATGGGAAGGGTTTTTTCTTTTTTTGGGGGGGGGGGTAATTTTTTTTAAAATTACCCATACTTTCGTTTGATGTTTCATCAATTGAATAATTGGTAACCAATTGATAACATCTATTTTTTTATACATAACATAAAAAATAGAGACAGGCAGTACAACAAATGTTAGATACATTAAAAATAGTGTAAAGATTCTTGTTTAAGAAATGTTAAGAGCAGTGGATTTCATTGTTTCAGTTAGTTCAACTGGTAAAGTCTCTGATAGTTGAATAAGAAATATATCTTTTTTAATAAATAAAATAGAATAAATGAATAGTATTAAAATTTAAAGTAGAGTAGTGCCTTACCCAAAAAAAAAAAAAATTAGAGTAGTGAAAAGAAAAATAGAGTCTACTGGAAGTGAAAAATTGGACTAGTTAAAATAGAAAAAATTTCCTTTTGGGTTACATATGACTAAAATTTGGTCCAGTCTAATGTTAATGCACTTCGAAGACTAAGATACTAATAAGCCACCAAATATGTTTTGTGGGGATCATTCGGTCGATAGGCCCATAGGATTCAGAATTGGTTGAGGATTGTTGGGCCAGTGGCCCATCCGAGGTCGTGCACCCGTCCGAGGACGCCATCCTCCTCGACAGTATGCGTCCGAGGACGATCGCGTCCGAAGACGATCAGGACGTGGTATCACCACGATCAGACCTCAGAAGTAGGTCATCTCAAGGGGTAGAGTAGCCGACTAAAGATGAAAGAGATAAGGCCAACAAATATCTAAAACTATAGCTGCCTCCGCATTAATGACCTCTCAACCAACTCTCTGGCCGCATTAATGTGGAGGTGATACCTGAGCAGCAGGAAAGCAGCCTTACAGCTGCCCATAGGAAGTTCCAGGAGGCGTCAGATGGGACAGAAAGAAATCCCCCGGGCACAATCTACACGTGTTCGGTGAAGATGGATCGCGCAGGGGAGTATATAAACTAAAAGAGGAACATGGAGAAGGGGATCGAGAAAAAAAGGAGAACACACATAAAACTGAAGAGAAAGAAGGAAGAAGAGAGGGAGAGAGAGTAACACTAGGGATTTAAGAAAAGACGTTGATTATACCAACAAAAGAGAAGGAAAACATGGTATGGGCTTGAAAGAAAATTTCGGAGGTAGATACCACCGTTAATCTAGCTCTTTACACCCACGCTCTACAAATCATATTGTCTGGGCCTTTTACGTACGAACCCAATACTGTTTAGGTTCGTCACCAAATCGTGTCCTTACATGTTTCAGTCAAGATTTCCTATGGACTGTATAGACAAAAAATTGTAAGCCTTGTTGTGCATAATGCTGGAGTTTGCGCACAACCTCTGCCTATTTGCTGCTAGTTAGGATGATAAACCCGCAAACCAAGCAGTTTGGTCTTCCTTAATGCTTCTCTTACCCCTAAACATTGATTCATTTGTTGATTTTGATATGGAGAGCTGTAGCAGTGAACGAGAAAATGCTGAACCTCTCTTGACGACTTGGCGATAAAAGAAAAATTTGTCTGTCCTGCACACCTTGATCTTGGCATTCTAGTAAGCTACTTGTAGACACCGCACCCTTTCTACAAAAGCCTGGGAAGATAGACAAACACCATCAAATGTGACCTGATTTCTATGACACCACATAGACCACATGTTGACAACCAGTATTCTAGAAAATATGTAGTCTGATATTGAGCGTATCTATTGTATAACATTATTCATATGTGATAACTCTCAACATTTTGATGAGTGGATTAAATTTTATCACAGCATCAATATTTGAACAAATGATTACTATTATTATTTAATATCAATTAAAATTATTGATGATGTGAAAAAATCCAATTCATTCATTTCAAAAAGATGAGTAAGATTTTAATAAATTTGTGATGGAGGAGGTACCATAAAAACTGAGGCAAAACTGATTCTCACACCATAGCGCCATATGTTAGTCATTGTTGGGATGGTTTCGGCTCTGCATGATTGTATCAAGTGGAGGCTTTTGCACACTGTCTGAACTCTGAAGTAATTAATATATCTTGCACGTTCATCCCTCTTCAGCAGGGGAAAAAAAAAAGTAGTTCAAAGGTCACTGTCATCAATCCTGATAAACTATCCAACTACTACCAGGGGCAGCCTTCACTCCCTTCTCCTTCATTTCACTTCTCATTCTTTCAGCTTCCTCATGTCTCCCTTGGCTAGCATATATTCTAGCCAACAGCACATAGTTGGCAGGATTATCAGGTTCAATCTCAGACAAAGCTTTCCCTGCAATCTCTGCAAGCTCTAACTCTCCATAAGTCCGACATGCCCCAAGAAGAGCACCCCAAGCTTTTGCAGTCACCTTAACTGGCATTTCTCGTATCACCTGATATGCCTCATATAGTCTCCCGGCTCTGCTCAACGCATCTACTAAACATGAATAGTGATCACTACTTGCTTCCACGCCATAATCTGTACGCATTCTAGCAAAGTAATCCATTGCTTCGTCAGCTAATCCTGCATGGCTACAAGCTTTTAATACCCCAAGGAAAGTGATTCCATCAGGCTGCACTTTTGCCAATTCCATTTGTTGAAACATTTCCAGTGCAGTTCTTGCCTTCCCATGAAGTGCATATGCTGATATTATGCTGCTCCATGCAACCACATCTCTTTCCTTCATACCCCAAAACACATTATGTGCATTTACAAGACACCCACATCGCCCATAGGCCTCTACTAGGCCACTACTCAACTGTGGATGGGAATCAATGTCATTTCTAATTGCATAACTTTGAATTTCCTTAATTAAATTCAAAGCCGCCACACCTATGCAAGTGGGTAATAGAGCAAGAAGCGTAATTACATTTGGAATCAACCCCATTTCCCTCATTTTCCGATAAAGAGCAATCGCCTTAAATGACCCATCATCCAACTCTGCCAAACCCGCTATAATTGAATTATAAGTTGACACATCGGGCGCAATGTCCATGAGTTGGAATAATTTTAAAGCATCAGGAACACGATTAGAATGTGTATAAAGCGATATCATGGCATTCCACACCACAACGTTTCTCTGAGGAATTTCATCAAACAAGTTGCGTGCAGGCAAAATTGAGATGCATTTACCATACATGTCAACAAGAGCAGACGCGACAAATGGGTTTGAGAGGAAGGAGGATTTGGCGATATGGGCATGGATAGCGGTGCCAAGTTGTGGGCGGTGAATGGCTGCGCAGGACTTGAGGACGATAGAGAAGACATGGGGGTCGAGAGCAAGGGCAAGTGAGGCTTGTATGTGGTGGAAAAGAGAAAGGGCTTGGTCATGACGACCTTGGTTCACATATGATGACAAGCGCTTGGTGAAGGAAAGGAGACGTAGGTAGTTGGAGGTGTAGGAAGCCATGTTGTTTGGGGTTATGATCAATGGAGAGGGAAAGCTTTATTCAAGGTGGTGGTCGTCTAATAGTAATAAACTTTCTTCTAATACTAATAGTAATAAGCTTTATTCTTGACCCTTTTGGATTAAATGGCAGGACTAGCGTCACTAATCAACGAAATTTGAATCAAATTGTAATGTTTTCTTTACAAATTTTATGGAAAAGTCTTGCAAATGAAATAACTTAGTCATGAATAAGACTTGGTAAATAGCAACTCCGCAGAGCTGATTTAAGAAAATAGTCAAATGTTTTTTTTTTTTTTTTTGGTAATCAATAGTCAAATGTTTTAAAGAGTACTGGAAACTAATGTAAGGTGTTCTAAGAGTTTTCGACACACTCTCTCTCTCTCACCTAGAGAACTGGTGTCTAATTACAGATTTTTGGAGAAATTGTAATGTTTTCTTTACGAATTTTAAGGAAAGTCTTGTACATGAATGAACTTTGTCATTAACAAGATGAGTAAAAAAATTGCTACTCCAATAGAGTATGGGAGTGTGGTGTGCAAATTACAAACACACGAATGATTAATTATAGGGGTGTGTAGAAAATCTGCCAACCCGTCAAACTCGACCCGACCCAATCTAACACAATCCGTCGGATTTGGTTGGTTTTTAGGGCTTAGTGAGTTGGGTTGGGTTACAAAATTTTTTTTTTTATAGCAGGTCGGGTTGGATTTTGGTCATAAAATTACAAACTCGCCAAACTCGACCCGACCCACCCATACTTTAATATATGTTTAAAATATATTATATATTTAATAAATTTTTTTTTAAAACCAGCTGTAGAGCACTTCCTCGGTTTCTATTATCATATATAATATAAAATCCTATTAGTTCTTTTAATATATATTTAAATATATTATATAATTAATAAAAAAATATAAAAATTTTAGATATATTTTGTTTATAACTGATTTAGGAACTCACGTATATTTTTGTTTATAAGTGAATTAGGATAGTAGTTAATTTATATTTTGTTTATCAACTTAGTTGGATACTTAAACATATTTTGTTTACAACTAAGTTGGAATATTAGTTTATATATTAATGTATATTTTGTTTATCAACTCAGGTGGCAAGTGTGATATATTTTTTTCTGCTCAATTTAATAGTAATAGTAATAAAAAAATTGTTCAACTCATGGGTTCAATCCGACCCAACCCAACCCATGTGGGTTGGGTTGGACTTATGTGATGGGTTGTGTTAGGTTGAATTTTTTTTTGACCCACCATGGTGGATTGGGTCAAAAATTCCCTCAACCCGACCCAACCCAACCCATGCACACCCCTAATTAATTAGGTATTTAAAAACCTGGGCTCATTTAATAAGAGTATTTGTGTTTTTGTTTTTAAAACAATTTGAAAATTGTTTTCAAAAGAACTCAGAATGCAAAGGTGCTTTAAGAATCCTGGATACTTATATTAAAAAAAAAGAGAGAAAAAAGAGAGAGAAATGTTATATTATTCATGTGGTCCTCCATTTATGGACTTAAGTTCATTTTGGTCCACCAACTATCAATTAAGTCAATTTAATCCTTGAACTTGTAAAATTAAATTAATATGATCCTGATTACCATTAAAACTATATAATATAGAGTAATATAACTTGGCTAATGGAGCACTATCATATGATATCTTAAATAAAAAAAAATAAAAAAATAAAAAAGACATGTCAACAACTAATTCACCATTTGTGGGTCAGATTGGAGGGGTTGAGGAGGAAATTTTTTTAACTAATTCACCATTGGTAGGTTGGAAAAATTCCAAACCCCATCATCAACCTAGCAAACCACAAAAATGGTAGGTCGGTTGAAAATTTGAGTAGTTTCAACTCGATGGATTAGGCAGGTTAATTTTAGTTATGTGTTGTATATATACTAAATTTCAAAATTGATTTTATCATTTATGAATAATTTAAAAATTATTTCCTATTAATCATTGAAGGACTTGCATTAAAATATAAACCATTAAAGAAAATTATAGGAAGTGTCCACTTTGTCATAGATCAAAGTACACGTCTTATAGTATGAGTAATTTTCTAACATTTTCTCCCCAAAATAATCTTAAACATATCAATATCATTATGTATGCTTACGAATATGTTGAAAAAATATTACATTTTCCATTTTAGCATATGTATATCATGGAGTTAATAAAATAAAATAGAATAAAAAACTTAAATTTGATATGATATATTGACTAACAAGAAATGAATGTATATATATAATATATGTGGACTGAGTTGGGTCTTGGTGATTTAAAAAACTCAACCCACCACCCAATTTGACCTATCTAAATAATGAGGTGTAAGGGTGTCCACGAGTTAGGTTGGTTCAGTTTAGGTTGGTTCGGTTTTAGATTCAACCCAGTCCTAACCCGCCTTCAGCGGGCAGTAGGCAAAGAGACCCGTTGTCGACCTCTTACACCAATGGGTTAAGTCGGTTTAAAGCTTAGGTGGATGCCAATCAGTTCGGTCAACGGTGACAATCACTGGAATTTGCTGGAACTTGTTAGATTTGAGAGAAATTTCTTTGATTTTGGTCGGATCTAGTCAGATTCGATAGAAATCTCATCAGATTTGGCGAGATCTTGTTGAATCTATTGAGAAATCTCAACGAGCTGAAATATCATTGAATCCAGTGGAAATCTCGCCAGATCTAGTGAGATTTTGTTGGATCTGTTGAGATCTAGTCGGAGTTTACTTAGATAATGGGTCGGGTCAGTTTGATCGTATTTTGGAGGAGAGAAACCAAGACTTGACCTGGCAGAATTAAGTCTTAAAGGCTCCAATTTGCCATCGACCGCCACTTCGCCGAATCGGTTTGGTTTTAGCTTGGGTCCTTCAGGTGGGTTGGGTTCTTAGTTGTCTCGGACAACCCTAATGTGGTGTTAGTAGTTAGTACATAGTTGTTGAGGCTCATCTTTGGCAAGCCTAGTAAGAGAAAAGGCCCAGCAACACCGGCAGACCAAAGTTAGCAAGCAAGAAAAAGCCATTGAACTCAAGTGGCAGGAATGAATGGCTCATGGGCTCATAAAGTGGGTCCTGAAGAAGCAAACGGGTCTGAATGGGCCCGGAAAGAGAGGAAGCAAACCCATGGACAGTATGTAGAAAAGTGAGAATGGGCCATAGTAGGCCCAAAGTAATGTAAGCAAAGAAAGTAAGGGGCTAATGGAAGATTCATTAGCCCCAAGGATGAAGTATAAAATAATTGGGCCAGGGAAGCCCAAAGAGAGTTAGTAAAGGCCTATGTGAAAGTAGGATTAGAAAAGGGCTGAGGAAGCTCAAAGAAAGCAAATGGGCCAATGATGCCCAAGAGGAAAATGGGACACAGGAGCCCGCAAACAGTGTAAGAAAAGGCCCAGTGAACATACTGAGTCATTGGGAGGAAAATAAACAGCAAGCCCAAAGAGGCCCAGCAAGATTGAGTCAAACAATATTACAGTAGGAATAGCAGAGTAGTACGGCGGGGGCATAGGAACAAGGCCACAGAGTGAACATAGAATAGGCCGGGGGAAGAAAGGCCCATGATCCAACAAGGCCCAATCCCCAAAAGAAGCAAGTCATTAAGAATGGAAAATTGGAAAACAACCTACGCCATAAGAAGCCAAAAGTGCATGGAAGAATGTACAGAACAATCTCCAAAACACGACAAGTGCATGAGCAGCAGGTGAAGAAGGTGAAGCACGCGCGAGACCCAGACACCACCAGCCTGTACCCAGTCAATATAGGAAGTGGTGGGTCATGGGTCAGAGGGCATGGTCTGGCGGTGGGGAGAGGGAAAAAACTTATTCTAGGGTTCTTGCTCAGGCTCTTTTGGGAGAAATGTTCTACTGGGATAACATGCCACCCAAAAGAAGCAAGGATGAGTTGGAACCACCAAGTGCATGCCATAAGGGATAGAAAGAGAGAGCACACACACTGTAACAGGTAGAAAAAGCCACAACAAGCAAACAAACAAAATAGTTTTCTTTATTTGGTAGAGGGGAGTGGCACAGCCAGCATAGGTAAGTGGTGGTGGCTGAACCACTAACGACCAGTAAGTGGTCGGCAAGGACACCCACACTAGACAAAGGCAGTTAAGGCCTAAAACAGTAAATAACAGTCACAACAGGCTCTATAAAGGACCCTTTGCTGTGCACTGAGAAGGGGATTGGAGAAATCACAGTAATAGGAATTTCCAGAGAAAAACACAACCCAGAAGTAAGCATTGAGAAGGAAAGGAAGTAAAACAAAAGAAAAAGAAAACTAAGAAGTAGGAAGGAGAGGAAAAGAAAAACATAGAGTTTAGAATGGCAGGCATGCACCAATAAGTTGACTTCCTCTTTCCCTCAATAGCCTTGCTCTCTATAAAAGGCAAAAGATTTGGATTTAGGCATGGACCATTTAGGTCTGTTCTCTCAAAAAAATTAATTTCTTCTCTGAGATTACTCGCGTTGAGGGAACGACTTCTCCTTTCTTGGTTTCAATCCCGTGTATTACTTGGCATGGCAGACTAACGCTTTGATTTGCCTAACTCTTTTTATTTTTCACTTTGCTTATTATGTGTACAAAGAGCCTTTTGTTGCTCACTTTTATTTATTGTGGCTAAAAGTAGTGATTGTGTTTCTTATATCATCTTTATTATATCCGCCCTCCATAACTTACTCACAGTGGTTCTGCCTGCCATGGGTCTATGATTAAACTCTGGCAAACGGGACATAGTTTGTGCACAAGAAATAAACATTTAGGTCAAATATCGCAGGAGGCAGCCCAGTCCAACATTGTAAAAAAGGCCCACTACAATAGTCACACTTGTATAATTTGAATTTGACTATTTTTTTTAACTAGCTAACATCAGCATTGGTGGTGCCATAAATTTTAGCTTATGGCACCACAAAAAAACTATTCTATCTATTTTACCATCTCACTTTACAAAACACCTAACGTCAATGGTTTTATTTTAACATTCAACACATTAAAATAATATAAACAACACAATAAAATAATATATCAACTATAATAAACAACAACGACAACCACAACAAAAAGGAAATAATCATTATAATAATAAGAGGACAAATAATATATATTTTTTAAGTATAACATCTGAGCTATAGTGCACTGTAGCTCAAGAGCAAAAAATTATACCTTTAGCTCCATTGATGTAGCCTTATTTTTCTTATATTGGTTGTTAAAATTGGCAATCCAGCAATTGATACCACCAATACTAATGCTGTAAGGTATGTAATGTACATCTTCTGTATATATATATATATATACATACATATAAAGAAGCAAGCAATTCCAAGGCTTAGAAAAACCATCTCACTACTTGTGCGCTAATTTATTCTTTTACCATACACCAGGAAGTCTGAATGAAAAAATTTTGTCAATCAATGCATCCAGTCGTAAATTTCACTCAGGCAATCTTTGAGTGCCATTGTAAGTTTATGAAAGTATCACAAAGTTGCACCTAGTCTCAAATTCTGAATTTCGTGTTGTATTACTATTTCGTGTTTATTCTAATAAGTATTACCATTTATTTAAAAAATAAATAAATAACTCTCAATTTCGTTCTGTATTCTAGTAATAAAGCAAGAAGCTAATTTACTGCACATTTTTTATAAAAATTTTATTGTTCATCTCGTATAGTATTTTTCTGAGATTATGTGTGTAGCTTAAATAGACAAATAGGACAATCACTGTCGCATTGATATTCTCTATTTTTTTTTTAGCGAGAAATAACCATATAAATTTCTTTTTTGAAAAAAATACATATAAATTTGATACACAGATATTACAGATATTACATGACACAAGCTACGTTTGCTAGAAGCAGCAATATTAACAAAATTTGCATTTTTTTTTTTTTTTGTTTTTTCTTAAGAAAAAAAAAGGGGAAAAAAATTTGCAGAAAATCTTCAGGTCTGTGGGGCTAAAGTGCATACCGAGTGCTCTGACAGTCTTACCCTCTTCATCTGTGAATACAAAGGAATTAACATATTGAAGCTTTACTGCCTTACTGAAATAAAAGACTCACATTCATCAATAATTTAGGAAGATATTAACTGGCCCTCAACTATTTTGAAGGCATCTGAGTTGTCATAGATCATCTCCAACCTCTTTGAATTCCTTATAAAAAACTTCATGACATTATCTCTGTCAGCAACATCTCCAAAGTTATGCAGTGCAATACTTCTGAGACGATGAGCACAACACTTTATAAGGCGATACCGACAACAACATGAGTCTTCTTCCATATCTACCGACATATAATATTGAAACTGTAAATTTAAAACAAAATACCAAACATGTTAGCTCGAGACGTTGAGCTGGATACTGGGGACAGGGAAATTTCATGTGACACTACTTCAACCACATAAAAGTATACAAGTAGCTGCTTTTGAAATACAAAAGGATATCAAACAAGGTTCAGATCAAATTAGGGTGGACACTATGGTCATGAACTAAAAACACTTGGTTATAAAAAGAATAAAAAATGATACCAGAGAATAACTTTAAATTTTATTACATAGACCTTGCAAATTAATGTATCATTAATCACAAAAGTAATTCATACTCATTTGTTACCTTGTTAAAGTGTCATCAATATTGAATGCCGCATTTAACAATTGGGTGTAAGGTCAAACAAGAAATCAGCAATTCTAACATTAATTCTTGGACTTAAAAGACACATAGAAATAAAAGTTTCTCCATAAATTTAATTATGAATTATGATATCTTTGTATAACAACATTTAACAAACTTGAAAACTGTTTCTTCTCAAAAAAAAAAAAAAAAAAAAACTTGAAAACTGATAATTTACATTACCTTTATGGATTCTTCATTGGAGCCCTTAACAAATGATATGGTCTCTGGACGAGGAACGAGCCAGACCAAGCTTTGAAGTAATCCCATCAGATCTGTTCTGCAAAGTAATTGTATCTTCACATGCTTGATATCAAATAGCGGAGGAAGCATTTGCTCTCTCAATTCTTTTGGAATTATCAATTCCTGAGAGCAAAAATAAAAAGGAAAAAGGTTCCACTCATTAGAATCAGGATAATTTACAATTTTATAATGTGGGGTGAGACTAGAATATGTATTTACAATTTTATCATGTGGGGTGAGACTAGAATAAGTATAGAAAATAATTATCTAGAAATGTGAGAAAACTTGGGGATTGTAAAGGAGCGTTTATATTAAAACAATTTACAAGTATCTAGAGACTCTAAAGCCTTTGTAGTTGTAGTTACACTAATTTGTGAAAATCGTGTGTAAGGAGCCCGAAACCAAAAGAAGAAAACATTCACAAATTAATCGTAAAAAGTTTTTTTTTTTTTTTTTTTTTTTTTAATAAGGAACAAAAATTGTATTAACAATAAAATCGACCAAACTACACTAAAAAATATCCTATGGGGTAATACAATCAAGAACCCAAACTACAATGATCAAATAAATCAGTAAGGCAAAAATATGAACATGTTTGTAAAAAGTCTTGCAAGCATATTATACATATATCCTCTACTGGGGGCTCTAGGTGAACCCTAAGGTCATATGCCCTAGGCTTCCACTTATCTCAATATTTCAACACTCCCCCACCTCATGCAAACACCCCACACAAATTCAAACTTGCATGCTTCCATTCTCCAAAATATATATTAATATATGTGTTAGCAATTGCTTCAACTCCCTATTTTGACTTAAATAATTTGGATTTTTTTTATACTGAAAAGAAAGTCTATCCCTTAGTAAAAAAAATAATTATGGTATTTCTTGTCCACTTAGATATATATTCCTAATCTATCAATTGAAGCATAGTGAAAGGTTTAGTGATTTTGACCCAAAAGTCCTCACACATAAGGAGAAGAGACTACTCTTAAAAGAATATATTGGCTTGGAAGGGTAATTTGATTGTTTGATGATTGTTGAGGTGAGAAAGCACCATTGAATGTAAGGGGTTTCGGGAAAGCGAGTGTCTCATTTGTTTGTTTTTCAGTTGGAATTAAGAGTTTGCTTTAGGCGTAATGGGATCTAAGTTAGCTTGTGTTCTGAGAGTTTTGATTGTAAATGTTGTGAGTGTTTTTTGTGAGGGCGTCCATGAATTTGGTTTTGTGAGAATTTGCCATATGGTTGTAATTCATATCGGTGCTAGTGAATTTAATTAGGTTGCTCATAGATGTAGATAAGAAACTAGCCAAATCACAATAAATTTTGGTGCCTAATGTGAATGTTTTTATTTCTTGTTTGTGTGATTATGCTTCTACTAGTCTCAAATTTCAACACACTAATATCAAAGTTTCTGCCATTACAACAGCGCACACACACATATAATATATCTTAAATTATTTTTAAGATATATCTCATATATCTTAAAATTAATTTAAGATATGTCTCATATATCTAAAATTAATTTAAGATATGTCTCATATATTTGTAATTTAAGATATACGTATGTATGAGGGGAAACAAAAACAAAATAGGGAAACAAAAACAAAATAAGGAAAAAAAAAGAAGTGAAGATTAAAATAAAGAAATTATAGAGAATAGTTACCTTATCATTGTTGCAAATCAATGTCAATACTTTGCAAGTATCAAAGCCCAGAAGAAATTCTCTCAATTTTTTGAACCACAAGTATGGGGGAAGATCTGTTTCTTTCAACTTGATCATAGCATCCCAATGAGAAGAAATAATCA
Organism: Quercus lobata; assembly: GCF_001633185.2. Lineage (NCBI taxonomy): Eukaryota > Viridiplantae > Streptophyta > Magnoliopsida > Fagales > Fagaceae > Quercus > Quercus lobata. Next base: position 37,386,625 of record NC_044911.1, read on the forward strand.
CCGGAGGTGCCATTATTTGCCCAGTGTACTCAAATGAATTCAGATTTGGAGCATCGATTTCGGCCTCCTCCACATTGCAATCATGCAATTGAAAACATGTAAGCAGCTCATTATGAAACTTAATCTTCTGCAACACCTTGCAACATTCCAATCTTAGTCTCTCAAGTAAACAAAATGCAGAAATGTTATCTTCAATCCACCTGTCTGTTATGGTAGCACCACGCAAAATTAAATTCCTAAGGTATTTGCAAGCAGAGATATTGATGTCACATTGTTTGGACCGATCCATACTGTATTCAAAAGATTGAAGATTTTGTGCTACAATGTCAACCATCTCTAGTCCGTCACAATTTTTCAACTCGATTGCTTTGATATTGGCATTATGAAACTCAATCTTCTGCAACACATTGCAGCATTCCAATCCTAGTCTCTCAAGTAAACAAAACGCGGACATGTTATCTTCAATCCACCTGTCCGTTATTGTAGCACCGTGTAAAATTAAATTCCTAAGGAATCTGCCAGCAGAAATATTGATGTCACATTGCTTGCGCCGATTCATTCTGTATACAAAGGATTGAAGATTTTGTGCTACAATGCCAACCATCTCTAGTCCATCACAATTTTTCAACTCAATCTCTTCGATATTAGTATGAAATAAACTGATATATTTCAATCCTCGACATTCATATAGTTTCAGAATCTTAAGAAAAGGAAATTTAGAAACATGGTCATAGAGCCACAGGTCCATGATGCTAGCAAACTCTAAGGATAAGCTTTTAAGAGACTTACAAGTGGCCATAAGGATCTCACACGGCTGAGGAGGCTGACTAGGATCAACATCACGACACCCAGTATATGAAAAAGATTCAAGATTTTGCGCATCAATATCAATTTTCTCCAGTCCAGAGCAGGTGTCCAATTTTACAGCTTTGAGTTTTTTAGCTCCTGAAACCCTAATACTTTTCAACCCAGAACAGTTAGTAACCCTAAAATCCTCAATCAAAGGACAGCTTAAAATCAAATCGGGGACTTCTACTTTAAATCCTTTTAACTCCAAAACCCGAATTGAATTCGCACAGAACATCCTCTGTGGCAAACACGTATCAACGTAGGAATCATCGAAAAGATAAATCTCTTTTACGTGCTTATCCAAAGCATAGTTGATGAGCCAATGATTGAACGTAGAACCATCAAAGAGACCCCTAATCCTTAACTTTTCTAAACAAGCATTGGGATCACGACGATTAAGAGAGTCGCGCACGAACGTGCTGAATTGACTGGTCGTCTCTCTATACCGTCCTGGAAACAAAGTTGCATCGAAATCGATAACCGGGAAGGAAAGCCAAGCGGACCTGAATCTCTTCGAGAGGGCACTGGTTCGAGCCGCGTATTTGGTGGGGACGAAGGACACGATATGGTGGATGATGGGTTCGGGCAAGTCTGAAAACCGATCAAGGTAATTGGGATTCATGGCAGCGTTTTTTTGTTGTGGTGGTGTTGTTCTTCTTCTTTTCATTTCGGAATTCTTTTTCGAAGCGGAATTCTGGTTTGGGTTTTTTTTCACGAAAGTAGGAAAACAACGCGGCTAATATAGGAGGAGGTTGAATCTTCTATCTGTCTAGTCTGTTAGTATCTCTCAGGAAGAATAAAAAGGGTTAAAGATGCCGAGATCTACTAGGATTTTGATTTCCGTTCAAAGAAAGAAGATAATATGTAGTAGTAATTAAGCTGCGCGGCCTCTTATAGAAGAATATATATAGGGAAGGTATCGCTATCGTTATGGGTTATGGCTTTGAATAATAGTTGCACCAATCTTAGGATAATAAATTTGGACAAGATTTAGGTACGGTATTTAAGTGTTATTCTTTATATTTTCCTTTTAAAATTCTACTATTTTTTTTTTTTTTTCATGGGGTAAAAGTGTATTTTTTAATTAAGTAGCCATATGATAGAATTTTAAGAAGGAAACTTAAGGAATAGCACCTAAGGTACCGTAGCTAAGTTTTGTCTATAAAGTAATATATAAACTAATAATAATAATTTCTGGCCAAAAGTATAAAGAAAACTAGTCTCTCACGCGCGTGCTCAATGACGACTTTTTTTTTTTTTTTTTTTTTTTCTTCAGTAAAAGTTAGTAATTTGCATATATTATAATTTGACATTACTACATTTCCAATTACCCAAAAAAAAAAAAAAACTAGGGGTGTGATGAAACTTATAATGTAGTCACTAAGTACACATTCATAACAAATTTCAATGCCTAAAAAACCCAAAAAAAAAATTAAATAGGAAAATCTCTCACATTATTTTGTTTTGTTATCAAGTTATTTTTTTTTAAATTTTTATTTAAATGAAAGTTATCAAGTTTTTTTTTTTTTATAATCCTATAAGATAGCCACTTAGTCCTATAATGTAGCCACTAAGTACACATCCATAACCAAAAAAAAAATTCAAATACTTGAAAACCAAAATAAACAAATTAAATAGGAAAGGCTCTCACAGTCTCAACTCTTATGTTGTTTTATTTTTTTAAATGGGATTTGTGAAGTTATATTTAATCCTTAAAAGAAAAAATTATAAGAAAGGTTGTCAACATTAGCAAGTACTTAATCACCAATAATATCATTTAATTTTTTAAAAATAAAACGTATTTTCTTGAAAAAAATGAAAAGAAGTTGTAGTAAAAAGGTACAACAATTGTTAGGGATAATTTCATATGAAAGAGATGAGCTTGAGAAAAATGAAACAATTATCACTAATAGTAAAACAATTATTACCTTAAGGGAATACATATGACAAAGTCAATAAAAACTAGGCACTAATATATGAAATCTAACAACGTTCTAAAAAGTTTCATAAAAAATAAAAAAACAACAACAACAACAACGTTCTAAAAACAACCAAGACAAAAAACCTGTACACTTTGTAAATTGATTAGCACTCTTTTCGCTTAGGAAATAGAAAATTGAAAAAAATATCTAAAGAAAAGCTGCCCCATTAATAATCTTTGTTTTATTAAAAAAACATAAAACATGTTTCAAGTTTCAACTGCTTGTACCCTGCATCACACATGGTTGTTGTACCTTGTGCTTCAAAAAATTTGTTTCCAGTTGATTATGGAGTAGGGAGAACGGAAGAAGTAGCATCTTTTGCCTAATTCCCAGTAAAAAAAAAACTATTTACACTAAAGCCCAATGATCCAATGAGAGGCTTTTTTTTTTTTTTTTTTAACAAATATATTAGTCATATGGTTGTATATAATGGTCAATCATTCTCCTTTATGTATATATTTTGTGCTTCGAAATAGAGTTAAGTGCAATATAATTAATTAATATGCGATACTTATCCAAATAGTACAATTTGTGTTTCTTTTACACAATTTGATACTTATCCAAATTACACAATTTATGTTCTACTGTAATACATTGAAATCAAAGAAATTCACCGTAATACTGTAATCAAAGAAAAGAAAAGCAATGAGTAAGATTTAACCCACAAACACATAGTAAAGAAAAAAAGGATAATCATAAGGAAATATGAAAATGAAGAAGACCCAGAGTCCAAATAATTAGACTGCTGTTGATTTCTTTATAAAAACAATATAGAAAAGAGCAATGTACATTGACATACCTATTGAATCGAAACAATTAGAACTGCACTTTTGTTTTTGTAAGTAAAGTTTTTTCTTTTTTGGATTTTGAATTTAGAAAAATTGATGATGATGGTGTAGAGAAAAAGGACATAGAAGAGAGAAATTGAGGAAGAAATAAATTGAAGAAGTTGAGATTTGAAACCAACGTGACTGTTGTTCTATTTTGTAGGCAGTGTTCTACATGGGAGTTAGAGATTATTTTTAGCATGTTACACTCAAATTTTATCTCTACTTTTTTTTTTTTTTTTCAAATTCAAAACAAAGATATTTGAGGAAAAAAAAAAAAAAAACCAATGTGAGATGAGATTAAGGAGCAAGGGAATCCGAATAGTTAAAAAAAGAAAAGAAAAACTTAAGTCTTTATTTTTTTGATAAAAAAAAAAACTTAAAATCTTTGAATGCTCAGTTTGAAAACTAATTGGAGAGTGCTCCTATTTTGTAGTCAATATTATATGTGGTAGTTAGAGATGTACTTATACTATGTTATCCTCGAGTTTTGTCTTTACTTAAACTTAGGAAATAAGGATATTTTTGAACAAAAGAAATGTTTATTCTAAATAGGAGGAGCCCCTTAAATAGTAGTATAAAACATGATAATTTATACTATTTATAAAAAGATTTCTATTTTTAAACTGGACTTCTATGTGGTTCTGACAGGGACGAAGTCAGAAGTTTGAGTTTGGGGGGGGCGGTTTTATTGTTTGTTGTGTGCGGCAGTTTCAACCTTTGACTCTACTACTACTAATCGTTGAGTTTTTTTTTTTTTTTTTTTTTTTTTTGGGTAAGAACAAAATTATTTTTGTTTAGAATTTTTTAAAGGGTATGGTTGTTTATTTTGATAAAATTGGTTGATTGGGCTTAATTTTTTTTAGTTTTACTATTGGTAATTTTTGTTGTTGAGTTTTTTTTTTTTTTTTTTTTTTGCTTTTATATTTTGTTTTAGATTTTAGATCTATAATTTTATTTTATGGCCACTAAAATGAGGAAAATGCTAGAGTTACAAACTTTTTTTTATTTTTATTTTTTATAAATTGCTAAGGTAATAAGTTGTTATAAGTAAGTAAAAAAATAATATAAATAGTAGGTCCATATGCAAACTAATAAGAATTTGCTACGTAAACAATTTGTAAAAAGGTTTGTGAGTATAACATTACTCTTAAAAAAATCAATTATATTGTTTAAGGGGAGTAAAATGTAATTTTATAAAATAAAATTGCTAAAGTTAGTACACACATATATAATAATATATATATATTTTTTTTAAATTGGGGGGGCCATTACCCTTCAACAGTGGCTCCGTCCCTGGGTTTAGATATACTCCTAAACCTTACGTTTAACAAGGTTAAAATTTGAGAACAACCTAGTAAAAATATATATCTAAATCCACTTAAAATGCCTACAAAATGGGGTTCTTTCCTACTAATCCATGTCTTCAAAACAAACTTATCCAAACTACCGCACACCCTTGGTGTGATGATTACTCCACAAGTATAAGTGTTTGTGGGGTGTGGAGTTCGGATTTGAAACCTTGTAGAATTATTTGTATTCTCATTAGAAATATTATATTTCTCTTACTTAGGTTTTGAGAGTTTTGGTGACAAAGCTAGTGCAGATTAAATTTGTGCTTAATTAGTTTGCACATTGAGGTAAGTGGGATTTACATACTACTCCCTTTGCATTATCCATATTAGTGTAACTCCATGTATATGTATGTGTATAATTAAAAACAATCACAATTATATGATTTAAATTTTTTTTTTTTTTAGAAGATGTTCAAATTATACATGGTATTAGCTAATAAATTTTTTAAACTATTCATATCTAAAATATATAATGTTTTTTTATTATATGATTTAGAATTTAATTGGATTTAAACTCTTCGATTTTTGCACTTAAGAATTCACTTGCCACAAAAATTAAAAATTTAGATGGACACGTGGTGCAAAATTGGACTCCTATTGAAATCTAATTTGGAATCTAATTGGATTTAGACTCTTTAATTTTTACACACAATAATTTATTTTGTACAAAAATTTAAATTAGATGGGACACGTGGTGCAAAACTAAGAATCCAATTGAAATTTAATTGGATTTTTTGTGAGTTTTGGCTTTTAATATATACTAATACTAGTATTATGCTCATGCGATGCATGAATTAATAAAAAAATTATATAAAAATATTTATTTTTTGATAATATAATTAAATTTAATAACAAATAAAATAGTAAAAATATTTTAATTTGTTTATATATATATATATATATATATGGCACTTAAAAATATTTCCATTATATTGCTAACATGTAGAGTAGTAGAAGTGTTAACCATATATAAATTTCTTGCATATATAACCAAAAACAAATTCCATAAATTACAAAAATATAAGTATTTAGAGTTTCTAGACTGCAATGTAAATGTAAAAGTTTACCTATAAATTATTTCAACGTTGCCATAAGTGAGGAAATAATCAGCATAATCAATTAAGAACACCAAATCAAAGATGAATTGCATTATCTAAATTTTTTTTATAAAAAAATCATAGATTTAAGCTATAATTAAACTATGTTAGCTGCGAAGGGTCGCACACAGCAGCGATTATTGTTGTGCCATAATAATTTAATCACCTGCGGTAGCCCCCATATGCTTGGCGCTAACTCAGCAACAATACAACTTGATGTATGGTATGTTGCTACCTCAAGGCTTGGTGGATGGAATATCTAGCATCTTGCGGTGGGCCATTTAGCTATGGCCTTTAGCTATTTGGTGAAGACTTCATTTAGCGGTGACGCCAAAAATATTCAGCTACGAAGGGTCGCACACAATGACAATTATTGTTATACCAAAATGAGTCAATCACCTATGGCTCCCATATGCTCAGCGCGTGAGGGGTTCTTGGTTTTGAAATTGATGTTTAGAGCTTTGCATTGTTGATTATTGGTTGGAATTGTCATACCCTTCACGGTTGGATTTGTGGCTTGCCATTTTTGCATTTTCAAGCTACAACAAAATTTTTCACAAGTATCATGTAAAGCAAGAGATAAATGATGATTCATCCATAAGAATGATATCTAATATATATATATATATATATGGATGAGTGGAAGAATTTTTTTTTTTTTCCTTGAATAAGAAAGTTGATTCTCCCTCCATCCTTCACTTCTTGGGTGGTTTTCAGAGGTTGGAGCGATTTTGGCACATGATTTGGAGCATCTCCAGCAGCTCAATGAGCTAAGGATAGAACTTTTTCAAGCTCAACTTCACAATGATCTTCTTGCGCGGTAAAGTATCATACAACTTCCCTTGGAACGACAAGTTGGTGTGAGAAACACCATCTCTTCGCTGGTTCCACACCTTTAGAGGCACCATTTCTCTTGTGTCAGCTGCTTGACTCCCCAGCGGAGTTGCCAAAATGTCGGGGACGTTTTTGCGACAAGGGCCGAAAATGTGAGAATGGCCCAAATCTCCCCTTGGGTTCTTTGGAAGTGTTTATTTGTGGAGAATCAAGCCCAAAATTCCAAATGTATAATGAAGAAAAGACTAATGGTGCTTTGACAAGAGCAAATCAAAATGCTAATAATGAAAGTATAGAAAAAGCATAAAAACATAACAGGTCTGAAACTTCGACCCACAGCACACAGAAAAAGAAAATGAGGAAGGTCGTGAGGAAGAGAGGAAAGGTTCCCCTGTACCCATATTTCCACCCCTAAGGTTCAGAATTGTGAGAAACTGAGAATGTCTCTTGACTCAGTGGGTTTTTACTCTCAAGTTTCAGCTTTATAGGGAAAATGTGGTTTAATAGATCTGAAATTTCGACCCACAGTCACACAGAAGAGGAAATTGAGAGAAGTGGTGAGGAAAAGAGGGAAGATTCCCCTATACCCATATTTCCACCCCCAAACTTCGGAATTATAAGATTGTTGAATAGCTTAATGGGTTTTTTGCTCTAAAGTTTCAGGGCTCTAGGTAGAACGTGGCTGCTCCTTTTTATGAGTTGAAGAGAGAGTTTTATATAGAGTTTGGGGTGTTGCTTTTGACTGATTTTTGAGTAGTGGAAGAGACTTTTATCCCCTAAGATAGCAATTTGGTGTTTTGGCTTGGGTTGCTTTTGTTTAGGGAAGAGTTTGGTAAGCTTTTTACATAATTTTGGAAATAAAGGAGGCTTGCTTTAATTGATTGCCTTTGGTCAGACATTTCAGACCATTGGGAGGCTCACCTAAGTGAGGTCTAGCAGATGGAGTTCGCCAATAGGAGCCAAATCTGTTTTAAAGGTAAAAGTGGGTTAGAGCAGAAACTTTAGGTTACAGTCACCCAAAGTATAAAAACTTTTTTGGGATGGAAATTTTGGATACAAGACCTATTCCATGAGCCTGAGGTGTTACCAGTGTCCCTTGCCCACTTGGTAGCACGCATGGGCTGGGCTCATGCAAAAGGTCCGAAAGGAACCGACCCATACCCTCCAAACCACACTTCCTCAATTTCCCCCAATAAGTCACATGGGCTTGGGCTATGCTTAAAAAAATAAAATATAATACATGAATTGAGCCCACAAGGAAGTCGGGCTTGGTTGAATCGGGCTTGTAGAAAATGTGTCGCGAAAATGGGTATCAATAATAAGAAATAAAAAATTATATCTATTTTTTAAAAATCTAATAAAATTTTTGCAATTATAACTATTTTTTAAAAATCTAAATCTAAAACGTGTAAGACTTTTTTGTTGCTTTGTTTTTAATTAATTTTTTTTTCAACTCATATATTATAATAATAAAAGTATTAGATGAATTGGATTGTAATCAAATTATGATTTTTATCAACTTAGAAATTATAGGAGAAGAAAAATTATATATATATATATATATTTTAATCTAATAAAATTTATGCAATTTAGTAAAACCACTTGACATATCCTTGGCTTTTAAGCCCAACTTTTATTATATAGTATGTAACTCGTGTGTTGTAGTGGTGCTACTGATGTTAGTTTGAGTTATTAAACATGTTAGACATAGTTCGACTTGGACATTTGGAGGCACTAAAATAGTTTTTCTTTACAATTTTCATGATATTAGTTACGCAAAGTTTCTCATTACGTTGCTATTACGTATATAATTTTGTAAATCACTATTGGATACTATATATACAATATCAATTCACAGTTATTGTATGTGAAATTCTACTAAATATAACAAAAAAAAAAAAAATTTGGTCAAATAGTATCTCCTAAATTGAATGGAGATAAGTACATGGGATCGTTCAGCTTAATGACAGTTTGTTATGTTCAATATCTTTGCATATAAAATATCTGAATAGAAACACTGAACAATATAAAAAATATGCTCATTAGTTCAGAAAAAAAATAACAACAATGTTAAGACATATGTAAATCATGTTAGAAACATATGTTAATATAAAATTGGCTAACAACAGAACCTACCAGACCTAGGAATCCCGACAGCCACGACAATAATGGAGAAACGGATACGCAGCTAGCAATGAATTTATCAACATTCCTGTATCATACGTGAGCAATATGGTCAACACAGGCAAACATATGGAGTGTGAAACCTTAGCGGCACTAGTTACTGATGGGCAGGCACGTGAGGTTACTAAAATTCCACGAGCAAAGACTCCAAAGTGGACTAGACTCGCAAGAGAACAATCGGCTAGCAAGAAAAGATAAATTAGTGGTGAGGCTACTAGAAAAAAATGTGCACAAGTAGGGGAAAAGGGAGATAATGGTGAAAGGAAAAGATCAAAGATTTCGGTTAACGATCACAAAAACAAAACGGTGGTGATTGATGACAAACCCTACCGAACACAATGATCGTCCTAAATTGGAACTGTCGGGAGCTTGGAAACCTTTGTGTAGGCACTGTACTCTCTCACTTGGTGAGGAAAAAGCTCTCGATGTTTTGTTTCTTATGAAGACAAAACAAACAGTAGATGAGAATATTCAAGCCGATTTACACTATAATTCCATGCTAGCAATTACGTGCGTCTGTAGAGTTGGTGGTCTTGCTATGTTATGGAAGGCCATAAAAAGAGCATCGAAAGCATGAGTCTTGGGAGTATTTGAGACATCTCCACTCAAGGGATTCTCTGCCGTGGTTGTCTATGGGAGACTACAATGAAATTTTATCGTCAGATGAAAAACAAGGGCAAATCCCATGACCACTTTGATTCATGGAGGAGTTTTGGAGCACTTCGTTACACTGTGGGTTAATTGACCTCGACTTCACTGATATTTTCACTTGGAGAAATGGCAAAGGGAATGGGCTTGTTCAAGAGAGATTGGACCGTGCCTGTGCAACTATTGAATGGCGAGACATTTTTCCACATACAAAAGTGCACCACTTCCAAGCTGCATACTTTGATCACGTTCTAATCTTGATTACCACTTAAGCCAACACATTGGTCAGCAGATGAAAAAGAAAGCCAAAGCGCTTTGAGGAGAAGTGGGCATCAGATTTGGCATGTGAAGGTATGATCCGTGAGGCATGGAATGGAGTGGCACCGACGGGTAGTCCTATGTACTGGTTGTTTGACAAGATAAAACACTGCTGCATGGCACTAGTGGGATGGAGCTGAACCTTGGGTAACTCAAAGATAAAAATTGAGGAGAAGCATAAAGAATTAGAGGCACTGACCTCTATGAATATGGCCGAAAACCAAAAGTTGATTCAAAAGGTGAGGGATGAGATTAATTGCTTGTTATTACGGGATGAATAATTTTGGAGGCAGCAGTCGAGGTCTATTTGGCTTCCTGCAGCAGATAAAAACATAAAATATTTCCATCAGAGAGCCAGCCAATGACGATGAAAAAATCATATCTATGGCTTTTTAGATGAGAATGACTAGTGGTGTACATCAGAATCTAACACAGCTAGAGTGGCTGAAACCTACTTTCCGAATTTGTTTACTTGCCAAATCCAACAAACTTGGAATCGGTATTGGATTTGGTGGACAAGGTGGTGACCCCAGATATGAATCATACACTCCTCCAGCCTTACACACCAGATGAGGTTAAAATGGCATTATTCAATATGCACCCGTCCAAATCTCCTGGGTGTGATGGTATGTCTCCTTTTATTTTATTTATTTTTTTCAAAAATACTAACATATAGTAGGTATTGACGTCACTAATGCTGTATTATCTGTGCTGCACTCTGGTCACTTTCTGCACAAGATGAGTTATACCCACATTGTCCTCGTACCAAAAATAAATGAACCCAAACATGTATCTAATTACCGGCCCATCAGTCTAGGAAATGTTGTGTCAAAAATTGTCTCAAAAGTTTTAGCTATTCTACCTAATGTAATATCGGATTCACAAAGTGTTTTTGTTCCTAACCAGCTCATTACTAATAATACAACTGTAACCTTTGAGGTGTTACACATGATGAGGAAAAAAAGAATAGGAAAGAAAGGGCAGATGACAATCAAATTGGACATTAGCAAGACCTATGACCCAGTCGAATGGGCTTTTCTCTAGGAAATCATGCTAAAACTGGGGTTAGATGCTCAGTGGGTGCACTTAGCCATGGAAATTGTTCATACAACAACATATTTGATGCTCATAAATGGAGAACCACAGGGCTACATCACTCCATCACGTGGGATAAAACAAGACGACCCCCTCTCTCCACACCTATTCCTATTATGTGTAGAGGGCTTGTCTTCCATTATCAAAAAGGCCATGGAGACACAACAACTGCATGACATTTTATCCTACAAAAAAGGAGTATGTATTTCTCACCTTCTATTTGCTGATGACAACTTTATCTTCTGTCAAGCCACAATGGAAGAAGGTCAACACCTCCTAGATATCCTTGGAAAATATGAGGCAACTTCGAGCCAGGCTATTAATAGACAAAAAACATCCATCTTCTTTAGCCAAAATACAAGGCATTCAATTAAAATGGATATTCAGGCACTTTTTGGGAGCAGAATTATGGAGGATTGTGAAACTTACCTCGGCTTGCCTATTGTTGGTGGAAAATCAAAGGTGAACACGCTCAAAAACCTACAAGAGAAGATAACTAAGAGAGTGATGGGTTGGAAGGAGAAATTTATTTCAAAACCAGGGAGGAAGATACTTATCAAAACGGTTGTTCAAGCCATTCCTACATACAGTATGGAGAATTTTAAAATCCCAAAGGCCTTATGCGACACAATAAACTCCACAATAGGCAAATACTGGTGGGGGCCAAACAAAGAGATGCGACTTCTTCATGCTCCTACAGATGATGGTTGATAGACTAGCTTTGCACGACTTGGAGAAGTGGGCTGTGACATCTTGGGCAATTTGGAATGCGAGAAACAAGTACTATTTTGAAAGAATACAAGTTCACCCGAAGGAAATCCTGAATGGGGTTCTCGGTTTTCTGCATGAGTACTAGAAATGCATGGCAGCTCAACGGCACGACAGAGACGCTGAGTTTCCTCCTTGAAGCACAGGTGGCATCGGGACAGCACTGGTATTTTGTTTTTTAAAATGGAAAATGATGTACACGGCTTATACTACCAATTTTCTCTTCCCCTGTTTTCAATATGCCGAAACAGGGGGCATACTTTTGTACTTTTCGACTTATATCAATAAAATTTCTGCCTTTTACCTCAAAAAAAAAAAAAAAAATTGTCAAATTAATGAAAGACTATTTGATATGATTATTTTATATCTAGTTATTAAATTATATCAAATTAATTTGACATCCTTCTATTTCTTTCATATGAATTTTATTATATATTAGGTGTATCACATTGCTACCAGTTCATCAGTTAACTTTTTGGATTTTTTTTTTTTGAAAAAAAAAATATTTCTGTAGTTAATTACTAGAAAAGTATAATGTAGAAATTGAATTATATATGTTTTTTATTATCAACTTTCCATTAATTTTATTCATAATTCTTTAACATATATTACTGATTCCAATTTTTTTGCTCTATTTTTTTAAAGGGAAAGTAAGATCCTAAGATGTTAGGATCTAATCGGACCAATCCTTGAAACCCGCTATGTCGATCTTTAGTTTTTTTTTTTTTTTTTAAACAACATTGGAGTTTTTTTTTTTTTTTTTTTTTGGGTGAGAAACATTGGAGTTGATATGAACATAACCAACCAAAATAAAATTACGACCTCACAAAAATTCGTCAAAATCTAGTAATGTACCATCATTAGGAGACACAGGAAGTCACCAACTCGTGAGCCTAACCCAATCCGAAGAGAAGACTCTTTAATTGAATTACATTTTACAAAATATTGAAAAATAATTGAATATCAGATTCGCACTTATGTAATTGATCACAAGGAAAGGACCTTTGATCCAAGAACACTTGTCAAAATGAACATCATAATTATAAATCGTCAGATGATCACCGTTGGGGGTTGCCACGGGAGGATTTTCTGATACAAAAGTCTGCAGAAATTATATTAAATATCTCAAATGAAATCAGCTTAAGGTTTTTGGATATGATCGATTTTCTTGTACTGTTGTTGTACATTTTTTTTTCTTCACCTCTCTCTTCTTTATACTCGTTGTTGGAGTAATGCTTTCCTTAATCTTCATTAGGGATTGAAATTATTATATTCTAATAATGGTGAATCAAGCTTTGTAAGCAAGATTCTATGATGTTAGTGATTATGTATCGGAATTCTCAGACCCTAATAATTGAGGTTTAAATGCCCTTTAAATTGTCTCTTCTCAAGGAGCCACGTCACTTCGTAGCTGTGATACAAATGGTTATGAGGTACGAATTGGGAGCATAATTCAAGATTAATAGCTTTGTTTTTTCCCCCAACTAATAGCTCTTCATTGGGGTCATTTATTTATTATTATTTTTTTACAGTTTTCGGCAAAAAGGAAGATCAAGTCTCAATCAATCACAAGTAGAAAAGAAAGAAAAAAAAATTGTGAGCTCTGTAATCAAATGCTTTGCTTTTTTGAGGGTGTTTCTGTCCAATAAGTTTAACCCTTTAAATAATATAAGTAGGTAACAACGATTACTATTGGGTGAGCAATTGAGTTACGACCTTCTGTCCTCAGCGTTAAACTGGCAAGTGGGGAATGCTGTGGCACAAAACAAAGTTTTTTCAAAATTTTTGGAACCTTTTCAATTGTTGAACCGTTTCTGTGTGAGTAGAGTTCCATTCTGTCCCATGCCAAGTTGCTCACTGAATTTTATAATTTAGTGAAATCCCATTCCATCTTCTTGGACATAATTTCTTAGTGTTTCTCCATTGGCTGCTCTAAACATCTGGTGATGGGGTAGCCAGAGCATGATAACAAGATACCCAAGAAACATCCAAATGTGTGTGGAGACTTCCGTCTGAATTGGTGACCCCTTTTGCATTTTGGATAACCAATTAGACTGTTGCACATTACCTACTTTTTCTCTTTTTCTTTTTGTCCAATAAGAGGAAAGGAGACAGACAGGAACATATAAAAGAAAACATGGAAATGCGGAATAGAGCACAACACCAGATACAACAAACTGGGGGATATTATTAGATTCAACAACTTTTTTACATTAGACATAAGAAACGCTGGAATACATTTTACAACAAGAGCTTTTCTTTTCCTTCACTCTCTCTTGCCTCTTCAGAATTACAAGTCCTATTTATAGACCTTAGAGCTTGCAGATAATTTACAATATTCATATCAGGACAAGTAGGGGCTGTTCTTATGGATTTACAAGTGTCCAGAGTATAGTGGCTTGGCTGGATTTTTATCTTCCTCCGGATAAGCTTGCCATGGGATAAGAGCAATAATAGAGTCCTTGAGTGCTGGGCTGGCGAACAAGTGTCAAGTGAGGTAGGGGCATATCTGCATTGGTGATCTTATTCAAGCATCTTTCTGACAGGGAGGAGATATGGTACTGTTGGGAGCATTACGTCTGAAGACGTTTCTAGGACTTTTGACTGGCTTCTTTTTTTTTTTTTTTGGTTAAAGATATCTAGTCCCATCCATCTCTTCCTTGGAACCACTCTTCATCAACATCTTCATCCGGATCATGATTATGATATTGCGGGTCATCATATCCAATAAGAGGATTTGGCATTTCCCAATGATCTTCATGTGGCCATTGTTGCCTACAAACATCCAGGCCAGTTGGAATTATTTCAGGGAAAATACCCTTATTAAGGGATTCTGCCATGGTAAGAGCATGATAACAAGATACCCAAGAGACATCCAAATGTGTGTGGAGACTTCTGTCTGAATTGGTGACCCAATGCATCTCAGTAGGATGGAAAATTCCTTGTGCTCGAATGTTATTTTTAGAATGAAGTTTGGCAACCAAACATGCTGAAGTGACTTTGTGGCCAAATTTGGGGTGTTCTGTTTTAGGATACTTTATCCATTCACCATCATGAGCATCATTTTTCAAAATTTCAGACCAGAATTTATGAAAATATTTATTTCCCTGAGGGAAAATATAGTTGTAAAACTCTGGTTCGAAATGAAGACACAAGTAATATTCATTGAGTAAGTACCACATATATAGGTAATGTGCAACAGTCCAATTGGTTATCCAAAATGCAAAAGGGGTTTTCCATGGTTGGTCTATGTCAGGGAAAATAGCAAGGAAATGGCATTGGTGTTTTTTAAGGTAATCATTGAGGGTTTTAATGATTCTTTTAGTTCTGGCTTCAAGGTTTTGATTTGGTCTTTTATTTCTGAGGGAAGGTTTTTTTTTTTTTTTTTAATTATTATTATTTTTTTTTTTACGTGGATCCTCTGTTTTAATCACATCAGAACACTGGATTTGATAATCAGAGTAGAACACTGAGGAGTTTGTTTTAAAAGTCTTTAGAGAATCCTATTTGCCATAGTCTCTTTAGGGACGTTTAAGCCTGGAGTGGGTGTTTTAGTCCTGATAGGTCTTTGGTAAATAGTTCTTTTTATAGGAAACTATCATGGCAAGTTCATCTTCGGAAGTAATTGATACCACTAGACCTACTTTTGATCTTTCTCTTCGCAAGTCTACTGCTAATAGGTTAGACTATTTGTATGAAATCTCTCATGTACCTGAAGATAGTAAAATCCCTATTACTGACTTTCCTATTGTAAATCCTTATACTTTGTTTGATAAACCTCAAGTCTCTTTCAAAAAATCCATAAAAAAATTGTTAGGTCCTTCTCAATCTTCCACTGTTAAAGAATACGTCCAAGCTTCTAAGTTTGACCAGTATAATATTCCAGCCAGTGAAACAAAAAATTTCATTACCCTTGCACTTCCTAGAGAGTTTATAATTCCATGGTAGAAACAAGGATATACACACCTCCACTTTGGAGCAGTAAGGTTGGCATTAACTTTCCATGGAAGAAAGGGACTCCCTGTAGTCTCTAGAATTTCACTTCTTGACTCTAGATTTTTGGAATATCAAAATGCTGTCATAGGGACGGTCCAAACCACCTTAAATGTGGGAACAATTTTTGTTACCCTTTTTCCTAACTTTAACATGTCCCTGAAGGACCCCCATCTTTATGATGCTCTTAAAGTACAGGTTCAAATTACAGGAGCCTCTCAGGTGCAGGATACATTTGTTGCCACACTTCACTATCAGCTAGCTTATAGACTTCAGAATCATGTTTTTGACATGGCGGTTCCAGACATAGCCCAATCCAATGATATGTTGCTGATTCAAGTTGATCCGGGAATGACACCTATGTGTACCTTTGTCCCAAGGCAACTCAACAAAGACCAGATGATGTCTCTTTTCCCAGAATCATGGATTACGAAATATGAGATGCTTCATCAAGCAACTAAACCAATCCAGTCTAAAGATCCTCTCTTTATCAGAAAAGAAAATGGTGAAGTAGAAACAAAATTCTTGATGGCACCATCAGAGAAGAAGGATGTCACAGTTTTCCCAACTTAAATTGCTATGCTCCAACCAGTATCCTATATTGGTGAAGAAGGACTTCAAATCAAAGCATTTCGAGAAGATGGAAAGCCTTGTTATGAAGGGAAATCATCCTCCGGTCACATATGGTGGGACGTTTGTGATTGTGTTGACTGCCAGAAAGAAGAAAGCTTTGAAGAAGACTATTCCAAGAGAAAGAAAAAATCCTCCCAACAAAAGTTCAAAGAAAGATATGAAGTAGGAGATCCAGAAGTTGACCTTCTAGGAGAGCCCTCTGGAAAGTTTGATTATTATGTCATTTATCCTAGAACCAAGAAAAAAATCTCTCCTTCTTCATCCAAAGAAGATCATAACCAAAACCAGAAACCTCCATTAATCCCATACTACCAGAAAGTCCTTCCCAAGACCTTAAAATGTCAACCTCTTCCCACTAAATCAACCCAGATGTCAGAATTTTTCCCCTGTTACATGTTTGACCAAGCCTCCCCTTCCTATTCCCAGAACTTTCCTCCATTAGAAAACTTTGATCACCCTTAAACCAATACCAAACACGTTTGGAAAATAAAGAATCTTGTTGGAACTAATTCTGATGGTACCAAGAAACAGGTCTCTTCGGCAGAAGCAGCGTTAAACTGGTAAGCAAAGAATGCTGTAGCACAAAACAAAGTCCTTTCAAAAATTTTGGATAATCAGCAAAGGATGGCTGAAGCAGTCAATCATACCTTTTCATCTTCCAATTCTCTTATTGAAGATTTGAAGAAGAAAATCAAGGCAGTTGAACAAGAGTTGGCAGTTATTGCTTCTACAGTCAAGGACTTGTCTGTCTCCTTTCCTCTTATTGGACAAAAAGAAAAAGAGAAAAAGCAGTTGCTGCTACAACTCCAATCTATGGAAGGATCACAGAGAGAAGCTACTCAGGCTTTTCCAATGCATGTCCAGATGCCCTACCAGCCTCGACAATTATTGTATAAAGACATCGTCATGCCCTTAACCTCACCGTTTTCACCAACTTCTCAAAACCTACAACCATTGGTTATGACACATCCTAATCATAATCCATTTAGGCCATGTGGAATTCTCCCCAGCATTATACATCCAGTTCCATCCCAACCAGAATCACAAGTTAAACCCCAAAATGCCTCTCCTTCCATGAAAAAGGACAAAGAACCAGTATACCAACTTCCAGACCCAACTATAGGTGCTTCCTCAAGACCTCCAAATATGAACATGTTGACAGTGGACCCTGACCCCCTAAACCCAATTTCGTCATTCCTTAAAACCCTCACCCTTAATGACTCTAGAGAGCCTTTCGTGCTCCCAGTAATTGAGGACTTTGACCTAGATTTGTCTGATCTTGGCCTAGAAGAGGTGTTCATGACAAATAATGAACCAAAAGGGGAAGAGGAAGATGATGTTCTTCGCCCACCCCCATCGCCACCAATTTTTCCCCCACCACCATTTATCCTAGAACACCAAACAAGGTTGGCTTATTCGCCAACTACAGATTCAAAACATTTGTTTACCCTAGATAATGCTCCTCCTTCCAGATGGCATGATGAAATCTTTAGCACGTATTCCTGGTGTATTGCAGAACTACAAGCCCCGAATGCCACTGTGCCCCAGATAATTGCTAAATTTGTGGCAAGAGTTACAGGAAGGCTAAGAGAGTGGTGGATCAATCTAGGAGAATACAGACAAAGACAAGCAGCCCAGTGCAACACGTTGGAAGATTTTTTCACAATTGTCCATAATGAATTTCTTGGCTCCGTAACTCATTACACGGAGGTAGCACGAGAAGAATTCCTTTTGATGAAATGTTGCTCATTTGAAAGGAAAGATTTGGAAAAGCATTTTGATAGAATGTCAAGGAGATATTATTCTTTTAATGGTATGGATGATGTTAATGCCAAGCATACTTTTCTCAACTCCCTTCCAGAACCATTGGGAGATGAAACTCTTTGCATGATGAATCTCCAAAAAATAACTCTACAACAAGCTTCCTTGGGAGAAATTTATCAACATGTGCTTATTGCCCTGGAAAAGCTCTGCAATCAAAGGAAGTTTCTTTTCGAAATTGACAAGGTCCATAGCAAACTCAAAGAAAATTGCAAGAGAAAAGATTTGCAGATAAAGTGCTATGAGAAAAATTGTGCCTGTCCACAGAAAAAAAGATATCATTTCAAAAAATATTTTGGAAAGAAAAGACATTATGCAGGAAAAAAGAAAACCACTTTCAAAAAAAAGAAATGGAAGTTTCTTAGGAGGAAGCAGTTTAAAAGCAAAACTTCGAAAGTTTGCTTTGTATGCAAGAGACCAGGCCATTTTGCTAAAAATTGCCCGAAAAAGGAAAGAGCAACAAAGCTCCTTATACAAGCCCAGATTCATGCAGAAGATATTCCTTTCTCGGATATAGAGTCACTCTTTTCCTTGGATGATGAATATTCCCCTCAAGCCTTGGCAGTTGTGGCTTATTCTACTTCGGAAGAAAACTCAGAACCAGACAGTGAATATGATTCAAAGCCAGAAATCCAAACCATTTACACATCCCAACCAATAATAGCTCCCTTGACCAACCCAACTCCTATAGCCCAAGTGCACCTTCTCCTTGATACATACTCTAGACCTATTCCGGTGATAGCCTTATTTGATATAGGAGCAGCAGCAACAATCCTTCATCCCAGAATTTTACCTCAAGAATTCTGGCTACCCCATCACCAGATGTTTAGAGCAGCCAATGGAGAAACATTCCTTATAACCCTATCCTCATCAGAATCTTTCCAACCTTAACTATTAAACATCAAGTCCTTGGATCCCCTCTTACAGGCAGAGACATTCTCATCGGATTTGATCTCCTTCATCAAATACCAAGTCTTAGATGGTCTTCAAAAGGGCTCATGCACAAACAACACCTTCTTACTTGGACCCAAGTACCCCACCTGTTCACTGTGGACCCCTTTAACTCCTTAAAACTCCAGATTATCAGTGACTGTTATGCAAATAGCCATTCTGAATTCCTCCTTAAAAATCCAAATCCTCTGTGGAAAAACCCAAAATTTTTCATATACCTTCCATTCAAGAAAAATGAAGATGTCAACCCCATAAAAGCCAGTCACAGAGGGATGAATCCAGAACATTTAGCCCTGGCCACTCAGGAACTATCTACTCTCCTAACTGAAGGCCTTATTGAACCCATAACTTCTCCTTGGGCATGTGAAGCTTTCTATGTCAATAAGCATGCTGAGCAAGTTCAAGGCAATCTCAAACTGGTAATCAATTACCAAGATCTTAATCACTTCCTCACAGATGACAAATTTCCCTTGCCAAACAAGAGTGCCCTTTTCCAGCATCTTTCAAATGCAAAAGTATTTTCAAAGTTTGATCTTAATGTAGGATTTTGGTAGCTAGGCATCCATCCAGGAGAAAGATATAAGACGGCTTTTTGCATCCCAGACCATCATTACCAATGGACTATTATGCCTTTTGGTCTTAAAAATGCTCCATCCCAATTCCAGAAAGCAATGGTAACGTTGTTCCAACCACTTTTAGCCAATGCATTAATCTATGTGGATGATATCCTTTTGTTCTCAAAAGATGAGGAATCCCATGCCAAGTTGCTCACTGAATTTTATAATTTAGTGAAATCCCAAGGGATAATGCTTTCAGAAAAGAAAATGGTCATAGGACAGTCTTTTATAGACTTTTTGGAAGTAAATATTTCAGATGGAAAGTATATTCTGCAACCTCACATAGCGTCCTCCTTAGGTGAATTTCCAGATAAGCTCACAAACACTAAGCAAATACAACAGTTCCTTGGAATTGTAAATTATATGTCGGACTTCATTCCAAAAGTCTCTAGATACAGGAACTGTTTGGCTCAATTGTTGAAGAAATCTCCCCCAGAATGGAACTCTACTCACACAGAAGCGGTTCAACAATTGAAAAGGTTATCAGAAAAACTTTCTCCCTTACAGATTCCAGGACCAGGTAAACGAATCTTGCAGACTGATGCAAGTGATGAATATTGGGCAACAGCTCTTTTTGAAGAAATTGATGGCAAAAGGAATATTTGTGGCTACAAAAGTGGTGCATTCAAGCCCTCAGAACTTCATTACCATTCTACTTTCAAAGAAATTCTTGCAGTCAAGCATGGAATTGAAAAATTCCAATTCCATCTTCTTGGACATAATTTCTTAGTAGAAATGGACATGTCTTCCTTTCCTAAGATGCTCCAGTTCAAAAGGAAAATGCTCCCACATCCTCAGCTACTCAGATGGTCAAATTGGTTTTCACAATGGTCTTTTCAAGTCAAGCACATTAAAGGTAAGGACAACCTTATCACTGATTACCTTTCCAGGAAACCTCCAACCCTTAATACCACAATTATCCCTCCACCTTTATGTGTATATCATGTTACAGACCCATCCTCATCCTCAAGCTCTTCCTCTATAGACCCTAATGATATCCTTAATATGATAGAAAACCTTCCCTCAGAAATAAAAGACCAAATCAAAACCTTGACCCTTGAAGCCAAAACTAAAAGAATCATTAAAACCCTCCATGATTACCTTAAAAAAAACCAATGCCATTTCCTTGCTATTTTCCCTGACATAGACCAACCATGGAAAACCCCTTTTGCATTTTGGATAACCAATTGGACTGTTGCACATTACCTATATATGTGGTACTTACTCAATGAATATTACTTGTGTCTTCATTTCGAACTAGAGTTTTACAACTATATTTTCCCTTAGGGAAATACATATTTTCATAAATTTTGGTCTGAAATTTTGAAAAATGATGCTCATGATGGTGAATGGATAAAGTACCCTAAAACATAACACCCCAAATTTGGCCACAAAGTCACTTCAGCATGTTTGGTTGCCAAACTTCATTCTAAAAATAACATTTGAGCACAAGGAATTTTCCACCCTGCTGAGATGCATTGGGTCACCAATTCAGACGGAAGTCTCCACACACATTTGGATGTCTCTTGGATATCTTGTTATCATGCTCTTACCATGGTAGAATCCTTTAATAAGGGTATTTTCCCTGAAATAATTCCAACTGGCCCGGATGTTTGTAAGACACAATAGCCACATGAAGATCATTGGGAAATGCCAAATCCTCTTATTAGATATGATGACCCGCAATATCATAATCATGATCCTGATGAAGATGTTGATGAAGAGTGGTTCCAAGGAAGAGATGGATGGGACTAGATATCTTTAACAAAAAAAAAAAAAGCCAGTCAAAAGTCCTAGAAACGTCTTCAGACGTAATGCTCCCAATAGCTCCCAACAGTACCATATCTCCTCCCTGTCAGAAAGATGCTTGAATAAGATCACCAATGCAGATATGCCCCTACCTCACTTGACACCTGTTCGCCAGCCCAGCACTCAAGGACTCTATTATTGCTCTTATCCCATGGCAAGCTTATCCGGAGGAAGATAAAAATCCAGCCAAGCCACTATACTCTGGACACTTGTAAATCCATAAGGACAGCCCCTACTTGTCCTGATATGAATATTGTAAATTATCTGCAAGCTCTAAGGTCTATAAATAGGACTCTTGTAATTCTGAAGAGGCAAGAGAGAGTGAAGGAAAAGAAAAGAAAGCTCTTGTTGTAAAATGTATTCCAGCGTTTCTTATGTCTAATGCAAAAAAATTGTTGAATCTAATAATATCCCTCAGTTTGTTGTATCTTACACCCTCTATTTCAGCCATCCCTCTGTTTTCTGTCTCTTCTTTCCCTTGACTGTGTTATGGAAATTAGATTGGAAAATTATTTCTTATGTTTGCTCTTGGATGTAAAAAATATATTTTCAGAAAATGTAAGCACAAGCCAGCCACCACCACCAAGGAAAAGGACAACCCACCACCACCCACACAAAACCCACCAAAACACCACCACCCACACCACACAAAAACCACCAAAACACCACCACCCACACCACCACAACGACAACAAAATCAGAGATTAAAGAAAACGAAAATCAAACACAAATAAGTTAGGGGTTTGGTTCGGGTTAGAGAGAAAAAGTAAGATGAGAGAGAGAAGACACTAGATCAGTGACATGCAATGTCCGATCTGGCCTTGGTTGGTCAGAGGGAAAGAGAGAGAAGGCAAATCGGCGAGTGGCAGCGACGAGATCGAGAGGAGACGATCTGACCCAGAGGGCGGCGGCAACGAGATTGAGAGTAGATGATCTGACCCAAAGGGTGGCAGTGACAACAGTGACAACATTGAGAGGAGGACAAGACGATCTAGAGGGTGGCGGCAATGACAGCGACGATTAGACTCGGTCGAATCTCTCTCTCTCTCTCTCTCTCTCTCAGAAATGGTTTGAAAGTAAAATAGAAGTGTAATCTATTTTACACTCAAGGTCCACATATTTTAAG
Organism: Quercus lobata; assembly: GCF_001633185.2. Classification (NCBI taxonomy): domain Eukaryota; kingdom Viridiplantae; phylum Streptophyta; class Magnoliopsida; order Fagales; family Fagaceae; genus Quercus; species Quercus lobata. The sequence continues at coordinate 37,409,532 of NC_044911.1, forward strand.
ATCACTGAATGAGATTTTTGGTTTGACCGAATTTTCTAAGCATCCCATATAGCAAGCATGGTGTAAAATGTTTTCCTGATTTCATTTATAGCTAAAAAAATGTAGCCTAATAGGCACATGGAGCCTCCAATAGAATTTGAGCATAATCATTGAAAATATGGACCACATAAACACAATAATACTCCAATTAATGATATTAAAGATAGCAAAAGCATGTTAGTAGTCTAGTACTAGTGGTACAACTTTTCTGGTATACCCCAAGACCGTGCCTTTAAATTCTTAAGCTGGGGAAGCCTAGAAATTTGGTCTCGCAACCATTGTTCTGCAAACACTGTTTCCGACAATGATAGACTTCTAAGTGCTTGACAAGCAACAAATCGAATCTTGCATTGATCATAATTTCCCTTATATGCAAAAGACTCAAGATTCATAGCTTCAATTTGAATCGGCAGAGGACAACGATGCTGAACTTGCAAGGACTTGAGATTTGGATTTGAAACTTGAAGATTTGACAAACCGCAACACCAATTGATATCCAAATCCTCAAGGGCAGGACAACTTGATATAAGTTTGTAGATTGTCTTGTCATCTAGCATGACCATGTTCATAGATAGAGTTTTTAAGGATGGAAGCATTATAGAACCAAATTTAACCTTTAACCTTAGCATAGCCAACTTCAAAACCCTTAATGATCTTGCATGAAGAATTGTCTGAGGTAATCTATAGTAACTGACCGCGAGATCCAACTCTTCAACGTTGCTCTCAGCAACAAAACTTAGCCATGTATGTATACAAGCATCATCATCGAAGTAATCCAAATTGAGTCTGAACGTGCTTAGTCGTGCAATGTGTTTGCGAGGCATTAGAATTAGAAAGACGTATTCCACAAACTTTATCAACTTTAGTTGGTTATGGCGTTCAGTACCATATGCAAATTTATGATGGAAATCTAGTACCAGTGGAAAAGAAGCCCACACACGTCTCCAGTTCTTAAAAAGGGAGATCATCTTGAAAACATCTATTGTTGGAAGCAACAAGAGGATGTGGTAGATAACTCTATCAGGTAATACTGATATTCGATCAGTCTTTTTTGCATAACCTTCTTCTTTTCTTTGTTTCATTCTTAAGCTGATCATGGAGGCTGCTCTGTCTATGGCAGCCCTAATAGAACCCATACCTTGATAAAAAGTAAAACCCTAGAAAACTAGAAAATCCTATAAAACTAGGAAGTTGACGGTGAATGTCAATAAGCCACACTAATGTTTCGTCAATAAATAGGTTTAGCCGATCCACACAAGCATGGGCTGATACGCAAACCAGTTTTCTCTTAATTACTAAAGAGAATTGGGAATCTATTTAAAATTAGCCCACAAAAAATATTTGACTTTTGGTTGACTTTATAATATTTTATCATATAAACTTTTATAACTTCGCAATTTTACATATCATTATTTTACTATACTTTTTTAAATTAATTTTTATATTTTATTCTATATTTAAACACTCCATAAGAAACTTGCTATATCATATTTTCTTTAAATGGTAAAATAGATAATTTTATATACAAACAAAATCTTAATAAATGTTTATTGATAATTAATATAATTATCTAATTTTATATTTAGACAAAATAATTGCATCATGTTAAAATTTTTTGTGCATTGCATAGATTACCGTGTAAGTATGAAGTAAAAAATCCTAGTGATTATTGATGAGAAATTTGTAAAATGTATAAAGCCTATTTGGTAAGGTAACTCAAATAATAGTTTTTAGTATTTAAACACTAAAATCTATACTGTGGGCCAAAAAAAAATAAAGCGTTTGGCAAGAGATTTTTTTTAGGAGTGTTTGAATTACATTTCTTATTTTAAGGTGTTTAAATACTGAATTTAAAAAACCCTTCTTACTAGTTTTCAATTTTTAAATAACATTTTTCAATGAGACTTTTGTAAATAAGTAAAAAAAAAAAAAATTAGGTCCCACTAATTAGACTATATGTTATCACTTAAAAAAAAAAAAAAAAACACACACACACACATACCAAACACGCAATAATTTTTTTCACTTTTGAAAATACGTTATTAGAAATATAGTACCAAATATATATATATATATATATATATATATATTTTGTGCATTATGAGTACTTTAAATACGTGTTTTCACAATATTTTTTAAACCACAGTTTCCACATCATTTTAAACAATAATATTCAAACACAGACCAACAACTAATGGGGTTGCTCAGAGGCACTCTAAATAGTCAAGTTATTTAAAGAAATTAGGAAAAGAGTAAAAACAAAATGATAAAAGTTTCAAACAAGAGTCCATGCTAAGGTGCTTTCTAAAGTACTAACTATTCATCTACAACTTTATTTCCAATCTTTCATTTCATATACAATTCTCATATGACATACCGCTATAAGAAAAAATGTTTATTGCAATGAAAAAAATCATTTCAATAACATTAGAGTTATTGCAATAGTTTATGTAAAATGTTATAATAAAATTTGAGGTAATAGGTTTGTACAACAAAAAATTTTGTTGCAATAAACTCCAAATATTTTAATGACAACTTTAATGCAACAATATATATATATATTGTTGCGATAAAAAATTTACTATTTCGAATATCTTGTAGGTATAGGCTATTATTTCACGGAACTTATTGCAATAAATTGCAAATAATTGACAAAATAAGTTGGATTAAATTATTGCAATCATATCTTTATTGTAATAGATAATTACTTCATTTTGTCATTGCGATAGATTATGAAATAATTGATACCAAGTTATTGCAACAATATTTTGTTGCAGTTTCGTGTTTGTCATTGCAATTTATTGTAAAAGAATTAATATCAAATTATTGCAATGATAACTTCGTTGCAATAAGCTATTAGTTCAAAATTTTCCTTGTAACAGATTGCAAAAATAATTGGTATCAATTTATTGCAATGATTTTTTCATTTTAAGTTATTGCAAGAATTTTTCTTAATTTATTAAAGCTTATATTGCAACTGAAAATTATAAGCTATAGTAACTTATTATTGTTGATGCAATAATTTAATATTTTTAAGTTACTATTTCAACAATTTTAACTTGTAGATGCAGTGTTTTGTCTAATACTACTATATATATTTTGTTGTATTAATACTTGATGTAATAGACTTTCTTTTGTGTACATTCAGCCAAAGACAAAAATAAAAATTAAAGGAAGTCTTGGTCGATGATTGTTTAACTCAGAATTCACGTTATAATCTCATAAAAAAACCAAAGTGTATTTGCAATATAAATTTACTGTTTTGTTGCTTCAAGCTCCAACTCAAAAAATAGCTTCTAAACCTGCAAATTAATTGCTAAAGAAAGAAGATAACTCAAGAAGGATGGCCAGTTTAAAGCTCAGAGAAAACATAGAAATCAATGTAGAGCTAATCCTAAAAGCTTGCTCTCTTACAGTAAAAGCTCACTGCAAGTCTTCAGAAAAGGTAATATATTCTTGAGAAAAGTCGTGGTTCATTCGATGTGATATTTAGGGTCCGTTTGGATACAGTTGAAAACTAAAAATTGAAACTGAAAACTGAAAAATACTGTAGCAAAATAATTTTTAAATATGTGAATAGTACCGTGAGACCCATTTTTAATGAAAAAGTTGTTGAAAAGTATAATTTGTGGGTCCATGAACAGTGCACAGTGTGCACTGTTCACGGGAAAAAGTCAAATATTGCTGCGCAACAGTGAATGAATAGTAAAAAAGGGCCAGAAACGCATAAAAAAAAAAAAAAAAAAAGCTAAAAACGCAAAACGTGCGTTTGGGAAATGCAAACGCGCTTCCCAAACGCACACTTAGAGCCCATTTGATAAGAGATTTCTAGTAATGTTGTTTAAGTGTTGTGGAAATACGTGTGGATTAAAAAATATTATGGAAATACGTGTTATAGTGTTTAAACATTGAAAACTGTTGTCTAAACAACAATACCAAACACCCCCTTAGCTTTCTTGGATATTGGTCTGTAAATGATTGGTATGATGGAGAATCTTTTGGAGAAACCAAGATCAATCTTGAGTTGTTTCCTTCTCTTGGAAGTATAGGTATGCCAAGGTCAACAAAGCCTTCTTGCAAAGATTTTTTTGTCAAAATCGCAAGTGAAAAGCTATAAGAACACCATCCTTGATCACATCAAGAAACTTCCTTGAAGAAATGTGTTTGGCCCTAGTTTTCACTTGTGAGGCTTTTCATTTGAGGCTTAAGCATGTTTCTAACTACCCCAAACACAAAGGATGAAAAATGTTTTTTTTCCCAAGGTTTTGTTTTTGTGTGTAAAACTAGGTGTTTTTACTTAAAATAGTGTGTAAAGAAAAAAATATAAAAAAAGTCAACCCAAGAAAATTGTATGTGAAATAGTGAATTTTGGCTCAACAAAGTTGATTAAACCAACAAAAAATTTCTAAAAACACAACAAAATGATGCAACATTTTCATAATACCTTTATAATTTTGTTATATTTTATTTTAACTTGTAAAGAATTGACAGCTCAACAGTTTTGAAAATATTGTGACAACATTAAGATGTCTTAACATTTTTCACACACAAAAATGTTATGTCCATAACATTTTCACAACAAATTATAAGTAATAAGTTACTACAAGTTGTTATTGGTAGGTAAAAAAGTAGTTTCATTGGTAAGTTTAAATGAGAACCAATAATAATTTACCATATTTGATTTGTTACGAAAGTATTGTGAAAATTATTGTGGATATTGCACTTCTTTTTCACAATACTTTTATTTTTAGTTGTAACTGGTTCTAGTGTGATATTTTATTATTTTATTTTGACCTATAATGAATTAACACCTTAACAATTGTGAAAATATTGTGCCAATTTGTGATGTTATATTTTATTATAATGCGAAACAGCATGCATTGGACAAACCAAAAATAATATAGAAAATATACTACAACTTTATGCATTCACAAAAAAAAAAAAAAAAAAAAAAGGGCGGCCAGCAAAACGGTGAAAGTTGAACAAATCAAAACTACTGTAACTAAATCACTGTAACTTTTCTCATTCATTCTTTATATATATAAATATACATTGCACTTACAATGTAAAGTTATATTGTAAACACATAAAAATTGGCAAATGTTGTACACATTTGCAAAAATTTTACAATTTTTTTTTTTTTTGGAAAATGTATATAATATTTGCTACTTTTTGTGTGTATAAAATGTAAGCTTACATTACAAGTAGAAAGTAAACATATAAAGATGCTTTAAAAGAAAAGAAAAAAAAAGGCAACTCATTAAATCAAAAGTACTGTTCATAACACTATTTATGGGCTTATTAAATGTATATAATATTTTCTACTTTTTATGTGTATATAATGTAAGTTTGCATTACAAGTACAAAGTAAACATATAAAGATCCTTAAAAATAAAAATAAAAATAAAAAATAAAGAAGAAGAAGAAGAAAGCTCAAACAAAGTTGGTGAACTTGAAGAAAAAAAAGGGGGGGGGGGGAAAGGCAAGTCACTAAACCAAAAATACTATTCATAATACTATTCATGATCCTATTCACTCTTTTTATATATAGAAAAAAGAGCACAAATTGATGACTAAAAGAAAAAAGTGATGAACTGTACATATTGAACAAACCAAAAGTACCGTAACTTTTACACATTCACCCAACAAGTGTCACAATATTTTCACAAAACATTTATTTTCAGTTGTGGTTAGTCACAGTTTCATATTTTATTATTTTATTTTAACTTATAAGAAATTGACACCTCAATAATTATAAAAACATTGTAAAATTTGTTGTGTCAGTATAATAATATATATGCGGGTTCTTATAGATATTTAAAAGAAAAAAAAGTACAAACAAAAGACTAAAAAAAAAAAAGCACTATAGCTATTGTAGCTACAGTGCCACTTGCACAATCCAAAGTGGCACTGTAGTACCTATTCAAAACTTGAAAAAAAAAAAAAAACAAAAACCAAATGTGTACTGTAGAGCTTATTAAATGTATATAATATTTGCTACTTTTTGTGTGTATACAATGTAAGCTTACATTACAAGTACAAAGTAAACATATAAAGATTCTTTAAAAAATAAAAAAAATGCTCAAACCAAGTTGGTGAACTTGAACAAAAAAAAAAAAAAAAAAAAAAAAAGGCAAGTCACTAAACCAAAAATACTGTTCATAACGCTATTTATGAGCCTATTCGCTCTTTTTATATATAGAAAAAAGAGCACAAATCGATGAAAAAAGAAAGGAAAAAAAAAGAGAGAAAAGAATAGTACATATTGAATAAACCAAAAGTACAATAGCTTTTACACATTCACCTAACTAGTGTCACAACATTTTCACAAAACATTTATTTTCAGTTGTGATTGGTCACAGTTTCATATTTTATTAATTTATTTTGACTTATAAGAAATTGACACCTCAATAATTGTGAAAATATTGTTAAATTTGTTATGTCAGTATAACAAAATATATGCGGGTTCTTATAAATATTTTTTAAAAAAAAGTACAAACAGAAGACTAAAAAAAAAAAGCACTGTAGCTATTGTAGTTACAAGTACAAACGGAAGACTAAAAAAAAAAAGCACTGTAGCTATTGTAGTTACAAGTATAAAATAAACATATAAAGATCCTTTAGGGGGAAAAAAAAAAGAAAAAAGAAAAAAAGAAAAACAAGTTGGTGAACTTGAAGAAAAAAAAGAGGGGCGGAAAAGTAAGTCACTAAACCAAAAATATTGTTTATAACGCTATTCATGAGTCTATTCGCTCTTTTTATATATAGAAAAAAGAGCATAAATCGATGATTGAAAAGAAAAAAGAAAAAAAAAAGTGATAAACAGTACATATTGAATAAACCAAAAGTATCGTAGTTTTTACACATTCACCCAACAAGTGTCATAAGATTTTCACAAAATATTTATTTTCAATTATGGTTAGTCATAGTTTCATATTTTATTATTTTATTTTTACTTATAAGAAATTGACACCTCAATAATTGTGAAAATATTGTGAAATTTGTTGTATCAGTATAACAATATATATGGGATTCTTATAAATATTTAAAAGAAAAAAAAAGTACAAACAGAAGACTAAAAAAAAAAAAAAACCAAAAGGGGCACTGTATGGATATTGCCTCTTTTTATATAGTTAGTAGATAATGTGAGGTTTGCCTTGATAAATATATAGAATTAGGGGGATGGTCCCACAAGTTGGCCTTTGTCTAGCTAGATTGGGAGGGGGCAAGTGGAAGGTTGAGCACCAAACTTTCCTTGGGCCTTTTCTGTACCCAACTTGGTGTGGAATGCCTTGGTGCACGGATTGAGTCATTCAATGGCGCAACTTGAGCTTAGTCAATCATCTGTTAGGATTTAGGAAAGCTCGGTCCTTGGTTGAATGCTTTTGAGGATCAATAAATAACCTCGGCTTACAAACATGGGGCCACAAGTTTAGGCGTTTGCCTCAATGGGTCTGGCCATTAGGTTAGGTTTTTTTTTTACTTTTCAACATTGACTTGCACCTGTATCGATTGATGTATAATAATAAAAAGTGTAAAATTTACATATTCTTGTTCAAAATAACCCACATCAATGAGTGAGTATATAATTGTATAAATTTAGAAGTTTATTACAGTAACCATATAATTTTACATTGAAACAATTCATTTTGCATTTGGTTTTTTTATTTATTTATTTTTTTTACGTATCTTAAGTAGGGATAATAATTTTTCCCCACCCCGCCTTGACCCTCCTTTCCCCACTTTGTCTCGCAAGAGTTTTCCTCACCCCACTATAGGGCAGAGAGGGGATGGTTTTAGACATATTAGCCCCGCCCTGCCCCTTCTTGCTAGGGGTGAGCAAAACGTTACTAGAGCCGACCCAACCTACCGGCGCCGACGACACCGTCCCGACTCTAGTGCCGACCGAATGAGCTGAGGCTGGCATTCGGACTTCACCCTCCGTTTCCGATGCGGTGCAGTGGAGTCACGAATTAAGATATCCAAAACCGAGAAAGTGGTCGAACCGAACCGATACCAAGTTCTATCGTTCTGGTTTTTATTTATTTTTATGAAACTAATAAAACAACGTCGTATGTATGGGTGTTATAATATATATATATATATATATATATATATTTATATAAGTGCATTTTATGCTAGGTTTTTAGATTCTCAAGGGTATAAGTTCATATTTTTCTCTTAGAATCGTTTATCTCTCTCTCTCTTGCTCTCACCTCTCACCTAACGCAGCGCCTCGCCGTCACTCACCAATCACGGCAAAACAACAGTAAGCTTCTTTGTGTTTTAAATTTTGTTTGTCTTCGTGTTTTTTCCTTTTCATTTGTTTGGGAAAGCTAAAAGCATGATTTAAGTTGGTTTGATTAAGTTTGGTTGTTAACCCCAAGACTCACTGTACCAAAACTTCTTTGCCTACACACTTCCTTCTAACCCGAGAAACCACGTTGATTTGTTTGAGTAAAGCTTAGCAATTAAGCCAATAGCACCTTTTAAAATCTCTCAAAGCAAAGTTTGTGTCTTTCTATTTTGTGGGGGGGGGGGGGGGTCCAAGTAGCTGCTTACATATATTATATTTTAAGCAAAGCTTGTGTATATATATGATATACATGGATGCATGAATGTCTTCGTGTTTGATTAAGGTTGATTAAGGTTGGCTGTTTGATTAAGGTTGTGATTTATTGATTTTTATATAAGACTTTAATAGTGGACTGGAAACTGCTGGAAAGACAATTATATTATATAGTCTAATAAGTATCTGGTTAGCCCCCTAAAAAAATAATAAAATAAAAAATGCTATACTTTAACATGTCTTACTATCTTTAATAAATTAATATGTCTTAGGGTTATAACTAACTTACTTTAATATGTCTTAACTATGTCATTAGTCTTAGTTGTTACTTTGGTAAGTTTATAGTAACAGTATAAACTATAAACTTAGTAATACATTGTTAATTGTCATAGTCTACTAAGTACTAACTTTTTTTTTCTTCAGCATTTTAATTTTTAAGTTTATATATATAAAATTAGCCTTTATTTTATATTTATATTGAGAACAATATAATAAATTCCTTGTTAATATTATGGATATGAATTGTTGAGTAATGACTAATGGTTGTTAATTTGTTAGTTTGTTATTGTTGTAACTAAACTGATTAATTATGATTTGATATTGTTGTGAAAACTTTTTTTTTTTTTTTTGTTGGAAAATTTTTTATTAGATGGATGTCAATGCTTCACCTGGATTTGGTGACCCACCTCCTCCTAGTCCTGATAGTGCTAATCCTAACCTACCTAAACTTGCAGCACCAATTGGACTTGGTGCATCACTTCCCCTACTATCTCCTAAACAAGGTAATAAGGTCCCATCTATAGTATGGCAGCACTTCATTAAGTTGGCTGGTCCTAATCCCAATAAGCCTAGGTTTGAATGCAAGTATTGTAAAAATTAATATAATTGCCATGGTAAGAAAAATAGTACTTCGGGCATCTTGCAACACATGAAGGTGTGTAAGAAGTGGCCTTTTCCCCGTGATGATAAGCAACAAACTGTCTTTCCAAGCTAAGAGGGAAGGGGAAAGTGGTTCAAATGTGTTAGTGGTTGCAAACTATAGTGAAAAGAGGATAAGATTGGCGTTGGCAAGGATGATCATTATTGATGAATTACCTTTTAAATTTGTAGAGCGCCAAAGCCTTCAAGAATTTATGGAAATAGTTGAGCCTAGGTTTCCTATTCCCCATCGCACTACCATTGCAAAGGCTTGTATGAAACTTTATTCTAGTGAGGTGGATATTTTGAGGAGGGCTATTGTTGGGCAACGAGTTTGTGTGACAATGGATACTTGGACGTTCATATAAAACTTAAACTACATGGTAGTCACCGCACACTTCATTGATGGGGATTGGACTTACCAAAAGAAAATCTTGAACTTTTGCCCTATAGCTAATCACAAAGGGGATACCATTGGTAGAGCAGTTAAGTCATGTTTGTTGAAGTGGAGTATAGATCGGTTGTTTACAATTACCATGGACAATGCTAGCTCTAATGATGTGGCAATTGATTATGTGAAGAAGAAAATAAAATAAAGAGATAGTAGCATATTGGGTGGTGAGTTCATGCATATGTGTTGTTGTGCGAATATCTTGAATTTGATAGTATAAAGTGGGTTAAAGTTCATTCATGAATCAATTGCCAAGGTTCAAAATGCGGTGCGCTATGTGAAAGCCTCTCCCGTAAGGTTTGAGAAGTTTCAAGAATGTGTTGAAAATGAGAAAATCAAAGTCAAATGTTTGTTGTCCCTTGATGTGCCAACAAGGTGGAATTCCACTTATCTCATGTTAGATTGTGTTTTGAAATTTGTGAGAGCATTTGATAGGTTGGAAGAGGAGGATGGGCATTACAAACTTTATTTTTGTGAAGCGGATGGGAATGAGAAAAAGCCCATTGGTCCTTCTAACTGTCTTGATTGGGAAAATGTCAAGACTTTTGTGAAATTTCTTGGCATATTTTATGAGGTGACACTTAGATTTTCTAGGTCCTTGTTTATCACTTCTAATACATACTTCCATGAGCTAATTAGCATCGATGATCAATTGCAACAGTTGTGTAGTGTTGATGGGGATCCACTTTTGAAGAGTATGGCAGAGGAGATGAAAAAAAAATATGATAAGTATTGGGAAAGTATAGATAAAATCAATTTGATGTTTTTTGTTGCCGTTGTTCTTGACCCAAGACATAGATTGAAGTATGTAAAGTTTTGGTTTAGGGAGTGGTATGGAAAGGACAAGGGGGATACGATGAGTTCCAAGGTTCGGGATGCATTGAAGAGATTGTATGTAGAGAGAGTGGGTCAAAATGGAGTTTCGAGCTCTAGTGGTAATGGTGCTTCATTGTCTAGGGGCTCCAGGCCAAGTGTTGGTAATACTTCATTGTTTGATCGCATTAAAAGTTATAATAATAGGTTTAAGCAACACTTGGCAGACGAGAACAGTGTGGAAAGCAAATCTGAGTTGGATAGGTATTTGTTGGAATCTTCTGAGGACCTCGATATGGAAGATTTTGACATCTTGATGTGGTGGAAAATGAATTCTTCTAGATATTGAGTTCTTTCCGAAATTGCCCGTGATGTGTTAGCTATTCTTGTCTCTATAATTGTATTCGAGTCTGCTTTTAGTACAGAGGGCATGTTTTGGACTCATTTCATAGTTCACTATCTCCTATTACAATTGAAGCTCTTATTTGTACCCAAAATTGGTTGAAAGATGTAAAGGAAAAAAAGACCAATAAAGATTCGGGAGTGCATGGATAATGTAGAGGATATGGATGGTTTTGAGATTGACAATGGTAAAAATATATATGTTCATTTTGTTTGTTGTATGTATTAATTTTTCAATTGTTTATTTATTTGCTCAAATCTTAAGAATCATTTTGTTTTGAATGGGTTTGTAGAAATTGCATCAGTTTGCCCAATGCCTATGGAGGAGGATCCAAGCATTGTTGTGTTGGATGATGATGGCTGATATGCTACTCTTTGCTTGGAGTTAGTTAGTAGTTAGTATTATGTAAGTATACTTGCCATTATCATTCTTTTGTGTTAATTATAAATATTTTATTGTTCATAAACGTTTTATTGTTACTAACACATGTTTATTTTGTTTTGTTTAGTATTTTGTAGGAGTTCTGGAATGATGCATAGTGCAGAGACTTACTAGATAAAGGACTTACAAGAATTAGCATTCTTTTTCCGATATGCTAATTATATTTGTACATGTTATTGGTAGTGGACTTTTCACTATTGGTAGTTATTTAGGTATTCATGGGTGAGATTATCATTGGGGATACAAGCAATTAGCATTGTTTTGCCTAAATGCTAATTTAATTTGTATATCTTTCTTTTGGCATTTGTGGACAGCGACAAATGGTTCTGTAATACGTTATTAAGTGGATACATTAACGTTTATTATTATTGACACTGACACACACAGTGACACTAATGATGTTATATGCTACATGATAGTATTTTAGGAGTTGAACTCTTATTGAGGCAATTTCAAAATATTTTTGCATTGTGAATGAAATGAAAAAATTGGATAGTTTGTCATATGTGAGCAGATTTGTTGAACATATTTTTTTTTATGTAAACAGATTTGTTATATGTTAACATATTTTTTTTATGTGAATAGATTTTTGTTATGTGAACAGTTTTTTTGCACAGGTTTTGAATCATTACTGTTTGGGTGAACGGATTTTTTTTATAATGTTTTTGTTGAACATATTTTTTTATAGGTTGAACAAATTTTTTTTATAAAAATAAAAAATAAAAACAAATTGTTAATGTTTCAAATCAAACCGACCAAACTGATTAAACCGAGCTGATCAAATTGCACCGCTATAGGTCGAAAAACCGACCTTAATCAGTATGCATCGGTTTTAATTATTACAAAACCGATCCCTATTGGTTCGATAACAAATTTGAAAAAAAACCGAGCCGACTGAACCGCGCACACCCTTACTTCCTGCTCCATCCTTGCCCCGCTCCACCCCGTGTTGATAAGGATTATAATTGTAAATTTTTCATACCCTAAATGCCTACTGTGGGGCCCAACGATTTTTGGGCCAGCTCCATTTATTCGTTGGAGCCTAGAGGCCCAAGCCGAGGAAGGTTATGGCCCAGGCTCGGAAATACAAGAACAAAATAGCCTTGGGATACAGCTGAGGACGATTCAGTCCTCGGCATGTCCGAAGCCTCCCCAGAAGAAAGGGTAAAAATGGTATAGAAACAATTTGAAAAAAATCTAAAATATCTGTGCCAATAGAAAAGGGTATGCTGGAAAGTGTAACGACCAGGGAAAGCTGCCCTTACTGCCATTCAATACTCTGCACCTGACAAAGCCATACTCCCCACCTTTTTCAACCACCCCCAACCACTCCGGGCATGGGCTGATGGGACAAGTATCAGTCTTGGAATGTCGATCCTACACGTGGACGAAGGATAAAAAACACAGGCTAGTATAAAAGGAAAGGTAAGTAATTCATAGAAGGGGCTGAGAAAAATGGTCAAAAACCAGAGCCTCCCAGCCCGCCTCCAGGAGAAAGACTCCATGGACAAAGACAACTTAACCATGTATGAATATAACGAAAAACCCATCACCTGGTGACCAAGGCCTTACCTTTCAAACCCACGCTCTACAAATGATATTGTTTGGGTCTTTTACGTGCGAACCCAACACTGTTACGGTTCGTTACAAAATCGTGTCCTTACACCTACTATTTAAAAAAAAAAAATCAATACTAGCTTATTTAAATGCATGGATATTAAGATTTTTGTTTTTGTTATGATACTGTCTTGTTAAACACTTGTATAATATTATTTAACTCTTGTTAAAATTTATTTTGATTTGATAAGATAAATTTAGTTGTAATTTCAAGTATATTTATATTAATGAAACATGTTTTATTAAAATAATTGTAATAGTTATAGTGCAAATTAACATGAAATAGAATTTTACAGGGTGGGGTGGCTATGGGGCAAGACAAAACCATACGATGCGGGGTGAAGATTCTATCATTCGGCCTCGCCCCTCTCCATTGCCATCCATTCCTAAGTGTAAAGGAAGATAGTGGATGATAATTATTGTATGTGAAGAAAGATAAATAATTTATAAAATCAAGAAAAATTGATATTTTAATGAAATATATTGTAAAATAAATAATCTATGTTAGGTGTTTTGAAAAGTGACTATATAAAATAGAAAAAGTAAGTTCTTATGCTAAACTAGACATAAAATTTTGCATGAGTTGATGCAATTACTCGACAATTAACTTCTCTAATTATTTTTATGTAGTTTTTTTTTTTTTTAGAATTATGTTTATTTAGTTTAGCCATTAGTGTAAACTAGTATGTAGCCCCGTGCTACCGCACAGGAATGGATATATTATTAATCATGAGTTTATTCATGTTTAAAAGGCTCAGTTAAGTCTAAATTCATATTATTAATCAGAAAATTTCATTAACAAAACTTAGCAGTATATATATTGTACACAGAAAGATGAACCTTGGTGACAATGTTTATCCAAAAGATCCATTCACGCTTTTGAATCTTTAATCTTTATTGGTGATTGAAATTTTCGCAGCTTAAAAAATTTTAAATTAAAAAAAAAAAAAAATCCTTAGAGTTGTACTCATTTTGTAGTTTTATGATGGGTAATTTTGTAACATGATGGGCATTTGTGTGAAAAAAAAACCTCTAAAGTTTCATGACTGATAAAAGAAATTCTCTCCAATCTCTTTTTATAGAGAGATGGGTTTGTGCGTGTTTTTATACATCCTTCATAGTTGTATTATCACGAAGCAGGTCCAATGGATTTAGATTAGTACTACTGATTCCCAAAGCATGAGTGTTTAATGTGTTATTAATTTCATCTCATTGGCTTCTGCACATGATAGCAAAATTAAAAATAATTAGATTGTACACGTGTATAGTAAAATTGGAATGATAATATATGATAGTAACAACAATAGGAAAATTCAAATAAAATTTCGAATTAAATTGTAACAATCTAAATAAAAAATTCCAGTAGAAAGACAGGGTGGAGTGATCCACTCCAAGAAGACGACCAAACTTGCGTAAATATAGAATAATAAATCTCTCTCCGGAAAATTTACATTGTTCATAACCTTTACCTTCACTGAACATTTTAAAAACATAGTGACTCACATCTGCCATCCAGACATATACAGCCGGGTTCTCTCCAATTCGCGTGAGATTCCATTGATCACTAAGTTCCTTTGCAGCCTACAAAAATTATCATCCATCGGTCCACAGCAGTGCTTTCTTCATTATTATAGGTGCTCAACCTGAACAAAAAGCCAAATATAAGGATAGTGAATTTTAGGCATAATGTGCATCTAATCACATATTAGCAATTTATAACAAATGTAAAGATGCAAACTTTGTAAGTGAATAGTAAACAAAACTCAATGTCAGAACCAAGAAGAAAGCACTTTAATCCGAAACTCAGTGCAAATGTAAAGATGCAAACTTTGTAAGCAATTTATAACAAAGATGCAAACTTTGACTTTGCTATCTTTTTGGAAATTATGCAATGTACCCAAACCAAGTTCTTATCACCGATATTAATCTCTTTGATTTTCACGTTTGACTACAAAATCAAGAAAAAACTTAATTAGCACAGTAACCCACTTGACCCGATACATAGAAGTGGTTTTAATGAGAATGAGCCCATATACATTTAGCCACATGATGCAAAATTCAACTTCAATTTCAGATTCTAGACACATGGCACAAAATTAGAGTTCTAATTTGGAATTCAATTTCACACTCTCTCTGCTTCACCTATTATTTTATATATAGACTATTGCGAGTTGTGTAATGAGAAAACCACTTCGGCTGATTGGATCAATAGACACCCCATAAATTTCATATCCACCTAATTTTAGATTCATTATACTTTTTTTTTTTGAATCTAAACTTCCACCTTGTTTATACTCAAAAAATATGGAAGCACCTAAAAAAATGAAATAATGAAAAGGGAATATAATAATAAATTATTTATGTGCACCGCCTATAGTCCTAGAGAATTCCGGAAACACCAAAATTAAATTTTATATTATACTATAAATTAGACCAAAGAATGGTAGTTAATATATCTTCTAGACCTTCATCAAAAAATATATCTTCTAGACCCATGTATTGTTTTTTGTTGAAGGGGTTGGAAGTGCAAATCAAAGAAAATAGAAGGGCATGCGCCAAATATTATCATAACCCCAATTATATATACTGCCTAAGGTACAGCCTCTCTTCCTTTCCCTCTCTCATATTCTTGCATGAGAAGCTAACTAAACGGCGCTCTGTTCACCTGTTCCAACTCTCAAAGAGAAACCCAAAAAAAAAAAAAAAGTCTCTCTCTCTGAGTTTCAGTACCCACCACCACAAGCAGCCATGCCGGCTGTTGCGCCTCTTACTAGCTCCCCCCGCCTCCTCGTCAACCCTTCTCCACATACGAATCTGCTACCTCCCGCTGGTATCGCCGCCGCCGCCTGTGGTTTTTGGTACCTTTTCTTCTTCAACTTTTTTTTTCTTCTTAATATACAAACTGACCCCAAAACACAGGAATTGCTTTAATTTAAATCTTTATTACCCTCTTTGTTTTATTTAAAAAAAAAAAAAACGCTTAAAATTGTTATCTTTGTTATTTTCTGATTTTCTTTATACCCTTTTTGTATTTGTTTTCGATTGAGTTCCATCTATGTTTTAATTTTTTAGAAGGAATGTTGGGGAATACTTAACCCTTATTGATGCTTTGGTTTTGTCTCCTTATTATTAATTTCATATCATTGCTTTCTGTTGAGAATTGTTGTGGGAGTATCTGCTTGAATCTATGATACAGATTGTGTTTGAAAACTGATCATGGTGAAAATCATGTAACATTGTAGTATCCGCTGAATTATTAATTCTGCTATTTTCGTTATTCTAATTTTTTTATTTGTTATGAATGACATAGTTGGTTTCATTGGGTTGAGAGAGACCTACAGATTATCTCCTATTGATTATTGTATCATGAAATTTTAGCAGTGCAAAAGTAAATTTTTGAATAATACAACAGTGTAAGATCTACATGGTGCTTTTGTGGTCCTTTTATTTTTCTTAAGTAAATCAATCGATATGCTTGCATATTGCAGAATGTTTTGAACAAAATTTTAAGATGCAGCAGTATCTTTTGGGGTTGGGGGGGGAGAATACATCTTGGGGAGAAAAAAAAATGTAGAAGGAAATTTAGGTAGTTAGATGAGTAGCATTTTGAATTTTTCTTGTTTTGCACTGGATACAAAGCATTTTCAAGAAGTTGGGTTTTGGCTGCAAATCTAATCCTATATGGATCATCATGATAATATATCATATAATTGAATGGATTGGGTATATTATCCAGTGGTGTTGCTCTTGGTTGTAATGTGTAGGAGCTTTGTAAACATCACATGATTGAGGCTCCAATCTTTGTAATGTTAATTGCCAATGAAACATATATATTTATAATGTTGAAGAGCCTAATACATTATCATTAGTTTGATGTTGCAAAGAGATGACTATAAAGTTGTTTCAGATTAGATTGTTAGTGCATAAGATTCTGTATTTTTCCCTGTTTTTGTGTTTAGTTTTTGGTTGTTTATCCATTTCTATCCATTTTAATAAAGAGTACTTGTTCCTAAGGGGAGAGATCTAGACACAAGCAAAGTGGTTGAACTTTTTCTAGAGAGATGCTCTAGGATGTACATATATCAGATAACATTCAATAAAACTTCAACTTGTTTTGGGAGTGGGGTGGGTCTAATAGTAAAAGGAGGGGGTTTCCCCTTGGATAATAAGTTTTCATGTTGTTCTTCTTATACTGATGTTCCCCTCTAACACCAGGTACAAGGATGCAATTCTACAAAAATTTTCCAAGAGCTTCACAACACATAATCCCTTGGCTAGACACACATTTGTTGCATGCAGTTCTAAAGGTGTGTTAATTTTCATTTCAACTCTCTCTCTTTCCTCTTCCCATTTTAACTAGATAGACTTTGATTCTTAAAGTTCAAATCATTGAGGCAGCCTTTGGTGCAATGATACAGGTTTATATAACCTATTTATTGTTAGTGGCAGAATAAGCCTGGTATAGAGAACTGATTGCATAATTTCTAGAGGGAACTGGCTTTGAACAACCCTCCCCGTTTCTTCCTTTAGCTATCTACCAGCAAAAGCCTACATCATTCAGAAAGGGAGGGTTTCTACCTCCCTAACTCATCTTATATTGCTTATATAGTCCAATAATATGGAATATCTACCAATGAGTTATAGCTCAACTCACACTTCCTTCTCCCATAATAATTGGCTGGAGTGGGAGGATGTGGGTTCAAGATCCACTGGGAACTAAGATGGAATATCTAAATATTATTAAGAAGTTTGTTTGTGGTTGAATTCTTGAATAAATCGTTGAATGTGGGACATCCCAAAGGTCATTGATATTTTCTACTTCCCAATTGTATAATCTGCAGGAAATTCATTCCTACACCTTTCTGCTACATCATCCCAGTTTTCAAGTGGGAATCAAGGTGGCCTGTTGCATAGAATTCCTTTATTACCCACACCACGCAAATCTATAATGCCTCTACAAGCATCCAAGGATAATCCATTTGGTTATCGCATCCCAAAAATGACTGAGAAGCCAGAATGGTGGTGGAGAATTTTTGCATGTATCCCTTATCTTTTGGCTTTGCAGATGTCTGAGACAGCATCTTATGTCCAACCCTTACTTGACCGACATGAATTCCTTGAGGATTTGTTATATTATATCCCAGGAGCGGTTAGGAGGTTGCCTTGGTGGTTCCATATACTACATTTCTACTTAGCATACTTTGGAGTGGTGCAGAATAAAAAATGGCCCCATTATCTAAGATTCCATGTGGCAATGGGCTTTTTATTGGAACAGGCCCTGCAAGTTGTAGTTCTGTCAAGCAATTTCATGCCACTTATACACTTCCAAGGTATATTTGGGTTGTACTATTGGGCAGCTGTGGGATTCCTATATATTTTCATCATGTTGGAGTGTGTAAGGTGTGCTCTTGCTGGTAAGTATGTTAAAATCCCTTTGATCAGTGATAGTGCATTTATCCATAGTCTCTTTAAAATAGGCGGATACCAGCGGCCTTTCTAGGAAGTGTTGTATAGGTCCCATAAAATTTAGGAGCTTGGGATTTGGGGTATGCCCAACATGGAGCCCGATGTTGCCTGAAAGAGGAGGAAAAGAAAAGAGAGAAAATATGTCACAGCACTGGTGTTGAAATTTGTCTTTCTCTTTTCATGATGGTTATTTCTCGAGTTTACAATTTTGATGAACAATAAACTGATGGTTTATGATGGTACAATGTATAAATGTCTTGCAACTATGAGAACTTCTAAATTTGTGATTAATGAGAATGGATTACCAATCAAAAAATGAACTTTGTAAGCTTAATGTACGGTATTCCTTTCTGCATACATGGCATGATCACACTGTCAGATGTTTTGGTGCGTACATTTGATATTATGCAATAGTTAAAGTTGATGTAAAATGATTATATTAGCCATTTTATTTTTTTTACCTCAAAATGGTTGTTTTTCCGATTTGCATATTTTTATAGTAACATGTTGAGGGTTACAAGTGTTAAAGAAAATGTACATTGATGTTGTCTCTCTTTCAAATTGACTTTCTTTTGACTGCTTGCTTTCTTTGTGTGAGGACGTTACCTTCAGACAATTATATTCATTTATAACAGTTACTATCAGCATTGAGCAGTGTAACTTGTAAAGTTTACATGTTTGACGAGTTAGATTACCGGTGTCTTCATTCATTCACTAGCAATTGTTCAGAAAAATAAACCAAATTATTGGGCACCTCAAACTTGATAAATATGAATATTGATCACCAGTTTTTCTAGCAATCAAAGTTCTTGCCAACATCAAGTGGTATACTTAGAGGTGCAAAACTCTAGAAAATATATTCAACCTGAAGTTGTGAAAAGAGGTATACAATATCCTAAAGCATGATAGAGTTGATTCAGGGTGATAATCGCATAGCTTGTAAAATGGAGCTTGATAATTCGCATTATACTATCAAGAATTATCGGTGAAAGCACAACCCTTTCATGTTGCATACCCAAAAAAGTTGGGGGCACTAAGTTTGAAAGATTACATGTATTGTAAAGACATATCATAAATATACACAATTACTATAGTAAATGTGTAAATATGCACATTTATACGTAAACCTTCTGATGTGAGTAGTTTTGGGGAAAAATTGTGTAAATTTCACCACTTTTTCTATTTTAGAAGCACTAATGAGTATGCTTTTAGAATAATGAGATTCTGAATTCAAGCATTCATGGCAACTCAACTTGGGAATTAGGGGGCAATTGAAGAGTATATTGCTGACATGGCACATCAAAGTAAGTTGCTGACATGGTAGCTCGACAATGACAAGGTGGCATCTTGGTCATCAGCAACATTAAGTATGCTTGGCCAATTTGAGCGTGCTATAAAATTGATAGATCTCTCAAGTTCTCTCTTTTTTTTCTTTTTCTTTTTCTTTTTCTTTTTTTTTTTTCTTTTTTTTTTTTTTGAGATGAAAGATAGAAATTTTATTAAGTAAAATATGAGAAACAATACATAAGAACCCTGTAAAACATAACAGGGGAACCAGACCTATTCTGCAAAAACAAAACAATTATGTAGAAAAACAAACAATTTCTGCAGAAACATGCAATTATGCAGAAAACAAAACTATGTAGAAAAACAACAAATATGTAAAAAGTGATCAAATCACATTCAATTGCTTGATTGAGCAGTTACCAAACGTTGATATTCATTTTCCAAATTGCCCAAACCGTCACCGCCCATCTTTCCAACTCTTGTTGAGAAGGTTTGTCCATCAGCCATCTAAATAGCATGGAGATATCTTGAGTAACATTTGAACATTTAAGTCTTAGTCAATTACTAAAATTCTCAGAATACAATTACTATAATTACTAGTCATTAACCCGTGCAATGCACGGGATAATTAAATAAAAATTAGAAGTGTTTATTTTGCTTAAAGGTCTATGACTTGACTTAAAAACATGTATAACTTTAAAATGAATGAAAATAAGTAATTTTTTGTTCAATATAATGGTTTAGAAAAATTCTTTTTCTTTCATATCATTGGTTCCACATAACATATCTTGGCGTGGACTATTCTATAGTGATAATTTCACACAGTACTCAACTACAATTAAATCTACTATCCACCACCAATCTAATCTATGTTATCTTGATAGTAGATCTACAAATTGCATTCTCATCTCTTCCATCATTTAGAAGGTAACTGAAGTTGATTATATTAATGTCTAAATTTTATTCTTTTACAATATAAAATTATTAAAATAGTTAAAATAAATCTAATGTTCTGAAAATTTTTTGAAATAGTATTTTAAATTTCTTAAAACTTAGTTAATAGAGTTTCTATTTTACCTAAAAGTGAACTATCACAATTAATGAGAATTTAACCATTTTTTTTTTTTTTTTTTGCAAAGAGAAGATAACAATAGGCCCAATTTTTATTTTATAGCATAGGATGTTACAGTTAGATTTGTATCATGCGTAATACGTTAGTCCATTATGATTGTTCTAAATAATATCCTAATACCTATCTATATGAGTTTTATTTTTAATGATGCCATAAAAGATGGAGTTTAATAGAAGTCATTTAAGATTCAACGTATTCGTGGGTTCCAGTTAGCTCAGCTGGTAAAGTCTATAATGGTAGTATAAGAGATCTGGGGTTCAATCCCCACCCACACCGAAAACTGATTGGTGTCTTGATCTGATGATAAAGAGCTATCATCAGGAGTGGACGTCATAAGTTGAAACTTAAAAAAAAAAAAAAAAAAAAGATTCAACGTATCCAATAATTTTTTTTTAAGTGTAATTTCAAAAGTTTTTTAATTGTAAATTTTTTTAATCATAAAATAGACTCTATCTAAACTCCAAAGGAAAGCATTCAGAATGATCACATCATTGATACTATATCATGATAGTTGCAAATAGCAATATTATTAGTCATGATTAATAGATGAATAATGAAATTGTGAATTAACAATTTAACAATTCAAATACCAAGTTTAAACTACAACAACACATAGACTCCAAATATTGGAACATACTTCTTCTATAATTTTCATAATTCAATTAAAACTAAAGTTACAAAGATAATTCCGATTCAATTAAACCCAATACATACATACACATGAACATAAAGAATTCCAAAAATAAAAACAACAATCTCCAAAAGCCTCTGCCTAATATAGTCACTATTTTTTTTTTCTTCAAATTATGCGTTCTTTAGTTCTTTTCCTTTTTTGTTTCATCAAACTTTTTCTAATTGACCAAAATATCTATCATAGATGTTAACATTAAACCGGATAAAAAAAACTTTACAAACTTTTTGTTTTGAAGGCGCAAGAGACTATATAGCAGAGTGGTGTTGGAAGAATAATCCCAAAAAATAAATTATTTAAAATATAATATAGGAATGAAAAGTCGAGTTGAAATTTTAACAAATAATCCC
Source organism: Quercus lobata (assembly GCF_001633185.2). Lineage (NCBI taxonomy): Eukaryota > Viridiplantae > Streptophyta > Magnoliopsida > Fagales > Fagaceae > Quercus > Quercus lobata. The sequence continues at coordinate 37,431,709 of NC_044911.1, forward strand.
TAAAAAAAATTATTTATAATATAATATAGGGTTATGGATTCCTAATCAAATTTGGTTATATAATTTTTTTTTTTTAAAGGATGAATATGTTGTTAGAGTCCATTTGATATAAAATTTAAATCCTATTGAAATTAAAAATGATATGTATTTGTTGAGTCTCATTTGATATAATTATAGAGTTTAAATCCTATTAAAATTATAATTTCTAATCAACGTTAATATATATATATATATATATATATATATATAAAAGAAGAAGGAAAGAAAACGTGATTGATAGATATAAGGAAATATGATAGTTTTTTTTTTTTTTTTTTTTTTTTTTTTAAATGTCATCAACGTAGAAATTATCAAATTAATGGAAATATATTCCATTTTTTGGGATAGATTTATATTGATGGAGTTATTATAGTTATATAATTTAGGTCTCCTTTAAGTATAGTGGTTGCATGGTACCAAACAACTAAACTTATCTTCTTCTTTTTTAAGAAATTTAATAAATTTTCTTCAATTTAGTGCTATAAAATACATACATACATACATACATGCATATATATATATATATATATATATATAATTGAATGGAAGATGTTAGAGATGCCTAAAAAAAGTATAAAATGATTTTCAATAATACATTGAACTTTAAGGCTCAATTAATCACATGTATTTAAATGGAAAAACCTTGAATTTAATAATTAAAAACTATCGAAAATAACAATTGAAATCATATTTAAGTGGAAACCTCAATTCAATAATTAAGAATAATCTAAATTACTAAACATTTAAATTTTTGAAGTAAAGAGACTCACATGAGAATTTATGTTGTTCTTGAAAGCATGGGAGAAGACACTAAAACTTAAAGTTTAAGTATAAACTCATAAAATGTTTAATTTTATTAAAAAATTAATAGCTAAATGAATTCTAATTATATAATCAAAAGTAAAAATCACACTACGTGTTTGTGTATATACATGAAAAAAGAATTGAATTCAACATTTATTGTAAAAAAGAGGTGGTGTAGACTTACCCCTGTCTATCTAATTCTTGTTATAATCCCTTTATTTTGTGGGGGAGAGAGAGAGAGAAACGCTTCTTTTGACCCAAAAAAAAAGTCAAGTGTATACTATATAATAGTTAAGATATCAATCTTTGGAAGTGGTATCTCATTCGGATTATTATTTCAATTGTGGGTTTTGGTAGTTAGAAGTTAGCACATAGTAATTAATAATTAGCAAATTACTTTGAATTTTTTAAAAACCAATCCCTTAAAAAATTTTAGTAGAGTTTAAATCACTACAATAAATTAACTCTCTATTCAAAATTTTTTAAAATCACGTTAATAAAAAGTTATTGATAAAACTATTATTAGTAAACGTTTCTTAGGCTTATCTATTTAGTTTTGTTGCCAAATTGATATCAAATTTTTATTTTATAATAAATTAACTCTCAATTCAATTTTTTTTTTTTTTTTTAAAATCATGTTAAGATACTGGTAAAACTATTATTAGTAAATGTTTCTTAGGCTTATCTATTTAGCTTTGTCGCGAAATTTATATCAACTCTTTTATTTTATTTCATTTGTTTTTGAAGAATATAAGGCAACTAAAAACTTATAAAAAACCATTTAAATTTAATATTAAGAATATAATCAAACTTATTCATAATTTAAAATTAAGAAATTAACACAAATTATAAAATAAGATATAAATGTAGAAAAAAAACAAAGAATATACTTGTTTGTTTCCTTTTTCACTTTGAGAGATGAAAGTGTGAATATGTAACAAAAAACTGAACCAATTATTGTAGAAGAGAACAAATGAGTACAAAAGTTTAATATTATGAATTGGGTTAATCTGTCTATCAATTTCTAGTGCATAATTCATGAATTTAAGTACGTAAAGTTTTTATTAATTTTTTTTTTTTTTTGTAGTTAAAGAAAATTAGCTTTAAAAAAGTGAAAAAATAATAATGAAGAAAGAATGCATACTAGCATTATCATGAGATTTAGGTATTCACATATTGGAGTAAACTTCACTCCAAAAAGGATAATACACACACACACACACACACACACATATATATATATATATATATATATATATATTTGTAAGGACTCAATTTGTAACGATCCTAAAACCAGTCTTGGGTTCGTACGTTAAAAGACCCAAACAATATAATTTGTAGAGCGTGGGCTTGAAAGGCTAGGCCTTGGTCACCGAACGGTAGTTAATCAAGGTTTCCATAGCGATTTGCACAAGGATGAACCTGACGTGTTTAATAATAATCTCTTCCGGTGCGTCATGAGTGGCTTCGGTCCTTAGACCTCGTCCAAAGAGCTTCATGTCCTTATTATTCTCCTTTTTTAGGACTCCATGGTCTGGAAGCCCCCCCTTTGGCGCATAAGTCTTCACATTATATAGCCCGTCTCGGTTGATCCTGACCCTCCACCTGTTTATCAGACAGGTACCTATTTAAATATCTGTCCCATTAGCCGCCTCCCCCTGCCTTTTGTTAGTTGTACTAACCGAAACCACACTGTTCAAGCGTCTTTTCTCATTAATATGGCTGGGACGTTTGTGGGCGCATTCAATACGGAGGTGACGTGTTTATCTTGAACCACTCCCACTACGTACCCCCATGTGAGTCCCATTCTACTCATCTCTTCCTCTGGGGGCGCCCCGGAGGTTGCCTTTGGCGACATGCCGCTCTTTCTTTTGAAGTTTTGGGATGCCGAGGATAGGATCATCCTCGGCTGCCTCTATAGGCTATTTGGTCTTTCCCTACTCGTCCTCGGCAACTACCCTCCTCAGAATGGGCCCTGGGCCCTAGTGGAAAGTGGGCCGGGTCGTAAGTTCTCTAGCCTCACAATATTTATATATATATAGGTAGAGTTTCATTTGATATAGAATTTAAATCCTATTGGAATTATGATTTTTAATCAATGTGTTTGTTGCTACCTCATAAATCCCATAAAAAGTCGAATAAAAAAAGGTCATTGGAATAGAAAGAAAAAATAACACATTTTTTATGGAAAAAAAGAAAACATTTTTTTTTTATAACAAAAAACAAAACAAACGTTGATATATGTATATGTTTACTCCATCATTATATATAGATATTTTATTTTTAGAAGAAAGAGAAGGTGTTTACTTTAAACTCAAATACTTATTATGTTATTTACAATTTTTTTTTTTTTTTTTTACTTTATCCAAAACATTTTTGGTAAATAAGGATTAGATGGATCAGATGAAGAATTTGAATTGTAGTTAAATTAAGATATTTATCGACTTAGAAATGATAGGAGAAGAGAAATTATATATTTAAAAAAAAAATCTAAAAATCTAAACAAATTTTTGCAATATAATACAGCCACTTAGCGCAACCATGGCTTCTAAGCCCAACTTTTATTATATAGTACTAGAATTATGCTCGTACGATACACGACTTAATCAAGAATAATGTGTAAACTGAAGAATTTTTTTATTAATTTAATTAAAATTAAATAATAAAAATAAAATAATCTTTTACATTGGGTTGTATAATGAATGCATATTGTGTATGACTAAGGATTTTATATAATAATAAAAAAAAAAATCAAATATATGTCTAGTAATGGAAGATGATAGATAACTATATAACTCTTTTTCTTTTCATTTCTTTTTTTATGAGAAAAAAAAGTACTCACCATTGCATATATAAATGCAAAAACCTTGAATTCAATAATTATAAAAATCCAAAAATAATAATTGAAAGCATATTTAGGTGGTAACCTTAATTCAATAGTCAAGAACAATCCGAATTACTAAACTTTAAAAAATGAAAGTGGAGAAACTCAAATGGTAATTTAATTTTTTTCTTTGAAAGATGGGAATGAGGCACCAAAACTTGGGCAAGTTTCACGCTACAAAAGAAAAAAGAGGGTTTATATATACACAAAAACTTCAATATTTTTTTTTAATAAAAAAAACTAAAGGTAAAACCTTGGCAATAAAGGTCCGTTTGGATAGAACTTATTTTGCTGAAACTGGAAACTGAAAACTGAAAACACTGTAGCAAAATAATTTTTAAATATGTGAATAGTACCGTGGGACCCATTTTTAATGAAAAAATTGTTGAAAAGTGAGATTTTTGGGTCCCATGCATTGTTCACGGGACCCACTGATGTGCTGAAAATGGTTGAAAAGTCAAATAGTGCGGCTACTGTTCATGAACAGTGCATGAATAGTAGCCACACTATCTCCTGAAACACGTGCCAAAAAAAAAAAGAAAAAAAAAAGGGAAAATACAAAACTCAAAACGCCAAACACTAGATGTGTATCCAAACCCCACCTAAATTTGCATTGATAATTGAAAAACTTTTAAGATTTGATGAGAATTGAGAAGTAAATAACTTCATTAGCATTGAGATATGATGAGAATTGAGAAGTAAAACATGTTATAATAATTAAACAAAAACCTATTCAATTCAATTATAATAAAAAAAAAATCATAGTATACAAATACATACCTTTGCAGGTGCTGTAGATAGAAAAATGGAAGACTAAACCAAAAAACCAATAGGTTGGAGAATGAAAAAAACACCTAATAACTATGTATATATATATACACTCCACCTAAAAGGAAACCATGTAAAAATCAAATACCCTACATACCATTATGCGTGGTATTCAAATTCATTAAACTTTTTTTTTTTTTTTTATGGGACGTTTAAAATTTTTATAAGAAAAAAAAAAAAAAAACCTAATTTTATATCATATGTATCAAACTTTTCTTGAGCATTTCAAATTTGTATCTTCACCAACCATTTTTTTTTTTTTTGGGATATATACGATTTTTTGGAGAAAAAAAAAGTTTGATATGGTTTTTTTTTTTAAAAGAAATTTGGATAAAATTTTGGATATCAATTAAAGCATATTATATCGTAATGGTGTTCTGATAAAATTTTTTACATAAAAAAAACAGAGAATGTATAAAATTTTATATCTAGTGGAGAGAAAGAGTTGATATGAAGATACAAAGGTAGAGTTTAAAGTTTCTATATATTAAAAGAAAGTCTATCCAAATTTTTTTTTTTTTTTTTCCTTAAGAGAAGTCTATTTCTATCCAAAGAAGAGATTGATATATAATATATATTATTAAATCATTAAGTTTTTGTGTTCATCAAAATCTTTCCTTCTTTTTAGTACTATATGTCCAATACAGCTGGGTTTATTTGAATGTCTAATATCTACTTAGAAATTATAGGAGAAGAAAAATTATATATTATTTTTCTTAAAATCTAAAAATCAAATAAATTTTTTGCAATTTGGTAAAGCCACTTGGCGCAACCACAGCTTCTAAACTCAACTTTTATTATCCTAAAAATCTAAGAAATATTCTAAAAATCTAAGAATTTTTTTGCAATTTGATGAAGCCATTTAGCACAACCACAGTTTCTAAGCTCAACTTTTATTATATAGTAGATGATATGATATGATATAGAGTCATATTCAAATTTCAAACCTCGAGGTAAAATTACAAAGAAACTCTCCCACGAAGGAAATAAATGGAAGGTAATCAATAGAGGTTACGTATGAATAAACACCTATCCCCAATGCGCACGCACACTTTTCATAAAATTTTTGAGGGAAATCTTTCTAACTTACATTTTGCTTAGGAGGGGGAAAGGAATGAGCCAACATGAATTAATATCCAAATTGTAGCAATTGAACCTACATGATAAATTAAGTTTTATCAAGTAAATATTGTAACTTTTTTGGAAAGAATATTAAGCGAGCATAATTATTAGCAAATTTATTTTTCTAAGATATAAATGAATATTTTGCAAACAAAACTTTCATTGAATTTGTAAGAAGATTTAAACAATTCTTTGTTTCTTCTTCTTTGATTGCACATTAGGGTTCCAATTTCAAAAATCCATAACCTCAATATGAAACATTCAATTACTAAATGAAAAATATCAATTAAACAAAATTTTAAATAAAACTTAGGATACTAGTCCTTAATATTGTCAATTATCTGATTAATGTTGCAATATCAAAATAGTTTGTTTTTTAAATTATTGTGATTTTTTTGCATGCCATACCTAGATAGAAGGCATTAATGATGGAAGATATGTAACATGCAAGCTATAGGAATACGAAGATTATTATTAGAAAGTCTCTTCAGAAGAATTTTATGTTTTTATTTGTGATTACTTGCATTCGATAAAGAAAATAATAAAATTAATCACCAAAAAGATTTTAAATAAAAATTGAAAAAGAGAAAAATATAAAGCCAAAAATAGCTAATGAAAACTTTGAAACCAATATGAACAAAACCCACCTCTATGACTATGATTGTTTAACAATACGCCGCACTAAAGTCACAGAAAATAAAGAACCCTTAATCAAAAGAGAGACATCTTTATGAAAGAATATACACAAACTATTAAAGAAAGAACATACTCACACACAAACTATTAAAGAAAGAATATACACAAACACACGGGTTATGAAAGTAAAAATACAAAAAAAATATGAAAAACAAAAGAAACAAAAGCTATGAAGAGAAAGTCACATACCTAGAGAACAAAGAGTTTCTAGAAATAAAAGAAAGGGCAAAGAGGGTTTTGGTGGTGTGCGCTGTATATATACTACCAGAGAAGTAGCCAATTTGCATGTCTCTTTTGTGATATGGTTCTTTACAACAATCTTATTATCGAAAAATCCTAGTAACAGTGGGAAGTCTTATTATCAGAAATCCTGGTAATAGTGGGACTAGGAAAGAATTCCTAATTATCAAAAATCCTAGAAACACTGGGACTTTTCTAGTTCTACTTGGTGAAAAAAAAAAAAAAAAAATTTCTTTTGTGGAATCAACCATTCCCTTTCTTTTACTTTATAAAGAAATGAAATTATGTTTATTAAAATAAGCAAATTCTGTTATGTCATGGTTGCAGGAGCCTATCCATCGTATAGAGGCTTCAAGGACATCCTGGTATATCTGTCGAGGCAAAGTAAGGACCTAAAAGATCGAATGTAATGATACATAGACAAGTAAATTCCCTATAAATTCTAAGATACTTCTTTACTTTAATTGAATGAAATTAAGAATTAAGTAAGGGTATCTTTCGTTCGAAGGGATGTAAACTACTCAACAATTTTACATTTCATTGATTTTACATCGTGGGAAAAGAATTCCTAATTATCAGAAATCCTAGTAACACCGGGATTGGGAAAAGAATTCCTAAGCAGAGCCAACAAAGAGTAGCTAATTAATCAATCTAATATAAAGCCAAATAAAAAAGAATTAGAAGAAAAAAAAATTATGTGTCAACATATTATGAAGTTTACAATAAGTCAAACATTTTCGTTTGTTTAGATATTATATAAGTAGAATATAGAAATTAGATGGCAAAATTCTTATATATATAAAAATAATTAAAAAAATGATTAAAAATTGACTAAAAAACTTGACCAAGCATAATCAGAGAGAAAGGAAAAAAAAGAAGAAGAAGAAAAGAAAGAGTTGGTTTATAGATAAAGATAATACTAATACTGGTTTTAAAAAAAAAAACTCTACATATGCCAACGTTTGTTTCCTATACGATTTAAAATTTTTGTTGATGGAAGTGTCGTATACGATTTAAATTCTACTAAGTTGGGATATACCAAATTCCTTGCACAACTAAACTAATAATAATAATAACAAAATGATTAAAAATCAACCAAAAAAACCTTTGACCCCTGCGTTACCAGTCAACCTAAAAAACAAAACAACAGAAAACGACATAGCTAGAAATTGAATTAAGAAACAGCTCAGTTATTACATCACCCCAAATTGGGGTCACTTGACAAAATCACAACTGTTATTGTCTTTCGCAGCAATACTCTCTTCTCCTTTCTCTTTGCTTTTACTCTCTGCACTGACCACTCGACCTCTCTCTTCCATTCATTCCACCACAATATTCAACCCCCCAAAAACAAAAACTAAGTCTAATTCTCTAACACCAATTTTTTTTTTTTTAAAGAAAAAAAATCCAATAATTCAAAACCAAATTCCACTTCTGTTACAGATCTCAAACTCCCACCTTTTGATCTGTAACAGATTACCCAAAAGCCGTAACGTTTGCTTTTTTCTTTATCTTTTTTTTTAAATCTAAATTTTCTGGGAAAACAGTTTGCCCGGAAATCATTTTCTTGTAATTAAAGAGTATGAGGCGGAGACCTGTGGATTTTCGGAGGCCAGTGAGGAGGCGATTTCCGAATGTGTTGTGGTGGGTATTGTGTGGAGTAGCGGTTCTGCTTTTCATTTTTGTTTTGAGCAAAGGGAGTCAGATTGAGTCAAGGCCAACAATTCCTCAGGTAAAACAAAGATCTGGGTTTTGTTTCTTTTTAATTCATCTGTTTGGAACTTTGGATTTCTCTCTGTTTGATTGCCGAGAAAACGTGGGAAAGTGAGGGAAGTTGTTTAATATTGAACATTGAGAATTGGGTTTTTGGGTAATTTTAGAATTTGAGGGTACAAATTACTTAATTGGGTTGTGGGTAATACTGGCATTTGGTCTAATTGGGGTGAGCTTTTTCAATTCTAGAGAATGTGAAATGGATGTGATTGCTGTGACAAAACCTGGTTTATCATTTAGACGTGTAGAGATTCAGTCGTTCAGATTTAATGCTGCTGCAAGTGTAATTGTAACTGAGGTGGGATTTTGGAAGCAGCTTAGGTTGCAATACTACTAGCCAGGACTCTTTAAGGTGAATTAAGCTGTGTTGATAATGATATCAGTGTCCTCATAGCTTGTTTATTTGCATGGTTGAATTTTTATCTGAACTGCTCTATGAAAATTAAAGTGGCATATGTAAATGGTGTGTGTCTAATGGGGAGGATGGGGGTGGGGGTGGGGTTCACAAGTGTTATGTAGTGTGCTCCAGCTGATTCTCAGCTGATAGTTTTTTTTTAAATAGAAATTTTTAGAAGCAGCATGGCTTGGTTACTGATCATCCCAAAGCAACCTGGAAGAATAAATGGTTTAGCGTGTGGAATAGATGTATTAAGTAAATAAATTAGGCTTAAGGTAAACTAACGCCGATCAGTTAAATGGACATAAGAATCTACTTTCAAATGCAATCGGTACTTTATTTTCGACCTATTTGATGCATTTAAGATGCTCAACTTTTCTCTGACCAAGTTGAAACAGAGAAGATGCTGAACTTTTTATTTGGATTAGAACTTGTTAGGCTGTAGGGGTGAATGAACATGTTATGATCCGGATTATTTATTAGGTTTCATTCTCAGTACTTGTACTGTCAAAGTTTAGAAATAAAAACCAAACTTTAAGTTTTGTAAAATCTTTAAGTTCTGGAGTTGAATTGTAGCACAATACAAATTGTTAGTCCTGATAATAGTGTTGTTAGGATGCTGCTGTTTCGGGGTGACACTATCATGATAGTGTCACCCTTCTGAGTTCTTGCTCAGAAGTACTCTTGACTCTTCTTCCTCCCCTCTCTTTTCCCTGAAACAAAGTGAGAACTATGTTATATGATCTTTACTTTTTCTAATCTCTTTTGGAAAATTAAGAAAATGGGTGTATGTCTTCCTGATCTGCAGAGACCTTACAGGCATGATAGAATAATGGAAGGCCTTAACATTACTGAAGAAATGTTGAGCCCTGACTCTGTCGCCAGGCAACTCAGTGACCAAATTTCTCTTGCAAAAGCTTTTGTGGTAATAGCAAAGGAGAGCAACAACCTTCAATTTGCTTGGGAATTAAGTGCCCAGATTCGTAATTCACAGATCCTCCTCTCAAATGCTGCAATAAGGCGAACACCCTTGACAACCAGTGAATCAGAAACTTCGATCCGAGATATGGCAGTTTTGCTCTACCAAGCTCAGCAACTCCATTATGACAGTGCCACCATGATCATGAGACTGAAAGCCAGAATCCAAGCTCTCGAAGAACAAATGAGTTCTGTGAGTGAAAAGAGTTCAAAATATGGACAAATAGCTGCTGAAGAAGTCCCAAAAAGTTTATATTGCCTTGGTGTTCGCTTAACGACAGAGTGGTTTGGAAATGTAAACATACAGAGGAAACTTCAGGAAAAAAAGCAACTAGACATGAAACTTAAAGACAACAATCTCTATCATTTCTGTGTCTTTTCAGACAACATCCTTGCTACTTCAGTTGTGGTCAATTCAACTGCTTTAAATTCCAACAATCCAGATATGGTTGTTTTCCATCTTGTAACCGATGAAATAAATTATGCTCCAATGAAGGCTTGGTTTGCCATGAATGATTTTCGAGGAGTGACTGTTGAGGTTCAAAAGTTTGATGACTTTAGTTGGTTAAATGCTTCTTATGTTCCTGTTCTTAAGCAACTTCAAGACTCTGAAACTCAAAGCTATTATTTCTCTGGCAATAGTGATGATGGCCGGACTCCAATCAAGTTTCGGAACCCTAAGTATTTATCCATGCTTAACCACCTCAGGTTTTATATCCCAGAAGTATTTCCTGCATTGAAGAAAGTGGTATTTCTCGACGATGATGTTGTGGTTCAAAAGGATCTGTCTGCTCTTTTCACCATTGATTTGAACAGCAATGTCAATGGAGCTGTTGAGACATGCATGGAAACATTTCATAGATACCACAAGTACTTGAATTACTCTCACCCTCTTATAAGAGCGCACTTTGACCCTGATGCATGTGGATGGGCTTTTGGGATGAATGTTTTTGACCTGGTAGAGTGGAGGAAAAGGAATGTAACTGGTATCTACCACTACTGGCAGGAAAGGAATGTTGACCGGACTTTGTGGAAACTTGGCACACTGCCACCTGGACTGTTGACATTCTATGGATTGACAGAGCCTTTGGATTCCTCATGGCATGTTTTGGGGCTTGGTTACACAAATGTTGATCCTCAGGCAATAGAGAAGGGTGCTGTACTGCACTTCAATGGAAATTCAAAGCCATGGTTGAAGATTGGGATTGAAAAATACAAGCCCCTTTGGGAGAAACATGTTGATTATTCTCATTATCTATTGCAACAGTGCAACTTTCATTGATTTTGGACATGGAAGTTATCTCTTCCATGAAAAATTGGGTGCATGAGAAGATTTGAATTTTGTTCTCAGGAATGCTTGTACGAATTTTTACTACATCAAGCATGGCTCGTGGTTGTAACATGGCTATTTATTGATTCTCTAATTTCTGTTGTAGTACAGATGTTCATTTTTATATCGATTATTCAATGATATTAATGTTTAGTTTTGTTCCTTGCGCTTATTCCAGTTTATGTCATTTAAACTGACATGTGAACCTTTTCCATGCCGCTATCTAATGCAATTCATTACTTCTCTTTACTATGTACTTTATTTTCTTCTACAAGAACTCAGAAGGTCGTGGAGTACGTAGAGCAGGATTCTAATGCTCTTTGATTACTATTATTACAAGGAAGGGAGGCAGCTAAAATGATGCTTGACCAGCAACAGAAAACAAATAGTGGCCTCTTGACAAAACAGAATTCGGATACTAGTTCCTCTGCTGATCCATTAATTATTAAAGATACTCAGGCTTCAATTGCTGAAAGTCCTGACAGTCTCACTTTCTACCCAAGAAAAACTGGCTCCTAAGAGCATGCCATATGATCTTTTGCATATATGCATAACTTTTCTATAAAGCTTTGATCTTTTGCATATTTAAAAGCAGTTAAGCAGTCATGAATTGAGGTTCCTGCAAAGCCAATCAAGGATTATGCAGTGCGGCCTGATTAAAAAAAACCAGTGTTTTTGCTTTCCTTCAAAGTGAAGTCAGTGGATTAATTTACTGAAAGTTAGATATAATTTAGTGCACTCATTGCCTAATATCCTTCAAAAAAGAGAAATGCTTTGTATCCGCTAATGCATAGCTCGCCCATAAACTCAATGAAAGAAACTTCATTAATCTATTAATGCATTGACTTGGAAAATAAAAGTTATATACATCAAAATTGGAACTTAGAAAGGCATCACAAAAAAAATAATAAAATAATAATAATAATAATAATTTTTATGAGAAACCAGTACACTAAATTTATTACATTAAAATATAAAGTTTGTAAAAGTTATATACATCAAAATTTATCACCCTAAAAGACATCAGGATGGAAGTTGGAGTTTGCCGGAATGGAAGTGTTACATAGAGCCTGATTCAAATGCATTGATAAGCCATAATTGTTGAACGGAAGCATTGTCAACTTGTCTTTTAGAGCAATTACATCAGCTTATACATAAGATTCCGTCTATTTTACACTTAAAACCTACTTTTTCTATTTTACACTATCATTTTTACAAAACATTCACATCAGTTTATCTATTTTACACAATATTTTAATAAAATATTTGTGGGGCCCGGCCCAGAAATGATGGGCTATTCCAAATTCAGGCCCGTCCGAGGAGCGTCCTGTCCGAAGAGAAACCACGTATGAAGCATTACTCAATCCCAATAAACGCCAAGGAAACCTGTCCGAGGAGTAACACCTCCTCGGACCTCACGAAGCCCAGACGAGGAGCTCTCCCCAGCCACTTCAGTTCATCCTCCCAACATATAAAATGAATAAAATCCAAAATATCCCATGGAGAGCTACCACCACATTAATTGCGCCCCAACCACCCTCTTGGCCGCATTAATGAGGAAATGACCCTTGAACAGTACCGCCTTGGCCTCTGCAACTCACATGGGGAGAGATGAAGGCGTCTGATGGGACAACCACTCAAGTAGGTGCTTAGATGGTCAACAAGTGTAGGGTTGAGATGAGAGAAGGGAGCTATATAATGTAGTGGAGTCCCTTAGAGAAGGGGACGAAAATTCTGTATGAGGAACTGAAGAAATAAACTTATACATGAGAGATTCCATTTTCGTATCTTTATTTTCTGCAACCATATTGCCCATGCATCAGACTGAATAGACTCGCTGAGGCCAAGTTCTTTGACCCATCCTTTATAAATATTTATTGTGAGCTGCGCTTTGGGCTAGGACCTGATCAATCGAATTTGGGCCAGGAAAATCGTGCAACTACAATTGGCGCTGTCTGTGGGGAGAACTAGAGCATCAGCTAGCACAACGGTCAAGCATGGCAGAACTAGGTCCGCACCAGGAGAATCCTCACCAGGCTAACTCCCAACAGACACAACCCGCCGAGTCCTAGAGGCAAAATAATCTCGTCAACCCAGGCCACAGGGGAAATCGTGAGGGAAGTGTGCATACTATCCGAACAAGCCAGAGTCACACTCAGATAGGTAGTCACGTGTCCCAGAAGCAAAATAGTCACCAGGCCATGCAGCGAGAGATAGATGATCTGAAGAGGAAGCTACGACGAGCACAGCGAAGGCGATCTCCTTCAGACTCAGACAAGTCCTCTAATGCGAAGGATGTGAGTTACCGACGGAGGTCAAGGACCCCCCCAAGTGAAACCTTTACCTACGAAAAGGAACTACGCCCTGTGCGGAAGTATGAGAGCCCATCTAGTAAGGGTTCGGGAAACGACGCCATGAAGAAGGCGTTGGATCAGGTTTCAAGGTCCCCCTTCACGTATAGAATTGAAGGGGCTGAGCTGCCTCGACGGTTCAACCAACCGGCGTTCGCCATCTATAGCGGTCGATCAGACCCGGTAGAGCATGTGAGTCAATTTAACCAAAAGATGGCGATCTACTCGCAAAATGAGGCCCTTATGTGTAAAATCTTCCCGTCCAGCTTGGGATCAATGGCGATGAGATGGTTCAACGGCCTGAAGACAAATTCCATAAGCTCTTACAAGCAGCTCACTCGGGATTTCTGCTCTCGCTTTATCACCAACACCAGAGTCCCCAGGCCCCTCGGTTCGCTATTGTCCTTGTCCATGCACGAGGGAGAGACTCTGAAAGCATACTCCGATAGATACTGGGAAGTATATAATGACCTGGATGATAATCACGATGCTGTCGCTATCAGCACGTTCAAAAGCGGCCTCCCCACCGACCATGGCTTAAGGAAATCCCTCACTGGCAAACCGGTTGCCAACGTTGATCAGTTGAAGGATAGGATAGACAAGTACAAAAGAGTGGAGGAAGATCAGCTGCAAGGGAGGGGGAAGGAGAAGGTTATCCACCCCAAAGCAAATGATTTCAGGTCGGAACGGCACAATCATGGTCAGCCGAGGAGAGATTTTTCGCGACAGGCTGGGCAGAGTAACCCGCAAACAGTGAATGCCATATTCAGAGAGCCCGTACAACAGGTATTGGAGAAAGTAAGAGATGAACCCTATTTCAGGTGGCCGGGAAAGATGGCTGGAGAACCTTCCAAACGTAACCAGAACCTGTACTGCTACTATCATCAAGACCATGGGCACACTACTGAGGACTGCAGGAATCTGTGGAATCATCTGGATCAGTTGGTCCGAGAAGGAAAGTTACGTCACCTGCTGCACCCGTCGAGTGGCCACACCGGCCAAGCAACACAAGAGCCTCGAAAGGACGTGACCTTAAGACCACCCACCGGGATGATACATGTCATCTTCGCTGCACCAGGAAGAACGGGACCACCCATCCCCAGGGTGTTAGCTGTTGATCGGCTCCCCTCCGGGAGCAGGCAGAGGGAACACAAAAGGTCAAAAAAGGGAAGCTCTTTGATACTGGGGTTCTCGGATGAGGATAAGAGAGGAACTATTCAACCTCACGATGATGCCTTGGTGGTCACTCTGAGGATTGGGGGCTTTGACGTGAAAAGGGTGTTGGTGGATTCGGGAAGTGCGGTAGGGATAATGTACCCTGATCTATACAAGGGGCTGAACCTGAAGCCAGAAGATATTATTATTAATGAGAATGGCTTAGCACACGTTTTCTTTCATGATTATCCGCCGCTTGCTGGGCTACTGACAACTATTCATAGTTTTAAACAGAACCCAAGTCCTGCATGGCTCCTCGGACCACAGACTTGGGGGAAATTATTACTAATATAAGTTTTAAACAGAACCTAGTCCTGCATGGCTCCACGGACCACAGACTAAGGGGAAATTAATACTTAAGGCAACTATTCATAGTTTTAAACAGAACACAAGTCCTGCATGGCTCCTCGGACCACAGACTTGGGGGAAATTATTACTAATATAAGTTTTAAACAGAACCTAGTCCTGCATGGCTCCACGGACCACAGACTAAGGGGAAATTAATATTTAAGGCAACTATTCATAGTTTTAAACAGAACCCAAGTCCTGCATGGCTCCTCGGACCACAGACTTGGGAAATTATTACTAATATAAGTTTTAAACAGAACCTAGTCCTGCATGGCACCACGGACCACAGACTAAGGGAAATTAATACTTAAGGCAACTATTCATAATTTTAAACAGAACCCAAGTCCTGCATGGCTCCTCGGACCACAGACTTGGGGGAAATTATTACTCATAAGTTTTAAACAGAACTTAGTCCTGCATGGCTCCACGGACCACAGACTAAGGGGAAATTAATACTTAAGGCAACCATTCATAGTTTTAAACAGAACCCAAGTCCTGCATGGCTCCTCGGACCACAGACTTGGGGGAAATTATTACTCATAAGTTTTAAACAGAACCTAGTCCTGCATGGCTCCACGGACCACAGACTAAGGGAAATTAATACTTAAGGCAACCATTCATAGTTTTAAACAGAACCCAAGTCCTGCATGGCTCCTCGGACCACAGACTTGGGGGAAATTATTACTCATAAGTTTTAAACAGAACCTAGTCCTGCATGGCTCCACGGACCACAGACTAAGGGGAAATTAATACTTAAGGCAACCATTCATAGTTTTAAACAGAACCCAAGTCCTGCATGGCTCCTCGGACCACAGACTTGGGGGAAATTATTACTCATAAGTTTTAAACAGAACCTAGTCCTGCATGGCTCCACGGACCACAGACTAAGGGGAAATTAATACTTAAGGCAACTATTCATAGTTTTAAACAGAACCCAAGTCCTGCATGGCTCCTCGGACCACAGACTTGGGGGAAATTATTACTAATATAAGTTTTAAACAGAACCTAGTCCTGCATGGCTCCACGGACCACAGACTAAGGGGAAATTAATACTTAAGACAACTATTCATAGCTTTAAACAGAACCTAAGTCCTGCATGGCTCCTCGGGCCACAGACTTGGGGGAAATTATTGCTTATGGTAGATTGGGAGATCATTACTTAAAGGAAACCATTTTAATACGTGCGCGTAGTCTGGCACCATCGCAACCCTCAGATGCGCAGCCCAAAAACCCATTTTTATCTTGACCGTTTATCTGTATCTACATAGTTGCAAATGTTTAAAGAAGAGCGCTACTGACGTGCATCCATAGTAAGCAAAACGAACATTTTATATTAATATTCCGAGTACATTAGAAGGAGAGGTCCTTACAAAAGAGCGGGAAAATTGGACGACTCTCGGTCAAAAAAGGAAAGAGTACAAAGATCAAAAGCCTAGAAGGCTAAGCCTCAGCAGGAGGATCTCCTTTCTGCTCGGGCTGAGGAGGCGGAACCTCGATGGTAGAGTCTACGACGGGATCATTCGCCATATCGGGCACAAGGACAGCATCAGGCGTCGCCAGATCCTGCTCAGAGGCAGCTTGGACACCATCAGGATGCGCTCGGATCTCTTTAGGATAGAAGATGCTCTCGGGCAGTCTCAGCGCCGAGTCAGCAGGAACTCCTGCAGCGTCGAGGGCACGAGACCATGAGATATCGCAATACTCCCGGCATACCTCGGGGATTTCCTCGGATAGCCTGGCCTCCGTCTCTTCGGCCCCGAGCTGGCGTGCGGCACTCTTCTCAGCCTCTGTGGCCTCTCGGATCAGTTGGGCCTCCTCTTTGGCCCGTCGCAGCTCATCCTCGACCCTTTGCAGAGCGGTCTTGAGATCCTGCACTGCCTGTTTCTCGGTGGCAAGGTTAATCTGGGTCGAGAACAGCTCCTTGCGCTGGTCCTCCGCCTGGGCCTCAGCACTCTTCAAACCAGCCTCTGCAGACTTGCGCCGGTTCTCCGACTCCTTGAACTTGTCCATAAGTTCAGCGTAATCGTGCTGGAGGGACCCCAAGGTTTTCTCCACCTCCGCTCGCGCCTGGTTCTCGACCTCAGCCCGACTACTGTTACCACGGCAAAATTCCTCAGCCACGAACACCTGCTGGGTAATCTACAAACGAAACAAGATTGCTGTAATCTAAGGTCAAATAAATTAATGAAACAGTAAAAGGATTACTTACCATCGCGAGATCCCTTTTAAGGGATAGGAAGATCTCGGGCTGAGAGAACCGCCTATAAGCCTCCATATCCCGAGGAAGGAGTAGGGGCTGCTCTAAGGCCTCGGCCACGTAGCCCGCCCGGCCTCGATTGTACTCTCGGATCGAAGCATTGTAGGGAATGGCCACCCCATCCAGCTCCAATCTGGGGCCCCATACACGCGGGGTAGCACGTACATCCGCAAGAGTCTCCTCGTCTCGACTCTCCGAGGAGTTGCCCCTTCTGCTCCTTGGCGCGCGAGTGGTTTTTTGCTGCTTGGTCGGTTGGGCAACCACCTCGCCCTCCTCAGGAGTGTCGGCCGGCCTTTTCTTCTTTAAGTCCGGATTAACCTTAAGGCCAAGGTCTGAGGTGTCCGTAGGAGCCACAGGAGGGAGGGTCTTGCCCTGTGGTGGAGTTGGCGCCTTCGAGGACTGTCCTTTCGGCAACCGGCCTTTCCCTCGGGAGGCCATCAGCTCCTTTAGAGTTTTTCCTTTTTCTGCCATGGGCTCTATCTCCTCGTCCGAAGTATCGTCCGAGCAGATAACGATGGAAGGAACACCAACTGCAGAATGTCGGTCCCGCTCTCCTTCGGGATCAGAAAATTCCACCAGGGGGGTCTGTTGAACTTCCTCCTCAAAATAAAACTCGTCTATTTCTGCCTCAAGGGAAAGACGAGATGATTCAGCTTCCTCTTCGACCTGAGCGGCAGCACCAGGCTCGTTTGGCGGAGGTAGCTGCTCTGCCAAGTAAGGATCTCTAACACCGGGCAACACAACTGGTGGCAGATCGTGTTCAGCTAGGAGCCCGTCCCTGGACACGTCAATCCTAGCCAACCTCGGACTACCAGCCCTTATGGCGTGACCGATAGCCTGGAAAGAGCTGCTCAGGGGTTGATAGCCCAGAACCAGATGGGCAGCACGCAACTGCCCGTCCTCGGAAACGTAGATCTCCGACCTAAGAAGGTAGTTCAGCGCTGGCACGTTCACAAAGTTTAGCCGAGGGGCGACGTGAATTTTATCTGCAAACAATCAAGGAAAAGAGGATTAGTCCACAAAATCTTCCAATTATAAAGAAAGCAAAAAGTGTAACCCCTCAATGCTAAATCCTATCCCAAAAGGGACCGATCCTAGAGACGCCGCACCTGGGTTTCCTGCCCGAGTTGGACAATGAATACCGTCGAACCACTCCCCAGAAGCAATAAGGAAATCATTCTTCACTGTCTTATTGGATATTGGGAGACAAGAGATCAACCTAACGTCCTCGTTCCGGGATTTAAGATAATACCCCTCATCTCCGAGGCGATGACATTCGTACAGATAAGCCACATCGTGCCAAGTAAGGCCTAGATTCATCCGCTCGTTTAAGACATCTACACAGCCTAGTATCTTGAACATATTCGGGGCACACTGGTACGGCGTCAACCTATGGTTGAACAAGTACTTCCTTGTAATCCTACGCATGGGAAGTGTCATCCCTCCCTCTATGAAGGCAATCATGGGGATAACGACTTCTCCCGCACACCTATCTGTCAATATTCTTTCAAGAGGACAGTACCGCAGCCCAACCCCCGGGGGAATGTGATATTTAGCCCTAAAGGCCTCCATAGCGGCGGGGGTGTTAACTAATTTCTCAAATCTACCCATCTGGACTGAACCAGGGAACAAAAGTAAAGACTCAGAAAAAAAAAAGTAGAGTCCGAGGAGGAAATTGAAACAGCAAGATGAACGAAATGTACTGGTACCTTCACAAAACGTTCAATGAGGCGCCTGGGAATCTCTCGTGGACGAAACGCTTCACAAAAACGGCTACGATGGCGTAACGGTCGCAAGTGTTCATGTATCTCTGGGGTTCGATGGAGTTCTCTGGAAGCCTCTAAGGTTTGTGAAATGCAGATAAAAGAAGAAACTGAACCCCTATGACGTCTTATATAGCCAGGAGGAGAGAGAAAAGATTGGTCCTGCCTAAAAGTACGGGAAAAAACGATAGCCGTTCGATCTACGCCACACCGTTGGATAAGGGAACATAACGCCTCCAGAAGTTAATGGCCGCGCCTCGTAAATTGCAGCGCGTCAGAAGTAACGGTCCGCACGCGCGCCACACGCTCTCCTTATTTCCACCCTCTCCCAAATATCAAAACCCCGTCTTTTCCTCCTCGGAGGGAGATAGAAACCGGAGTTTTGAGGGGCTAATGTGGGGCCCGGCCCAGAAATGATGGGCTATTCCAAATTCAGGCCCGTCCGAGGAGCGTCCTGTCCGAAGAGAAACCACGTATGAAGCATTACTCAATCCCAATAAACGCCAAGGAAACCTGTCCGAGGAGTAACACCTCCTCGGACCTCACGAAGCCCAGACGAGGAGCTCTCCCCAGCCACTTCAGTTCATCCTCCCAACATATAAAATGAATAAAATCCAAAATATCCCATGGAGAGCTACCACCACATTAATTGCGCCCCAACCACCCTCTTGGCCGCATTAATGAGGAAATGACCCTTGAACAGTACCGCCTTGGCCTCTGCAACTCACATGGGGAGAGATGAAGGCGTCTGATGGGACAACCACTCAAGTAGGTGCTTAGATGGTCAACAAGTGTAGGGTTGAGATGAGAGAAGGGAGCTATATAATGTAGTGGAGTCCCTTAGAGAAGGGGACGAAAATTCTGTATGAGGAACTGAAGAAATAAACTTATACATGAGAGATTCCATTTTCGTATCTTTATTTTCTGCAACCATATTGCCCATGCATCAGACTGAATAGACTCGCTGAGGCCAAGTTCTTTGACCCATCCTCTACAAATATTTATTGTGGGTTGCGCTTTGGGCCAGGACCTGATCAATCAAATTTGGGCCAGGAAAATCGTGCAACTACAATATTCTTCTTTCCCAATTTTTTTATTATTTTTCTCAACTGCCCATATACAATACGCGCGCTCTCTCTCTCTCTTTGTGCCCTTTTTTTTTCTGATTTGTTTCTCTCTCTACACCCATCTCTCTACCCCTCTCAATACCCATCTGAACAGATCATCTCTCTCTCTCTCTCTCTCTCTCTCTCTCTAAAAAACAACCAACCCAACCAGCCGATCTACGAACCACGTCGGCCGGACTTCTTCACCACTCAAAAACTACCAACCCAACCGGCCGATCCACGAACCACGCCGACTGGACTTCTTCACCGGCCGATCCACGAACCGAGCTCCACAACCCTCTTACAGATCCAACCTCCCGGGTCTTTTTCTAGACCCATCGACCCGGATCGCTCGCTATCAATGGCTTTTTCTACCACTCCGTTAAGCTTCACACTTTTCAACAAACCTCTCCAATATTGCCACTCTCACCCACAAGCACCGATCGTTCCAATCAAGCACCGATCTATCTCTCTTCTTTTTTTTTTTCTTTTTTTTTTTTTGGTAAACCGATCTATCTCTCTGTTGGTTTGTTTGTGTGTGGGTGTGTTTGTGTGTTGATTTGTCTGTGTGAATGTTTTTGTGTGTGGGTGTGGGTGTGTTTGTGTGCATCTGAGGAAGAAGAAGATGAGGAGAGGAAAGTAACTGACTTCGTTGTGCACAGAGAAGAGGGAGAAAAAAAGGTGCGAATGAAAATTAATAAAATAATAAATACACATGCTACAGTAACCATGCATATATGTACAGTTACTGTAGCAATTGTGTATAAATGCACAATTATGCACAAGCTGGTGTAGATGTATTTTTGCTCAAATTGTGTAAAATTAGTCACTTTTTCCATTTTGCACAATTATACCCAAGCTGATGTAATTGCTTAGATGCTTTATTTCTTGTTCCTTATTATTGCATTGTTCCAGACGTTCATGTTGGACAACCACAGCACGTTTGAGAATGGTATTTTCCTGTGTTATGTGTTCAAGTTCTTGATTCTTCCTTTCAAGTTCTTGATTCTTCTATTCAAGTTCCTCATTCTTCTTTTCAAGTTCTTGATTCTTCTTTCCTAGTTCTTGAATCATCCTGTCAGCTTGTTTCTCCAACAAGCTGATTCGGTTGTGGAGAGGGGCGGTAATAGTTCTTTCAAAACCCTCCAACAGATTGTTAGTACAGACTTGAGCCTCATCCATGCTGCCAACAGCTGTGAGTGTCTTCAGAAGTAAATCCCTAATCCAGTCAACACCATTGTTAGAGTTAGACTTGAGGGGCAACGCCTCACCATGTTGGTTTTTGATGGGCTTAGAGTAGCGTGTTTTCTTAGAAACAACAGGAGATGGAGAGAAGTCTGAAAAAGTTCTCTTAATTCCGCAGACCACTGCCATCGTGTTAATTTGTGGGTTTTCTTTGAACTATTAAGCGTTTGGTTTTTACCATTGCTTCTTTTGTTATACTACCTGACATGTCAGTTGCCAACGACTCTCACTTCAATACGGATTTGGTATTCAATCTTTTCTAGGATTTTCCAAAAAAAAAAAAAAAAAAAATAAAATATCATTTTCTTCCATAAAATTTTACAAAAGTTCATTTTTTTATCCCTAAACTTTCAATTTTTTTTTTTTTTTTCCTTCTAAACATTTTAAAATGTTTTAGTTTAATCATTTTGTTAGTTTGCCCTACGTGTTGACATTGCATCTGACTTGAACAAAACTATTTTATTTAAAAAATTTTGAAGACGTGGCACAAAGTTATCGGCACACATGGAAAAAATAATATGACAAAAT
Organism: Quercus lobata; assembly: GCF_001633185.2. Taxonomy (NCBI): domain Eukaryota; kingdom Viridiplantae; phylum Streptophyta; class Magnoliopsida; order Fagales; family Fagaceae; genus Quercus; species Quercus lobata. The sequence goes on from NC_044911.1 coordinate 37,453,613, forward strand.
AATCCCTCACTTAGGGCAGAACCTAGCCTTTTTCCATAGCCATGAAAACCGAAAGCTCAAACTTGTGGGCAGCAACCTCAATCGGTGAGCTAGGATGCACGCACACTTCATTTAAAATGTCGTACATGTGTTCTATCCATGTCGTATCTGTGTTGTGCATTTCAGTGTCGTACTTACTGTTTCATGTTATAATTTTTCAAAAATTACTCATATTGCTGTGTCATACTTGTACCCGTATCTGTACCCGTGTCCGTGCATCCTAGCCAGCAAGCCTACTAAGTGACTCCAAATTGTTAGGTGCGAAGCATGTTCATTGGAAGTGGAAGTGGTCTTCATGTTGTTTGGGTCTATGAATCTACAAAATAAGTCTAGGAAAATACTGAAATTAGTTCAAATCTAAGTAGTGGCAGTGTAAGTTCTCCGGTTCTTTTGAATTACTACAGTAAGTCCTTGAAGTGTGCAAAGACATTCTAAATAGTCTAATGCTCTGTTGGTGCCTATGGAGTAGCAAAAACAAGATTCGACAAAATCAACCACATACCAACCTATAGAGTGATGGCATCTCAAAGTGTTGGGGTTTGGGCATTGTGGAAATATAAGGTTGTGTTCCATCCTAAGTGAGGGGTAATTTCCTCATATATATATATATATATATATATATATATATATATATATATATATTTTTGGGTAAATTACATAATTGGTCCTTATCATTTACACCATATGTTAATTTAGTCCCTAACTTTTTAATTGCATCAATTTGATCCATAATCTTTCAGTTTCGGGTTAATTAGGTCCCTACAGTTATCACCTTGGATGAAAAAACTTGATGTGTCAAATGGAGTAATAAAAAATAATTTTTTATGCCACATTAATCGTCAACTATATCGTTACATCAGATTAAAAATAAATAAACCTTTTTTTTTTTTTTTTTTTTTTTACACGGGAGATCAGAAATTTCAAACCAACAGAAGTAAACAAATTGAAATTTTAGAGATAACCCAACTCTTTAAATTTTTTTTTTTTTTTTTTTTCTATTAATCGAAATTCAACATCCCAATCCAAAGCATAACAATCAAAAAATAATAATGATAATCTGCAAAACCCAAGTTGTCAATTCACTCATAGAATTTTAAAACCCCTAACGAATCTGGAATAAGATTGGGTACCACCGTGGCAGCACGTGACAAAGAGCCTCCTTATCATCATCATCATTCATCATTAAGTCTAGGGAATGCAATTGGGGAACTGAAACCTCAAAGAATTCAAGCTTGGAATTGAACCAAATGCAAAACACGTGGATTGTGTTGTGGTAGTTGGAATAGTATCTTTGGACAAAACATTGGCCCATCTGGGCTTCCATGCCCACCCAACCAAAACCCTGACAAGAACCACTACCCAAAGAGGCACTATGAACATCGTCAACTTGCTTAACACATCAAACTATCGTGGGTCGCTGCAAAATTTCCGATAAAACCGAAACCAAAGCCATTTTCAAATCAATCCAAGAAGACCCAGATGGGCAAAAACACATAAAAATAAAAAAAATAAGAAAAACCCTTGATTTAATCCAATTGGTAAGCGTGAAAGCACAACGATTACTTGAGGGTTTGAGCAGAAATTTTGGATTTTTTCAAAATTTATTTTTAATCTTGGCAGTACAGTTGATATGGAAAATTATTTTTTATTACTCTATTTGACACATCAGATTTTATATCCAAGGGGATAATAGCAGGAATTAAATTGATACGGCACTGAAAAATTAGAAATCAAGTTGATATAATTGAAATGATAGGGACTAAATTGACATATAATATAAAAGATAAGAACTAATTATATAGTTTACCCTTTATTTTTTTAACATGTGCCAATAAATTTGTGCCATGTGTCCAAAAATTTTTAAATAAAATAATTTGGTCAAGCTACCGCATCAACACTCCATTAAGCCATATAAGATATAAACTTAACAGACATAGACTGAAAGATCAAAGATCTAAGTAGGATGTTTTGCAAAATTTAGGGGTGAAATTTTTTTTTTTAAAAATTTAAAAACGAAAAATGAATTTTTGTGAAAGTTTAGGGATGGAAATGATATTTTGTCAAAAAAAAAAAAATCAGTATCTATCTATACCTATATTTTCCTTTGACCATTTGTTAATTTTCTAATATTTTGCCACGTAAGTTTTGGTAGTCTCACAATTTTACACTTCATAATTATTTTATTTATTTATTTTATGTTCCAATTCCAATTAGAACATCTTTAAAAAAAAAAAAAATTCTAATTAGAACACGTCCACACTTGGGAATTTCAGTCCATAACAAGCACTACTATTTTATATATATATATATATATATATATATATATATATAATAAAACGCTACTATTAGAATTTCAAATAGTAAGCAAAAACCCTTAAACCCCTCCCGTAGTACAAGTCTAGCCTCTAAATCTTGGTAAATTTTTTTTTTGGTCATATGCATTTTTCTAATTCTGATCTACTCTCATAGATTATCGTCAACGTACATGTTTTGTCACAATTTATATTAGTGATTTGTTCTGCCTTAGTTTTTATTTGATCAGCGTTCTTTTTTTCTTTTTTTATATGAAAAAAAAAAAATGCATAGAGGGTGGCGACTTGAGTTGGCGTCTTCTACCTGGACATGACCATAGTGACACTTTACTTGTTGGGCCTGGGCCTACAGGAGTAGAGGATCTGGATGAGCCATTATTATGCACTCAGCCCCATCCAAGACGCTAGTAAGCACGAGCCAAGAGCATGGAATTCTAAGTCCTTTCTTTTACACTTTTTTTAAAATTTTTTTTATTTTTTATTTCTCTTTTGTTCACACATTTAGCTTAGAAAGTACTAAACTTTTACTATATTTGTTTGTACTGCTATGCCTAAGACTTTTTCTAGACCATTCCTTCCCTTTAAAAGAGATGGAACAGGCATGTTCCCACTAATTTGAATATAAGATAGAATTGGATTTTGCAACTGAATGGTAGACGGTATCACAAAAAAATTATGATTAAAACGTTCTACGTCAAGGATTTTGGGCAATGTTTTTACATTTTAGAATCTGATTTTAGAATTTTATCTAACAGGTTCACCTTTAAAGCTTGGTACGACTTTTTTATTATTATTTAGTATCTGCTTTAGTTTTTTTTTTTATCTCTTTTGTTCCTGGTGCGGCTGGGCTTGTGACTATTTCTGATTCTCTTATGCGTAACCCTTCTTTGGAGCCTGCTACTAACTTTGATAGGTTTCCTTGGACTCCAACAAGGCTTTGGTCCTGGCAAAGTATTTCTCTAAGTTCCATCTCTTATCTTATCTTTTCTTTTTTGCACTTTTCATTAGTTTTAGTTTTTGCTTAGCTCCTATGAAATTTGTGGTACAAAGTATTTAGCAACATTAGTAATACTCAACCTCTGATTCAAATTTGAGAGGCTCTTCAGCATCAACTTTGATTATTTTTATTATCAAGTTGAGATTTTTATTGGTTTTATCAAGTCATGGGTTAGCTGAGAAAATCCGGTCCTCATATGCAATTGATAGATGATTACTAAGAGAGATGGTAGGAGCAATCTTCAAAAGCCTATCCTAACGTCCTTTCAATTAAAGGTCAATGATTCTTTTCCTTTCAATTTGGAGTGTGGTTTTTGGTGAATAAGGCTAGAAAATATATAGAGGTAAGGTTTAATTAAGGAATAACAACTGAGAAACAGAAGAATATCATATATAAATTGTGCTTAAGATTGCAAAATATATAGCAATGTATAGATCCTGTGAAGTTAGATATGCAACTATTATGCATCTTTCTACAAGGAAATATATGAACTTAATTGAAATTTTATATGATTAATAATGTTATTTATTTATATATTTTATGGATTGTGGCAACATGGTTGAGACTTCTATGCAAACTTTTTTATTATTTTTTATTATACAAGATAGAAATTCTACTCTAGTCTAATCTAAGTGTATATGTGTGTGTGAAATTCTCTCTTGGAGACTTGAATCCCGACTCTTGCCTCCCACACCTTATAAGCATTTATACTTGTGGAGTGACCACTACACCAAAGGTGTGCGGTAGTGACTTCTATGCAAACTATAGATGGAGTAAATGCTAAAAGAAAGTTAGAGGTAATAAATGCCTTAAATTATTTAACACTGTAGCATTGAACAAAGTGAAAATATTTAAAATTTGTTAACTATCTGGTGCATTGCACAAGTTAGTAATTAGTTATTATATATAATAGAAGAAGCCTAGTCCACAAATCCCTCCTGATAAGACACGTATGCTATAAAACACTTAAATGACATGGATAGACACATTGTTGAGATACAAATTTTCGGGCTTTAATGCCATTAGCCCACTCACAAAATACCCACATGAGCTCACACATTATTTTAAACCTACATAAATATTCCCCACATATATATATTACCCAAATATTCTCCATCTTATTGGGCCTTTACAAATACTCCATACACAAGCCCATAAATTGCCTTGACCCTCTCACAAATATTACCCATTATAGCCCACATATTATCCAACGTTTTCACAAAAATACTCACCATATTGAGCCACAAAATTATACCATCTCTATAAAAAGCCCAACAAAACCCTCTACAAAGCCTGTTGCTACACGGCACTCTTACAAAGCCCGTTGTTACATGGCATCTTAAAGCCCATTGCTACACGGCACCCTTACAAAGTCCGTTGCTACACGGCACCCTCACAAAGCCCGTTGCTACATGGCACCCTCACAAAGCCCATTGCTACATGGCAATATTTTTTACAAAATCCTACAAAGCCAAAATGCTAATTTGGCACTATTTTACAAAGCATAAATACTAATTTGACACTATTTCATAAAACCCAAATGCTATTTTAACACCTATTTTACAAAGCCCAAATATTATTTTAGCAACTATTTTACAAAGCCCAAATACTAATTTAGCACTATTTCATAAAACCCAAATGCTATTTTGGCACATATTTTACAAAACCCAAATATTATTTTGGCAACTATTTCATAAAGCCTAAATGCTATTTTGGCACTTATTTCACAAAAACCCAAATACTAATTTGACACTATTTCATAAAACCCAAATGCTATTTTAGTACCTATTTTACAAAGCTCAAATATTATTTTGACAACTATTTTACAAAGCCCAAATACTAATTTGACACTATTTCATAAAACCCAAATGCTATTTTGGCACCTATTTTACAAAGCCCAAATATTATTTTTGCAACTATTTCATAAAGCCTAAATGTTATTTTGGCACTTATTTCCCAAAAAGCCCAAATACTAATTTGACACTATTTCATAAAGTCCAAATACTATTTTGGCACTTATTTCACAAAAGTCCAAATACTAATTTGGCATTATTTCATAAAGCCCAAATATTAATTGACACCTATTTTACAAATCCCAAATACTAATTTGGCACTATTTCATAAAACCCAAATGCTATTTTGGCACATATTTACAAAATTCAAATATTATTTTGACACTTGTTTTACATATACTAAACCCCACACTCATGGGAAATATAATTATTCATCCCTCAAGAAATACCTCTCTGACAAGATTTATAAAAGCCTATGAATATCACCCATGGCAAAACTATTTATTTTGTAGGGACAACTAAGTGTAAGGAAGCTTAACTACAAAACCCAGCTAGACCAGCCCAGCTCACACACAAATTCCAGCAGCAAGAGGTCACGTGAGCTGACCAACCAAAATCCAGCATAACTAAATAACTGGAGCCCATTCCCATCAAGTCCCAACTTGTCTAATAAGATCAGAAGAGGACGCATGTCCATCAGAAGTTAAACCCTTCCTCCACAAGCTGAAATTCCATTATCTCTCATGTTACATAAAGCTTAAAGTGATGTGACAGAAAGTTGAGAAGTTTCAGCCAACTGTCACTTCTTTCTTCTCCAACCCATTCAGTCAAGAACTAAGAGCAACCATGACCAGGCATCAAAGCTCTTGAAACAACTTTAAATCAATACATTTCATACTAAAAACGTATATTCTCTAGTTCATGGACTAAGCATATGAACCCCAAATGGGGAAATTTAGGAAAATATGGTTTGGAGGGCACCAAGGGGATCCCAACAGAGTTCCCAACAAGGGCTCCAAAGATTGACACCTAGCTTGGGGTGATCCAATCTGCCCTAGGAAGCTCTAATTCTAGCTGCAGCATAACCAAGATCATTAGCCTAAAGCATGCTCTAATCCCATCAGCTAAGGCCAATCAGCATTCAATGCTAAGTCAAAATCCTAGCTATTATTACCGAAAACAGCAACTACCTTCTAAAAGTTAAGCTTACAACTATTAGCTAAAATCTCAGGAATGATTCTCTAAGGATTTTCTAAGGATTGGGAAAGATTTAGTAGAGATTATTTGCTAATCAACCCCTAAAAACCTAGATATAAATGGAACTCTCCATTAATGCTGAAGGAGGGGACCAAGATACACTAAGACATACACCAGGAAAGATTTTTCCTTAACCTCTCTGTTTAGACCATCTCTAAGCTATGAAAAAAGCACTGAGTTCTTAGTTTCAAGCCTAAAAACTAAGTCCCCAACTCCTAGCTCAAAAATACTTCTCATAACTCTACTCATAAACACTTATCTACCCCCAGCAGAAAACTCCAGCAACCTTACTATACACTCTCATTCGTTACTCATACTACTCACAAATGACTCTCTCTACTCATTACTCACTATATTCACGAGCATGTCTTGGCACCATAATGATCTTGCTACGCTAGCTGAGATCTCTCTCTCTCCCTTCATCTCACACTAAGTTTTCCTCATTATTTGTCATAATGGAACCCATGATATTTACTTATTCATTTACTATTAATGGTTATGATGTAACTGTTACTATAGAATCTTTCCCTCATATTGTTGTATTAGAAGACTCCTCTCCAGAACTAACGGATGATAAGTCTGAAAGTGTAGATATTTTCCTTAATTTATGAAGTAGCTAACAGCTGGAGGTTTATCATGTTTTATCTTACTTTACCACTGGGCTATTTTTTGTAGAAATACCTTACCGCTGGGTCATTTTTTGCAGAAACATTTTATTGTTGAGTTATTTCTTACAGTATGCTTTTTAACCGTGATGACGTGTCCGCTGTAGGGATTGTTTATGGGCTACTCTTGTCAATCCCAATCTAGGCCCAAAGCATAAAATATAATGGATTCCTTGGATCTTCACCGATAGCCTTTGGGCCGTGCATCAAGCCCATCATTGAGTTTCGGTTTAGACCCCCCAACCCATCATAAATCTCATTTGTCAGAAAGGAAACTTTTTCGCCTCCGACACACATATACCATAAAACAATTAAAACACACAATTTAAATACCGTTTAAACAAAAGGGTCTAACATTTGGTTTTAAACCATTTCAATATTAAAAGGAAAAACACAAACAAAACAATATGAGCAAACAAAAAATCATATCAAAGGGCAGGGGAAAAAAGAAAAAAGAAAGAAAGAAAGACCAGAGATTCCATATTATGTGAGTCGTAGAGAGAACAGAGAGAAATACCACTGGATTACTGCCAACATCAGCATGAAAAGAGATATCAAAGGCCTCTACCATTAAATTTTTCACGTTTTTCACAAGAATCAGGTCAATCCAACATCATAGTATAGGAATACGGCCAACTTATTGAGACTAGTCAAAATATTTCCATGTCAGGATTTTTTCCAATTTTGACTTAAATGAATTTCTCTCTTTCCTTCTATCTTTTCCACACATCTTTGACCTGTTGAATTCTTCTTTCTCAATTAATCTTGACCCTTGGATTCTCTTTGCTTCATGTCTGCATTCTTAGCTCATTAGTTTTAATCTCTTATAAAAGAACAATACACGTAATAAATATATTTTAGAGAATACTTGCAAACTTTCATATTTACGTATAATTGGGGGAATAAAAACTAAATAGATGTGATAATGCCTACCAAAACGAAGATAGTATTGTACTTTTAAGAAATTATCACACCCCCCAACCTGAACATTGCTAGTCCTCTAACAATCACAAAACTCATAAAATCCACACTAACCCTTCCAAGTATACACTAAAGGACAAAAACAAAATAAAAAAGGAAAGGAAAAGAAAAGAAAAGAAAAAAACGATACCACTTTTGCTAGAAAACTTTGTTGCATTTAGCATATGCAATAAGCCTTTAAACCCCTAGACAATCCTTAGTGGATGAGTTGTGTCTTGTGAGGATTTACAGTATACTATCCACAAATGTTAATTAGTTTCTCAAAAGATATGTGTGATGAGACTAAATTATCACTTGAACAAGTAATTCACTAAATATCATAAGATGTTATTCAAGTTCAAGAAGCAAAAAAAACTTAAAAAATGGGTGTCTATGCAAAGCTAATGACCATCTTAACAACCAACATAGAGCACATATGAATTAGAGGAACACACCAAAAAGTTTATCTGCTCCAAACCCTACCAAAATAAGTATTTGTCAAAAGAATTCACTTTGAGATTTGGATGAAGGTTTTTTTTTCTTCTTCTTCTTTTTTTTCAATAGAAAAGATGAATAATGAAATAGCACAATAATCTCATGAAAGATGTCATCTATTGGGAACTACATCATTCCTACCACAAACCCATCTTGGATCAATTAGTCATTCAATCTTGGTTGTAATGGGGGCCAAAAGTGAATGAGTGAAACAAAGAAAGGAAAAGATGCACAAATAATTTCAAAAACATGCTAGATGCCTTTGTAACCATGATTCACAAGAATTGCCTTCTAACAGTTATATTCTCTTTTCATTTATTTTTTTTTTCCTTTCTTTCTTATCATTTTTTTTTCTTCATTTTTCTCTTCTTCTTTAAAAATAAATATACTATTTTCAATAAACAACTTGTACAAAAACCCAATAATGTAAATTTTCAACCAAATTCAACCATAAGAATAATAATAGAACAATTCTTTGCAAACCATTTTTCCAAAACATGATAAATCATCCCCAACATATTTTACTACAAGCATGGCTAGTGGTTGTAACATGGCTATTTATTTATTCTTTAATTTCTTTTGTAGTATAGATTGTTCATTTTTTTTTTTTAATGAAATTATTCAATGATATTAATGTTCAGTTTTGTTCCTTGAGCTTTTTACAGTTTGTCATTTAAACCGGCATGTGAACCTTTTCCATGCCCACTATCTAGTCCAATTCATTACTTTTCTTTACCATGTTCTTTATTTTCTTCTACAAGAACTCAGAAAGTTGTGGCTTAGAGTAGGTTTCTAATGCACTTTGACTACTATAATTACAAGGAGGGGAGGCAACTAAAATGATGCTTGACCAGCAACAGAAAACAAATAGTGGCCTCTTGAAAAATCAGAATTTGGATACTATTATACTACAGGATCCGTTTGAATACAACTTATTTTAGCTGAAACTGAAAACTGAAAATACTGTAGCAAAATAATTTTTAAATGTGTGAAAAATTTACTGTTCACTTATTCTATTCATATGCCATATGCCTGAGTGCACTGTTCATATCCTTTTACTGTTCATATGCCATATGCCTTGGTGCACTGTTCATGAACATGAACGGTGCACTGAGCGCTGGTTTTTTAAAAAAAAAAAAAAAAATTGAAAAAAACGCAAAACGTCCGTTTGGGAAGCACAAACACACGCTAGTTCCTCTCTGCTGACCAATTAATTATTAAAGATAAGATATTCAGACTTCAATTGCTCCTAGATCATATTTAAAAGCAATTAAACAATCATGGATTGAGGTTACAGCAAAGCCAATCACGGATTATGCAGTGTATTTGCTTTCGTTCGTTTAGATATAATTGAGTGCACTCGTGTCATGCATAATATCCTTCAGGAAAGAAATGCTTTGTATCGACTCATGCATATATAGCTCGCCCATAAAACTCAGTTAAACAAACCATAAAGACATCATGAAAGAAACAACCATACACTAAATTTATTGTATTAAAATATAAAATTTGTAAAGGTTACATAGTAAAATTTGTAATATCCCTTAAAAAACATCGGGATGGAAGTTGGAGTTAGCCAGAATGGATGTGCGTTGCAGAGCCTGGTTCAAATGCATTGATAAGGTATAATTGTTGACTTCGACTGTTGTCAGCTTATCTTTATTTAGATGCTTTATCTCTTGTTCTTTATTGTTGCACTGTTCCAGACGTTCATGTTGGACAACCACAGCACGTATGAGGAGGGTATTTTCCTGTGTGATGTGTTCAAGTTCCCAATTCTTCGCTCAAGTTCTTGATTCTTCTGTTCAAGTTCGTAAATCTTTCCTTCAAGTTCTTGACTCTTCCGTTCAAGTTCTTGGGTCACCCTTTCAGCTTGTTTCTCCAACAAGCTGATTTGGTAGTGGAGAGGGACAGTAATGGTTCTTTCAAACAACAGGAGGAGATGGAGATGTAGAAAAGTAAGTGTTTAGTTCTTCGAAAGTTCTCTTAACTGCTGCTACTGCCCTTGTGGATTTATGGTGTTTCTTTCAACTTTCAGGAGAGAGAAGGAACCAACACTCTGGTTTGGTGGGGGCTATAGCTCTACTTTTATTTTATTTTTTGAGAAAGTATAGCTCTTCTTTTATGGTTAAACATAAACATACTCAACTCCTATTCGGTTTCGGAAGTATAAATTTAGTCGGCAACTTAGAATTTAGTAGTAGTCTTCCGTCTTCGCCACGTTTTCGTGAAAAAATCATTTCAGAAGCTTGGTTCTTGACTGCTTCTCACTCTATGATAATAGGATTAGTATCCACTGGGTGCACTGCTTCTCACTCTATGATAATAGGATTAGTATCCACTGGGTGCAATTTCACCCTCCTCTCTCTCTCTCTCTCAAAATTTTTTCACATTTCACTTTTAAAATTTTAACTTTTTACTTTTCTCAACTTTTTTTATAACTTTTTTTAATTAATGGTTGAGATTGAAAATTACTTTTTACAACTATCAATTTTAACAATTGATAGTAATTGTATCAGATATTGCATATTGCACCTAATCTCAATCCATGATAATAAATGTAACCCTTCTGACAGATTCAAGTAAAAAAAAAAAAAAAAAAATTAGTGGATTAAAATAAATTGTCATTCCTGTAATTGTTATTGGGTCAATCTGGAATGACTCGTATATGTATGTATTTTTTTACATTAAAAAACTTTAACATATTTTTCTAACCTTTTTTTCACAATTTTTTCAAAAAAATAAAATAAAATAAAAAAACCTCAAAGAAAAATTAATTTATAAAAAATGCTTAGTGTCATAATTAATTATATTAGTCTAATATCTCACAAAAGTAGAAAAGAAAGTGCATATACATGTCATACATTGAAACATGAAATAAAGTTGAATCATTTATAAACTAATTATGCTCTATTTGTTTTTTTGTAAAATATTTTTAAATATAAAAATTTTTACATATAAATAAAATATTTTCAAATATTTGATATAACAAATAAAAATTTTCAAACACAAACTACCAAAACCAGTGGTTCAACCACCAGGCTACTAGCAACGATTATCGTACAAGTGACTCCAACCACCAAATGAGGAGAGAGTTGTGTGATTTAAAAAAAAAAAAAAAGTTTTACTAAATTTTTAAAGGTAAAGCCGTAAAACGTTTTACAATAGTTAACAAAGAATTTTATAGTCAACGAAAAATACTTTCAAGTTTGACCCAAATTTTAGAATGAAACATAGTAAAATGTTAAAATTGTTTTCCACAAAAATTTTACAGTGTAGCAGTAAATATACCTTTGGGCTAGCCATTTCCTGAAACTTCTTTTGTCATTTTTTTTATATAGTTAGTGATTCAAAAAATAATAATAATGGTAAATTTAGTGTCAGCAATTGATTGATTAATGGGCAGCATGAGCCGTGCTTTATTTATTAGTGGGTGTGGAGCATTATTGTATGGATGGGTCCTGGGTGAGTGTGGTGTGTGGTTGAATAATTGAAAAGCTGGTTGAGTTCTGTCGTTTAGTTTAAAATATTTTTATGAAAAATAAAGACAAAGAGAGAGATAGAGATTATTATTATTTTTTTTTTTTTGAGAAAAGATAGAGATAAAGAGTCAAGAGATAACAACAAAGACAATTACATAATAAAATATAAAAATATCACACAAACTTAACATAGTAAAATTGTCACACTTGTCCACATTGTTAACTCATATTGCTATTAATAAAAAATGAAAGGGACACCGTTGCAATATTTAATTAATATGGATTCAATCATAGATAAATTCTTAAATTTAAAAGAATGTCAAATTCCCTTTTCATAGACAATTGCATTATAATGTATTAAAAAATGATTTTGTATCTTTGTATTGGTTAATATTAAATAGATGCTAATTTGAATTCTCTTGATTTTTTTTGTTAATGCTTTGAACCATCTAGCTTAAAATCATGGCCCCATCCTTTTAGGTAGCAATAAAGTAACCATTGTTAGGCAGATATCGATGTTGCAAGTTGCCTAATATCTTCCCTACGCATAAATGAATTTTTGAATATATTTGAATGGTTGTTGGATACTTTTTTATTATTATCTTAGGAAATGAGACTAGACATACTCTTAATCCTAGATTGATAATAAAATAAACTAGATATTAGGTGGTCATTTATGCCTTAAAAGATCATTTAATAGATGTCAACTCTACTTAGTACTTACCCCTCCAAAAACTGGAAACATCAGCGTTGGGTCGGTGAAATTTGATATCGGACACCCCATTCCCTTTGCAGGACACTCTTTGGATGTCATCTAAACCTATATTAACGTGGTGGTACTTGTCCATTTAATCAAAGTAATAGTGCCTTAATGGATATGAGTTATTATGATTACACACTTACACAAAGATAAGTGTGTAATTTTTTGGACAAAATTTCGATACAAACATCTTTTTTTTTTTTGAGAAAGAAATTTGGTTACAAATTTAATTGTAACCAATAACTATAACTCCACTCAATATATATATATATATATATATATATTTTATATGTGAATATTTTATATGTGAATTTTGACAAATTCAACATTGGATTACATTTTCTTCTTATATTCTCTATGCTTGCAAAATTTTCAGAAGATCAAAGATTAATAGTTATGTCATCAATTGAATATTTACATTTTAAGTTTTTGCAGTCTAAAATTATGCATAAAAATAAGTTTAAAGATCGAATAGTAAATAATATCCAATTGGCATGAAATTTGACATGTGTTAAAAACATAAAGGACATGAAATTCAATTGTTAGATTTTCAAATTATATAGCCATGTTAATTTTTTAGTTTAAATTATAATAATTGATTATAACCAAGTTTAAAACTAAACTTTGGTATAATTTTTTTTGGAATAAAAAATGGCGAACTTTATGTTGCTTTTTTAATGGTAAAAAGGAATTGTGTCTTTTAACTCCATAACGAAAACGAAAACAAAACCAGAAAAGATAAATTAAAGACAAGAACAATGTGTTATCGAAAATTTCTTATCTTATTCCAAAAACATCCAAAGATTTAACAGATTTGCATAGCCTTGGATTCATAGGAGAGGCCAATTGGCCAGAACAAAACAAGACATAGCCCAAATCGTCAGCAACAACAAGAGGGAAGAACTTTAAATCACGTGGTTCATAGTATTTTTATTTTACTGCTTCAGTGTCGACATATGTCCATTTAGCTTCTTAGTAAGAATGTCGTCATTTCGTCGCCATAAATCTATGTACTTTTTCTAAGACCACTCATTGGAAATTGTGGGTTCAATTAAATTTAAATCTCACTCTTCCTGTAAAAAAATGAAAAACAAAACAAAACAAAATTACAAGACCATTTAAGGAAAGTTGCAAGTTGTGTTTTATCCAAAAAACACACCTAAGGTTAGCTCAATTAGATTTCTTTAACCCACCATTATTAAAAGCATGGCTAAATGTGTAATTTTACTTCATTTTTATGTCTCTCCTCCAAAAACACAAAAAACATAAAAATACAAGATCAAAAAGAATCTGGCAGAATCTTTGCATCATGAGATTTCAAATCACGAGTAGGCAACTTAAATTTCAACTAAACCACAAGTGAGAAAGTTGTAATTTGTCCTGGATTATATATATATATATGAGAAATAATAACTAAATGAGTTATTATTACATAATTTTAAAACTCATTTCTAACTAAATAAATTATTATTATTATTATTATTATTATTATTATTATATAAAATTATTAAAATGCATAATTTTGTATATTTGCCCTTATGTATAATATCTCTAATTAAAATTATCAATAAAAACTTTTCTAATTTTTTTTTTATAATTTCTTATTATTAATGAAGAGGGTGATTTGAACTCAAGCAGTTAAATCTTTTCTAATACTTACATAAATAAAGTTATCCTAAAATAATTAATTCCAAACTTAAGATTAAAAAATAAATTGTATTTGTACACCTAGCTAAAAGAAATTTCATTTTTAGTCTTATTTTTTATATTTAAATCATCTGTTTTAGTGTTGATTTTATTCAAATGATTAACACCCTAAATTTTACAACTTGAGTAATGACTATAACTATATTGTGTTTTAGCCTTTAAGAACACATATAGTAATATTACGCAAATGAAAAATAATCCAAATTTCAGAACTTTAAAAAAAATGAAAAAGAAGTTAAGAGCATTAGCATCCAGGGATGCAAAAAATAACCTATTTTACATCTTCAAACACTACTTTATCTATTTTACCAACTCATTTTACAACTCACCCTACATCCCAGTTTTTATTTTTACATACAACCCAATAAATAATATAAAATACCTAATAAAATAATATAAAGTATTATTCTCTCTCTTTATCCTCCCACTCGCTTTTTCTCTTCACACACAATCACAAGATTAAACTATTTTTTTTAACAACCTATGAATAGTAAGGTTGCATATATGCAACCTTACTATTCATAGGTTGCAAATTTTTTTAAGTTTACAAACTCGAATGGAGTGGGTTTTGGGTGGCTTGGGTTGTAAAATAGCAATTAGGGGGTTGTTTACACCCCCCAATGCTAGTGCTCTAAGTAAAGATAGATTTACATAGGAATTTGGACCAATGAATCTAATTTAGCGAAATATTATCTATTATCTAAAAGGATATAGGAGGAATTCTAAATTGAATTTAGTTAGATCAACTTTCAAAGAAATATGAGAGGAATTCCGCATATTAAGAAATTAACACAAAGCATAAACAGAATTTTAAAATATAAAAATAGATAAACATTGATAAAGTTTTAATAATCAATAAGTAAAAGTAACTGGGATCAAATTACACTACAGCACATGAAAGACATATTTTGAACCCAATTTTTATAGTGATAGTCAATTGAAAAAATCAAAACACTTACAAACTAAATACATAGAATAAACAAAATCTAAAACACACAAAACAATTCAAAATTTGAGAATTTAAAAATAAAAAATAAAAAACCAAGAACTTAAATGGTTGTCTCTTGTTTTGCTTCTTTATAGTGAACTTCCTTTTACATAATATCCATACATGAAAATTTAGAAACAAATAAGAATAAGTTAGATGAATTTATTTAATCAAAACTATCATATGCAAATACATACGCCTACGTAAGTTGCAACTTGAAAAAAAAAAAAAAAAAAAAAAACAAAACAAAACAAAAAAACAAAAAACGAAACAAAAACAGGGGTGCAAGAGGGATTAATTTTATGGATAGATCATTAGTGAATATAAATATATATATATATATATATATAAGTTTTGAAATTTTAATAGTATGTTTTTAATTGGAGTAGGATTTAAATTTATGAAACTTAGATAATAAAGTTTTAGCTAAATTAAATTTTATCCCCGATTTGAGGAAATATATCCTAAAAATTAGTAAAATGAAAGATGCAACTTGAGGGGGGGGAGAAAGCGTGGGGTGTTCTGTGGTATTTTGTATTTTAGTTTAGAATTTTTTTTTTTTTTTTTTTTTTTTTTTTTACATTTTTTCTAGCGAAGGAAGCTAAAAAAAAAAAAAAAAAAATTGTTATAGACTTTTAAATTTGTTAAAATTTAAATGATAAAGTTTTATGTAAATTAAACTATTGTTAATTTTATCCCTTAAGTTTAGGAAATATATCCTAACAATTAATAAAAAATTAATCTAATAATTAATGAGGGTAGTTGTTTATTAAGAAAAGAAATTGTTCTAGAGAGAGAAAGAGAGTCATATAAATGTATCAACTCTTTTAAATCTATACAACATGTATATCCTTCCAATACAAATACATACGCATAAGTTACAACTCAAAAAAATAATAATAATAATAAATAAACAAAAATATGGGGTGCAAGATAGATTCTATGGAAAGACCATTGGTTAATATATATAAGTTTTAAAGTTTTAATAATAGATTTTTAATTGGAGTAGGATTTAAAATTTTGAAACTTAGATGCATGTTGCATGTTTTGTTAAAACACTTATTGTTGCTTTATTTAAAGAAATTGATAAAAACAAATAAGTCGTTGTCTCTATCAACAGAAATTATATGCATGTTACATGTTTGTTAAAACATTTATTGTTACTTTATTTAAAGAAATCTATGTAAACTAAAACTTAGATGCATGTTGAATGTTTTCTTAAAATACTTATTTTTATTTTATCTAAAATGCATGTTGCATGTTTTGCTAAAAAATTTATTGTTACTTTATTAAAAGAAATTGATAAGAACAAATAAGTTGTTGTCTCTATCAATTAAACTTAAATGCCTGTTGCATGTTTTGTTAAAACACTATTGTTACTCTAGCTAAAGAATTTTATAAGAATAAATAAGTTGTTGTCTCTATCTAAAAAATTGTTTTTATCCAAAATATTTCAATGATTTGGTGAAATCATTAGACCCAACCACAGCTTTTAAGCTCAACTTTTATCATTTAGTATATGATAATATATGATATGATATGATTTCAAAAATAAAACTCTTTCCTCTTACATTTATTCAATATTTTGAAATTAATACTCTCTATTTTCGTATGAATACTAAATCCTACCTAAATTTCAACTATAAAATAACATTATGTATGTATGAGTAAAGATTATTACTCCTTAAATATTGAAAAATTACTTTAGCTTTTGCTCCATGGAACACATGTTATTTACACATCTTTATCATCACAATTCTCTAAAGATGATATACTTTGAAATGATTTTAAGTTCAATCTTTTATCATATGCAAGGTGGTGCAGCCTTGATTATTTAGCACATGCATTCTAATTTTCTAATACCATAAATTTAAAGTTACAATAAATTCTAAACCATAGAATCTTCATACCATTTTCCTTTTAGTGATTATTAGTTAATTTTTATTTGAGAAAGATTTTTTATTTTTTTTTTTTGTGAAAATTATTTGAGAAAGATGATTATTAGTTAAAGGGAAATGCTAACGAGTGCCCTTAGGGTACTGGTTAAGAATCCAGTTAAAAAAAGTTTTTATGGGAAAAGAAAAAATTAATGTTTTGACAACTTTTTTTAATTTCCTATAAAAGTAATATCAAAATTTTCCTGAAATGAATTATTAACGAGTGCTCTTAAAATACTCGTTAGCATAACCCTTAGTTAATAAGGTGCATTGGTTTCAACGTGGTAATATCCTGAAATTTAGATAGTCTTAAGAAATATCCATTTGTACGCATTTTTCCCTTCAGCAATCATTGTCGTACCTGGACATTTCTCTCCACTGAAGTCCGAAGTACAAGTGTACAACAACTCAAATTTAAAATTGTACTACTAGTTTCTTTTTCTCCTTCGTATAATGCACTAACTATATGCTTTTTGAACTTGGATGGCTGTACTGCCGATTAGTGCAACCTGTTGTAAAGTAAAAGTGGCCACATTAAATGTATGGGAGCCAGGGGCGGTGTTACATGCAAGCCACTGACTTGGCCAATTTTTTTTTTTTTAATTTTTTTTTACCCTTAAAATAAAAATTTAAACACTTTGACCCTAAATTTTGTTTGAACCTAGCTAAAATAAACTACGATTATCTTAATGCTATTTTATTTTCACAATTTTTCACAATAATTTAATAATAAAGATTAAGTAGCAAGTTATAATTGGTTTTTATCTGGACGTACAATTGACATTACCCTTTTTCTATATATATTTTTTGCTAATACATCACATTTTTACCTACTTTTAACAACTTGCCATCTAAATTTGGTCGTAAAATTTTTGTGAAAGTGTTGTGTCAGTAGCACTACTCTTAAAATATATAATTTTATAAGAAAGAAAAAAAAAATGTTTCAAATTTTTGCTCCTTCGCTTTTTTAATAAAAAAAAAAAACTTCTCTCTGGGACTTTGGCTTAATTTGCCATTGATAGTGAGATGGAGTTGTTTTTCTTGCACTTTTCTTCTTCATTAGTAAAAAATTACTCCACCATTACAACCAACAGATGTATATCTATATCTGTGATTCTTTCCTCATTCTCTTTATCTTTTTTTCTCCCTTCTATGTTTTCTTATTTTTCTCTCTGTTTGATAAATGCTCTATAGATTTCCAAGTCCAAGAAATCTTTTAGTGCTTGCTCTAATTCCAAGAGATGGATCACGTGTATGGTTAAAAAATCATATACTTCAAAAGCAAAAACTTATATCGATTACTATTTTTTTTCTTAGTTTTCACAATTACTCTCGGTCCTACTCCTAGGTGTGTTACTATTTTTTTTATCATACATTTTCATTTAATTGATATTTACATATAAATATAATAAGTTATTATTAATTGGGTAAAAAATAAATGTATGATTAGTTATTTAATTATATTTGTTTATGCATTCAATAGTTGTTGTCTTACCAATCTTTAAATTATTAATAACATTTTTAGACTATTGTACAATATAGTTGTATTGTATACTATATTGTATTTAGAATACTATTTTAAATTATTGTATATAATATGGAAGTTGTATATACAAGAAAAAAAAAATATTTTTTATTTTTTATTCGCTCCCCCATGACAAAAATCATGTTAACCCCCCAAGAAAAATATTCTGGAGCTACCACTTATGGGAGCCTTTATAGTTTTTATTTTTATTTTCGAGAATTGGGATCCTTTATAGTTTATAGTTTATACATGAACATAAATACATTTAGATGAATATGGTGCATTTTTCTAATTTAAAATGGATTGAAAAGAGATGTATATCTATATTGCTTCCTCATATAAAATGGTTATACTTACTCTTCCCATTTCTATCACAACTATGGAATGAGCATTTTCAATCATGAATGAAATCAAAACAAGATTTTGCAACAAAATAAAAGATAAAATTCTAACAAACTTTTTGATTCTGTGCATTAAAACAAAATTGTTGCAAAATTTAGTATAAATTTTATATAAAATTAATTATAGATGTTTTCAGAATTTGAAAAAAATGTTGATTTCATTTTTATATATCCTAAATGATTAAGTTGAAAATGATTAAGAACTAGTTATTTTTGTCTTTTATTTTGTTAAAATTTAATAAATGCTGGTTTTATTTTTCATGCATGAATTTAATTTTGAATTTTAGGTTTTTTTTTTTTTTTTTTTTGCCCCCAAAAGGTAAATTCCTAATTCCATCCATGAAAACATGCATGTGTCACCGTGTGCTCATTAATAATATTCTTGAGGGCAGTACAAGTACTCACATATGATTTTATAATGACTACACTAGGGTTTAAACTCTAGATTCTGTTAAAGAAAGTGTCAAGTGAAAGATTTTCAAAAGAACAATAAAACAAAAGTTGCCTTCCATTAAAATTTTGAATCATTTTTTATCCTTTTACAAAATTAAGAATTTTAGAGAGAGAAATTAGGACATTATTCAGAAACAGTGATGGTGTTATTGCACATTCCTGTAGGATATATATACATTTAGACTTGTCAGCTCTATATGATTCATGCCAAGATTGATTTCCAAACACGAATCTGACAAAGCCATGGATGATTTTTCCCAACTATATTGCACTGAACCTCCATTGATTACTCCAGCCATGAATGATCCTTTCAAGTCACTAGCCTCAGCCTTTCACGCAGCTGAAAGTTACATGGAATTTCAACAAAAATATGAGCATCAAGATGGCAATTCTCCTTCGGCCTCACAATTTCCTACTTACGATTCACACATCTTGTCTTCGTGTCAATCTTCTGGGGATAATAACTGTTCCACTGATTCAGCTGAGCAATCTAGCTCCAACTTTGACTTCAAGGACTCCTTGCAGTCGCTCGTGAAATCTCACTTGTGCAGCAATTATTACTGTTCTTCTTCAGAGATGTCTAATATGGTTCCAAGCAACAATAGCAGCAAGCCTTTTCCACATGACCAAAACATGTTGCTTTGTGAGAATGCAGCCTTTGTCAGGAGGCAACTTTTGGTTCCTGATCATGCAAATCAGGCTCTTAATGTAATTGATCTTTGCCCGCTTGCTCTAGATTTCTTTTCTTTCTATTTTTTGGAGGGGTAATATGCATGTCTGGTTTTCAACATTTTGGAACTTTTTTATGGGATTTTGGCTTTTCTCATGTTGGAAACAGGTTTGTCACAGTTCATCAACCAGGCCAGCTCCATCAAATAAAAAACGAATCAAATGGACTCAAGATCTTCATGAGCAGTTCGTCAAGTGTGTTAATCGCCTTGGTGGTGCTGAGAGTAAGTTATTGGATTTTAAGCTTTTAGCTGATTTAGTAAAGGGAAAAAAAAATTATATCATGTATATATTGAATTCTTTTATACATTCATTCACCCATCATAATCACAGAGGCAACACCAAAAGCAATATTGGAGTTGATGGACACAAATTTATTGACTATATTTAACGTGAAAAGCCATTTGCAGGTATAAGTTTTTTCTTTAAGAACTTTCAGATTGCATTTTGAAATCCTGTTTATAATATACTTATGCAAACATTAATATGTGAAATTTCGTTCTACTCCATTTCTTTTACATCTGTATTGCAGAAATATCGAACTGCTGTACACATGCCAGACTACTCTGTCGAGGGTATATGTTGTTAAATATTTACTTTTGTTATTAAAAGTAGAAGTTATATAATTTCTAGTTTTTATTGTTGTCCGACTAAGAATTTGGTATCTTCCTAACAAAATTGAACTGTGAGGTTTTCATGGAGGTTTCTATGAGTGTTAATGTGCCAGTGAACTGTTGATAATGTCAATGATATTTCATCTTGCCTTCTGCTATCCTCTGCTTCATTTAGCAATATCAAAGTACAAAAAAATGGGATCAATCGGTAGATAATTTCCTGTGGCTTTAATTCCTATATTAATTCAATCCATACCTGAAGCAAACAAATTCCTTGTGTCACACTAAATAGGTGCGCCAATATTTCCATTAAGTTAGTATTTGCATTTTTGTTGAGGACTCAATTTTTACTGATGAACTTTCTATTGAAATGAAAATAAATAAATAAATAAAATGAAAACCACTAAAACGCTCCATCTTAGTATGTCTGCCAAACAACTGTTTAAAAAATTACTTGCTAATTGCTATGCATGAGTGTTGAAAAATCTTGTTAGATCTGCATCCTCTCAGCCTGACATAGCTTAGTTCCAAACCAGTTTAAAGGAATTTCCTCCAACTCAATACTTGACAAATTATAAGACCATCTATGTGTATTATTTAAACAACTCACATGACTTATTTAAAAAAGTTATGTGACTAAACAACACATTAATGGTCTTTTCAACAGCTACATAGTGGGTTGGAGGAAGATTCCTCCAAACTGGTTTGGAGCTCAACTTTTTCCTCTCAGCCTACTTGATTAGGACACAACATGCATGGTTAACTAATCAGGTTTTCTTGTTCTATTTTTTCCTCTGACAAATTTCTTTTACTTGGTTGGAACATTTGTCAAACTTATCATGCCCACTTAGTTTTTCCTTGCTAATCAAAGTAATTTGATATAACTAGTTTACTAGTAAGCTTTGATTTGATATCACTATGTATTTTGCAGAAATATCTGAGAGAAGAACAAGGGCAGATGGCCGCATACCTGATCAGCTCCCTATAAAAATGTAAAATTCTTGATGAAGTGCTAGCCATAAGCATTTTGATATGTTGTCATTAAAGAATTTAGTTTTCCTACTGCAACATTAGAATTAAAAAGTCACCTATTGCCTCTTCCTTTCAATATTTTTTACTGTACTAACCTTCTCATGCAATCACTTATAGTACTTTTAGTCTCTTACCCTTACTTGGCGACCTGTCTAGCAGTAGTATGCAAATGAAGGAGACGTTGCAACTGCAACTTGAAGTGGAGAGGAGTCTTAATGAACAATTAGAGGTACAGTACCGCCTGATTTCTATACATGATTTTAGAATTTTGCATCTAAACGTAAGCAGCATGCAAATTTGCTTCCATATATGCCATATTTTGAATGTGTTTGTGTTAACTAAAGGCCTCTTTTTCCAAGCTATCCATTTGTCTTTTCTTCCAAAAGTTAAAGATGTTTAATAGAAAATTCTACCTACACACCCATATTGGTTATTTCTACACTAGTGCACTTCAAGTTATTCTAGGACCACAAGATCACAACATTTACCACATATTTTCCACAACTATTATATGTGACAGATTATAACTGGTTGTCTATCACTTTTACATTAATCTACCATATATTTTATTCTCCACTATTCACAGTTAACCACATAGAATAGTTGTGGGAAATGATGTGGTCATAGAATTACAACAATCACTTCCCTCTCCTGCATGGTACATGCGATCAATTTGTCTCCACATAAAGTAATTTTAATCCCTCAGTAATTGAATAAAGTTCCTTTATCCAGCCCCCCCAAAAAATAAAGAATAAAGTTCCTTATAGCCTCTTTATGTAAGAGCAGTATAACATTACTTGTTCAAATGATAAACTTACTATTGTATACTTCACTCGGTTAGGTTCAGCAAAATTTACAGTTGTTGATTGAAGAACAACAGAGGCAGCTCAAAATGATGTTAGGCCAGAAAAAGAAAAATTCCAAGAGCTTGTTCAAGTCTCAGAACTCAGATCTTTCATCCCAAAGGCAAAGTGACCAATGTGCAAGTTCTGAAGGCTTTTAGATTTTGATAGGAGAAGGTGATGGGAATAAGTGAATAACAACTTTACATGCAAGAGCATTTAGCTCTCCCTAGTACACCATATGATCCTTCTAATATTCTAGTACTCAACGCCCCAATCCATTTGTATAACTCTACAGTGAACTGCAATTGATTAGATAAATTAGTCGTATTCGAGGCAACTACCCTCCTAGAGATAAAGGGAGAAAAGAATATTTGGGTTAAATTCTACTTGCCTCATTTTATTCATCTTGATGCTTAAATACATTGAACTAGAATTCAAATTAACAAGATAACTCCTAATCTTATCAGCCAGAGTTCTATCACAAGATAGACTCCATCCTAACAACAACTTAATTCAATTATCAATCAAATTCAAATACACATTATCCTAACACAGCTGAATTAATGATAGCTACTACGTGAGGCAATATCTTGATCCCAATAACTTAGCCATTGTCTGACTCAACAACTCCTTCCAACTCCATGTGTCCATGGGTCATAACATTCCCACCCTCTGGAGAACAAATCTTGTCCTCAAGATTCAAATGGGGAAACTGTTGTTGTAATTCCAAAAGCAATTCCCACATGGCGTCTTCACTTGCTGTTCCTGTCCAATGCACTAGTGCTTCCTGAAGGACTTTCTTCCCTGCCTTCCTCCAGCGATAATCCAAAATCGCAACGGGTTCCAACAGTAGCTTGCCATCGTCTTGCACCTTAGGAAGCTCTTGCACCGCTCGGTCTAAGTGTTCCAATTGTTTCTTCAACTGTGAGACGTGGAAGATAGGATGAATCCGGGAATCGGCTGGAAGTGCTAACCAGTAGACCACCTTTCCCAAACGTTCTACCACCTGGTAAGGTCCGTAGAAATGTGGGGATAACTTCATATTTCCTTAGGTTCGCATAGACAATTGTCGAATGGCTGCAATCGTAGATATACAAAGTCACCAGTAGCAAACTCCAATTCACAGCAGTGGCGATCTGCATTTATTTTCATCCTGTGTTGGGCTGTAACCAAACTTTCTTTCAATAATCGGAGAATCTCATCTCGACTTCGCAAGGATTGCTCGACTTGTGCCACCGTTGTGTCACCATGCTCATAAGAATGAATGGTTGCAGGGGGTCGACCATAAACAGCTTCAAAGGGAGTCATGCAAGTGGCAGTATGATAGCTCATGTTGTACCAATACTCCACCCATGGCAGCCACTGGAGCCACTGTTTTTTCTTGGAACTTGCAAAGCAACACAAGTAAGTCTCTAAGCAACGATTAAGGACTTCCGTCTGACAATCATTTTGAGGGTGGTAAGCCAAGCTCATACGCAATTCAAAACCTTGTAGGCGAAAGAATTTCAACCAAAACCAACTAGTAAAGACAAGATCCCAGTCAAAAACTATGGATCGTGGCATGCTGTGAAGTCGCACCACTCCATTGACAAAAGTCTTAGCCACCACCTTTGCTAAATAAGGATGTAAGAGTGATAAAATGGCCATATTTGGATAGTCGATCCACCACTACCAAGATGATAGAGAAGCCGCTAGATGTCGGAAGCCCTTCAATGAAATCCATTGACACATCTTCCCAAACCTGGTTCGGAATTGGTAATGGTTGTAATAAACCAACCGGTGTCATCGTATCGTGCTTGTTACGTTGACAAACATTACATCACTGAATGTAGTGTTGAACATCATGCTTCATACCAATCCAATGGAAGTTGGGAGCCAATCTTTTAAAGGTTTGGTAAATCCCGAAATGTCCTCCAACGGGTGTATCGTGAAACTCTCGAATAATGGCTTCCTTGTACAGAGAATTTGGAGATAAGACCAACCTGCCTTTGAACCACAATTGCCCACCACATGCATTATAGCCGCTAGTGCTCTTAGTGTCTTTTTGCAAGTCGTCCCTCATAGCAATCAAGAGTGGATCGTTGTGGGCTTCATGGCGAACCATGGCCAACCAAGTGGGTCATGGGCATGTTATTGCGGTTAACTCCACATGTAACCGTGAAAGAGCGTCGGCTGCCAAATTCTCACAACCTGGTCTATACTCGATTTCATAGTCATACCCCATCAACTTCATGAGCCATCTCTGCAAATCCATGGTCGAGATGCATTGCTCTAGTAGATACTTCAAGCTCTTATGGTCAGTGCGAATGTGAAACCGCCACCTTAACAGATAATTATGCCATTGGTGGACCTATAAAACGATAGCCATCAACTCCTTCTCGTAGGTGGAACGCACCAAGGCTCAGCCCGAGAGTGCCTTGCTTTAGTAGGCAATGGGTCGACCGTCCTGCATAAGGACTGCACCTAACCCAGTTCCTGATGCATCAAACTCAACCATGAATTACTTGGCGAAGTTCTGCAATGCGAGAATAGGGGCTTGAATCATTGCTTGCCTGAGAGTGTGGAAAGCCTTCTCTGTTGCTTCCGACCAATGGAATCCATCCTTTTTCAATAACTGTGTGAGTGGTGCTGCAATGGTGCCATACTTTTGAATGAATTTCCGGTAGTAACCGATTAACCCCAAGAAGCCGCGAAGAGCGGTGGTGGTTGTCGGAGTTGGCCAATTTTCCATGCTTTGTATCTTCGTCGAATCGGCAGCCACGCTTGTAGCACTAATGACATGGCCTAGATATTCTACTTCTTTCCGAGCAATTAAACATTTAGATTGGTTTACATATAATCGATTGGCCATCAAAGTATGCAATACCGTATCTAAATGAATTAAATGTTCATCCCATGTTTTGCTATAAACCAATATGTCATCAAAAATACAAGGATGTACCTTCTCAATAATGCTCAGAAAATGTCGTTCATCAAGGATTGGAATGTCGCTGGGGCATTGGTGAGCCCAAACGGCATGACCAAAAACTCGTAATGGCCATCATGGGTGCGAAAAGCGGTCTTGTGAATATCGTTGGGCTGAACTCGGATTTGAAGATATCCGAATTTAAGATCCAGCTTGGTGAAATATGTTGCACCATGTAGTTCATCAAGTAATTCATCTATGGCTGGGATTGGATAGCGATCCTTGACAGTGACGTGATTTAACACTCAATAATCTACGCAAAAACGCCAAGAGCCATCTTTTTTTTTTAACCAATAGGACCAGTGAAGAAAATGGGCTGAAACTTGGTCGTATAATTCCCGCGGTGAGCATCTCCTTGACAACCCACTCAATTTCATTCTTTTAGACATGTGGGTACCGGTAAAGGTGGAAACTCACAGCCCCACTCCCAGGCTCTAAGGGAATTCGATGATCATGGGTGCGAGAAGGTGGCAACGTGTTTGGTGTTTGAAACACCTGCTAGTACTTCTTCAACAATGCTTCTAGTTTGTTGCATGGGTCCTGAGTTGTCTCTATTAGAAGTGCTTCGGTGGGCCCTCCTGAAATTGGCATAATACAAAATTTCATACTATCAGTTGCAAGCCATACAATGGAGTGTATTGATTCTTGAAATACCCTTCCCATATCTTCCCCTTGTATAACAAACTTTTGGCCCTTGACCCAAAATTCCATAGAGAGTTTAAGCCAATCATGTAGCACTCGGCCAAGGCTTTGTAGCCACTGTATACCCAAAACTACATCTAACCCTTGTAGATTGAGGAGATACATGTTAGTTTGGAATTTATAACCTTGTATCTCCATGGGTACCGCCAAATAAATTTCTTCGCATCGTAGTCTCTCACCGTTGGCTACCATCACTTGGAAGGCCAGTGCTGGAGTTGTATAACAGCCCATTCGCTTGGCGAACTTCAAACTGATAAAATTATGTGTGTTGCCACTATCAATAAGGATGTGTAATTTTTTTTCCATGGATTAAGCCAGTAACTCGCATCATTCAGGGCGTGGACACACCAGACAATGCATGGAGCGAGATTTCTGGTATCACTTGTCGTGCTTCGTTTTCTGGCTCAAGCTCTACTGCCCCAGGATCTCCTTTCGTCTCATCCATTGTTTAAAAAATGAATATTTGTTGCTTCTTGCATCGGTGTCCTGGTCCGAACCTCTCGTCACAATTGTAGCATAGGCCTTTTTCCCGTCGAGCTTGCATCTCAGCCCATGACAATTTCTTGAATGTTGGATTGGTGGAAGTTTGGGTGCTGGGGTTAAAGGGCATGATGGTTTTGATGGGTGTTGGAGTAGGTAGAAGTGACATTTTGTATGGTGGATGTTGTGACAGTGAAGGCTTAGGTGGTGTTGCCATGAATAATGGACGTTAGTGTTTGGAAAGCTTTTCTTCTAGCAATTGAGCCAAACTTGTGGCATGAAGCAGGGTGGTGGGTCGAAAGAGTTTAACTTCTAAGTGTATCTCCTCTTTTAGTCCGCCAACATAGCCGACATTGACGGACATTGACGGACACGAGTGGCTAAATGTTCAAACTGTGTTTGGTATTCTCGTACGGTGCCCGATTGCTGCAATTTAGCGAGAGCCTCGTCAAAATCTTCATAGTCTGAAGGACCAAAACGGATACACAAGGCTTAAGTGAACTCCTCCCATTGTAAGTTTGGTTGGGATTGTTCATACCATTGGTACCACTCCAAGGCATCATCCTGCAAGTGAAAGGATGCCAATAACACCTTCTCGTTGGCCTCGATTCTCTAGTAATGGAAAAACTGCTCGGCTTTATAAATCCACCCGGTTGGGTTTTCCCCATTGAAATGAGGAAAATCCAATCGTGAAAATCTAGTCTGTAGGCTACCATGTTGAGTACCACGACTTCCCTCTCTGTTCTCATGATGTTGGTTGATGGAACCATTGTCTTGGCTACTGTTGCTATGGTCCTCATCAATCCAAACTCCCTTTTCCTCCATAGCTCAGCTCATTTTGGCCACGACATCAGTGAGAGCCTCCATTGCTCCTTTCATGCCTGCAAACTCTTCCTTTTGAGAATCGGCCTGCTATTTGAAGGAATAGGTGCTAACCTCCAAGGCAACCAAGCGATTGTCATTGGTGGTTGAACGTGTGTTTGGTGGGTTGTTTGTCATTGGCTCTGATACCAATTGTAGCGAACTGCAGTTGATTAGATAAATTAGTCGTATTCGAGGCGACTACCCTCCTAGAGATAAAGGGAGAAAAGAATATTTGGGTTAAATTTTGCTTGCCTCATTTTATTCATCTTGATGCTTAAATACACTAAACTGGAATTCAAATAAACAAGATAACTCCTAATCTTATCAGCTAGAGTTCTATCACAAGATAGACTCCATCCTAACAACAGCTTAATTCAATTATCAATCAAATTCAAATACACATTATCCTAACACAACTAAATTAATGATAGCTACTACGTGAGGCAATATCTTGATCCCAATAACTTAGCCACTGTCTGACTTAGCAACTCCTTCCAACTCCACGTGTCCATGGGTCATAACAAACTCTATCCATGTTCGTTGTATTTAATCTTACATAGGGTCCAAACAAAGTAATCACTAATTCTATTTGTAATACAAGTATTGTAATCCTCAGTTTGTAGAGGATATATTTATCCTCTTAAAGAGCGTAATTCACTTATTAAAACAAAAACAAAAAAACTGCATTGTTTAATAATAAATATAAAACTTGAATAAGAATTTTTTTTTTTTTTTTTTTTTAGGGAAACTTATCTCAATTTTATTTTTTCATCTCCTGGACTCCTAGCTAGTGACTAGTGAGCAATGTTTCATTCAATTGCAAGCATAACTAGAGTTTTTTTTTTTGGGGGGGGGGGGGGGCTGATATAACTAGAGTTGAATACATAGGCAATTTAAAGAAGTGAATTACTTTAAAATTTAAATGAAGAGGACAAAACAAATGGAAAATAGATCATCTTGTAAGCATTGAATTTTGATTTTTTTTTTAATTTTATTTATTCACATATTCCAGCCTCTAGATGGACCTTGGACCATTATCTCTCAAAGCACCGTTAAATTCTTTCAATTTTTTGAGCCTGTTCTTTGATCTAATGATATAAAATATGGGAACTCTTCGAATTGGATAAAGTAATAAAAAGCCCTTCTATAATTGTAAGACACAAGCAAGTCGTTGTAGTATAGTGGTGAGTATTCCCGCCTGTCACGCGGGTGACCCGGGTTCGATCCCCGGCAACGGCGTTTTCTTTTTTCTCACGCATTTTTACTTCACTGCGAACCGAACCGAATTTTTCATTTGGCATCCGATAATTCATTTTTGACCCGTATCAACCTATTTCTATTTAATATTTATCAATCCAAATCTCTTTCGACTAATGTTTTTATGTTTTCACTTCTTTTTCCCCTTTTGGGCCGGTCATCCTTTCTTGATTCCTGAGTATTGAATTAATGACTTCCAAAAAAAAAAAAATATATTACTATTATTTTATTACACATTATAATTGGTCGCCTATAATTTCCTAATAATTTAGGATGCTAAAGTTTATATCATTGTAAATTATTATTATTATTGTTATTGTAAATTACTTTTTTCTTTTCTTTTTTTGTTACTAACAGCATTGTAAATCAGTTACTCTTCTTTTTTTTTTTAAATCTGTTTTTTTTTTTTTTTTTTTTTTCTTTATGATTAGATACAACTTTTTAAAATTTCATTTGTTTTTTAAAGTCCTGTTGTACTCTTAATAAAAATATATTGTACCAAACTTTTATTAAGAAGTTATAAATACTAGATTTTGCATGCTTTTAGTCGTAAAAAAAACGCTTGCCCTTTGTACTTCTCTACTTTGGAAGTGTTTTTTTTTTTTTTTTTAATTAATAAAATGTATGATTAACTTTTTATATAAACAGATATGCCTTCTCACTTTTGAAGGCATACACGTATGAAAATATGGACACAATATTTTAACAATAAACTGATAAACAGACCATACATTATATGTTCCTTCGAATCTATGCGTGTTTGTGTAAGATGTATATAAAGATATGACTCGAATTCTTCCATAAAAAAAAATATATGACTTTTTTTTTTTTTGAGAAAAATAAAATGACTTGAATAGCCACATTTTGTTTAAATAATTCGATAATGATAAAGACATTTAAAAAATGATCTTCATTAAGGAGAATATGCTATGCCAGCTATTAAAAGGCACTTGGCTATAACTAACCATTTTTTTTTTTCCAGTAGTTTTCCTGTGTTGAAAACACTAAAGTAGACGTATAAGTGGGTTTTAATTAGCTCAACTAGTAAAGTCTCTGATGACTGTATAAGAGATCTAAGGTTCAATCTCCGCCTACATCAAAAACTAATTGGTGTCTTAGTCTGATGATAAAAAGTTATCATCAAGAGCAGACGCCATAAGTTGAAACTCTTTCTCTCTCAAAAAAAAGTAAATGTATAAAATTACTTATTATTTCAACTTAGTCCATCATCATCTATCATTTATGTATAATTCCACAACATTTTCATAACAAATCCGTTATGCCAAGTTGTTATTGGCTCTAATATAAGTCCATCACTAAAATTATCTTTTTACTCACCAATAATAACTTACTACCTAAAATTTGTTGGGAAAATGTTATGGACGCGATATTTTTATATCTATATCTATATATAATCTATAAAAATACAAGCCTAGCAATTAATTTTGCTACTCTTTCATTATGTCACATCATTCACCTATTTCTAATACATCTCTCCACTACTTTCTAAATTTTTGTTACTCTTCCTTCATCTCTTCAACTTCCTTTTTTTTCTTTTACTTTTCTTCTCTCCATCTTCTTTAGTATAAATTTGTTATTCTCTCTCTCATTCAATCCATGTTCTCTTAAAAAAAAAAAAAAAAGAGACTTTTTATCCTTTCTTTAATCTATATTAATTAATTTTTGTATTCTTAGAATCTACTTTGAGTTGATACAATTTAATTGTGTTTTTAAGTGTTAATTTTTCTTTAATTTTCGGGTATGATTGTTAAATGCATGCAATCCTATTATAACGAAGATGGAAGTTGACCTCCAAGAAACAAAAAATAATTGACAGTAATGGAATTGAATTTGGTCCACTTAAGTTGTGTGAAAAATGCCTTCATATACGTGGCACATACCCATGAAGGCCGTTTTGCAATTCTAACTTGCCGGCACCAATAGAACAGAAGGCAAAACAAGCACCACCCTCACATTTGAGTTATGACAAATCACTCTTTCTTACTTCCAAGAGGTTCCCATTTGCTTCATTCTTTTTCAATAATTTTAAATTAAAAAAAAAATAGTTCTCATTTGCTTTGTTTGTCCTACTGCCCCAACGACCCTTGATCCCTTCCAACACCCAAACACCAAAAATTCCAATACCACCCCTCTGCCACTCTGCATTAAGCCCATCAACTGTTGATTGCTCAACCGGCCAACATGAACTTCTTTTCTAGTAATTTCACATATAAAAAAACTGCAAATCCCTCATTCGCCGGCATAAAACTCTTATTTGCCGCCACTTCCTCATGTTTGTTTTTATATAATCTCTCTCAGTCTCATCCCCTTTTCAAACACACACAAAAGTCGAAACAAATTCCCAACATTCTCTTTCCTTATACCTCGTAACTAACTCTCTCTCTCTCTCTCTCTATGTTTTCTAGGCCTTACGTTTACTTCAAAAAAAAAGTCTTTCCCATTTCTCTCAGAAATTAAACATGAAGAATGAGAATGACCAGGTGGTTGTTTCAGATCAATCTCTCAAACCCAGAAGACCAAAATCCCGGGAAGTGAGCTCGAGGTTTCTATCTCCAACTTCAAACAACACTACTACTACTACTTCCTTTGAAGCTGGAATCCCATCTCCAAATCAATCCCTCTCACCAAACCGCCACAAAACCAAAAAGCACCACCGGAGCCATGAGGACTCTGGATTCATTAGAGGTCTTTGGCCTTCATCAACTACAGCCACTGCTATTGCTGCTACTACTACAACTGCAACAACTTCTTCTTCTTCTTCCTCTAAGTTGAACAAGAATTTGAATCCCGGTACTCTAGGAGATCATCTTGGAAATGAGAGGCTGAAAGATCGAAAAAGTGATGAAAAACCCGCCAAGGGTGACACCATTTTTCTTGATAGACGAGGAAGATGCTCAGAGTTTAATAGGTTTGAGAATGAGAAGGAGAGCGCCAAAGAAAATCATGGACCAAGTATTGGAAAGTCAATGAGAAATACAGCAAAATTTAGTTCTTATTCTAAAGCTTCGGGTATTGTACCTGGAAGATTGTCCATTGATGAAAATGACATATACCGGAGATCGATGGGACAAATATCGGATTCCTTTACTAATGCTTACGAGTTTGACTCTGATTGCTTTACTGATTTTGATTCTACAGCTATTGCGGAAGGCACAAATTCAATAAGCTCGAGGAAATCAAGCCTAGAGGGTTCTTCAAAGT
This sequence comes from Quercus lobata, assembly GCF_001633185.2. Lineage (NCBI taxonomy): Eukaryota > Viridiplantae > Streptophyta > Magnoliopsida > Fagales > Fagaceae > Quercus > Quercus lobata. The sequence goes on from NC_044911.1 coordinate 37,486,094, forward strand.
ACATGAAGGATTTAGCAACAAGGACTCGGAGAGGGAATTCAGATTCAAGTATGCCAAGCCAAACATCATGGGATGGTTCTCCTGCGTTGTCATCAAGGAAGTTTACGATAAAAAATGCGATCAAGAGGGTGAATTCGCTAACGAGTGCTAAGTCACAGTGGGCATTGTCACCAGGACGGACAGGGTCACCGCCAATGTCAGTGGAAAACAAAGGAAAATTACCAATGTCTTTCTCAATTTTGAAGCCTCCAAATAGTCCCAATTCAAGGGGGACGGGTGTTGAGAAATTGTTTAACTTGGGATTGGACTTGTTCAAGACTAAGAAATCTTTGTCTAATTCGACGCCTGTGGTGGTCCTGGGCAATTCAGAGACCGTTCATCAACTACGGATGCTTCATAATCGGTGGATGCAGTGGCGGTATGCCAATGCTAGAGCTGAGGCTGTCAATTGGAGCATAGCTAATCAGGCAGAGGTGTGCATTGCTTGTTATTTTATTTTTTGATTAGCATGTTCTGATTGATTTAAGATATCTGTGTTACTTTGTGACTTTGTATTATGGTATTTTAGGAACATAGTTTAGGTAAATAGATTTGTATATGAAAACTTTGTCTTGGTGTTCTAAGTTAAGCATTTTGTGGTAACTAAGTATCAGACAATTGCTGTATCTTGTTGATTGTTCTGTGTGGCAAAAATTAGGATGATCAAATTCGCTTTGCTGTAGTATTTTGCATCTCTAAAGCGGTGGCTGTTGAAGCTGAAGGCTAAAAATTAGTACTTCTATCAGAAATCAAGGGAAAATGCACACTATAAGACCATTGTAACCACCTTTGCATAATTTCATAGGAGATTAAGATAATAGGGGATTTTCAAATTAAATATTTGATTGAAGGTTTAGAAGGGTTATTCGTCTGAAGGGAATTTAAAAACTAACAATTTAAGAACTTGTATGATACTAGGAATGGAAAAAGATTCAATTTGGACTTTGGGCCAGGTGAATCAATCTCCAGACCTTGAAGATGGGTTGATGCTTAATGCATCTCGTTTTCAATATATTAATGAGAAACATTCATAATGAAAGAAAGGACTTATTAAGTTAATGGCACAAAACCAAAAGGAAAGTGGAGAGAGATAAATTCCATCGATGCTTTGCTTTTGTATGGCTGCAGATGTTGTGAAGTTCTTACTTAGCAAGGTTCTGAAATTTTGATTTGATATCCTTCCTCAAAGGGTGCTTTTCATACGGCATCTTTGGATTATTTATGTGAAAACCATCAACTAGAAAGGAGGGTCAAGATGATACTTTCAAATCCATATGAACAACATGAACTACCACTTCATCACCAGGAAGACATCAATACTAGTGAAATGTATATATATGGAGGTGTTTGCCCTTACAATTAGATCAACTGGTCAAATTTATCTGAGATGAAAATGAGGTTTCTTTAATTATTTAGAAATGGATAGGATTGTATCCAATCTTAACTAATAACTGTTTTTCATTTTTTGGGCAGAGAAATTTGTTATATGCTTGGTACGGTCTTACAAAGTTGCGGCATTCTGTGGTACAAAAGAAATTACAATTTCAGAAGGAAAAGCTTGACATGAAACTGAACTTTGTACTTTATTCCCAAGTAAGAAGTTGCTAATAATATAAATTTCTTAAATTCTTAAATTCAAATGAATAAAATAACAACATTATAATTCATCCAAATGATGTTGTTTAAGGATCAATATGTGATCTTTTGTGTAGATTAAGCTATTAGAAGCTTGGGGGGATATGGAAAGGCAGCAACTATCAGCAGTTTCCAGGACCAAGGAATGTCTGCATTCTGTTGTCTGCAGAGTACCCCTAATTGATGGTGCAAAGGTAGGCTTAAAAAACAAAAGCACTTTTTTTTGCTGCCAGTTATGAATTATTGTTCAACTAAACTACATGTTTGTTATAGGTGGACACACAATTAGCTAGCTTCACTTTTGGAAATGCATTAGATTTCACAGCTTCTATCAAATCAATGTTAACTTGTCTTGCACCCTCGGTAGGCAGCCCTTGTTTAAGCCATGTTATATTATTGTGCTTTGTTATCTTTGGCTTATGTTACTTTGACTCAACTTTAAGTTGTTGCTTCAACAGGCTGAGAAGACTGTTGTATTGCTATCAAAATTAGCAAAGGTCGTGGCTCAAGAGAAGTTAGTTTTAGAGCATTGTCTTGAGCTTCTTAGAACCATATCTACCCTTGAGGTAAGATATAAACACTAAATTATCAGTAATTCCATATAACTTCATTTCTTTTATAACTTCCTTTATTTGATAACATGTAGTGCAAAGATACAGTGTGTGCGTAATTTTTACCAGTAGTTTAAAAAGTTTCCAAGCTTCAAGACTTTTTTTTTCCTTCCTATCTTCAAACATGAAAATATAATATATTTAATCATTAACTATCAAACAAGAGCATCAAATCTGGAATCCGATGTACATATATTGATTGGAAATTAACTCCTTATTTTTTTTTATTGATTATATGTGGGCAGTTTGAAGAGAGAAGGCTAAGGTGTAGTATTATACAGTTGAAATTATGGCAACAACAGCAGCAAAAGCAACAACAAGAGATCCCTTTTGTATATGGTCAAAATATAGCATTTGAGGACAAAATTACAGGATATCCACACATACATTCTGAGTATATGATAGATAATGAGATAGGTATGGTTGACAAGGACTTGTTGATATAATGTAGATGCGATTATTAATTTCTATAAATTTCAAAAAAGTCAAGAAAAATTTCTACTACAGCCTATTAATATTAGTTTCTCATTTTTCTATCCTAAATATATAGCTTCTTCATTTCAACCTGCTCTACTAGCTTCATATTTTGAGAACATTCTATGGAAAATAATTTCATATTAGCATACTTTTTTTTCTCAAAAAAAATTCTACATTTTCCATCAATCTAAACAGAACCTTCAAAAAAATAAAAATCAAAGCTTACAAAATTATTGTGGAGCGTAAGGCTGTAAACTAGTCGAGCTTTATACTTTCAGCTCGACAACAATATAAAATGTTCGAGCTTAACTTGGGCTTGAACCAAGCTTACAAACTATGTTTAAGCTTGAGCTTGTTAGATAGTTTATAAACTTGAACTCAGCTTGGCTTGGCTTGATTCATTAGTCAAGTTAAGTTTCATCTCAATATCAAGTTTTTAAGATCAAGATCCAATACAAGTACATTTGATTTAGACAAGTGGTCACAACCCCAATTAAGTACAGGTTTAGTAAGATGTGAGCTTATTTTTCAAGCCCATATCAAACTTATTACCAAGCCCAAAAACTGGCTTAAACTTGGCTTGTATTTTATTGAGTTCTATTGTTCATGAGCTTGATCATGAACAATTTTATTTTATTTTCTAGGGCATGCTCATTTATTAAACAAGTCTAAAATTGATGCTCAAGTTTGGTTTGTTTATAAACAAACAAACATGAATGAGTTTCCTATTGAACCAAGACCAAACTGTTTATAAACAGATTAGTTCATCTCTCTCTCTCTCTCTCTCTCCCCACTAGATTTGGGCTCTAGGGCATCAAAATGGTCAAATTAAATCAATTTCAGCTTTAACTTCTTCTTCCACACCCCCCCCCCCCATTTTAGGCTAATATGAACGTCAATTTATTCTTTTAATTTTAAGTGGAGTAATGCTAGGACACTAACATTATTCTTTTAAGTGGTAGAATCTAACTCTATAGTGGGTACAGAAGTCACATGTCCTACATGTAAATTTTCCGTCAAACTTAACACCAAATAATGGATCGTTTGTATCTTCTTACCCCTTTCTTTCTTTCTTTCTTTCTGTCTTTCTTTAAAAGAAAAAAGGGAAAAGCATTGAAGTCAAAACCAACGTAATTACAAAAGGGAGGGTTGGGACATGGGCGACTAGAGATCATTCGCAAAAGGTCTGTAAGGTTGAATTTAATCAACCATGTGTTGGCTTTATTCCATGACAAATTTGCTTGTAATATAGCACTTAGAAACCCTGTATTTAGGTGGGAATCATGTAAGGGTAGTGTGTGAGAGAGTGTGAAGAAATGCTCAAGACAGTGCAGTGAAGCAGAGACTCGCGGCTAGGACTCGCGGGTGTCTCGCGGCTTGCAAGCCGCCAAAAGTTGCTCACGTGCAGAGCATGCAGGGGAGCTGAACAGTCACGCCACCTGGAGCACTACACGACAAAAAATCCAGACTGGCCATTAAGTTAGCTCGCGACTTGAACTCCCGACTCAGTCAAGTCGCGAGGTCAAGTCGCCAGCCAGCCCTGTTTTTGGAAAAACTGACTCTTCGTATTCCATTCTCACACCAGTATAAATACCCCTCATTCCCACAAGATATGTGTGGCTATTCAGAAAGAAAAACCCTAAGAGAGGTTTCTTCAAAACACCCACCCAATTAGAGAGAGCTACTCATTCTTAGAGAGAAATCTTTGTAGTCTCTTCTCATTCCCTCTCTCATTGTCATACCTATTGAGAGGAGATTTCTATCCAAACACTACCCACACCCATTTAGAGTGTTGAGTGTTCTTGGAGTTTTGGGAAGCATTGGAAGATGCCAAGGATGGCGGATGCTATGGTTTAGTAGCGGAATCCGGGAAGCTAGAAAAGAAAAAGGTTCGGCGCAACCTCGTTGGAGCAAGAAGCTTGGAGGGCTGAGGTGCACTGGGTAGATTACGCTTGGAGGGTCTATTGCTGTCCATGTATCCCAACTGTATTTTCTAGTGGATTGTTTACCGCTTGGAGGGCGGCGGAGAGGTTTTACGCCGAGAGCTTCGGTTTCCTCTTCGATAACACATCGTGTGTTGTCCTTGTGTTTGCATCTCTCTTCCCTTTATCTTTACCTTTTATTTTCTGCTGTGGATGTGATTTATAATTGGCTTAGATTGATTTCCAATTCTGTTTATAGCTTATGTTCATTTTCCGCACACTAGTTGTTTGTCATAAAACTTGAATTGGTTATTTTGTATTTGGGGGTCTAAACGTTCAAGGGTGTTTATACACGTTTTTGAACTTTCAATTGGTATCAGAGCGGGTACACTTGTTGTGGTTTAAATACCTAAGTGTGATCCTTGACCCCTTGTGTTTATTTGCCATGGATTGTGCTTTGTATGCCTCTTTGCATGATTTGGTTGGTGATGAATGTAACATGCCACATGTTTGTGAAAATGCCTCTATGAGTGTTAATCCTCATAAGTGTGATGACATGTTATTTGAATCCATGGGTGTTGTTGACAAACTCTTGAAGAAAAATGCTAAGAAGTTTCAAAAGAATTTGAGCAAGTTATTTTGTGAAAATGATGATTTGATTGCTAAGCTCAATGAATCCAACAAATTGGTTGAGAAATATAAAAAACTTGCTGAAATTTCTCTTGAAAAGCTGAAAGAGTTTGAATGTTTGAATATGGACTTGGATGCTAAACTTGTTTTGTCTAACAAACTTGTTGATGATCTTAAATGTGAAAATGAATCTCTTAAGATGCATGCCAAGTGTTTGATTGCTGAACCCATTAATAAAATGGATGATAATATTTGTTGCAATCATGTTGTGGTACCCGATTTTGTGCCTAGTGTGTGTTCTACCTTAAAGGACAAATCGGTGTACATTCTTCCACATAAAAGAAATCAAAAGGTGGAGAGAAAGGCTATTAAGTCAAAACCTTCGTTTAGGTCTCAACCTAAGGCTTTGGATGGATCTAAGTTTGTTCCAACTTGCCACCATTGTGGTGTGATTGGTCATATAAGACCTCAATGTCATAAGTTGAAGAGGGAACAAAATCATGTTGCTAGATCCATTCCCAAAAAGCCTAGTGGACCTAAACACATTGTTTGTCACCATTGTGGTGCCTTTGGTCATCTAAGACCTCATTGCTCTAAGTTTCAAGCTCTTAAGAGAATCAAAAGAAAAGAGAAACTTGAGCTTTTTGGAAGTTGTGCTAAAAAGAGTAAACTGGATTTGAGTGAAAATAGCATGTTGTTAAAGAAAATGTTTAATGCTCTTAACTCCTTGACTATGTGCATCTCCAGTTCTCATTCTTCCAACCCTCGTCTCGCTTCTCTTAAGACACTCATTCCAAACAATCGTTCCGTTTGGATGAGGAAGGGTTCCTATGGTTGAGCTTTTGTTCTTTTGGTCCTTGATCTAATTCTTTCGATCTTTGTAGGACCCTTCATGCATTAAATGTCATATCTTCATGCATTTTGTGCATCTTGCATTTATTTGTATGCATTGTTTCGTTTTTTATCTTACTTTTATGTTTCTATTTTGTGTGAGTAAAAATCCAAAACCACATAAAAAGTGAAAAATTCAAAAAGTTTGATCGTATTTATTTGAGCACATATCACATGTGAGTTTGGCCTTGTACCTTTGTACAAATGGCTTTGTGCATTTACGAGCTTAACTTGTTATTTTTGCACCTATATCTTTGTGGGTAAAATCTTGACATCTTTGTGTGATTGTTGTAAATCGATCTTCAAGCTTGTCATGAATGATTAGTCAATAGTCATGTTGGTTTTGATACATGCGTAGACTTGTGCTTATATCTCTTCCCACTCTTTTATTTTTATTGCTTAAAGAGCTCAATAAATGTAAATCTCAAAATGAAAAGAGATAATGAGCTGCAAAAGCCGTCGCAAATACTAGTATTCGACTAGGAAAAAGGGAAAGCAACTTATAGGAAAATGTATGATGCCCAAAAAGCCAAAGGCTTGTTCATCAATTTGAAATATCAAAAATTTCAGGCATCAATCTCAAAAATGAGATGTATTGCTCAAAATGAGTTGTATTGATTCAAAATGATCAAATGATATGAATTGTAAGAAGCCAAATGAAAAGCTTCAATCTTATGCAATCATTTTCTTGTGGGAGGTCATATATGTTCATTTCTATAATTGAGATAGACCACTTGACTTAGTATTAGTTGTGTATGACTTGATTGAATTGATCATTGAAACTTCACTTTAGACTAAGGACTATTCCACATTTGATACACACACAACACACTTGCCTAATGTTCAATGAATGTCTTATTCATTTGTTAGATTGTACTTGTCTAAATGTGATGTGCGTGTGCTCAATCTTATATGGATTAATCCAAAAATATTTTTGATCATTTTATATGTTTTTGGAAGTGATTTTTATCACTTTTTGTGTTTATGTTTAGTGCTTACTTTGTTTTTCAATGTTTAAACATGTTCTGGTTTGAAAAACAAGTGTCAGATTTTTTGGCCACTCATTTTGGCTACTTGCGTGAGCTGCCAGCAAGCTGCCAGTTTTGGCTACTCGGTTTGGCGGCTTGCAAGCCGCGAGTCTAAGCCGCGAGTTCATACAGAGAGGTTTCGCGGCTCACTCGCGACTTGGCTCGCGACTCGCCAATCGCAAGTCGCACAGAATCAGCTTTTTAAAGAGCTTTTTCGTGGGAAACTTGTTTTAAACCTCTCTCATCCTCTCTAAAACCCCTCTTTCAATATTTTTACATCAAAACCCAACCAATTTGAATGGTTTTTCAATCCATTAACATCTCTAAGGTAATTATAAACTTTTTTCATTGATTTTGATCCTTAGATTATGTTTTGGAGAGTTTTGTGCTCTTGGTTGGGATTTTCATCATAGGGGTTGGGAAAACTTATTTTTTTGTCAATTTTCTTCATGGGATTGGTTTCTTTTGTTGATATGCATTGGATGTTGGCCCCTTGTGGCAGAAAGAACATGTATTAAGGGTGGATTTCATGATGTTCATGCATTGTTTCACATTATTGTTCATAGTGTGCATGCTAGGTGTTTGATAAAATGCCTCTTAGACATTTTCTCACTTGTTTGGACTCCGATGAGTACCAAACTTTGGGGTTTCTCATGTTTCCTCATTAGGAACATGTTTGGTTCATTAGTTGTGTATTTTGCACACTTTGCCCCACATGTGCATTTTTCATGCATTGGACATGCATTGCACTTAGCCACCTCTTGCACACACTTTTGTTACCCTTGTCATGCATTGGTCTTTACCTTATTTCTTCATCCTAGCATGTCATGCTTACCTTATGCTTTGTAGCACGTTACTTTATCTTAGGTTTGAGCTTCATTTTCTCATTCATCTTGCACCCCTCATGCATCATTAGCATTATTCATACCTTCATCTCTTGCCCTCGTTTCTTCTTGACCCTTTGTCTATTCCTGACAAAAAGGGGGAGAGTATACTCTAGAGAATGTTTCGGAGTATTTTGTCATTTCTATATGACTCTTGTGCACATCCTTAGGGGAAGAAATTTTATTTCTCATGCACATTTGTAGGGGGAGAGATATTCCATAGGGAAGATGCATATACCAAGGGGGAGAAGACATTGTGTTAACTAGAAAACCTTGTTCTGTTTGTTTTCTTGTTGGCTTTATGGTGCTTTGTGTTATGCTTTGGTGTTCTCATTGCATCATGTTTGTGCTTTGGACATGCATATATCCTTATGTTATTATGCTTCATTGAATGCATGTTCAGATGATCATTTGCTTTGCTATGTGATCATTGTAGTCATTTCTATACTTGTTATATTATACTTGTCTTTTATTACTTGCTTTACCTTGAGGGTCTAACGTGTTTTATGCAAGTGTTTCAGGGTACAAGTATATATATGTTCCAAGTGCATCACAGCTTCTCATCACTTTGAAGGGGAGAAATTTTAAGCACTTTTAGTTTATATTGTTTAAATTTTTATTCAATATAATGTGTTTGTACCCATGTGCTTTTGTAAGCTTTTAGGGTTTTGTTTTTATGCATATCTATAGGCTTTATGGTTTGTACCATGCTTTATGCAGCCTTTTATGTTTTGTTCAAATCAGTACTTCTATCTAAATGTCTTGCATTTTCTTTTAGGTACTGTCACTCTTGTGCCCTTGTAGGATTGTTCCTAGATGCATATACCTTGTGTACTATGCATTGGTTGAGTGTTGAACATACAAGTGTCTTGCCTTGGGCTTGTTAACTTGTATGTCCTTGTGTTCATTCCAAGTGTGAATGAGCACTGTGATCACTACCTTGTGGTGTTCACTTGGTTGATCAAGTCATGGTTTGTGTTTTAGCTCCAATTTTGCTTGATCACATATAGCTTGCTTCATATGCATTTCATGCTTTTCTGCATACAATGATCATGGTATATTGTTGTGTTTCAGGAGACTCATGTTCATATGATTCAAGTGCTTCACAGCTTCTAGATTTAGGTGTGAGTGAGTTTTTCCATTGTTCCCAAACTCACGTTTAAGTCTAGAGTCTGTTTTAGGGTGTTTTGTCATGGAATAGCCAAAGGGGGAGATTGTAAGGTTGAATTTAATCAACCATGTGTTGGTTTTATTCCATGACAAATTTGCTTGTAATATAGCACTTAGAAACCCTGTATTTAGGTGGGAATCATGTAAGGGTAGTGTGTGAGAGAGTGTGAAGAAATGTTCAAGACAGTGCAGTGAAGCAGAGACTCGTGGCTAGGACTCGCAAGTGTCTCGCGGCTTGCAAGCCGCCAAAAGTTGCTCACGTGCAGAGCATGCAGGGGAGCTGAACAGTCACGCCACCTGGAGCACTACACGACAAAAAATCCAGACTGGCCATTAAGTTAGCTCGCGACTTGAACTCCCGACTCAGTCAAGTCGCGAGGTCAAGTCGCCAGCCAGCCCTGTTTTTGGAAAAACTGACTCTTCGTATTCCATTCTCACACCAGTATAAATACCCCTCATTCCCACAAGATATGTGTGGCTATTCAGAAAGAAAAACCCTAAGAGAGGTTTCTTCAAAACACCCACCCAATTAGAGAGAGCTACTCATTCTTAGAGAGAAATCTTTGTAGTCTCTTCTCATTCCCTCTCTCATTGTCATATGTATTGAGAGGAGATTTCTATCCAAACACTACCCACACCCATTTAGAGTGTTGAGTGTTCTTGGAGTTTTGGGAAGCATTGGAAGATGCCAAGGATGGCGGATGCTATGGTTTAGTAGCGGAATCCGGTAAGCTAGAAAAGAAAAAGGTTCGGCGCAACCTCGTTGGAGCAAGAAGCTTGGAGGGCTTAGGTACATCTGGTAGATTAGGCTTGGAGGGTCTATTGCTGTTCATGTATCCCAACTACATTTTTTAGTGGATTATTGACCGCTTAGAGGGCGGCGGAGAGGTTTTACGCCGAGGGCTTCGGTTTCCTCTTCGATAACACATCGTGTGTTGTCCTTGTGTTTGCATCTCTCTTCCCTTTATCTTTGCCTTTTATTTTCTGCTGTGGATGTGATTTATAATTGGCTTAGATTGATTTCCAATTCTGTTTATAGCTTATGTTCATTTTCCGCACACTAGTTGTTTGTCATAAAGCTTGAATTGGTTATTTTGTATTTGGGGGTCTAAACGTTCAAGGGTGTTTATACACGTTTTTGAACTTTCAAGGTCCCATTCAAAAGTCTAAAAATTGCAAAATTATGATAGAAATGATAAACTATTGTTGTACCTGGTCGAACCATCCCCTATTTGCCAAAATATATATATGCAATTATGCATTTTTTGTTGGCTTCATGGTACACGACTCCCGCCTCCCCCATACCTCTGCCACTGATAATGATTCAACTATAATTAGCTCGATCTCTACTGGCGATGCGCCCCTGTATCTCGACCCAGTGGAACTCCTGACTCTTGCTCTCGAACTGGCTTGTATGCTCGTACCATCTCTGTACTAGTTGCGGGTTTTGGTTCTAAAACCAGGCTCGGTTCTCTTACCAACTCCATAACGGGAAGTAGCGGCCCACTGACAACAAAAGGAATTAACACGAGGGACCGTCGTTCATTGTCTGGTCAGCAGTGCCCTGAAATCCAAAATGTGCATCATTGGATGAAAATTGTGGTCAGCATTTAACATATTTAATACTATAGTGGATTCTAATATATATATACCTTTATGTGTTTTTATGTGATCAATTATGAAAAACCCTTAAATATCACTTTTTTTAACAAAATCAAAGTGAATGGGAAATGTAATAATCAATAAAAGTTTTATCTTATTTTACAAGAGAGCAGTATTATGGGTACTACAAATTTTACAACATTGAACTTACAAACTGAAATGTCATCAATCATAAAAAGGTAATTTAAATATTAATTTATGAAATTGTTGAAGTATACCAATCAGATTTATATCTACATCAGTTTGTAGACTTTATATAATAAAACTTAAGAGTACTTTTAGCATATTTCTTTACAAGATGTTACAAACGGTTGGTGTGTGTTTTTACACTTTACAAGAATTAGAAGACAATTGAAGAGGAGGTCCTCAAGAATTAGAAGACAAATTAAAAACAAATTTTGATGGGCAGTGTTTGAAAATTTGCAGGAAGAAAGTATCAGAGTAGTAGTTTTATTGGAGACTTTGGCAACTAGAAGAGCTGTACTATTCGTTTATGAACTTGGCTTTCGTCGGTCTAGCTTTGAGGATGATTCGGCAATCTCTATAAATGCTTTATGCCATAATAACTTGCTGCATTCATCCTTTGGGCATATTATCAAAGACACTTTATCTTATATTAGCTCTTTACCGAGCTTCTCTTTCTCTCACATTATTCGACAAGGCAATACTTAAGGGAAATTATATTTTTATTTTATTTATTACGCTTATCACCAACGTTAAAGATGAAATAGTCATTTTTACAAAGCTTTGGGAGTCTTTTTGGGGGGGAAAAAAATTTCTTACAGCTTAAGGGAAAATAATATAATTTACTCTAATATATTACATTGGTGAATAGAGAGAAAAGAGTTTTTTTTTTTTTTTTTAATTTCCCTCTTTCATTTATTTGATTTTTTTTTTCTTTGTTTTTCAATTGTAAAACCAGAGACCTAGCTTCTTCTTCTTTTTGTATGTTCTCTGTGGTTTTCAGATTTGGACCATTCAAATAGCCGGTAAAGGAAGATGTTTAAGGTTTTTAAAGCATTCACAACAGTGGAGCTAAAAATTTAACTATTTAGCACTACAAAAAGTTACTTTATCTATTTTACCTACACATATGCTGCTGCAGTAGATTTATTTTAGCTTTCAACACAATAAAATAATATAAACATCACAATAAAATAAGATATCTACTACAATAAAATAATATATCTACTACACACAACCATCATAGCCACACACACAACCGAGCAGGGAATAATTTTTTTTTTTTAGCTCTAAGCTACAGTGCACATTCATAGATAGATTTGCACTGTAGCAATGAATCTAAAAAAAATAGGTTTAGCTTCAATGTTGTATGGGTTTTTTTGTGTTTTGGTGGAGCTAAAATGGCTTTATAGCTTTTTAGCTCCACTGCTATAAGTGCTCTTAAGGTTGGACCAAGGTTCAATCGAGGTCAAATCATGATGATATCATAAATACTTTAGTAATTAATTAAAATAAAAATAATTGTATTAAATTTGTAAGTATTAGTAAGATTGACTAACACTTTCTAAAAAAAATTGAGAAACAGTCTTTCAAATAAAATTTCATGATATTATAAGGTTATTAGAAAATAATACAACATAAATAAGCATGAAAATAAACTTGGATAGTTATCCTTCAAGTATAAATCATTTTTATTTAAATAAAAAAATCAATTTTAATTAATTTTGTAAATTCTCATGCAAATGAATTATTATTAAATCACAAGTAAATTTATCAAAGAAAAAAATTTAGTAATATTTAATAAATTGAGAGAGGTGTGATATAATAAGTTGATAAATTATAAATCATTTAAGTATAAAATAAATATAATAATAGATCATCCAAGTGGTCTGATGGTTACAATGCTAGTCTTTGGTCTTAATTGAGTGCCAAATCTCTAGTTCTATTCCCCATGGCACCCATTTTTCTATTTTTAAAAATAAAGTCAACTCTTTGACCTGGTTGGACCATCTCACAGTTTAAACGGTTTTTTGAGTTGAACTGTGGTTCAAAGGGTTCTCTCAGAATCTTCAAATCACACTCATAAAAAACCATGACATTCCCTTGTTTTTATTTTTGTGTTTATAACATTATTAGTTAGTTTTAAGATTCCCCACAACACCCATTTCTCTATTTTTAAAAATAAAGTCAACTCTTTGACCCAGTTGAACCAACTCAAGGTTCAAATGGTTTTTTGGATCAAACCATGGTTCAATGGGTTCTTTCAAATTCTTCAAATAGCTAGTTCTCAATCATAAAAAAAACCGGTTTTATGACCGGTTTATAGTTAACCTAATCAGACCAGCCAATCCGATCTAAGTTTTAAAACCATGAAGTTCCCTTTTTTTTATTTTTGTGTTTATGACATTATTAGTTAGTTTTAAGATTGATTGAAAGTCTTTAGTTTTTGTGGATTAGGCATTTTGGTTTTGTTTGATTTTTGGGAAAGTGGTGTATAATAAATAAGATAGCAACCAATTTTTTTTCCTTATCATCTATGTATTCCTCCCTCGATTTGCAAATCAAATCTACTCTATTTTTTATAATAATTTTTTGAATAATTTATTTGAAAGATTTTGAGAATATCAAAACTATGCCATGACAAACCATTAAACTAATGTTGAAAAAAAAAAAGTGAATTGACAACAAATGAAGTTAAAGGGTGTCGGGTCGATTTGGGGAAAGGGCTAAATAAGAGAAAAATGGCACAATGACCTCTGGTTTGATAAAATGTAAGATAATAAGATAGTCAAGCTCAAAATTTCTATACTTAAAGGAATTGAGGCTAGTGATGCATCACAAAGATAACCCCAAAAATGCTAGAAAACAAAAAGATGGAAGATACTTGACTAATGCTTATATATGAACCATTTTGTACATAAAAGTATGAATGGATATTGAGAGAGAGAGAGAGAGAGAGAGAGAGATAGACGACTCTATTATGCTACCACATTCACACCAAATCCTTAATATTCTACTTCTCTTAAGTTGATGAGACAGTTTAAGTGTAGTAAGTATGATGATTGAGGTTGTCATGAAGGGTCATGAGAGAATTTTTGACAGTTCTTCATGAAAGATTTGATGAGAGGTTTTATAGCAAGCTTGGGAAGTCCTTAGGGTATGGTTTTCGAATAAGGAGTGAAGCTATTGACCACAATATTGTTAATCAAAATAGTAAGTTTTAGAGTTGTTTTAGCTTAGGTAAAGAAAGGAACTAGTTTAGTCATTGTTAAGGAAATTTTTTGACTAAACTTGATTAGCTGCATTTTCTATGCTAAATCAAATTATAGGGAAGCTACTCAATTGTGACTTCAGCAACATAGAGTAGGACAAACATGCTTTTATATGTGTGAAAATGGCCAACACATGGCTTGTTTCATGGATTCTTAGATTTTGTGAGTGGCCTTAGCCCACTTAACAAAATCCACATTTTGGATTCATGAAAAAGCCTAAGTAGGCCCAATCATACATTCCAAATCACACTTCCTTAAATCTCCATCAAGTCTGCATGAGCTTGGACCATGCAAAAAATAATTAAATATGTTACAAAATATGAGTAACAGGCTCAAAGAGAGTCGGGCTTTGCTTCACATTGGGTTTGGAGGATTTTCGTAAAAATGACTATCAATAAAGTGCTGAAATAAAAATTAATAAAATTAGAAAATTTAATTAAAAATAACCCTGTTGAGGTCTAAAAAATCACAACACCCAGGCCCAAAGAAATAACACAAGGGACCATAGAAAGTGAATTAAGCCTATCACCAAAAAAAAAAAAAAAAAAGGTGGTAAGCCCAAAAGACTTGAAGCCCAAAAGCCATAAAGGGACAAAGCCTTAGAGCCTATGAGAAAAGAGGGAAGAAAGAGAAAAAAGCCTAGTCTGTCAAGATCAGAAGATTGAAGAAAGACCAGTGTAAAGAGCTGAGTCGGGATCCCTAGAGGCTGCCAAAGGTTCGGGATCCCCGAGATGTGTAGCACAGCTAAGATAGGATTAAGACAGCTTAAATGAAACGCCAAAAGAAACACAAGAAACGAAGGGCAGATATGTCCTTCTCAGGCACCAGAGATGCAACAAGAAAAACAAAAAACCTAGAGTAACCACTCATGATGCAAGGGAAAGGTACCTCGGGCAACCAGAATGAGGAGCTATAAAAAAGGAAGTAGCAGGAAAGACCTTCGACCCAGTAGAGATAGATTTCGCTCACTTGGGAAAAATGACAAAGAGGAAGGACGGCCAAAAGCTGAATCAAAAAGGGGTAAGAGGTTTTGAGGAACGTGAAATTAAGAATAAGCGCACTCCGGAATGGAAAGTCAGCCATGGGCTTTCAAAGAAACAGCACCAAAAGGAGGAAATTATGAGAAACAGGAAAATGCTCAACCTTCTGGGTGATGGGCACAAAACGGGCTCTGGTACCCAGGGAGCAAAGGAAGGGAGTCAATAGTTCCCCGGGACCCTAGAATGACACTATAAAAAAAGGGGAAGGCAGCCAGCAAAAAAGAAGGAAGTTTTGGGCGAGCAATAGAAAATCTCGATAAAAAACCATTAAGAAAGCTCTATCAAATTCAAGGGAAAACAGTGAAATATCTCCCGGTATCCTAGAAACAGCCACTATAGCACATACTTGAATTCAAAAGGGTTCAAATTTTACAAGTCTTAGAGGCCTGGATAGCCACCAAAGTCTGTAATTTTTGAGCTTATTTGAACTTTGAATCACGTCTTAGTGAGCGCATTGTAACCATAACTAAGGAAAACTAATGAAGTATTTCTTATTAATCCAAGGATTCCTAACAATTTTTTTGTATATTTCCTGATTAATTTGCACTCCTTTACTGTTTTTCATTGTTGTTCAATACAAATATTCTCGTTTTGCTAGTTTATGTGTATTGTAGGAAACATATCATGTGCACCACTTGGTTCTTAAACAGCCCCTTTAGATGCGGTGAAACAAGTCCAGTCCACCAAACTACAACTATTTGACCCAGAATCCTTGGGCCAATGTGCTGAAAAAAAAGGCACTCTCACAAACCCCAAGTAAAAGACTATAATATTATATACTATATATTACGTATAAAAGTTGGGTTATAGAAGTTGTGGTTGTGTAAAATACTAAAATGACAAACTTCTCTTTTCTAAAATAAAAAATGACAAACTTCTCTCTAGGAAAAACGTTTACACTCTCATTAATTAGTTAAATACTTTTGTTGTTGATAATGTTAAGATAGTTTATCCTAAATTAAACTCAACTACCAATAGTTGAGTTTCAAAAAACCTAAATTCCACTTCAACCGAAATTCTATTACAAAAATTTGTAAGTAATTTAAAAGAAAATTAATATTAATTGTAATTGTAGGGTCAATTTTTAGGGCCCAAGCCCAAAAGGTAGGTGATTCTGGCCCAAAAAGCCCTAGACAATGAATTTGTAGAGAGCGTGGGTTACAAAACTAGGCCCTAACGAAGTGAGCGTTAGTTAATTTGGGGCCATGCAACGATTGAACGTAAAAATATCTCCTTCCTGTCCACTGGATGCTCGGTCCGAGGAGACGTGTGGGTGCACTTTTGTTCCTGATCAAAAGCTATGGTCTTTCTCTCTCTCTTCTGTTCTTTCTTTGCTCTTTTTTCTGATCCCCTCTTCATGGGGATGCCCTTCTCTTATATAGCCTCCTTAAAGTCATCGGAGCCTTACACTTGTTGATCATCTGGGCCTTCACTTGAGTGCCCGTCCCATCAAACATCTCCCCTATCTTTCTGTGAGTTGTAGTGGCCAAGGTAATACTGTTCGCCTTTCCTCTCCACATTAATGCGGCTAGAAAAGTAGCTTCCCTGCATTTAATGCGGCAGTTGTAATCTCTCCCTGGACATCCTATACTCTCTTCCTTCTCTTGGGTTTGTGAGGCTCGTCCTTGCTACCAATATTCGTTGGAGCGATTCCTTATTATTGGTAGGGTGCATGTTTGGTCCATATTTGGCACGTTCGAGGAGACATTCCTCCTCGGGCCACTTTTTTAAATAAGTTTGGGCTCATAAGAGTTGGGCCGGAAGTCCTTTTGGCGCCCCACTTTCTCCTCGGACGTGGCTAGACTTTGTATGGGGCCCAAGGCCCATTGTTTGATTTGGAAATTTTACCCCTACAATAGCCCCTCAAAATTCCGGTTATTTCCCTCTTATCCGAGGAGAAAATGCGGGATTTTGACATTCATGGGGTCATTGATTGTGAATTCTTGCTTTACTCGTGCGGAGGCACGACCCCACGTGCCTCATTACTGCTAATGGCGTTTCGTAACCCACGAGGCGCTAATTATTGCGCTTGGTGGCTTTATGTCCTTCCAATCCAACGGTGGGGCGCCAGATCAACGGTTGATATTTTTTTTCCGTTTCTCTGGGCGGGAGTAAGCCCGTTCAACTTCTCCCGGGTATATAAGATTTCTAAGGGAACTTACTCCCATTTTTTGAAAAAGCACTCAAGCACTCAGAGCACTCCAGCACCTTCTCTTTCAAAGCGTTCAAAACTCCGCAGACATTCCCTTGAAGATTCCCGGCGAGTTCTTCACAACTTCGAGAAACTTAGGATTTTTGATCCCGTAAGTGTTCATTTCCCTTCCGTTACCTTTCCCGGCTTTCTTCCCTAAGTAAACCTTCTTCGCGTTGCCTAGGGTTAGTGGGATGGGTAAGCTTGAGAAACTGGTAGACTCCCCAGCCAGTATGGAAGGCTTCAGGGCCAAATACCGTATCCCGTCGGGAGTAGGTCTAGAATACTGCTCCTTGGAAAAGATCTTACTCAAGAGAAAGACGGAACAGGTCGCCATTCTGATGATAGCCTTCATAGAGGGAGGAATGACGATCCCTATGGGGAGGATAACCAGGGATTATCTGCGGGGTCATAGGTTGGCCCCCCACCAGTGTGCCGCGAACATGTTCCAAATCCTGGGGTGCATAAACGCTCTGAATGAATAGATGAACCTCGGCCTCTCATGGCACGACATAGTTCACCTATACGAATGTCACAGCCTCAACGAGTCGTATTACCTGAAATCCAGGTCCGACGAGGTGAGGCTGATATCCTGCTTTCCTAAGTCTAACAAAGGCTTGAAGGACGACCTTTTGATCGTCTCCGGAGTATGGCACGACGGTATTCATTGCCCAGTTAGGGCAGGAACACCAAGTGGGGCATCGTAAGGTCAGATTCCTTGGAGGGGATTTTAGTCTTGAGTTTTCCTTTCTTTGTTTCAGTTTTGGTTTTACTTATTTGCCTTCTCGGACTAATGTAACTCTCCTTTTGGGCTTTGCAGACAAGGAGCGAACGACTCCTCGGCTAAGTTTGGTCAACGTCCCAGCACTCAACTTCCTCCTGAGGTCTGAAATCTTTGTGAACGAGGACGGGCAACTGCGTGCTGCTCCTCTAATCTTGGACTACGAGCCCCTTTCGCGCGCTCTAGTGGACGCCGATCAAGCCATCAGGGCTGGAAGTCCCCAATTAGCACGCATCGACGTCTCCATACCAGGATTTCTTGCGTAGAGAGACTTACCTCCCGTCCAACTGCCTGCTCAGCGTGCTCTTCCCGAAGCAGTTGTCCCAAGAGAAGGAGCTGATTCCTCGCACTCGTCCCTTGAGGATCAGATAGACCAATTCCACTTTGCCGAGGAGGGAGAGGTATCGGCCAAGCCTGTAGAGCTCTCGGACTCCAATTCGGACTTAGACCGTGCCTCGGCAGCTCCCAACCTTGGTTTGGTAATTGCAAAAGTTGATACTAGCTAAGAGATCGAGGAAGAAGGCATGGATTTGAAACCAAGATCTGGTCTTAGGGGCCTCCTATCTAACAGAAATAAGGGGCAATCTTCCAGGGATGCCGCCAAGGAGCAGGCTACATCCAAGATTCCTCCTCCTCCCCCTTCCACAACCGACCCAGGGTTACAACATTTTCCCAATTTGAGACGGAAAAGGCCCGTGGAAGAGCTGGAAGAGGGTGAGGTCGGCCCCAAGAAGGCCAAGCAGCAGAAGAAGGACAAAGAACCCAAAGAGAAAAGAACCAAATCTATTGACAGCCGAGACGAGGCGGCTTTGAGGAGGGAGCAACGGATTTGGTCCCCACGCTTGGAGTTGGATGGCGCCCCTATCTCGTGGGACGCGACTCTTAGGAATCCTAACGAGGACAGGTGTCCTATCTGGCTGAGGCTTTGCAGCAGCCCCTTCTCCTGCCCCGTGACATGAAGGGGCTCCGGGAGACTCGGCAGCCAAATCTCTTCATGTCGCTGAAGAGAGATATGGCCATGGTGAGCCGAGACTCTTTCCTACTCAACTTCTTCCTAGTGCATCTATCTATTCACTATTTTCTTTTAATCAATTTCCCATTACTCCGATGCAGGTCACTCAACAAATTTTTGTAGCCGAGGAGTGAGCCAAGAAGGCTCGTGAGGACTTACATACTGAGGTTTAGTCTCACAACACTGCGGAGAAGGCTGCTGGCGTCCTTAGGCTGGAAAGGGATCGCCTGAATAACGAAGTAAAGGAGGCACAAAAGGCTCACGCTAGCACCGAGGCTGGACTAAAGACTACTACCAAGCAGGCTGAGGATCTGCACCAACAGCTTCATCTGTCCGAGATAAACCTCGCAACTGAGAAGCAGATGGTTTCAGACCTCAAGGCCGAGCTATCAAAGGCCAAGGAGGCGGCTCACGTGGCCAGGGAGGCGGCCGAGGCTGCGGTGATAACCTCATATGAACATGGAGTAACGGACACCAAGGCTAGGCTGACTGAGGAGGTGGCCACAGTATGTAGGGATTACATTACTGTGTCTTGAGGGGTGGCCTTGGACCGAGCGGCAGTTCCGACGGACTCCGATCTCAAGAAAGTCGAGAATATCTTCTTCCCAGAAGATATTCATGAGATTCCTCCTGAGGAGCCCCTCCCTGCGAAGGTCACAACCTCGGGTTCCCATATACCTGAAGCTAAGGAGGTGCCTCCGGTTGCCAAGGACAAGTCGCCCGAGGACACTCTCACAATTAGGGATGTTGTCGCGTAAGCCAAATAGGCTATTCTCAAGCCCAAGACTATAGTTGATCAACCTAAGCCACCAGCCGCTGCAAAGAGTTCTACTCATGACTAGGCCTTAGGAAATTAGAGTAGGACTTTATTTGTAACTACCTTTTTTTATCTTTTACATTTTGTTCTACTAAAGCTTGTAAAAGAACGCTTTTTGGACTTCAATGTATGATGTCATTTTCCTTTGAATTTTGTTGCTCTGCTTCCTTTTCTGCTTTCACTATGAATGAGTTTCTGTTATTCTACTAACTGTTGAGAATCAAACGTTATTCAAGTTTTAAACAATGTGGTCAAGCATGAATGAACGTGTAAGAAAGATGATAGTTAATTATTATATAAGACTGCTTCGAGATTAATTTCCCCCAAACCTGTGGTCCGAGGAACCAGGCAAGACTTTGGTTCTGTTTAACACTTAGAGAAAAACTGCGTAGTGATTAATTTCCTCCAAGCCTGTGGTCCAAGGAGCCAGGTAGAACTTGGGTTCTGTTTAACACTTAGAGAAAATTGCATGGTAGTTAATTTCCCCCAAGCCTGTGGTTTGATAAGCCAGGCAGGACTTAGGTTCTATTTAACACTTGGATAAAAACTGCGTAGTGATTAATTTCCCCCAAACCTGTGGTTCGAGAAGCTAGGCAGGACTTAGATTCTGTTTAACACTTTAGTCGGCATTGCATTCCAGTTAATTTCCCCCAAGCATGTGGTCCGAGGAGTCAGGCAGGACTTGGGTTCTGTTTAACACTTAGATAAAAACTACATAGTGATCACTTAGATAAAAACTGCGTAGTGATTAATTTCCCCCAAGCCTGTGGTCCGAGGAGCCAGGTAGGACTTGAGTTTTATTTAACATTTTAGTTGGCATTGCATTCTAGTTAATTTCCCCCAAGCCTATGGTCCGAGGAGTTACGCAGGACTTGAGTTCTTTTTAACACTTCAGTTAGAGTAGTTGCACAGTAATGTGGCGCCAAGAATTACGTCTTTCATTAATAATAGTACATTTTCAGCTTGTTTACATTCCAAGGACGGGGTACTACACGTTCATCCAAATCTTCTAAAAAGTAGGCCCCTATGCCGGCTATGGAGGTGATACGATATGGGCCTTCCCAATTTGGTCCGAGTTTTCCCCACGCAGGATTTCTCGCGGTGCCCAGGACCTTCCTCAATACCAGATCCCCGGGTGCCAGGGGCCTTAGCTTCACCTTGGCATCGTAACCCTGCTTGAGCTTTTGCTGATAGTAGGCAAGCTGGACCATTGCGCTCTCCCTTCTTTCCTCGTTGAGGTCCAAACTCTTTCCCAGAAGTCCGTTGTTGGCACTAGGGCAGAATGCGGTGGTCCTTTGTGTTGGGAAGTTTATCTCCAGATGAATAACAGTCTCGGTCCCATAAGTCATCGAAAAGGGGGTTTCTCCTGTGGACCTGCGAGATGTGGTGCGGTACGTCCACAAGACATGGGGCAACTCTTCTACCCATCTTCCCTTCGCGTCATCTAACCTCTTTTTCAACCCATTCACTATGGTTTTGTTGATGGCTTCAGCCTACCCATTACCCTGCGGGTAAGCCGGTGTGGGGTATCTATTGGCAATTCCTAACTCGCTACAATATCTTCTGAAAGCTTTACTATCAAATTGGAGGCCGTTGTCCGAGATCAGGGTATGAGGAATTCCGAATCTAGTGACGATATTTTTCCAATCAAATTTCTTGACATCAATGTCTCTAATGTTTGCCAGCAGTTCAACTTCGACCCATTTTATGAGATAATCCATGCCGACAAGAAGAAATCTTTTGTTCCCTGCTGCTTTAGGGAATGGTCCTAGGATATCTAGGCCCCACTACGCGAATGGCCAAGGGCTGGATAGCGGGTTAAGGGTTCCGCCTGGCTGATGTATATTCGGGGCGAACCTTTGGCATTGGTCGCACTTCTTTACAAATTCCTGCGCCTCTTTCTGCATGCTCGGCCACCAATAACCTTGCGTTATGACCCTATGGGACAGGGACCTACCCCCCGTATGACTTCCGCAAATCCCTTCGTGTAATTCCTCCAGGATGAGTTCAGTGGCATCTGGGTGCACACATAGCAAGTATGGTCCTGAGAACGAGCGCTTATACAGTTTGGAGTCCTTAGACAACCAGAATCGAGAAGCCTTTCTTCTAATCTTGTCGGCCTCGTTCTTATCTTCTGGTAAGGTGTCGTGCTTTAAGAATAGTACTAGAGGATCCATCCAGCTAGGTCCAGCCCTGACGTTGTGGACTCGTACTGGGTTGGTCCTCGCCGTCGTTAGGCGATAGAGATCTTCTACGAGAATAACCCGAGGGAGTGGCTGAGCCGAGGAGGTGGCGAGCGTTGCAAGAGAATCAGCATGGGTGTTCCCGCTCCTAGACATGTGCACCAGATTTAAGTGATAGAAATGGGTCTGCAGGCGCTTGACTTAGATTAGGTACTCTTGCATTCTTTCATCCCTCACCTTCAGTTCCCCATTCACTTGTCCCACAACGAGTCTTGAGTCCGAGAACATATTCACGGATTTTCCACCCAATTTCTAGATCATTGACATTCCTTCCAATAGTGCCTCATACTCTGCTTCGTTATTCGTGGCCGAGAAACCAAGTTTCAACGATTTTTCGATGGTGATCCCCTCGGGGGAGACCAAAACGAGCCCCACCCCTGAGCCCCTTTGGTTGGCCGTGCCGTCAATGTGTGTTTTCCACCAACTGAGCTCTTGTTAAAAGATTGCGCTGATCAGTTTCCCGTCAAGGTTTGGTGTCCCTCCCCCTCCTTCTGCTGTCGGCTCTGCAAATTCAGCTACTAGATCCGTGAGAACCTGACCCTTCACAGCGATGCAAGGCATGTACCTAATGTCGAAGGCGCCCAGAAACGTTCCCCATTTTGTTATTCTACCCGTGTAATCGGCACTCCGGAGTATGGATCTCAGCGGAAGTTGGGTTAGTACAACAACAGTATGTGCCTGGAAATAGTGGGGGAGCTTTCGCGTGACTTGTACGATTGCCAAGACGGCTTTTTCGAGGGGGAGGTAATGGATCTCTGCCTCGTGCAGCGACTTGCTTACGTAGTAGACGGGCCGTTGTGTGCCATTGTCTTCTCGGATTAATAATAAGCTCACTGCATGAGAGGCTACAGCAATGTAGGCGAATAGCATCTCGTCAGCCTCAGGACTGGACATAATTAGTGGCCGGGTGAGGTATTCCTTAAGCTGCTGGAAAGCTAAAGCGCACTCTTCAGTCCACTCGAAGCCTTTCCACTTGTTTAATAGAAGGAAGAAAGGCCTGCATCTGTCCGCTGAGCGGGAAATGAAACGGTTTAAAATGGCAATCATGCCAGTGAGCTTTTGCACCTCTTTGGGATTCCGAGGAGGCTGTAGGCTATGGATAGCTCTAATTTGGTCAGGGCTAACTTCGATGCCTCTGTGGGTCACCATGTAACCTAAGAATTTTCCTGATCCCACCCCAAATGAAAACTTGGACGCGTTTAGGCGCAGCCTGTACTTTCTCAGAATTCGAAAAATATCACCGAGGTCTCTAACGTGGTTGGGCACTAATTTTCTTTTTACCACCATGTCGTCTATATAAACTTCGATGCTCTTGCCCATATGCTGCTCAAACATCCTGGTCATCATAATTTGGTAGGTTGACCCGGCATTCTTTAAGCCAAAAGGCATCACTTTATAATGATAATTTCCGACGGGGGTGACAAAAGCCATTTTTTCTTGGTCCTTAGCGGCCAAGGGTATCTGATGGTAGCCTTGGAAGGCGTCCAAAAAACTCATTTGAGGGTGTCCGACGGTCGAATCCACCAATCGGTCTATCCGCGGCATGAGGAATGGATCCTTTGGGCAGGCCTTATTTAGGTCCATGAAGTCTACGCAGACCCGCCATTTCCCACTCTTCTTTTTTACCACGACTGTGTTGGCCAACCATTCGGGGTAGAATACCTCCTTGGTAGCCCCCGCTTTCTTCAATTTTGTGAACTCCTCTCTCACAGCGTCTGCATGCTTTTTCGACGGTCGCCGAGGAGGCTGCTTCTTAAGCGTTACAGCCGGGCTAACATTAAGGTGATGGCAGATGAAATCTGGGTCAACTCCAGGGGCCTCGTAGGCGTCCCAGGCAAACACGTCCACATTCTGTCTAAGAAAATCAATTAGCATCACCTTCTCTTGGGGCGGTAATTCTGAGCTGACCTGAAAAAACCTTTCTGGGTCCGATCCGACAAGTACTTTCTCTAGATCCTTGCAACTCGCCTCCATGGTTGGTCCCCCACTTCCGGAGGCTGGGGCCGGGATCGTTAATTGCTATAAGTCGTTCTCGGTTGAGGTGGAGGGCTCACTGTTCGGTCGTCATGAGATTACTGACACTATGCATTGCCGGCCCATCGCCTGGTTCCTTATTACTTCTTTCACTCGACCTCCTGACGGATACTTCACCTTTTGGTGTAAGGTTGATGACACAGCCCCTAGGGCATGAAGCCACGGTCGGGCCACGATAGTAGTGTAGGGGGAGTAGGCATCTACCACAATGAAGTCCACCTTCACCACGTCCGAGTCCGTTTGTATAGGCAGCCTAATCATGCCTTTCGGGGTGACGATTTTTCCTTCAAAACTGACCAAAGAGGAGTCATATACCGACAGGTCCTCTGGCTTCAGGTTCAATCCCTTATACAAGTCGGAATACATTACTTCCACGGCGCTGCCTTGGTCAACTAGCACCCTCTTCACATCGTAACCTCCAATTTTGAGCGTGACGACTAGGGCATCGTCGTGGGGTTGAAGGGTTCCCAGTTTGTCCTCATCCGAGAATCCGATTAAGGGCGTGGCCATCCCTCTAGCCCTCTTGGATTCCCTATCGTCAGCTTCAGCCGGGAGCCTGCCCACTGACATTACTCTGAAAGGATTGGAACCGGTCCTTCCTGGTGCGACGAGGATGACATTTATTGTGCCAATGGGTGGCCTCAATGTGCTTTGCCTGGTTTCGATGTTTGACTGCTCTTGCCATCCCACAGGGTGATGTAATAGATGCCTCAACTTCCCCTCTCGGACAAGCCGGTCCAAGTGGTTTTTCAGATTCCTGCAATCATAGGTGGTGTGACCCGGCTCTTGGTGATATGCGCAATACAGATTCTGGTTACGTTTCAAGGGGTCACCTGCCATCCTACTTGGCCATTGAAAGAACGGTTCGTTCTTCACCTTCTCTAGGATCTTATGTAATGGTTCTCGGAACACAGCATGGACTGCTTGTGTCCCAGTGGATCCAGTCTGTTCCGAGTAATCTCTTCTCGGCCTATTACTGTTGTTAAAGCGGTCCGACCTGAAGTCCCTCCTCTCTTGAGGGACAACCTTCGCTTTGCCCTTCCCCGTCTGCTGATCTTCCTCGACCCTTTTGTACTTGTCAATTCTGTCCATGAGTTGGCGCACACTAGTGACCGGCTTCCCAGTCAGGGACTTTCTTAAACCATGCTCTGTCGGCAGGCCCCTCTTGAATGTGCTAATGGCGACGTCATCGTAGTTTCCCTCTATCTCATTATACATTTCCCAGTACCTGTCTGAATAGGCTTTCAGTGTCTCTCCTTCACGCATGGACAAGGATAGGAAGGAATCTAGAGGCCGAGGGACTCTGCTGCTGGTAATGAAGCGGGAACCAAAAGCCTGCGTCAACTGCTTAAAGGAATTTATGGAATTTGGCTTAAGGCCATCAAACCATCTCATTGCCATAGGTCCTAAGCTGGACGGAAACACTTTGCACATCAACACCTCGTCCCTGGAATGGACGGCCATCCTCTGATTAAACTGGCTTACATGCTCCACTGGGTCCGTCCGACCATTATATATGGCAAAGGTTAGTTGGTGGAACCGCCGAGGAAGCTCAGCCCCCTCTATCCTACGCGTGAAAGGCGACTGGGAGATGAGGTCTAGGGCCTTACTCATGGCGTCGTTTGCCAGGCCTTGATAAGATAGGCTTTTGTGGCCGCGTTTGCGAGGTTGCTCTTCCTCATAGGAAAAAGTTTCGCTTGAAGGGGTTCTTGATCTCCGCCTGTATTCATTGTCCTCCTCACCGCTAGTGTCTGAGCCAATTGAAAGATGTTTTCGTTGCGCTCGGCGTAACTTCTTCTTCAAGTCATTGATTTCTTGCTGTAAAGCCCTGCGATCGTTTCGCTTATGGGATGCATGACCTTTTCCTTTCGAGCGACTTCTGCTCATGTAGGAGGTGTTCACACTACCCTCCGCTGCTTGTCTTGATCTTTCTCCCGTTCGAGATTCAAAAAGTTGTCTTGCCGTTGGGAGTCTGCGTGTCCGGTTTGGCACGGACCTGATCCTTCCATTTCTAACGGCTTCACTTGTCAAGACACAAGTTCTTCCCACAAACAGCACCAATTGTAGGGTCAATTTTTGGGGCCCAGGCCCAAAAGGTAGGTGATTCTGGCCCAAAAAGCCCTAGACAATGAATTTGTAGAGAGCGGGTTATAGAACTAGGCCCTAACGAAGTGAGCGTTAGTTAATTTGGGGCCATGCAACGATTGAACGTAAAAATATCTCCTTCCTGTCCACTGGATGCTCGGTCCGAGGAGACGTGTGGGTGCACTTCTATTCTTGATCAAAGGCTATGGTCTTTCTCTCTCTCTTCTGTTCTTTCTTTGCTCTTTTTTCTGATCCCCTCTTCATGGGGATACCCTTCTCTTATATAGCCTCCTTAAAGTCATCGAAGCCTTACACTTGTTGATCATCTGGGCCTTCACTTGAGTGCCCGTCCCATCGAACATCTCCTCTATCTTTCTGTGAGTTGTAGTGGCCAAGGTAACACTGTTCGCATGTCCTCTCCACATTAATACGGCCAGAAAAGTAGCTTCCCTGCATTTAATGCGGCAGCTGTAATCTCTCCCTGGACATCCTATACTCTCTTCCTTCTCTCGGGTTTGTGAGACTCGTTCTTGCTACCAATATTCGTTGGAGCGATTCCTTATTATTGGTAGGGTGCATGTTTGGTCCATATTTGGCACGTCCGAGGAGACATTCCTCCTCGGACCACTTTTTTAAATAAGTTTGGGCCGGAAGTCCTTTTGGCGCCCCACTTTCTCCTCGGACGTGGCTAGACTCTGTATGGGGCCTAAGGCCCATTGTTTTATTTGGGAATTTTACCCCTACAGTAATTATTTTGATCATATATCATAATTTTATATTTTAATATATTAAAAATGTTACACTACATATTAAGCTTATGTCAAGTGTCCTAATATATATGCATTACAAGTTTTAAAATTATTGTAATTTTGTTATGTGACTCATTAGTTTTTAAAATTTTAAAATTTATTTTTTAAGTAAAACTCTATTAAAATATCAAATGACTCACTAATTATTTATTAAATTAAATTTATTTTACATATAACCCAGCTTGTGGTCTTTTCTTTTCTTTTATTTTTTGAGAATCAGTACGACGAAATATTATTAGAAAACTATAAATCTGAAACTACAATAGGAATCACGTCTGAAGGAACATGCTCCATCCAGACTAACAATGGAAAGGAAAATCTTGCTCTCTTGGTTAAGGCATGAGCCACATAATTTCCCTAGCTCCTAATATGAAAGAAAGAGAAAGTTCGTAGTGAACCGGAAATAGACATGATGTCTTTCACATATTGACCGATTGAGGGATGGCCCACATCAACTAATTTCAACGTCTTGAAAACTACCTCTAAGTCTCCTTCAAACACTGATTGTGACATGCCCAATTCCACAATGAACCGAACAGCCCTTCTTGCAACTTGGACCTCCACCAAATCCACCAAGCCAGGGTAGGGAATTTTCTCTGAAAGTGCAGCTATCACTTCTCTGTTAGCATTACGCACAACCACATCGATCCCTACCTCACCCAAGTCTTCAAACACTTCCCCATCATAATTGGTTTTGTACGACTCGCCCAACAGTGAACTCCATTTCGTCTTAATCGCTGGGGACTTAGCCACTTTCATCGGAAACTTCAATTGGAATTTCGAGGGGTATTGCGCTGCTACACTGAATATTTTACTCTTATCCAAGGTGGGTTCTTTGAGCCGTAGTTTATTCCTGCGATTCCATACGAACCATGCCACTACTGCAAACAATTCCAGCCTCTGTTTCTGCATCCCAACCAGGTTAATCAGCTCCTGAACCTCACTGATATTTGGGTACTCTGATCTAACCCAGCTGAAACAGGGGAGCCAAATTTCTTTCAACTCTTCACAACTCCAGATAGCATGGAGGGTGGTCTCTTGAGCTGAAAGGCAGGTACCACATCGTGTGTCTTCAAGGATTTTCCTCTTCTTCAAGTTCACTTTTGTAGGTAGTGCATCAAAGCAGGCTCGCCAAAGGAATGTTTTAATTTTGTTTGGCACCCAGATCTTCCAAATGCGTTTCCAGAAAGCTTTCTAGAGTGAGTCATCCGAGGTCGATGCATCTGAACTGTTTCCCTCCTCACATAGCTGTTTGTAACCTGATTTGACCAAACACTCCCCATTGGAACAACCAAGCCAAATTAAAACATCCCTCTAGTTTGTTAGGCACAAAGGAATAGCCATGATACGTTGGGCTTCAAAAGTGAAAAAATGTTGATGCAGCAGATTCTGATCCCATGGACCTGTATCCTGGAATATAAGAGCTGAAACTTTTGCCCCTTCTAACTTAGGTACCCGTAGGGAAATTATTTTTGAGGACCCCCCACCTAGAAGCCAATTGTCACAGTAAAGATCAATGCTCTTGCCATCTCCAATCCTCCACCTCATTCCATTTAAGATTACCTTTCTAGCTTTCATAATACTTTGCCACGCATAGGACCCAATTGAAGTTGTAGCTTCCAAGACTGAACCCCTTGGAAAATATTTGGCCTTGAAGACACGAAAGAAGAGATAATTCTGATCCCTTAACAGCCTCCACACCGATAATTTGAAGCAGCTCATGGCGAAGGACGGAATTGCTTGCACCACCGCCTTCAATAGAACTTCTCTACCTGCTTAAGATAAGAGTTTTTCTCTCCACCCTTGTATTTTATTCCATACCCTCTCCTTTATGTATCTTAAACTCTCTTTTTTATTCCTTCCAACCACCATCGACAAGCCAAAATATTTTTCATATTCTTTTACCTCCGGAACCCCCAAGAAGTTCGAAATCTCTTGCCTTCTTCCTTCACTTACTGCCTTGCTAAAAAATATGGAAGTTTTCTCCCGGTTGAGCTTTTGACCTAAAGCACGTTCATACAAGGAGAGAATGGCTTGGATTTCATGTAAGTCAGACATAGTAGCTCGACAAAACACCAAGCTATCATCTGCAAAAAAATAGATGTGAGATTTTTGGGCCATTTTTACATAAAGAAAAACCCCTTATTTTGTCATTATAAGTTGCCCTTTGAAGCAACCTATTTAACCCCTCCGCGCATAGCAAAAAAAGGTAGGGTGACAAAGGGTCACCTTATCTAATCCCTCTTGAGGGTCTAATGTCTCCCTTAGGCTCACCATTCACCAAAATCGAATAAGACACAGTGCTAATACACTCAAAAATAAGAGACTTCCATTTTTCACAAAAGCCCATTTTCTCCATAATCTTTATCAAAAACTTCCATTCAACTCTATCATACACCTTGCTCATATCTAACTTCATAACTGTTAGAGCATTTTAATATTAAATAATTAAAAAGAATGAATGTTATAACATAAATGTAAAGATGTGGGAGTGAATATGGAAGATGAGGAGTTGTGAAAATGTTTAATCCCACATTGAAAAGGAGAGAGGCTATTTTATTCTTTTTTAATTGTAGTGATTAATGGGCTAATATAAATTGTCTTAGATATTGGGCTAGATACGTATGCAAGTAAATTGTCTTAGATATTGGGCTAGATACGCGTGCAAGGAGGAGGTGAAGGGTGGAGGTATCAAAAATAGAAATGAATCAGCCTCTTGGATCCTCCTACTTGACAGCCCATTCAAAGTAATTATCATATCTGTTGGTGAGTAAATGACCTGAATTAATACTTCATTTTTATTATGGACAATGAAGAACCATTGACCCACTTAATGGACTATCCGTTTGGGCCTTTTCATTCTTCAAAAACTCCTTAACTCACCATTAATTATGTAACTCCAGCCCATCAGATTAATATCCAACAATTAATCTGGTAACACCCACTACATCAGAATAATAGACCTAATTAATCAGAATAAATTGGGTAGTAATTTCGTGAGGCCCATTGAGCCTATAAATAAA
Source organism: Quercus lobata (assembly GCF_001633185.2). Taxonomy (NCBI): domain Eukaryota; kingdom Viridiplantae; phylum Streptophyta; class Magnoliopsida; order Fagales; family Fagaceae; genus Quercus; species Quercus lobata. The sequence goes on from NC_044911.1 coordinate 37,516,314, forward strand.
CTCATTCAGACCCAATCCAAAAAATTGCAATATACAATACACACACAAAAAATAGAGAGGTTATTGGCAAGGAAGGGTGTTCTTTCTGGTGAAGTTTTGGGCTTGAACACTTTGTGCAAAGGTTGTTCTAGCCATACGACACTTATTGGACTGTTGTATTCTGGGGAAGACAAGTCAAAGAAGGTCTGCAACGGTTACAAAGTTTAGCCAACTAAGGGCTTGAATTTTCTTAAAGAGAGTGAGTGTCGCGCCTCAGTCCAAATAGTATTGTGTAATTTCCTTCTTTACGTTAATAATATTCAGAAGTATTATTCAGTTTCTCGTTGTGTTATTTCCATTATTATTGTGTTTGCACCAACAATAGCCATAAAACCGGTATTCTTAAATTTTTGTGATTTCATATGATGTAAAGTTTTAAATGCCACCAAAATATTATCAGAAATAGTTTTACTAGACTGAAAGGCAATTTGAGATTCCAAAATAACACAAGGTAATATTTTCTTAAGTCTATTTGCAAGGACTTTAGAAATAATCTTGTACAGAGTATTACAAAGTGCTATAGGGTTAAATTCAAAAACTTTTACCGGGTTTTTTTATCTTCGGAATGAGTGTAATGATGGTTCGATTAATGGAAGGAGGGATTGTACTAGAATTGAGGTAGGTTAGGACTACCTCTTTCACGTCCTCCTTTACGGTTGGCCAAAATTGTTGGAAGAATAATGAAGGCATCCCATCGTAAAGACGCAAAGGGTAACGTCAAACAAACAATATCGTACGGTATGGTCCACACAGATCCTTTAACTTTCTGTGATTTGATGAATGGTTGGTAGGTGGGTTCCACAGTATTTATTTGCGGGGGCGCACACAGAACAATAAACGAGATACACTGTGAACCGAAAGACCATAGTACAGTGTTGAGAGTCAAAACCTAAATACACCTTTTTTCCTAAGATGTCTATTGTCTAGGCTTAATGGTATGGTCACTGACTCACTGGTGTCCTACAGCACAACAACAACAACAACAACAACATCAAAGCCTACAGGCTACAACTATTTAACGTTAACATTACTGTGATTTGTATTTTACGATTGTTCATTCCCCACTCGCACAGATCATTCACACTAGAAGGGATATTTGAACCCATCAACCCAGGACTGGAGTCTTGTTAGCTCGGTACCTTACAACTATTTTATCTATTTTATATTATTTTTTGACAATATACCTGCATTTCATACTATATTCTCTTAAAACTCTATTCAAATATATAATTTTTTTAATTACCACTTTAACAATGTACCTCACATTTTATACCCTACTCTCTTTTTTTCTTTTTCTTTTTTTTTTTAGAAAGCTCTACTATTTTTTATTTTATGGGTGAGATTAAAATATTTGTGTTTAGGATATATACGTTACTACAATTGACTTCTATTTTTAGATATTACTATAGCAAAATACAAAAATCTCAACAATATTAGAACGTCGGTGTAGGTTATTTGTTTATTTATCAATTGGTGTAATAGTAAAATGCAAAATAGCTCAAACATGCCAAGAGCACTCAATGGGAATGTTAGCAGGATGTGTGAATAACAGCCTGTGTTCAGTACAACCCGATTGATTTGATACTGTGGAGTGCATGTGCAGCTCATTTGGTAAATTTGGTACCTTTGTTTTTCTAGCTAGTACGTGTTGAAAATTTGAAATCTGGAGGAGAAAAATGATTGCAAAATTTGACTTGCATTTGAATAGTTTCTATATTCATTGCCAATTTAAGTTTAAAAGAATATTTGCAGGTGGAGATTTTGTGCAATTTTTTTAATGGTCCATGTATTAGTTTTACAAACATAACTACAACTTAATTCTTCAATAAATTATCAATTCAGGCACATAAAAATTGGTTTTGTTGGAATTGTGTCATTTGCCCCTAGTGAGATCAGATGGAGTCAAAGATTTATGGATATGTTATAGACCTAGAGGTGGGTATGCAATAAAATATGGGTATTTTTTATAGTTGGGTTTCAGAAGTTCAATATAATACATACATTTATAGATAGAAAAAAGAAAAGAAAAATTATATTTATATTAGAGGGCATGAGTTAGCGCAGGGGTCATTGCCATTGCTGGCATCCCCTTGTGTCGTTCAATCGATATTGGTTTCTTTTTTACTTCCACGTTTATGTGATTCTTATTTACTAATTGTTGGTGCAAACAATGCTCCAACACTAAGTTATCATTTCTTCAATTTGAACATTCATGTAAAAGAACTTTCTGGTTTGTACAATAAAAATCTTCCTAATAGCTGTTTCACCCTCTCCAAATAAATAAATAGTTTATTGCAAAAAGAAAAGAAAAAATGTAGGAGGCAAACCATAGTCCATATATTGAGTGATGTTATGAATATTATACTAATCATATTAGTTGCTACATTAATTTGGAAAAATTATATAGTAAAATTTATAATAATATATTTAACATTTTCCAATTTATTCTATGATGCTAGCTTCTTTCGTGTTGCTAATATATATATATATATATATATATATATAGTAATTTGGTTGTATTTAACAAAAATGTCATTATATTTTTAATTAATCTGGCTGTTTGGCACAAAATTAAAAATGACAGCTTTTTTTTTCTCCTAAATAAATCTTACTTATTATATGATTCTCCAAGACTTATATATATATATATATATATATTTTAATTTTTTATGCATTTGTTTGATGCGAACACTCTCAAACAACATTCATGTTGTGAGTTTCAATTGACTCAATTGGTAAAATCTCTTATCACCAAATAAGAGATTTATAATTCAATCCTCGCATATACCAAAAACCAATTGATATCTTAACCTAATGATAAGAAACAATTATCATGGAGTGAACATCTAAATTTAAAATACTATCATATCTAAAAATAAAATTTAAAATTTAAAAACAAAAAAAAAAAAACTCTCATGTTAATGGATGCATTAACATTATCAAATCAAAATGAAGTTTGATACCATCTATCAATCAAACTCTTATGTACTTACTGTTTATTGACAACAGGGACACAATTAATTTCTTGTTATAATTGGAACAATGTTACTTTTGTATGTTCCTGTCATAAACATCATTTTCTTTTTTGAAGGCAACATCATATGTATCAATCACAACAAATCATATTTAATAGTTACCAAATTTGTTGTGTTTCTACACTTATTATTATTTAATATTTAATATTTATTAATTATAAACACATATTTATGTAAATTATATCAGTGATTATGTTTACGAGTGCCCTTCAAAAAATTGTTAATAAATTGAATTAAAAAAATTATGTTAACGGGTACCTTTCGGACAATTATTAATAAACTGTATTAAAAAAGTTTCAATATTATTTTTATAAGAAATATAAAAAGTTGTCAAAAAAATTAATCACTCTATCATTTTTTTCATAAGATGTTTTTAAAAATAATTCTTATAGCATCCATTAATATTTTCCTTACCAAAGACACACATGAAAACCACGTTGATTAATTACCAATTACCTGCATAAGGTTGTGGAGGATCTACTTTCCTCTTCAAACCCACAAAAAAGCAACGCACCGCACTCGCTCTCAAAGTGGCGTGGTGGATAGGATAGGATAGTATATTCTATTCATATTATCTCATAATCTTTACTCCATTAGTTTAATTAATCAATTAATTATTATAAATCTTTGTGTTTTTGCCAACAATTAAAGCAAACCCCATCCGCCATATCTGTACGGTCCTCTCTCTCTCTCTCTTTCTCTCTCTCTTGTGATTTTTGCTTTCCCAAATACCCAATACTCCTACTGATAACCAAATACTACTACAACCTCCGAATCTCTCTCACTGTTACTTCTTCTGAATCTTCTTTGAATCCTCTTCACCTGAGTAAGCATATCTCAACTCTGTTTCCTTTTTCATCTATCTGGGTCATTTTAATTCAATCCCAATTGACTCAGTCTCTCTCTCTCTCTCTCTCTTTAAACTTCTCTTAGCTTTGAAGTATCTGAAACTTACACTCCAAGTGTTTGTTTTTTTTGCTTGCTTTGTATATTAAATTTGATTGAGTTAGATCTGGGGCAGTTCATAAAAAAAGCCAGTTTCTATTTATTGAATGTGAAATCTAACTGCTTTATATTCTTTAAGTTTATTTAGACGTTACCTGTTTGATTGTTTTTTGCCTTTTTGTTTTTTTGTCTTTAGGTTTGTTCATTCTCAAAGAATCAAGCAGTTTTGGTGTTTCTTTCACAACTGGGGTCCAAAGATCATATCTTTTTCACATGCTTCTTTGGCCATTCCAGCTCTTGATTTCAGAATTTGGGGGCTCAGTCATTTATTTGCGATATTTTGCTCAAATTTATGCACTTGTACATGGAACCCGTGTTTTATTTTGGAAAACACTGAAGCCTCTGGCTTAAATGTTATTCATTTACTCATTAAGAAGGTGGCTTTGGTTTTGTTACCTGGCCTCCTTGCTTGTCTTTGGGCCCTCTTCCATTCGGAAAATTGGAGGGTTTTGCTTTGTTTCTCAGATTTTGTGGCGTTTTCAGCTAATTCAGAGAATTGGGTTCTTGTCTCGATAGAAAATAGTACTAGCAATTAGAGTTTTGTTAACCACCTGTGAGAAAGTATGAGGAAAAATATTAATTCTCACTCAGCCAGAGGGTTTGGCGATAGGAAGTGGATTCTTCCGTTCTTTGCGACTGTGACTGTATCAGTTATGCTGTCCTTGACAGCCATTTTTGGGCTATATACCTCTCCCTATGCTGGAGAGCAATTACCATTCGAAGTTATCTCGTTAGCGAGATCAGAGGACTCAAGTGGGTATTTTATTGAACCAGATTTGAAAAGATCACTGGAAACATATGAGGCATCAAAAACTGAAGCCCCTAGATTGGCATATCTGATTTCAGGCACTAAGGGTGATAGTCATAGGATGATGAGGACATTACAGGCAGTGTATCATCCTAGAAACCAATATATTCTACATTTGGATCTTGAGGCACCGCCCCGTGAAAGGTTGGACTTGACAGCTTCGGTGAAGTCTGATCCCACATTTCGTGAAGTGGAGAATGTGCGTGTTATGTCTCAATCCAATTTGGTGACTTATAAAGGTCCTACAATGATTGCTTGCACCCTTCAAGCAATTGCAATTTTGTTGAGAGAGAGCTCGGAGTGGGACTGGTTTATAAACCTCAGTGCTTCAGATTATCCTCTTGTAACACAAGATGGTTAGTACCTGATTTTACTCTTTGTTTGTCCATTAGTAATTATGCTGCTATTTTTCTTCTTGTTTTATTTTCATTTTATATAGTTGTATTTGATACCTGTTTAACCACTTGAATGTGCGTATCATTGAGTTTGGTCTTCTATCCTTTTAATTGTACCAGTGGTGTCGTGTTTGCATCTTGATATACTTTTTGACGGTTGCAAGTATCAATAAATTGCACAGGGCATTTTGTTGCCTGAGTTTTAAGCATAATGGGTGATTCTTGCCTAAAATTTACTCTTGGGGATTTATATAGCTGAATATTGACCATGCATTCTAGAGTGCAAGATATGGTTTTCTTGTATCTAAGCTCATGGGTGAAAGTGAGCTAATAGTTGAATTAGTGGGTTAGAGTTTATCAAAGAAGTTTATAATACCATATCTTGCTTTTTGTCTGATGTAAGTGTAGTGTTTGGATCCACCCAAGGCTTCCTTAGGCAATTTAGTTTGTATGTATGTGGCTAATTCTCCTCAGAAGCCTTATTATTTTAATATTCTATATTTCATTTTCAGTTAAATGTAGCTTCCAGGTAGGTCCATACATGAGTTATGTGTCTGAAGAAAGTTCTTAGATTTATCTTGTATTGTATCTAGAGTCTGCAGGAGGGTAGCAATCAATCATCTCAGGTTTTGTTGTCCTGTAATGGTCCATCTTGGGCTTAGTAGGTGTGTGTCACTCCATTGGATATTTGGTTCTTTCAGAAATTAGGTTTTGGTGGTTTTGTTGGAATGGTTCTATAAATGGTAACCCTGTAATATAATGTTTTGGAAAGGGGAAAAACTACAATTAACTTTTGAAACCAAAATCATAGTGTAGTTCATTTAGACAGAGACACTAACAATGGCAGTATCCTCGTAGATACCAGTTCCTGAAATCTGATGGGACCCTCATTCCTTGTTGTAAAAGATTGTTTGTTGGTCTTTTGGCTTATTTCCTTACGTGGTTTGTCAATGTGTAACTACCCCCCCCCCCCAACCCCACACATATAAAGTGTAAGCTTCCCCATATGACTTTGTGGAGCTCAATTTTGATGAGACTGCATTATGGAGTTGGGAGAGATATTTGGTGCCAAATATCCAGGGAAAAAAAAAGTCTGTTAAGTCACCCCTCCCCCCTCAATTTTGATGAGACTGCTCTTGTTCCTTTCTGTACTCTTTCCTTCCTCTTCGACTTAAATCTGTGTCCCCTCTCTCTCTCTTTTAAAGGATAAAATGATGCATATTAGTGAAAATTTACTGACCCCCACCAAGTTAGATATTGCTCTTTACAACTAGGTATTTAAATCACAATAGGATTGCAAATCTAACTGAGCTAGGTGATTAGCATCATTTTAGAGTCATAAATATATGTTTCTTGGTTTGATCATTTGATGATGCTGACTTACAAAGTTGAAATCCTCTTAAACATGATAGATATAATATGGCTAAATGACTAGACTTTTGTGTAGAATATATATATATACTGTTAAGATAGTCCCTCCTCAGTTAGAGTTGGGTTAATTTGGGGTTTATTTTTATTTATTAGTTGGCCTCTCCACGAGATAGCATAAGCTTTTGAGTGGAAAGTTCTGTGATGCATTTTCATTTTGCTTCTTTTCATATCTATGAAGGCAGTCTGCGATTGTTGATTTTCTAATAGAAAATTTCTATCTTGTTATGTGTATGGATGGTAGTTATAAATTGCTAATTATATCACTTTGCACTCAGTCATTTTTTGTCCTCTACCAAGGATGATTTACTATTATATCTCTTAACTGCAAATCATTTACTGATTCATATTGTTGCTTGAATATCTCTTCTTAATCTTACCTCTTAATTAATAATAGCTGCCATTTTCCATTTCACATATTTGTCCAATTAATATGTTTAATCATAATCATCAACCACAAGATGTCTATGGTGAGGTTGTGATATCAAAAGCTCTATTATTATAACACTAAGTTTTTCCATCTAATATTCATTTTTTTCTTTTACCGCCTAATATGCATTGTTTCTATAATACCCCATAAATTGACCTACTGTTGACAATGTATCCTGTCTCCATCTGCCTAATGGCATGCTTGTTGCACTCTTCTCTGCCTTTGTACACATAGCCTTGTAAAATTTTTAGCAATGGCTTATTACATGGAGGCAAAATCTTCAATGAATGACTTATCTAAAAGGAAAAAAAAAAAAAACATAATGTCTGTTTTATTGTCTAGGCTTCCTTTTGGGATGTGTCTGATCCAAAGAGTTCCCATGATCTGCTCTATCTTGTTGAGCTGCTACATATGGTTTAATTGACACATACTTTGTTTTGGTAGAAGTTTTGATTTATACATAAGTGTCTTCAGCTTTTCTTTACACTGTTCACGGAACTAAAATCTGATTTGTTTCCTAAATCTGCAGATTTGCTCCATGTTTTTTCCAATTTGTCTAGAAATTTCAACTTCATTGAGCATATGCAGATTACTGGGTGGAAATTGTAAGTAACCTATAAGTGTGCATATCACCCTTTGGAAAGTCTTTCCCTTTTTCACTTTTATAATGGTATGATATTCACCTACTTTTATAGGAACCAAAGAGCAAAACCGATCATCATAGATCCGGGCCTTTACCTGTCGAAAAAATCTGATCTTGCTTTGACCACTCAACGAAGATCACTTCCCACGTCATTCACGTTGTTTACTGGTAAGCATGTCTATATTTACACTCAAATCTTGTAAAAGTAAATAAAGGAGAAAAAGTACTTCACAATTCCCCTGTTATCTTTAAAACCAACCAGTTTCTCCCTCTATGTTTGGAAAATGGGCAAATACCCCCAATCCTACCTTTTCAATTAAATCCAACGGAATCACAATAATTAAAAATGCAGTCCAAGGAAATGAAAATGCAATACTCAACTTTTTATCTTCCTTGTGGTGTATGACTGGTAATTTCTTGAAGAGATTCCATTGGATTTAACTAAGAAAGTAATGGATTTGGGGTATTTGCTCATTTCTAGACATAGAATGGGAAATTGGTTGGTTTCAAAGATAAAGGGGGCAATTGTTAACTACTCCAGACATAAAGGGGAGGAAAAAAATTTCCCCAAAAATAAAAATGCACTTACATTAGTTCCTAGAGCACAACTGTGTTGAATGTTTATGTAATTCTTGTGTCATGGTCCCATCATTGACAGGTTTTACTTTGCTTTTGTAATTCAAACTTAATATGTGCCAACCAAAGCTAAAAATGCCAATTGGGATGCTGTTGGTTTTTTTTTGGGGGGTGAGGGGGTGGGGGTGGGGAGTGGTTTAGATTTTATGACTAAAAGTAATATCTTTCTTTAACATGGTTGTTTTGTGCCTGGATAGCAATGACGGTAATGTTGGCACATGGAGAACATGCTGAAGGCTCTTCTCTTTGATATGTGCCCATTCACTTTTCTTCTTTTCCTTGTGAGCCTCTGGGTGAACTCTTCAATTGATGTCTCACCAGTTGTGCTTTGACTTGTAGATGTCAACGTGTCAAATTTAGTTCTTATCTTGAGAAATTTGTAAGTGGGCACTTAGTGGGGTAGTTATAACTTATTGTGTTACATTTATCTGTAATCTCAGCAGTTGGAAGCTGGTTGAAATAGGGCAACCCTCTTAATCATTGCTATGAGGAACTAACCTTATTAGTTGGTTCCCTAGGTATAGATTTCTTTCTAGCTAATTAAAAGCTTATTTGTTCTCCAAAATCTAATTTGCTTGCTGTTTAATTTTGGCATCTTGGTCTGATTTTTTGTTTTGTTTTTACAATTAGCACGATCTGTGTTAATAACCTGCTTCCAAATTGCTTTTAATTCTCTTATGCACAGGTTCAGCATGGGTAATGCTAACCCGATCGTTTGTTGAGTACTGTATATGGGGATGGGATAACCTCCCACGAACTATCCTTATGTATTACACAAATTTTGTCTCCTCCCCGGAAGGTTATTTTCACACTGTTATTTGCAATACTCCAGAATTCCGTAACACTGCAATTAGCCATGATCTCCACTACATTGCTTGGGACACTCCTCCAAAGCAGCATCCCATCTCTTTGTCAATGAAGGACTTTGACAAAATGGTTAAAAGCAATGCCCCATTTGCACGAAAATTTGCCAAGGATGATCCTGTCTTAGACAAGATTGATAAAGAGCTTCTAGGCCGCACAAATCGTTTTGCACCTGGGGCATGGTGTATTGGGAGCTCTGATGGTGGGGCTGACCCATGCTCTTTGCGTGGTAATGATACAGTGTTTAGGCCAGGTCCTGGTGCTGAGAGGTTCCAGGAACTGCTTCAGACTCTGTTATCTGAAGATTTTCGGAAAAAACAGTGTTCATGACAAAGGTAAGAATTGGATACCCCCAAGTGTACATTAACGTAAAATATATACGGCTGATGTAAAGTCGCAGAATTTTGATTTTAATATCAATTGAACATTCAAGCTATAAACAATATTCACTTTACTGCATAGTCTGGAATTGCCTCGACTCTCCAAGTTTTGTCCATCCAGTCTTTAGATTGAACTTTCCTCATTTTTCCATTATAAGTGGTCAAGCAGTATGTTTTTAAACCTGAGAGATTTCCTCAAATAAGTTTCTCAGCCCATTTTGCCCAGCTGAGACTAGGTGGATATGATGGTTTTTTTTTATAAGGATAATGTTCATCACTATTTTATCTAGTTGCACTAAAACCCGTTTAACATTCCATCCAAATGAATTATCACCTAGTAAATTGTGGGGAATAAAAAATCCCTAGCATTGTTGCCTTTTATTTTATAACATCTCCTCTTTTTCATTATACTTGGTACCAACAAAAAATGAAAAAGAAAAAAGAAAAAAAAAAAGGGAAATATGTGATGCACAAAAGGGTGTGATCAGTTTTAGTTTTAGTTCAAGGGTGTAAGTGCAACTAAACGAAAGTTGAAATGGCGTCAATGCATTTTATACATTTAATTTTTAGTGGTGTCTTTGATTAGTCTCTTTAGAGATTAGGTTCATACATTTTTCTATAATCATCTATGGTGAAAATCAGTAAAATATCCTTTCATCCAACCCTTCGGTTGCTAGTGTCTCAACCCGGTTTTGGACCTAGTCTGCAACAATTTGATTCGGCTCCAAGAGCATGCGAACTATCTCGGTTGAATCTCCATACCATGAACCAAGCCCAGTGTTTGCACTTAAGGAGCCTACCATGAGTGCTCACAATGAAAGCAATTCCCTGAGCAGCTGAGGCATCTGTAGACAAGATGGGTACGTCGTTCAATGAAACTCATGGATGTGTTCCAATCATTTAGATGCCTCTTCCTCGAGAAACCGCAGTTGGTTGCCTATATAGTTAGGCTAGTAATATCCAAGATTGAGCCTAATGGTTAGTGTTTAGAGCCTTGCCTCTTGCCTGGGTTGCAGCTTACAGATATACTGTCACTGCAATGTATCAGTTTCAGTAAGAGGAAAAATTATTTAGAATGAATGAATATAAAGGTTATCGTTGGAATATTTGTTCACCATATTTCAAGAATGCCCGCATTTTCCATGCTTTAGCTTGACAAGAAATGAAAGGCACTGTAGAAGGTTTGGACCAGCCTTGGAAACTGTTGCAAGAGGCTATAAATGGTACTCCCTGACTTGTGATATCATGCACTACATATGGCGGGAAATTCTTAGGTAATGACTACAAGGTCAGCACCCAGCCATTCAAAAAAGAACACATCATCAAAATGTAATAGGTAAGCAATGGGCTAACGCATCCACAAAACAAAGAAGTCAGGCTTAACGCTGTTTCTTCAATCCTTCTGCCCGTCAAAATTTTGATCAAAATTCAAATCCATCTTTTTGTGGTCAACTGAAAATTTTCAGTAAATTCAAATTCTTTATCACCTGCTACGTTTAAATCATGAGGAAAAATATTTTTCCTTAGTTTTACTTTCCTCTTTCTCTAGTTGACGAAGCAAACTGATTGAGAAGTTTAAACTTTCAACTGTTTCATGGGATTTGTGAATCTTCGTCTTCTTCCTTTCTTAAACCTATAAGTGATTTTTTCCCCAAGGCATCCCAACTTTTACATTTGTTTTTTATCATCTTCTACACAGTCCATCTCTAGACTCTAGAGTCATTCATAGATGACTATAGAAAGGTCAATTGAAGCATTTACAAGTTTTTTTTTTTTTTTTTTTTTTGTTCCACCTGACTTGTGTAATTATGTATTTAATGAATTTGATGTTGATACTTCACTGAATCTATGTAAAATTATAAAGGGAAGATCAATTCGATAGGCTTAGTCACTAATTCAGATTGATCTCTTGAAATTCCCAGATTTTTTTGGCCCAAGGAAATTTTCTGCCACGGGTGTTCTTGATGATTTTTTTTTTCTTTGATTCCTTTGATACCCATGTTAATCTCTTTGATGATTATGGTTAGTCTTTGATGGAATGATGTATCTTGAACGATTTTTGTATTGGGTATTTAGGAATTTATGTCCAATTGATTTTACAACTTGTGTTCATTGGGCCAATTGATTTTACAACATGAAGAACACCCATGGAAAAAAATTTCATTGGGCCAAAAAAAAATCTGGGAATTTCAAGAGATCAATATGATTCAATGACTAAGCCTATCAATTTGATCTTCCATTTATAATTTTACATAGATTCGGTGAAGTGTCAACATAAAATTCATGAAATACATAATAATACAAGTCAAGTGGAAAAAAAATCCTAAGAATAGAGAAGACAAATAGAGATAATAATAATAAATAAAAAATTGTATTACCACAGCCACAAAAACCCGTATCTCCAGTCCATAGCCAGGAAAAAAAAAATGCTTGCTTCAATCAACCTTTCTAGAGTCATCTATGGATGAGAGTCTAGAGATGGACTATGTAGAATATGATTAAAAAAAATGTAAAAGTAGTGATATCGTGGGGAAAAAAATCACCTATAGGTTTAGGAAAGGAAGAAAATAAAGATTCACAAAGTCCATGGAATGGTTGGAAGTTTAAGCTTCTCAATTAGTTCGTTTCAACAACTAGAAAAAGAGGAAAGAAAAGCAAAGAGGAAAATGAGCAAGTTGACCTTGTAGTCCCGAACTACCGAAGAATTTCCTACATATTACACCAAGGTGTATTGGACCCTATTAGAAACTTGATCTTCAAAATTGTTCACGATGACAGTTTCTGGGTCAAGCCTTGAGGCCCATTCAATTGAAATTAGGATAGAATGGTTATGTGATTAAAAAATTAAGAGCTTGCTGCATTGTAGCAAGGATTGGTCTATGGTTTTCTTCTTGACCTGTGGGAAGGGGAGATAACCCTTTTTTTAGGTAAAAGATAGAATATTAGAAAATGCCAAGTTTTTTTTTTTTTTTTAGGGGTAGAAAATGCCGGTTGAATTATAAGTTTTGTAGAGGAGTAACATTCAGTTGATGCAATTTAATTCGGGAAATAAAAATATGTTAACCAAACTCATCCTATTACCATGGTGAATCCAGAATCTGTGTTTGATAAAAATGAGAGTAATTTGATTATTTTCACTCTCCTTTGCATCATATTAGTTATTTTTCATCATCTTTTTGACATGATAGATCATATTTATTTAGCAAAAGATATTACCACACCCAAAAAGGATTGTTGTCACACCTCTCTTATAGATCATTCACAATGTGCTCTACATAGTTCTAGCAAAAATTTTATCAGAAAACCCATTTTCTATTTTACCTTCCTACTTTTTTTATAAACCCTATAACACACTCTAATTTTTCTCTATTCTATTAACGTTTTTTTTTTATTACCAAACAATCATATTTCGTCTAAATCTGAAATGTTCTTCACCATTCCATCCAAACTTAAAGACTTTGCCACCTCAGTGATTTGCTATGTTAAAACTGGGTGTACTAGTGTTACTTGGTCGAAAATAATCATCCATAGCCGTCTCACCTTTAAAATTTTTGAAGGAATTGTTTAGGGGGATGCAATATTATAAGCTAAAATCTTCTCTATTCTAAAGAGTAAACCCTTAAAATATAGTTTTACAATTTTTCTATTTAGAAAATTTTTTGTTGTTGTTGTTGCTGCTGCTGCTTATGAATAGTGGCTCTCTTTGTTTGAAAAGTCATTGTTCATTAGCAAAAGGGTTTATATATATATATATATATATATATACACACACACAAAAAAGAGTGAAAAAGTGAATTTGAAAGAATGAGTAAAAGAATATTTAGGAAAGGATAAAGATAATATTCAAATAGAATAGAAAAAGAATAGAAACTTAGAAAGTCTCTAACTTGGTCTATATAGACACATAAAAATTCACACCTAACTAACATGATAGATGGTTAAGAAAAATTCTAAGATCACATAAAATGATACAATTTATGCCATAACTGTCCATGTGACAGTATGTGAATAGTGGAGAAAAAGTGATGGGTCTATATAAAAGTAATAAAAAACTAGTCACAATCTAGCACATAAGATAGATGTGGCACAAGTTATGCAATTTATGTAGTACTAAAACTCCTCAATTGTTAATGGTAAATAAAAAAGTTAAGTTAATGGAATGTTCAAATAAAAACCAGTAAAAACTTATCAACTAAATACTAAAAAAAAAAAAAAAAAATGAGTAAAGTTTTGAAATATACACGCGAGAAAATGGTTACAGTACTGCTGGAGATGCTTAAAAGAAAATTTTCTTTCACTCTTCTCCATACCCTTTATGTCTAGGAACCGTCTTGTGCCTTGAACAATGGTAGGCCATTAAATTAGATGGTTGACTGAAACTTTTATGCTTAAGAAAAGCATACAGCTCCGTGCTTATTGTCAATTGTTTCTTTTTTTCTTTTCTTTTTTTAAAGATGAAACTTCTTACGTAAAATCTTCATAATTCTTCAGGCTGGTGCAATGACAATAAACATCAAATTGACCAAATTCTTATAATTCTTATAAACTCATGATATGAGAACCTCATATAATAGGCTTTTTATTTATTTATTTTTTTCTCATTTAAGTTTTTAGAATTCTTTAAAAAAAAAAAAAAATCTTTTTTTTTTTGCTGGTGTGTAGTTCAAAAAGAGGAACAAATTTTTTTTCTTTGGTTTCCTTTGTGCATTCATTCCAATAAATATTTACGTCGACAACTTGACATTCATAAAAAATAATTTAAAAAGGGCATTATAGTAAAAGAAAGTGACAACATTGCAGAGCACAAATAAAAAGGCCATAGCTTCCAGAATCAGCGCCTAGACACGGTTCCCATGCTTCCTTAGCATTGTTAACTCCGCTCCGCTCGTGAGAGAGAGAGAGTAGTTGCATGGCTCTTTTTACATGACAAGCAACCAAAGAACTCTATTCTAATCTAATATATATAAAACTCTCTTTGTAGAAAATAGAGAGAGAGACCCATCTCCTTCTTTCTCTTTCGTTCTTGCTTAATTTCCCTTTTGTTCTGTTCTGCTCTCTTTCTAGGCAATGGGTGGATCTTATCATAAGGGGAATAGCAACAGTAATGGTGGTGGGCATAGCCATAGAGATCATAGTCATAGAGGGAAGCCATACGGGTTGATGTTTCTGCTGGCATTTGGGGCTGCATTGCTTGGTGTCATGGTCCTTCATAAACTCAGAGAGAGGCGCATCTTCAACCTTCTTGTTCATGAGAAAGACCAAGAACTCATTTCTTTTCAGCTCCTCTTGCAGGTCAATCCCTCTCTCTCTCTCTCATGCAATTTGCTTTTGACTTGTAATTTTCCTTGCACGCCACGTATGAAGCACCATGCATTCTTTTATTTATTTACTCATTTCTTTAGATAGAAAACATTAAAAGCCATTTTAAAATGGTAAAGGACAAAATATTGGTATGTAGAACTGCATTTTTAGTTTTTCAATTAAATTCAAATTCAACCATAAATTTGGATTGATGAATGCAGTATAAACGAGATTATTTTGTTTCAAGGAAATTCAATTCGCAACCGGAATTTAATTCAAAATTTTTAACATTTTTTTTAGATTATTAAAGGCTGGTACATGTGTTTAAACACATGTTTTTAGTTTTTAAACAATACTATAATTACACTTTTACGCCCATGTGTATTTCCAAAAAAACTGAAAACTATTGTTTAAACACACGTACCAAACAGGCTCTAAGTATTTAACACACAAAGGGAGGGAAGAAGATTTTAAAAAAAACTTAAAGTGATATATATCTAAAATAGTCTAACTCTTGGATGCACATACTTTAAACCTCTTTTAACTCACACTCATTTTTCAATGTGGGATTAACCCACTATTGTTACCAATTGGTGTAGCCATTCTATAGTTTTTTTTTGTTTTTTTTTGGATAAAGCCCTTCTATGGTTATCTTCTATAGTTCTATGGTGTTTTAATATTAATTGGTCCAAACAGCTTAAGGAAACATGACATTTTTATTTTAAAAAATCATTAAAAGTCAGAAATATATTATTGCTAAAAAAAGATTACATTAGAGCATCCACAGCAGATGTTGTAAAAAAAATGTCATTTTGCCACACTAAAGACCTACTTTATTATTTTACCACATCATTTTACAACATCGCATTATCAGATGTTTTATAATTCAATTTTATACATTAAAATAATATTTTCTACACATTAAAATAATATATCTAACACAATAAATAACAACCATAACACTGCTGCTGCTACCGCCGCCGCCGCCACCGCCACCGTGGCAGCCACAATCAACTCAATGTCGATGCCCACTAGCACTCCGATCAACTCAAACCCAGAAAATACCTCGATCAACTCAAACCAAACCCAGAAAACACTCCGATCAACTCAAACCCACTAGCACCGGCGACCCACGATCAAGATCTCACCTCACCTCAACGTTGATGCCCACGATCAAGATGCCCACGATCGTGACAAACACACCAATCTCACCTCAACGTTCATGTCCACGACGATTCCGATCGGCAATGACAATGATGATGCCTAGAGAGATCGACGATGACAATGCAAAATGCAACCGGTGAGAGATCGGCGATGATGGATTGGCAATGACGATCGGCAATGACAGAGTGAGAGAGAAGAGAATTGGTGAGAGAGAACAGAGGTGAAAGAGAAGAGAAAAGAATAAACTAAAGAGAGAGGAGAGAGAGAAGAGAATAAAAAAATATTAATCAGTATACCATTTTCATCCGTACAGTGGTAAATATACAACGGCACTGTTCATATGTTGCAAAAATTATAGCATTTGGAATATCTGATAAAGATGGTTTTTGGTGGTTGGTGTGGTAAATGTGCCAAGTATTTGGCATTTGGCACATTTACCACATCTAGTGTGGATGCTCTTACGATTTCAGAAAATGCAAACTGCCTAAAAAGACAGGCAATTCCACCGTCCAATAACATTTGTTTTTACTGAATACAAATTGAAAACAATTGAGAGAAGCCATAGTATTGTCACTTTGTGATGAGCAACACTAGCGAAAACCTGGAAGAATTGAAAGCACTGGCTCAACTAAATGACCATAACTTGGTAAAGAATATAAAGCTGAAGTTGTAGGAGATTGATAAAAATGGTCTGAGCCTCACATGTTTCAAATATAACCTCAAATACTCCTAATTCCAGTGAAAATTGGACCATAGTAAAGGTATCCATGATTATGAGACTAGAAGCCACACATATGTGTGGTTCAATTAGCTCGTTGAAATCCTTAGCACAAAGAATTTGGATGTTGTTGTCTGATTCATATTTTCTCAAAGCATATTTCTAGCTATCAATTCTGAATTCTCATTTCAATGAGACCACGAACTGAACGAGAGTTCCCAAGCCTTCAATAGCTCCAACACAAAATGCTCTCATTCAGGTTGTGGAGGCTGCAAAGCAGCCACAACCATGGGGATCACAACTGTAGAATAAACTTGGGCACTCTTACAGCATTTCAGATCACACTAGAATTAGGTAGCCATATCTTCCCAGTATTCCTTACTTGAATATTGTATTTTGATACTAGAATTAACAAATAGTGCAACTAAAATGTATGTTGTAATTTGGCACAGGATTTTAGCCCAGTTTAAAGTATATTCAACTATATTGATCTAATATGAGCAAATCACAATTTTTTACTTTTATTACAAAATTAAAGGGTCTAGTTTAATCATGCAGAAAATTGTAGATCTAAAAGCACGCAATAGCCAATAATTATGTTATGTTTGCTCTATAAAAGAAGATGTAAAGAGTCTAAATACACATCATGATCATGCTTAATTAGTCAATCTAGAAGTTTATCTTTATTAATCATATATTGGCCTTTTGCCTGCACATCATTTTCCTGTTTTTACCACACTTTTACTCATAAGGTATTAGTTCAAAAATTGTGATGATTTTTTTAGCACATTCCCATTTTGGTGTGCATGCACTCACCATAAAATTGAAAAAACTAACCATTAAATTATTTGTTAGCATTGAAGAAATAGAATGTTGAATATTTAGCTGTTCTCAACACTACTACAATTTCTTCAATCATACAGAAGGAAAAAGACTACTCCAAAGAAATGAAAAGGAAGAATGAAGAGATGAAAGCAAAGATATACTCCCTTAGAAACCAAAAGATGGAGCTTGACAGAAGGATTCTAGAGAAGCAAACTACTATTGATTCACTAAAAGATGAAAAGAGAACCATGGAGTCTGCACTCGAGGAGAAGCAGAATGAGTTCAAAATGTTAAGAGAGAAAAAGATTGATCCAGCAAAAGAAAATCCTCAATTGATAACTCTAATGGAAAGCTTGAAGCAGAAGGAGGCCGAAATCGAGGATTTGAAACAACGTCTTGAGTACCCAGTTAAGGTTTGGTCAGTAAGTACTGATGACCCATCAAGCCCACCTGTGAATTTAACTGTGAATGGAAGTGTGGCAGGACAAGATCAAAGTGAGGTCATTATGAGTAATAAAGAGGGTGAGCAACTACAAGAATCCAGTATTTACATGCACGATGAAAATTCAACAAGTGAAGATGGAAATAAACTTAAATCGAACAATTTTAGAGAGGCTGGGAGTATAGTAAGAGTTGAAGAAGGAACTGAAAATAAAGCAGAAGATACTATGAGGGAGATGATGAGAGAACAGATGCAAAAACTAGAAAATTTGCAAGATGAAGGTCTTAAAAATGGAAGCTATGTTATTGAGAAGCCTATTGAAGAGGTTCAAGGAAATAAAAATGAAGATTCTCACAATGGGGGTGATTTTGGCATTGGCAAAAGAGATGATGAGATGAAAGTAATGGGAAAACTTGAAAATTCTCAAGAACATGACCATCAGGAACTTGATGAGATTCATAAGGATGAGAGAAAATTAGAAGAACCGGAGAATTCTAGCATTGGTAGAATTTCTAGAATGAGAGGGAAACATGGCCATTCTAGTAAAACAAAGGGAAAGAAATGGAGAACGCTTGTCAAGAATAGGTGGTTGGAGAACAATGGGAATTCGATAAATGATAAAGCAGTGAGAATGAAAAGTAGAAAATTTTTTATAGGGGATCAAGATGGATTGAAGGGAAGAACTACTGAGAACAAGGATAAAATGGAAAGAGAGGGAGGAGAGATGGGTGTTAATGACCCAATGGAAGTAAGAAACGCTGCTGATTCTTCAGATGGAAAAGATCTGAATAGCAATCTTGTTTATGCTGATACAAATCATCAGGAGGTAAATGGACAAGAAATGTTGGAAAATCCCCATAATTTTCAAAAAGAAGTTCAGCTTCTGAAAAATGGAACTGCCAATGGTGATGTGAGCAACATTATATTGGATGATAGAAAGCAGAAACTAGACAAAGTGAGAGAGTCATCAGAAGAGCATGAAGCCAGTGGCATTCAACAAGACACAAGCAGCGGAAATATCAATGAAGTAGATAAAGATACAGAACAAACAAGCATCGACGAGACAACTGAAGTTCCAGAAGATTTGGAGGATGGCAATGTTCAAGAATCAGAAGAAGGAGAAGATGGTTTGGAAGATGTAGAAGAAGAAGAAGAAGAAGAATACAAAGAAGACACAGATGAGTCTTGAGTTTTAGCTGATAAACAAGTTTTAAGTCTTGTGTTTGTTATAGAACTGTTAAAAGTTTCTGCGTATATGTCTGTTAGAGCAATTTAAGTTATGTTTGCTTAAAATGATTGTAACTAAATGGACCAAGAAGGTGACTTCCAAACAGATGTTATCAAGAAAAATAATCCCCAGAAATAATTAGATTAATAGCCCCTTAGAGACATGCGGACATGAATTGCACCTAAAATTTAAATTTGCCAGAGTTCGAAGAAATCTTGGGATTTGATCTGAGTGTATAATGAACTTGAAGAACTAGTGGAACTAGTCTAGGAGAATTGGGCGCCGGAATGAAATGATTTGATTGGGCGTGTGTAAAACAGTTTATGTGCCACAAATTTAACATAAAAAAAAAAAATGGCACACATGCCTCAAGATGTTAGGTCCCAAATAATATTATCAACTATATTAAGAGCCCAAAACAACAATCACACACAAAAACACAAATATTCACGTGAAAAACTCTTTCTCTTTAAAGGGAAAAAACTACGGGACAAACTTCGAATAATTTCACTATTATCAAATCAATTACAATAATTCTTATATATGCCTCACGGCTAAAGAAAACAAACATCTCTCTTATTTTTATTTACTTTCACACACACAAATTATCTTTATCAAAGGCTGCAACACTTTGCTCTCTCATTTTTATTTTCTTCTCCATGCACAACCCTCTCTTGACTGTCTTCTTTTTCTTCAAGTGGCTCCCTCTTGGTTGCTCTCTCCTCTTTTTCTTTCTAGTGCGGCTTCCTCTTTCTTTGCTCTTGCACATACTCTCTTTATATCTTCTTGAAGGTGGCAGTACCTAGCTCTCTCCTTCCTCTTGTGTTCCTTCTAAGCGAAAATCCATTTTCCTCTTGGTTTCACACTCTATTTTCTCTCTCCCCATAGGGAGGATCCTTGGGCCAAAACCATCAAATTCTTTGTAGCATTGTCTATTTATAAGACTTTTTTGCTATTCTCTCTTGGACTAGGAATACATTACCTCTTTAACAAGGAGTCTATTTTCTCTTGGAATAGGAACACATTACCTTTTTAACAATGAATAGACTTCCTTCCACACTAAGGAATAACCTTTCATTCTATAACAAGGTAGCCCAAATTAATTTTTCATTCTTCAACTAGGAAACCTAATTGACTTTCCAAGTCACGATTGGAATTTGAGACAATTTCCCAACACAAAAGAGACTGATATACCTTTAAGTTTATTGTTATACAAGCTTGTTTATTACTACTATAGGAAAAGTGAATGGATGCCCTAAAGGAATTGGTTCAAGAAAAACTAAAATACTTTAAGTTTACTGATATACAAGTTTATTACCACTATAATCTATAGGAAAAGTTAACGAATGCTCTAAGAAAATTTGTTTAGGTAATAATTTAAAAAAAAAACTTATGGGAAAAGAAAAACAATTTATTTTTTGACAGTTTTTTATATTTCCTATGAAAGTGGTATCAAAACTTTTTTAAATAGTCTATTAACAAATGTCCAAGAGCATCCGTTAACAGGAACCTACTACTATTACTTAGAAATTAGAAATAAACCTAGCCTTAGTTTAGGTTTTTTCTTTTTCTTTTTTTTTTTTGGAAGTTTTTTTATTTAAGTGAAGTACTAAGGCAGCATTTTGATCAATAAATTTGGAAATATTGGATAATCATGAAGATGTTTTTACAGAGAATCCTTCACCTTCTCTTTTTTTTTTTTTAATTCTTTGGGTGAAATTTTTATACTAGTGAAAGGTGAAACTGGAGAAGGTGAAGGATTCTCCATAATAAAACCATCTAATTTCCAAACAATTGTTAGCAAGAACCGCCAAATGCCAATAATGTTGCATTGGTATCGATCATTGACTAATGACTATTAGTCGTGTACACAAAAAACCTCAACAAAGTAGCAAAACTGTTGGCAAGAAATGCCAAGGATATTGAATCTACTCAGGGTTGGCTGTAGGCATAGACAAGTGAGGCAACTAGAAAGAAAAGGCACACTACTCTCTCTTTATCAACCTTTTCTCCTCTTTTATCATGGAGTATTCCCGGAATCATCCTCTTTCTTCTTGATTTTCAAATAACAGAAAATTGCTAACGCCACGGTTGCAATACAACCCAAAAAAAAAAAAGGATCACGGAGTATACAGTATGCAGTATGCTATATCCAAATTCTTCCCAGGGTCCAAAATGTCGAGGCCATTGTAAACATTGATTATACCGAGGATGATGACAGTGTATCCAATAAAATAGTGGTAAAGATTCCAAATTGTTCGATACTTGTGATCCTTCTTTGGCCTTAAAAAAAAAAAAAAAAAAAAAATGGAGAGAGAGAGAGAGAGAACAGTAATTGACTAATTGCAAAGCATATATAGCCAACAATGTAAATGATGTATGATAGAATATGGAACATAATCTTTGTTTTTATTTGATGATGCCAAAAATCGTCAGTGAGCCGCACGGTCGTCGCGTGCTCTTGACAAAACCTATAAAACGAAAACACAGAAGACATACCTGTGTAGTACCGGCTAAATATCATTCAAAGGTTAAGTTAGAGAATTTTTACAATTCTAGAGTGCCAGAGCTGGGGAATTATGCGTACCTTGACTTATGAAGGTTTTGGGGTTTTTATAGTAGTGTAGAGCTGACCTCTTGGTGGAGAAGATGTTTCCTTGTAGAGAGAATTCTCATTAATACTCGTATTTTATGAGATCCTTTCCTTGTAAGGACTCCTCTGATTAGGGTTGGGCGTAAAATGCAAGACATTTCCATATTGGAATTCTTGGAGACCACTTATGCCACGTAGGTGCCACATGGCTTCAACAAACCATCTCCCTTGGACCCGTCTACTTTAAGGAGTCCATCATTCGCCTTGCCTCTCCATCTAGGTCATGAACCCGTCTACTAGTTCTTTGGTTGGTAGAGTACCTAAGCCATCTCTTTTGATGACTCCGTCACTTATGATTGTCTCCATTCATTGGATCCATCTGCTTTGGGATTTATCCCTATCATTATTAATTTTGATATTTCATTGTAGTTTTTGGCAATTTTTTTAGGTTTAAAGTTTTTTTTTTTTTAGGTGCATTTAATATTTTTTCTAGTTAAATTATGATCTTATTATGGTAGAATATCAATTAAGTTCTCTTTTAACATTTTTATTTATTGTCAATCAAGTTTTCTAGAGCCTTTAAATTGACCTCCAAACTTGTAAACAAATATTGATGTGTAAGTTGGATTTTATTGATTGAATTCTTGATTTAGAAGAATATTTAATTATTGAGAGATATGTAATGAAAAAAGAAGAAGTAAGACTTGTACGTATTAAATAAATTGAATGACGATGCAGCTAAATGGTGGGATAACATAGAAATTGATAAAAGCGTCGAGGTAAGCATAAAATAAAAAAATATATTAGTTGATTTTTGGTTTCCTCATGATTCGTTATGATATATTGCATTATACAATTGTTAAATACAATTATTGATTACATTACATTATACAACCACAAACTCAAGATTTTAACCCAAGGAATTATTTTAATTGTACTCTAGTCCATGCATCGAGAGACTAAATATATTTGAGGATTGACAAGACAAAGCCAATTTTTAAAGAAAACATTAAAGAGATTGAAGAAGATCAAGTTTTGTCACCGCAAGTTGAACAATCTTGTGCAAAAGAAAATATAATTCTCTTGAAAATATTATCTTGAAGTCAATGAGGAAAAGATGGATGTTCTTGAGACAATTTATGAAGATTTTAATGAAGCAAAAGATTATTAGGAAGAAATTGTAGAGAAAATTGTCAAAGTTCTCGTTGAAATCAAATTAGGTCATTACAAATCTCAAAATCCTATTACTTTTGTAGAAGTCAACACATCAAAATTTTTACATTTTATTAGGGTTGAAAGATTTTATTGGAACAATGACTTACTTTGTGAATCTTCCCAATTGCATGAAGACGAAGGAAAACAATTTTTAATTTCTCGATCGGTGACTTGCAAGGTTGGAAAGAAGAAAAAGGGGTTAAAGTATTCAAAATATTTGTTTACTTGGCATGGAAGATTTCAAATCTCAAATTAATATTCGAGGACAAGGTTTTTTTTTTTTTTTTTTTTTTTTTTCCAAGTGAAATGGCCTAATGTTGGACAGAATATGGAACATAATCTTTGTTATTTATTAATTTTGACATTTCTTTGTAATTTTCTGTTTTTTAAGTTTAGGGTTATTATTTTCTTGATTTTAGGTGCATTTAAGGTCCGTTTGGATACAGCTGAAAATAGAGTCCTATTATGGTAGTGTAACAATTAGGATATCTTTGAGCATCTTTTTTCTTGTCAATCAAGTTTTTCAAAGCCTTTAAATTGATCTCCAATCTTGTAAACGAAAATTGAATTATTCAGTTTGATAAAATTTTTAGAGTTATCTCTATTATTTTATGGTGGCTTCCAAGCTTTCTCTTGGTGGATTCAAGGGTTGTCTTTCAAAGGCATGTTTTGCTTCTTGCGAAGCCACAAGAATTACATCATGTCTACTTCAAGATAATAACCCTTGAATCCAAAAGAAAAAAATATCAAGATCTGCCAAAAAATATTGAGAGAAAACTTTGAAATTTTATTTAACTCAAAATTGAACTAATTATCATTTACATGCTTTAGGACCAACTGTAAAACTTGATTAGAAAGTAAAAATATTCTAAAAGATATCCTAATTGATACCCTACCATAATAGAACTCTAATTTGACTAGAAAAACATTAAGTGCACCCTAAACCTAAAATTCATAAATTACATGAATATATCAAAATTATCCAATAAAAAAAATGATGCTTTATATTCTATCCCAGACCCCTCTTGTTGAAAAAAAAAACAAAAAAAAAAAACCTCATTTTTGAGTTATCATTTGAGATCTGGAATCTTCTATGTCATGCAAGCTAATTTTTTGAATGCCTCAGCCCCTTGATCTTTTTTCCATACTTGCAACTCATGAATTGAGTAAACAAATCAACTTAAGAATCTTTTTCCTTAGTATTCACTATTCATGCAATTGACAAGATTCACAAATAGTTTTCAATGATCCAATCAAACCTTTCAAGTCCAATAAAATCAACAAAATTTGATGTACTGCCTTCCACTAAAATAATAGGATCTTTAGAATGGCAGTCATTTAACTTGATTTCATTGAGATCTTTGACAATGTCCTCTACAATTTTTGCCTCATGGTAATTTGCTTCACTATAATCTTCATCAATTGTCTCAAGAAAATCCATCTTTCCCTCTTTAACTTTAAAATAATTTTCATGTAAATAATTTTCTTTTACATAAAATTGTTGAACTTGCAACAGTTAACTTGATATGTTCCAACCTCTTCAAGACCTTCTTTAAAAATCAGCTTTATATTATCAATCCTCAAACCTTTATCTTCTCTTGACACATGAACTTGGATGTGAAAATTTTGATTTTACGGCTGACAAATTATGAATACTTTCCTCTTATTCTGAAATTATATATCAATAATTAACAAATATATAGTGTAATATATCATAATAATCACAAGGAAACCATAAATTAACCATCTTTTTCATTCTTTGCCAAAAGCAAATTTATGCTACCTCAACACCTTTTATCAATTTTTATGTCATCCCACCACTTGGTGGCTTCATCCTTCAATTTATTAGACACAAGTCTTGTCTTTTTCTTCATCGATCTCCCAATAATTCAAATATTCTTTCAAATTAAGAATTCAATCAATAAAATCCAACTTACACATATATCCATCAAATAATGAAATTTTGTTCTATTTGGGAATGTGTCTATGAATATATTGACTAGTGTTTTTGTGGGAGGATTTCCTAGCAAGAAGTGTAGCAATTGCTTACTGTAGTTCGCACAATCCTTGTTTGGAGATCTTGGGAATCTTGTTGAAATCATCAAACCAGGAAAAAAACAAGGCTTTGATATCAGCTAATAAGCATACCATTTCAAGTTAATAACCCTAGAATTCACAGGAACTAAAAAGAACTTTGGAATCAACCGTAAATTATTGAGAAAAAAACTTTGAAATTTTCTTTAACTCAAAACTAAACTTAATTTTCATTTATAGGATTTAGGGCGAATTTATAGGCTCTGTAAAATTTGATTAGCAAGGTATCCATATTCTTAAAGAAATCGTAATTGATAACCTAATATAATTTGACTAAAAAGGCATTAGATGCACCTAAAATCAAGGGGAAAAAATCCAAAATTTTCGAAAATTACATAAAATATAAAAATTAATAAATAAAGAAAATTATATATCATATTTTGTTCTAAATAAATTTAAGAATAATTATAAAGCACCTGGGTCGCAATGCAGAAAAGCACTATGCCGATCGTCGTATGTGCATCATTTTGAATACCGTGAGATTTGCTACCAAGGAAAAGTCCAGTTAAAATTGATCAGCTAAAGGATCTGAGAAAAATTTTATGGTCAATTAATCAACCAAAATTGCAATACTTACATTCTTTAGCCAAAGTCTTGAATCCCCTTTTCCTTAATTGGCTCACTAGTACTGTTTGTCCGGAGAGAAAATCTAGTCTCCCCATGGACTCACTTAATATTGTCTCCACTCAAAGCATGCATGCCAAGACTATCATCATCACCATTCACAGGCTCTACTTGGTAAACTTGATTGACCCTAGTCAAATTCATAGGAAGCACCAAAGTGGCAAAGATAATCGTCTCATTATTCTCACGCACAGCTGAAATCTTTGGTACCTCAAAGCTCGAACTACTCTCTTGCAACATTGTATCGTATCCCATATATCACTGAGGACGTGTATGCGTACATGGCCCCATTGGAGTCTTGGTAAGACACAAGTGCTTGTGATCCAATCATTCCTTTACTAGTTGGATTGATTGCCCATGAAATCCATCTAGAGGATGTGGTTCCGATGTGTTGTTGTGCGAAATCAAGAGTGTCAGTGGATGGGTCATAAGTCCAATAAAGGAAAGAGTTCAACACTGGAAGATCGTTACATGAGCTATACTGGTTGGAGAAAGAGAAAGTATTGGTCTTGCATGTTTGAGTGGTACTGGATGAAACAAATAGTGAAAACAAAAAGGTCGAGAACAAGAAAGCTATCAAAGCTCTAGTCATGGTGGTTAGTGTTCAAAGCAGAGCTAAGAGAGAAAAAAGAACTATGAATACTGCCTAAAATTTGTATGTTTGTGACTTGTGAAAGAGCGTCTTGTAAATCAAAAAACGTGTATTGAACAAGAAAATATATATGGATCAAAAAACGTGTATTGAACAAGAAAATATATATGGAAGATGAGAGATAAGAAATTTAGGGTTAGGGTTAGAATTGGACAACCTAATGTGGTGTGAATATATATAGGGCCCATTTGGTAAGAGATTTCTAGTGAAGTTATTTTGTAAAAATACTTGTGGAAGAAAAAGTGTGTAGAAATATGTGTAATATTGTTTAAATACTGAAAATTGTTGTTTAAATAACAATAACAAACACGCCCATAGTGTCAAAAATTTGTTTGTAACTCACGTATTGGCCATGAAAATAAAAATAAAAATATGAAGTCCAAAGTCAAAGACTCAGGGGGTGTTTGATATATGCACTTAAAAACTGAAAAACATGTGTGAAAAAACGTGTAGGTAAAAAAATGTGTAGAAATATATGTAATGTTATTTAAAAACTGAAAATATGTGTTTGAATGGGTGTAACAAACAGAGACTCAATAGCTCACACAATCACAAATCACTTCTAATCCTCCAACCCTAATTGGAGAGGCAATGTCTGCCCAACAAACCAGTAATATGTTTGGGCCTTGAAGGTTAAAGCAATAGCTAGAGTAATATTATTTTAGCATTGGGCTGCTCTTGAATAAATTTTTTTTTTTTTTTTTTTTATGTAACAAGACGAAGGCCCAATACATTGTTAGAACTTAAAGTTTTGATGAGGGATTTAGTCTTGTAAGTTAAAAAACCAAAAAACAAGTCATTGCTTTCTCCTTTTAATAAATTCTATTAATTTTATTGTGTAAGTAGCTAACAAAACAATGAGATGACATTTTTTTAATAACGTGGCTAAAGATGTTCAACTGGAACCGAAGAAACTTATCAAAGCTAAGCCGATTGTACCATTCCTAGGTGCTATCGACAATGATTGGTTTGGTGGTCGAAGATTTTGAAGGAAATAGTAGGTTAGTTGGTACAATATATCATTTTAAAAAACTATGTACAAACAAGCATCAATCTCTCTTTCTGTATTCGTCGATACAAATCTCCCTCTCAACCCTTTCTCCTTTTCTTTACTTAAACTCTAACGCTGCCTTAGACCAAGAAATTGCTCGCACTCTCTAGCCATGTTTAGTCATTTTGGTCGATCAAAGCATCTTTAATCTTGTATCTCTCTTTTGTTTCCACGCGTGGTGGTCATACTCAAGTTGATCAAAGCATTCAAAGCCTTCAAGATCTTAGATCTAATTTGGGTTTTTTGAGATCGAAGCATTTGAGTCAAAGGTGAGTTAAAGTTTTGGGTTTTTTGAGATCCAGATACGATTTCTCTCTCCTTTGAGATCTCAAATTTGATTTCCCTCTCCTTTGAGTGCTAACAACCGCGTTGTTGTAAACCGCGGCCAATGTGATCAGAATATCGATCCATTATCTAAAAATATATTTATATAAACTTGAAATTTGATTTAATAAGAATGTAAAATTTGATTTATCCGTGCCAAGCCCCTAACCAACTTCAAATTTGCTTCCACACCAAGTTTTTGCAATCTAGAGTTCCATTATTAATTATTTTCTAGCCCCAAGCTGTAGTTTTATTGCTTTTTAATGGCAGAGAGGGAGGACCTTCTTTGATCTCAAAAATTCAATTCTATTAAACTTTTTCTGACTGGGTTCTTCTGATTTTGCACCTACCCATCAATGAAGTAATGAACTCCTCTCCTTTCCATATACGTTATCAGCTTTGTTTAAACAAAAATTATGTTAAAAAAAATAAATAAGAAAATAAAAATTATTTTTAATTTATAAGATGAATGCATATTGTAAGGACCAGATTTAGGTTCCCTAGCCCAAAGGTTGGTGGATTTAGGCCCAAAAACCCAAAATAATGAATTTGTAGAGAATGGGTTGGAAAAACTGGGTTTTAATAATTCAAACAAATACTTAGGTAGATTGCCGTCACAAAAGAATGAAAACATACGAGTTTATGTTGAAGAAAAAACGTCCTCGGCAAGATCCGAGGAGCACAACTCTTATATATTGCTCTTAGATTTGATTACAAGATTGGTTCCTGATTGCTACGGTAGTTTCCCTTGATTTTCTCATCCTCCTCTCTCACTCACTCCTTCTTCTTTTATACTGTATTTCCTTTTCATCTCCATCTTCTACGTGCATGTCGGCCAGACGGTCGGTGTGGATACTTGTCTCATCACCACAAGTCCTTATGAAGTAGATATAAGGCGAAAATCCACTATTCAGGCATCACCTTCACATTAATGCGGCCAGAGAGTTAGATGTAGTGCATTTAATGCGAAGGAAGTATCTTTCTTCTAAGATATTTTAGGACTCCTCCCTATCTGATGTCTCTGCAATACTTATCCGCTCTAACTGAATTTCTAAAATCGTCACTCTTGTTGATAGACCATCTCTTACGACCTCGGCTTTGTCTAGCCGAGAACACATTCATTCTCAACCCACTCTCTTGAGCCATTATGACCAAAACCAACTTTTTTATTCATCAACATAGTCTCTTCTGACAAAGACTTCTCCTCATCGGGCAGATCCTTGTCCTCGGCTTGGGCCACAGGCCTAATATGCAGGTAGATAATGAACTCCTGGGCCCAAGAGCCCTACACATATCATACTATAAGACCAAGTTTTTATTTAAAATCAATGAGTGTAATATGTTATAAACACATTAAAATAAATAATGAAACACTTCACTTTTCTTTAAGCTTTTGCAAATGAAGATATAATATAAGTAATATCTTTAAAAAAAAAAACTTGGCGTAAATGCACTTTTAGTCTTTATATTTTGACGTTTTTTTCATTTTAGTCCTACATTTTATTTTTTCCACTTTTAGTCCCTAAAACCAATTTACGCCCTTCAATTAAGTCCTTCAAGCTAACTTCCGTCACTAATCTAACGGGAACACTGACAGATGAATAAGATAATATTAAAAATTTACTGTAGCACCAACACATCAGCCTATAAATTTAAAAAATTAATTTATTAATTTTAACTGAATAAAAAAAAAATAAAAATAGAATTAAAAAATCATGCTCAAGCCTTGCCCAGAATAAAAACATGTGTTCTTCAACGTTAATCATGTTCTTCATTTTCTTCCCAGCAAACCTTGCCCAGAAATTTAAAAAATCAATATTTTTGTCTCTCTTCTTGCATTTTCTAAGCAACCAAACATGCAAAACACATAACAATCTTCAAATGAGAACAAAACTCAACAATCACAAAAATACAGATCTCCTGCAAAATCAATCTCCAACAATGAACCAAACCCAAGTCTCCAATAAAACAACCAAACCCATAAACCCAACAACCAAACCGATCCCAACAAAACCTTCAAACCCATAAATCTTCTTGGGAAACAAATACAAAAAATCTAGATTGGTTGAATTGTGAGAGAGAGAAAATGAATCGTTGATAAAGATCGGGTCAGATACCCACAGGAAAAACAAACCAAAACCCCCAAAATTCTCAAACCCAAACAAAATCATCAAATCCAAAAACTCAAATATCTCCCATCGTTTTCTCTGGATCAAGAATCCATGGCATCCATTATTAAAACCTTGAAGATCTGCCCCTTGCTCTGCTCTTCGTTGGTCGAGGGAGAACCTGAAGTGCGAAAGGGCTGAGTCATTAGGCACAATGCAAGCTTGCAACTCGGCGAACTCGTCCACGCCTTTCCGAACTTGGACTAGAATCAAAGTCTCTTTCTTCTTGAACAACTCGTGCAAAGTCTTCTGGACTCCACCTTTTCCTTTCTTGAACGCCGATTTGAGTTTTTGGGTCATTTGATTGGGTTGTGGGTTTTATTGTGTGGCAGTGTTGGGTGGCTACGGCGATGGTGGTTTTCATGAGTGTGGGTGTGGGTGTGGCTGGGTTTTTGACTGATGTGGTGGTGGTAGTGGGGGGTTGCCATGGTGTTAGGGGTGGGTTTCACTATGGGTTAGCTATTGTGGCAGGGAATTTTGTTGTGGGTCAGGTTCATGGCAGTGGCGAAGGGTTGTTGTGGTGGTGAGGGTGGGTTTCACTATGGGTTAGCTATTGTGGCAGGGAATTTTGTTGTGGGTCAGGTTCATGGCAGTGGCGAAGGGTTGTTGTGGTGGTGAGGGTGGGTTTCACTATGGGTAGTGGTGGAGGGTTGTTGAAGAACATGTGTTTTTATTCTAGGCAAAGATCCAGAAGAATGGGTCTGGGCTTTCAGAAAGATGAAGATGCATTTGAGCATGATTTTTTAATTTTGTTTTTATTTTTTTTATTAAGTTAAAATTAATAAATTAATTTTTTAAATTTATAGGCTGATGTGTTGGTGCTACAGTAAATTTTTAATATTATTTTATTCATCTGTCAATGTTCCCATTAAATTAGTGATAGAAGTTAGCTTGAAGGACTTAAATGAAGGGCGTAAATTGGTTTTAGGGACTAAAAGTGGAAAAAATAAAATATAGGGACTAAAATGGAAAAACGTCAAAATATAGGGACTAAAAGTGCATTTACGCCAAAAAACTTTGGTCCTAGAGTTTTACTTCTTCTATTTTTTGAGAAGGCTAGAGTTTCACTTAATAAACTATATTAATAATTTTAATTTTAATGTACTTATAATAAGTCACATGGTCCCATAAAAAAATAAAAAATAAAAATAAGTCACGTGGAGAAATTAAATGGTACAACTTTTTTTTTTTTTTTTGATTTGGTAAATGGTACAACTTCTAATACTTTTATTAAGCCATAAAGTGATACAAATTTTATCAGTAAAATAAAAATTATAGTTGTAAGGACAGTATTTGGATTAGATCCAGTATGGGATTGAGTTTAAGCCCAACAAGCCCAAACAATGAATTTATAGAGCGTGGGTGAAAGAACTAGTTCTACTCTAAAAGATAGACCATAAAATTGCTGAATTAAGTTTGTTAAACACAAGTAAAGTAAAAAATTCTCTCATCGGCACAACCTGAGAAACTTATCTTATAATATCTTGATGATGAACACAGTTACAAGAACCCACAATGTTATTGCCTAGAATTTATGATTTTTTCCTGATCCCCCTTTTCGGTTACCTTCCCGTATTATATATTACAATCTTGGTGTTATCCCTACCATACACGTGTAGGTTGGATTCTAGGAACTCCTTCTAGTAGCTGTAAGGCTGCTTGGTCACTGTACAGGTATCACCTCCATATTAATGCGGTCAGAGAGTTAGTTGGGAGGCATTTAATGTGGAGGTAGCAGCTTTTTGAAAATATTTGTTGCCTCCCTTTTCTTACCCCTTATCCAACGTCCAACTCCTAGTTGTGATGTAACTTTGAAGAAAGTCTAGGGTGATAT
Organism: Quercus lobata; assembly: GCF_001633185.2. Lineage (NCBI taxonomy): Eukaryota > Viridiplantae > Streptophyta > Magnoliopsida > Fagales > Fagaceae > Quercus > Quercus lobata. The sequence goes on from NC_044911.1 coordinate 37,548,210, forward strand.
GGCACTCTTACTGACCTTAGATCCTCGTTCCCAAGATGGCTTTTCTCCTCGGACGTTCGTTGGACTTATCTCGTACTATCTTTATTTTTCTCTTTATACCTGTGGGAACACAGTTTGGAGCCTAAACCCCTATCTTGTAAAGTTTTGATCCAAAAAAGCCCAACACAATGAATTTTGTAGAGTATGGGTCAAAGAATTAGGTTTAGATAAGTTAAACAAAGGCTTGCATGGGATAAAGGTACACATGGACAAGAACAAAAGCCATTACGTTGAAAGATCTCACGGTCTGAGGAGACTAAAACTTAATTTGTGTATACAAACTAGTACATTAGGGTTTCTTTGCATGCTACAGTATTCTACCTTCCTTTTTCCGTCCCCTTCCTTATGGGGGCTTCTTTACATTATATAGGCCCTTCCTTATCATCTGGGCTTTACACTTGTTGATCATCCAAGCCTCCACTTGAGCACCTATCCCATCAGACACCTCTTTCAGTCCTTTGTGAGTTGTGGTAGCCAAGGTAACACTGTTCAGAGATCTTCTCCACATTAATGCGGCCAAGAAAGTAGCTGTAGTGCATTCAATGTGGTGGTGGCAGCTTTTGCTTAGATATTTTGTGTTTCCTTCCTTTTCACGTATTTAGGGGATGGGCTTCAGCGGCTTGTACGTACCTCCGCTTTGGATTTTCAGGGTCCAAGGAGGAATTCCTCCTCAGACCTTTTTTCTTTGTTTCCCGTGATAGGCTTAACATGGATCGCCTAAGCCACGTTACCTCCTTGGACGGGCCCAAGGCCCAACTCGTTACTTAAGGCCATAGTCCCTACAATAGCCCCTCAAAACTCCGGTTTTTATCTCCTTCCGAGGAGAAAAATGGGGTTTTGACCTTTTTACAAGATCAATTAGTTTCCAATTCGCACGTATAGGGACAGTTGCTTCTGACGCGTTACAAATTACGAAGAGCGGCTTATTACTCCAAGTGGCTTTATGTCTCCCCCATCCAATGGCGAAACGCAGATCTAACGGCTGGCATTCTTCCTAGAATTTTGGGCGGGAGTGACCTTCCCTTTCCTCCCTTGCTATATAAGGCCCTGGAGAAGCTCTTTCTGCTTTTCTTTTCTACTAATACTCAAGTTCGCCAGAGAATCCCAGCGCCTAGTTCTTCATTAACGTTCCAAGCCTTCGAATTTCCGTGACTACTTTAGTGAGAAACCTTTCCCTGAGGAAATCTTTGAGAGCTTCAGAGATTGTTGTAAGGATACTTGTAAGTTCTACTTCCTCTTCATAACCCCAATTTTCACCTCGGCCTTCCTCCTCGGCCCACCGGTTCAATTAGATGGGTAGATTCAAGTGTCTAGTAGATACTCCGGCCGCCATGGAGGCCTTTAGGGCAAAGTACCACATCCCACAGGGGGTAGCTTTGGAGTACTGTCCTCCAGAGCAAGTGCTAACTAATAGGGACGTGGGTTAAGTCGTCATTCCCATGATTGCTTTTATAGAAGGAGGAATGACACTTTCCATGCGTAGGATTACCCGGGACTATTTGCGTAACCATAGGTTGACATCGCACCAGTGCGCTCCCAACCTGTTTAGGGTCTTAGGCAGCAAAGATGTTCTGAACAAGTGGATGGGCTTAGGCCTTACATGGCATGACGTAGTTCACCTATACGAGTGCCACCATCTCGACAAAGCAGGGTACTATCTTAAATCTCGGTCCGAGATCGTTAGGCTAATCTCCTGTCTTCCTAAATCCAATAAGAGTATGAAGGATGACTTTCTTATTGCCTTGGGAGAGTGGAGCGATGGTCTTCATTGTCCAACTCGGACAGGAGATCCAGGTGTGGTGCCTTTAGGATCAATTCCCTAGGAAGGGGGTTTAACCCTTTAGTTTTATTTTCCTTTGATTGAAGATTCAAAATTTTTGTAACTTAACTACAATTTCCTTCTCGGCTGTTTTGCAGATAGAGCACACGTCGCTCCTCGGCTGAGCCACGTAAACGTTCCGGCCTTGAACTATCTTTTGAGGTCAGAGATCTACATTAACGAGGACAGACAACTACGTGCGGCTCATCTGATTTTGGGTTACAAACCCTTGTCCCGCGCTTTCCTAAACATCGGCCATTCCATAAGAGCCGGTAGTCCAAGGTTGACTAGGATCGACGTGTTGAAGCCGAAGTTTTTGGCTCGAGACGATCTTAGGCCGGTTGTTTTGCCTGGTGTTCAGAATCCTCAGCCAGCTGCACAACCACTTCCACAAGATAATCCCGAAGTTGCAGTGCGTGTTGAAGAAGAGACTGAATCATCCCGTCTTTCTCTTGAGGAGGAGATAGATGAGTTCTACTTTGAGGAGGATATTCCAAAAGCTCCCTTGATCGAGCTTTCAGATGCTGAGGGAGAACAGGATAGAAACTCCGTGATCGGCGCCCCTCTTATTATTGCCTGCTCGGACGACTCTTCAGACGAGGAAGTGGACAACATGGCCTCCAATAAAGGAAAAAGTTTGCGAGAGCTAATGGCTGCCCGAGGCAAGGGGCAATCATCGAAGGCGCCTGCCAAGTCCCAAACTTCTATCCTTCCTCCTATTGCTCTGCAAATCCCTACCAATCTCGGCTTGAAAGTTAATCCTGACCTGAAGAAGAAAAAGCCGGTTGAGTCCCTTGAGGAAGGCGAGGTGGGTCCTCGCCAGGGTGGTAAACAGCAAAAAACGACGCGGGAGCACCGGGACAAAAGGGCTCCATCTATGGAGAGCCGAGAGGAGATGGAACGGGCTGAAGTGCGCATGCCTCCGCGCACTTGGAGCCCCCGACTCGAAGTGGACGGAGCATCCATTCCCTATAATACTTCAATCCGAGAGTATAATAGGGGCCGAGCGGGGTACATCGCTGAAGCCCTGGAGCAGCCCGTTCTCCTTCCCAGGGACAGGAAGGCTTACAGGCAATTTTCACAGCCTGAACTCTTCCTATCCCTAAAGAGAGATCTTGCGATGGTAAGGCAATTCATCCTCTCATCTGTAAGATCATTGGACCATGTCATATTTTAACTTGTTATCTTGTCACTTCTTGGGCAGATCACTCAACAAGTATTTGTGGCTGAGGAGTGGTGCCGCGACAATCGTAAGTTAGCTGATGTCGAAGCCCACTCTCATGCTAAGGTGGAGAAGGCTCTAGGAGCCCTCAAGCAGGAGCATTACGAGCTATCTGAGAAGCTCAAAAAGATTGAGTCAGGCCGTAAAAGTGCTGAGGCTAGCTTGAAGACTGCTTAAAAACAAGCTAAAGATCAACGCCAAAAATTGTACGTGACTGAGACCAACCTTGCTACTGAAAAGCAAGCCATACTGGATCTCAAGGTCGCGTTGCAGAAAGCCAAAGAAGAGGCCCAGCTTGCCAAGGAAGAAGTTCAGCTAGTCAAGGAAGCAGCTGAGGCCGAAAAAAGGGCTGCTTACCAGCTTAGAGCGGAGGAGACAGAGGCAAGGCTTTCCGAGGAGCTGCCAGAGGTATGCAGGGATTACTGCAGTATTTCATGGGCTCAGGCTCTTAATGCTACGGGATCCCTGCAGACTCTGCCTTGAGATTGTCCGAGAATGTCTTCTTCCCTCCAGAGATCTGGGAGATCCCTGCCGATACCACTGAAGCTTCCGAGCAGCCCATGACTATTCCTGATGCCATCCCCCTAGCTGAAATTACCGGGGGCTCTGGTCAGGTTGCCATCCGGGTTGAGGATGTGGAGGAAGAGAAAGGTAAATGCAAGGGTAAGGGAAAGAAAACCTCCTCCAAGGCCAAGCATCTCACTAAGGAAGCAATCATTGAGGCTGAGGATCATGGGGCAGGTCCCCAACTCAAGGATGTTCCACCTCCTCAGCCAGAGCAAAAAGAAGATCCTCTTGCTAAAGCTTAGCTCCTAGGGTTTTTATTATTATTACTGTATATTTTTTTATTTCGGACGGAAGTTGTATTGCATTTTGTTCTTTTGCAAAGACCTCTCATTGTATTATTCTTGGTTTATCAATACAAATGCTCTTTCTCTCATTTTTTTTGTCTTTATGATTGATGTTGATGGAATTTAATTATACTTTTTCGAGTCAACGTGACTGTTTCTTTAGTTGATGTTTGCAACAACCCTACCAATATAAACAAATGAGAAGAAACAGAACTGTGTAATGAACTTTGAACAATAAATGCTATCATGCAAGACTATGAACATACCTTAGAACTGCATAGAAGTCCTGAGTCGTTAATTTCCCTTAAACCTGTGGTCCGAGGATCCATACAGGACTTAGGTTCTGTTTAAAACTAGTATAGATGTCATAAGTTGTTAATTTTCCCTAAGCCTGTGGTTCGAAGAGCCATGCAGGACTTAGGTTCTGTTTAAAACTTGTATAGATGACCTAAGTTGTTAATTTCCCCTAAGCTTGCGATCCGAGGAGCCATGCAGGACTTAGGTTCTATTTAAAACTTGTATAGATGCCCTAAGTTGTTAATTTCCCCTAAGCCTGTGGTCCGAGGAGCCATGCAGGACTTAGGTTCTGTTTAAAACTTGTATAGATATCATAAGTCGTTAATTTTCCCTAAGCCTGTGGTCTGAGGAGCCATGCAGGACTTAGGTTATATTTAAAACTTGTATAGATGCCATAAGTCGTTAATTTTCCCTAAGCCTGTGGTCCGAGGAGCCATGCAGGACTTAGGTTCTGTTTAAAACTTGTATAGATGCTCTAAGTTGTTAATTTCCCCTAAGCCTGTGGTCCGAGAAGCCATGCAGGACTTAGGTTTTGTTTAAAACTTGTATAGATGTCATAAGTTGTTAATTTCCCCTAAACCTGTGATCCGAGGAGCCATGCAGGACTTAGGTTCTGTTTAAAACTTGTATGGATGCCATAAGTTGTTAATTTCCCCTAAGCCTATGGTCCGAGGAGTCATGTAGGACTTAGGTTCTGTTTAAAACTCATATAGATGGAAGTGAGCCAACAAATACACGATGATCACGGGACACAATACAGGCATAGCTGTTTTCATTAATAATAATATCTTCTCAGATTATTTACATTCCATGGGCGAGGTACAGTTTTCTCGTCTAGGTCTTCCAAATAATAAGCGCCTATTCCTACCACTGAGGTGATGCGATATAGTCCTTCCCAGTTGGGTCCCAGGTTACCCCAGGAAGGGTTCTTGGTGCTGCCAAAAAATTTTCTCATCACGAGGTCGCCTGGCCCTAGTGGCCTTAATTTTACATTAGTATCGTACCCCTGCTTTGACTTTTGGTGGTAATAGGCCAATTGGATTATTGTTTTTTCTCTTTTCTCCTCGGCTAAATCTAGACTTCTCCCTAGTAACTCGTCATTATTTCTTGGACTAAAAGTGCTGGATTTCAACGTTGGGAAGCTAGTTTCCAGGGGGAGCACAGCTTCAGCCCCATAAGTCATCGAAAAAGGAGTTTCTCCCGTTGACTGTGGCGATGTGATTCGGTAGGTCCATAGGACGTGTGATAGTTCTTCCACCCATCTTCCCTTTGCATCATCTAGTCTCTTTTTCAGCCCGTTCACTATGACCTTATTCACAGCTTCGGCTTGGCCATTTCCTTGGGGATAGGCCGAAGTGGAATATCGGTTTGTGATTCCAAAGTCACAGCAATATTTCCTGAAAGTTTTACTATCAAATTGAAGGCCGTTGTCCGAGATGAGGGTGCGAAGAGTTCCAAAGCGTGTAATGATGTTTTTCCAAATGAACTTCTTTGCTTCCACGTCCCTGATGTTGGCTAAAGGCTCAGCCTTAACCCATTTGGTGAAGTAATCTGTGCCGACTATTAACTATCGCTTGTTCCCTGCTGCTTTCGGGAAAGGGCCGACAATATCCAGACCCCATTGGGCGAATGGCGAAGGACTGGAGAAGGGGTTAAGGACTCCCCCTGGTTGGTGGATATTTGGGGTGAATCTCTGGCATTGATCGCATTTTTTTGCATATTCTTGGGCCTCGTTCTGCATGCTCGACCACCAGTACCCTTGGATGAGTGCTCTGTGTGCTAGTGATCTTCCTCCCGTGTGACTCCCACAAATTCCCTCATGCAGTTCTTCAAGCAATGACTCTGATGCCTCTGGGTGTACGCATAATAAATATGGCCTAGAGTAGGAGTGCTTGTATAGCTTATGGTCCTCTGACAACCAAAACCAAGGAGCCTTCCTCCGTATCTTCTCGGCCTCCAATTTTTCTTCGAGCAATACATCGTCTTTGAGGAAACTCACTATAGGATCCATCCAGCTCAGATTCATTCTGACTTAATGGATTCGAACTGTATCCTTTTTTATTGTATTTGTCTTGCATAAATCTTCAACAAGGATCATTCGTGGTAGATCCTGCATCGAAGATGTGGCAAGAGTGGCCAACGAATCCACATGTGTGTTCCCGCTCCCAGAGACATGCGTCAAGTTAAAAAATTCGAAGTTTGATTGCAGGCGTTTGACTTGACCAAGGTACTCCTACATTCTCGCATCTCTAGCCTCCAACTCGCCCCTCACCTGGCCTACGACTAGTCTGGAGTCTGAGAACGCTTCTATTGCTTTTCCGCCCATTTTTTGCACCATCACCATTCCTTGCAGCAAAGCCTCATACTCGGCTTCATTGTTTGTAGCCAAGAACCCAAGTCTTAATGACTTTTCAATGGTAATCCTATCGAGCGATATTAGAACTAGCCCTACCCCAGATCCTTTCTAGTTTGACGTGCCATCAACGTAGACCTTCCATCGTGAGGCTCCTTGTGCAGAGATTGTGCCAACCGATTTTCCATCCATGTTTTCCTCCTCCGCTACTGCTTCTACAGAGGGTTCAGCAAATTCAGCGACCAGATCCACGAGGACTTGGCCCTTAATAGAGGTCCGAGGCATGTACTTAATATCGAAAGCCCCTAGAAGCATACTCCACATGGCGATTCTTCCTGTGTAATCGGCGCTTCGGAGCACCGACTAAAGGGGAAGTTGAGTCAGGACAATGACCGTGTGTGCCTGAAAGTAGTGGGGAAGTTTTCGCGTGGCATGCACTACTGCAAGAATTGCCTTTTCCAGTGGTAAGTAACGCACTTCAGCTTCATGTAACGATCTACTTAGATAGTATACTGGTCGTTGTATGCCATTATCAACCCGTATTAATACCAAGCTTACAGTGTGAGAGGCCACTGCTATGTATGCGAACAGAACTTCATCGGCCTCAGGGCTAGACATGATGGGCGGCCGTGACAAGTATTCTTTAAGTTGTTGGAAGGATAAGGCACAATCCTCGGACCATTCAAATCATTTCCACTTGTTCATCAAGAGGTAGAAAGGTCGGCATCGGTCTACAAATCGGGAAATGAACCGATTTAATGCTATGATCATTCCAGTGAGTTTCTGTACTTCTTTTGGGTTCCGAGGAGCTTGTAGGCTATTAATCGTTTTGATTTGGTTCGGGCTTACCTCTATTCCCCTGTGAGTTACCATATAGCCCAGAAATTTACCAAACCCGACGCCAAATGAACACTTAGAAGCATTGAGGCCCAGCTTGTGCTCTCTCAAGATGCCAAAAATGACTTCAAAGTCTTTCACGTGCTCGGACACCACTTTACTTTTTACTACCATATCGTCTATGTAAACTTCAATAGCCTTGCCTAGTTGTGGTTCGAACATTCTGGTCATCATCCTTTGGTAGGTTGACGCTGCATTCTTTAAACCGAAAGGCATCACCTTATAGTGGTAGTTTCCAACAGGTGTCATGAATGTTGTTTTCTCCTGATCTTCTAAAACCAGTGGTATTTGATGATAACCCTGGAAGGCATCCAAGAAGCTCATTCGGGGGTGGCCTACAGTCGCATCTGCCAACTGGTCTATCCGAGGTAACGGGAACGAGTCCTTCGGGCACGCCTTGTTTAAGTCTGTGAAGTTTACGCAGACTCGCCACTTCCCCGTCTTCTTTCTTACCACCACTATATTTGCCAACCACTCAGGGTAAAAGACTTCTTTGATAGCCCCTGCCTTTTTCAGCTTCATCACTTCATCCCTAACAACGTCAGCATGCTCTTTTGACGGGCACCGGGGTGGCTACTTCTTTGGAATAAAAGATGGGTTAACGTTTAGGTAGTGACAAATGAGGTTAGGGTCAACCCCCGGGGCATCGTAGGCGTCCCATGCAAATACATCAACATTCCTTCTCAGAAACCCGATCAGTTCCCCTTTTTCTTGGAGAGGTAATTCCGAGCTGACTTGGAAAACTCTTTCTGGATTATTGTCAACGGCAACCCTTTCTAAACTTTCACATTTTATCTCCTCGGCTAATTCGCCGACTTATGCTGCCGAGGTGGTAAGTTCTTTTTCACAAACGCCGAGGATTCTGTGCTGGACCGGCGTAAGATGGCGGCTACCATGCATTGCCTATCAATGGCTTGATCTCCACCAATCTCTTCCACTTAGCCCCCCGACGGGTATTTTACCTTCTGGTGAAGTGTAGAAGAAACGGCTCCCAGGGCGTGGAGCCAAGGTCTGGCTACTATGGCTGTGTAGGGTAAGTAGGCATCGACCACAATAAAATCCACCTCCACCACCTATAATCTGGTCTGTATGGGCAATCTGATCTGCCCTTTTGGTATGATAGTCTTCCCTTCGAAACTTATAAGAGGAGAGTCATAAGCCATTAAGTCCTCAGGCTTTAGGTTCAGCCCCCTGTACAAGTCAGGGTACATCACTTCCACAGCACTGCCCGGGTCCACCAGTACTCTCTTCACGTCGAACCCTCCCTCAATGTAACCACCAAAGCATCGTCATGAGGTTGGATAGTTCCCATCTTATCCTCATCCGAGAACCCCAGCACAGGTGAGTTTCCCTTTTTAGATCTTTTGGACTCCTTCTCACCATCCTCGATAGGGAGCCGAGCCACAGACAGCACCCCAGAGGGAAAAGAGCTGGTCCTCCCTGGAACGGCGAGGATGACGTGTATCGTCCCCATGGGAGGTCTTAAAGATACATCTTTCCGATGCTCTTGAACTGCCTGGCCCAAATGACCGCTGAATGGGTGTAAAAGGTGGCGTAATTTTCCTTCTCGGACTAACTGATCCAGGTGATTCCATAGATTCCTGCAATCCTCGGTGGTATGCCTGTGGTCTTGATGATAATGACAATACAGGTTCTGGTTGTGCTTTGAAGAGTTTCCGGCCATTTTACTCGGCCATTTGAAGAAAGGTTCATTTTTTACTTTCTCTAGAACCTGTTGCACCGGCTCTCTGAATACGGCATTAACCGTTTGCATGTTGGTTTGTCCAGCCTGTCTCGAAAAATCCCTTCTCGGCTGGTTACTATTATATAGTTCCGACCTATAATCATTCCCTTTAAGAAGGATGATCTTCTCCTTTCCTTTCCCTTGTAGCTGGTCCTCTTCCACCCTTTTGTATTTGTCAATCTTGTCCATCAGTTGGCGAACGCTGGTGACCGGTTTACCAATTAGAGATTTCCTTAAACCGTGCTCGGTGGGGAGACCACTTTTGAACATGCTGATGGCGACGTCATCGTGGTTTTCATCCATCTCGTTATACATCTCCCAATACCTGTCCGAATAAGCCTTTAAGGTTTCCCCTTTGTGCATAGATAAGGATAATAACAAACTTAGGGGCCGAGGGACTCTGCTATTTGTAATAAAGCGAGAGCAAAAAACTTGAGTGAGCTGCTTATAGGAATCTATGGAATTCGTCTTCAAGCTGTTGAACCATCTCATCGCCACGGGTCTTAGGCTGAACGAAAAAACTTTGCACATCAGAGCCTCATTTCGAGAATGGATAGTCATTCTTTGCTTAAACTGGCTCACATGCTCCACAGGGTCTGCTCGGCCGTTGTAAATGGTAAACGTAGGTTAATGGAAACGCCATGGTAGTTTAGCCCCTTCTATGTTGTGCGTGAAGGGTGATCTGGAGATCTGATCTAGTGCTTTTTTCATAGCATCATTACCCAAACCCTTACTAGATGGGCTCCTATGTCTCCGTTCAGGACGCTGCTCCTTTTCGTAGGAAAAGGTTTCACTTTAGGGAGTTCTTGATCTCCGCCTGTAACTGACATCCTCTTCCTCATTAAAGGATGTGTCTGAGTTGGAAAAGGACCGCCTTTACTGTGCACAGCGCAACTTCTTTTTCAGGTCATCTATCTCTCGCTGCATGGCCTGATAGTTATTTCGCCTTTGGGATATGCGACTGCCTACTTGGGAGTGGCTTTGGCTCATCTGAGTAGTATGTACGCTTCCCTCTCGGTTCCTTCCGTTGCCTAGATTTGGCCCAGGGTCAGAAGGATTATTTTGCCGCTGAGGCCCAATAGGTTCTGTCTGCTGAGGGTCAGCTTGGCATGGATTTTCTTCATGTGGACCTGATCCTGCCATGCTTAACCATCGTAGTGGCTTTGGCTCGTCTGAGTAGTATGTACGCTTCCCTCTCGGTTCCTTCCGTTGCCTAGATTTGGCCCAAGGTCAAGAGGATTATTTTGTCGCTGAGGCCCAATAGGTTCTGTCTGCTGAGGGTTAGCTTGGCGTGGATTTTCTTCGTGTGGACCTAATCCTACCATGCTTAACCATCGTACTTACTAACACTCAAGTTCTTCCCACAGACGATGCCAATTGTGGGAACACAGTTTGGAGCCCAAACCCCTATCTTGTGAAGTTTTGATCCAAAAAAGTCCAACACAATGAATTTTGTAGAGTATGAGTCAAAGAACTAGGTTTAGATAAGTTAAACAGAGGCTTGCATGGGATAAAGGTACACATGGACAAGAACAAAAGCCATTACGTTGAAAGATCTCACGGTCTGAGGAGACTAAAAACTTAATTTGTGTATACAAACCAGTACATTAGGGTTTCTTTGCATGCTACAGTATTCTACCTTCCTTTTCCCGTCCCCTTCCTTATGGGGGCTTCTATACATTATATAGGCCCTTCCTTATCATCTGGGCTTTACACTTATTAATCATCCAAGCCTCCACTTGAGCACCTATCACATCAAACACCTCTTTCAGTCCTTTGTGAGTTGTGGTAGCCAAGGTAACACTGTTCAAGGGTCTTCTCCACATTAATGCAGCCAGGAAAGTAGCTGTAGTGCATTCAATGTAGTGGTAGCAGCTTTTGCTTAGATATTTTGTGTTTCCTTCCTTTTCACGTATTTAGGGGATGGGCTTCAGTGGCTTGGACGTACCTCTACTCCGGATTTTCAGGGTCCGAGGAGGAATTCCTCCTCAGACCTTTTTTCTTTGTTTCCCATGATAGGCTTAACATGGATCACTTAAGCCACGTTGCCTCCTCGGACAGGCTGGTGTCCTCGAACGGGCCCAAGGCCCAACTCGTTACTTTGGGCCATAGTCCCTACAATACCATTCCCATTATAACCTCATTTGGTCATTCTCGAATTAGCTAATGTCCTCAGATTGGGCCATAGGTCCAATTCGTACAGTCTTAATAGTACCTCCTGACTAACTGGCCCCCACAATAGTATATTATTAAAATTAGATTTAAAATTTTAATTGTTTTTTGAAAAAAAATTCTTGAAACTTTTGGTAGTAAATTTTTTAAATTAAATTGTTATTTTTAAAATTTTTAAATTTATTGTTTTGGTAAACTTTGTGATATTTAGGGTTTAAATTTGAAATCACCCCAAACTATAAAAATTATGAAATTTATCCAAGTTTTTAATAAAAATTTAATCACTTCGTAAAAGGAGAGTAAAGCCACTTCTCACAAAGAGGATAATCAATTAACACAATTACGACTTCTAGGAATCAAAAACTTGAAATCACCCCCAAAAAGTAGCTATTTAACACAACCAAAAATTTTAAGACCCAATTTTTATTATATATTATAATATATAATAATATGATATTAGAACTAAATTAAATATTAAATTAACTATAGCTCATGAATATGTAGCTATCTTTTCTTTTCCTAGACATTTCATTATAAATAAAAATATTACAACCGATTATTAATATATAATTTATTGATTCATAAAATATATTGGACAAGCTTAATTGTAATTTTTTTTTTCCAATTCTTAAATAATTGTTTGGGATTCGCCAACACTTTTTTTTTTTTTTAGGAGACTATCAATAAAAATAAATTAAAAAAATAAAAAACTAAGACATATATGTAAAAGTAAAATAGAATTTTAAATCTGGGATAGCTTAATTTTATTGGCCTATTTAACTTTTAAAAAAAATAAATAAAGTAGGTAAAAATATAGTTGTAGTTTTATGAAAAAGTACAACTTAAAAAACTTGTACATTAGTTTACTTAATTTTTTTTTAGAAACAAACACACACACACACAAGAGAGAGGGAAAGAGGTTCTAACACAAAGGCACATACAAATGAAATTTAAAACTAATTTAAGATCTTTTTTATTTTTTCATAAATCATCAACTACATAATTATTTTTTCTTTTATAAATATGATAGATTTTGTAAGGACTAGATTTGAGTCTCTAGTCCAAAAGGTGGATGGACTTAGGCCCAAAAAATCCAAAATAATAAATTTGTAAAGAGTGGGTTGGAAAACTGGGCTCGGATGAATCAAACAACCACTAAAGTGGATTCAGATGACAAGAGAAAGAAGATAGACAAGTTTACACTGAAGAAAATTGTTCTCGGCACAATCCGAGGAGATTAGTTCTTATATATCTCTCACAAGTTTGGTTACAAATGTAATTCTTGATTGCTACAGTCTTTTGCTCTTAATTTCTCGATCCCCCTCTCTCATTGTTTCCTTCCTCTCTTATACTGTCTTCCCCTTTCATCCCTACCCTCTACATGCAGACTAGATGGTTGGTGTTGATACTTGTCCCATCAGTACCTTCTTGAAGTCTTTGTATAGTAGCTGTAAGGTTGAAGACCATTGTTCAAGTATCACTTCAATATTAATGCGGTCAGAAAGTTAGCTGCAAAGTATTAAATACGGTGATAACAGCTTTCTCCTTAGATATTTTAGGACTCCCCCCTATCCTATGTTTCTGTAATTCTTATCCATATCAACAAAATTTCCTAGAGCGTCCCCCTAAACGGCAGACCACCCTTGTTGACCTCGGCTTTGGTTAGCCAAGGATACATTCATCCTCGGACCACCTTCATGAGCTCTTATGATCAAAACTAAATTCTTCATTTATTAACACGGACTTCCCTGGCAATGTCTACTCCTCCTCGGACGACTACACGTCCTCAGATTGGGTCCCAGACCCAATATATACATAGATAATGAGCCCCTAAGCCCAAAACCCCTACAGATTTTAATTTATAGCAACGTTCCATGATAATTATTCATTATAATCACGTCAAGATATTAATTAATTTTTTTGCAATCAAAACTCAAACTCAAGTCCTTCTTATTGATCCTCTTAACAACCAAAAAACTAAAAACCCCTCTTACCCAACAATAAGAAATTTTACCACTTAAACTAATTGGAATCCATAATCATTAATAATGTCAAAAAATCAAATTTGGGTGTGGAAATTTCAACGAATTCGGAGGTTTTGTTTAAAACCTTGCGGACACACCAAAATAGCCTGGAAATTAGATATCTTCGCTCTTAAGCTAAGGGAAACCCATCAAAATCAAAAGCTTCAGGAGGCAAATTTGATTAAGAGTACCTACTTCAATAAATGTTGGAAGCTGTAATCTGATGGAACTGTGAAGTCTGAACTGTATCCCAACAAGAAATGGGATTCGGTTATTCGGTAGCAACTCATTTATTCATTGCACGGCTAAATGCTAATGCCTATATATATATATATATTCAAGAGTATTTTTGTATTGTATTTGACTAGCTTCTATCACACTTATTGCATACAGCCATATATCTTTATGACCTGAAACCCATGCCAACCAAGTTATTCACTGTGGTTTACCAACCCAAAAAAAATGATTACTCTCTCTTACGATCATGAATGTGTTAGGACTTAGGTTAGGATACCCAGGCCTTTGGGCTATGCATATGGTCTTATTAAAAATGTATGAGTTAATTACTAGGGTAGACTGTAGAGGTTAATTAATTCGAAATCATGCTTTAATTATTCTCACCTAAGGCTAAACTACCGTACATATTAATTTGTGAGAAAGGTAACAGCATTAATTGAAACTAACAATCATTCGTTCCAGCCAATGGGTGACATTGATGAGGCTCTTCAACCATTCGAAAATATTCTAAATACAATTTATAAAAGGGTCTTGTTATAATCCCACTAAAAAATAAAAACCTTGTTAATTGTTTGGATGAAAACTGAAAATATTATAGTAAAATAATTTTTAAATGTGTGAATAGTACAATAAAAACTATTTTTAATAAAAAAGTTGTTGAAAAGTAAAGTTTATGAGTCCCATAAATCCACTGGTATGCATTGTTTACACTTTAAAAAATAAAAATAAAAAAGGCTGAAACACAAACGCAAAACGCGCTGCCTTGAAACTGGACCATAAAGAACTTGTAATACATACATAACGCCCATCAATCTCTCTAGCTAGCTAGCTTAAACTTCCATCCTCAATATTTCATGGACTACACTCTTGAAATACATATGATATGAACCTGTAATGTTACACCCACCAAAGATGTCTAACTATATATTAAATTAAACCCCAAAAAAGCAAAGATGAAAATAAGATGGGACTTCTTCTATCTATAGGATTTAAGAATTGCACCACAATATGTGCATATAATTGCCTTCCAAGATTTCCAATAGAATGGCACATAACAAAATCTTGTAGCAGTCTTCATCTCAGCCACCCTAGCTCCACCGCCGCACCGTGAACAAGTCCCAGCCGCTGGCTTGCTCCGCCGCACTTTCCTTGTTTGATCAACCAGAAAACACATATAAACCATGCTGTTTATATATAAGCTGTGTGTTTAAAGTTTTGTGTATAGGAAAGGAATTAAATTAGGAATGGAGAAAATAGCTCGTGAAATAGTTGAGGACCTTACGAAAGAAGCCTTCTTTTTTATATATGCATGAAAGGAGTTATAGATCGAGTAACTTTCCTTGGTATCTTAATTGTAAACGGATTGATTGAGTGACTATCGTGGGTTATTATTAAAGAGTTGTTCGAGAATTAGTAGGAATTTTTGGTATGGAGGCTTTCACTCTGAAAGGCTTATGGAAACGTGCCACGCGTGATTGATAGTTGGAAATAAATGTAACTGGGGGGCTATGGACTGCAAGATCTGGTACGTACACGTGGACAGAGAAACATGATCCAGTAAGTAATTAAGGGTATCAGGTTTCGGGTACATGAAAAATGAATGTGGGTGGCAGTTGGTAGGTACTAGGTGCCTGTTGATTTTGGGCTGGCTTGTTTGACCACAAAGAAACTTGTAGGTTCAGCGTTTCACACACGTGAGCCCAAATTTGGAGACAAAAATTATAAAACAACCTTTTAGCTTGTGTTTGTTTCCCTAGAAAATTCTACTACAATTCTACCTTTCACATACCATGTATCTAAATTTTTTTTTTGACTGACCATGTATCTATTCTTAACTCATTTTTTTATGGCTCTAAAAGACAACCATATAATCACTTATGTGTTTAAGGGAAAAAAAATTATTAACTTTTAGATTAGCACTTTACCCTTTTTCTTTTAGTATTTTCTGTCGAATTAACAAAAAAAATTGACACTTTAATTTCTTTAAAAATGTGTTCAAACCCATTCGTTAATAATCTGAATATCCATACCAACGAAGTGAAGAAAAAAAAATGCTCACAATTTTTAAATCTTCTGTTAATTTGACCAAAAATACTAACAGAGTGGATTACTTATAGCAAAAAGGTTAAATAGTACATATCTATGTTTTAAACAATAATAAGAGGAACATGCAACTACCTTTAAGGCTTTAACTGCAATTTGACCCCTTTTTAAAAAATATTTAATGCTATTTAAAAAGACTATATCTTTGGGACTAAAGGTGGTCTAGAACATTCTCTCAAAAAAAAAAAAAAAAAAGTGGTCTAAATCAGGGTGGCAATGTTTTAATGGTTTTATTTTTAGAAAAAAAAAATCATCAACGTTACTAGAAGTCACAAATACTTAATTGTGATTGTTAAATATTCTCCACACATCCAATGAAACTAAACCAATTGACAAGCTCTCATTCTCATATTAATCAATATTGACAAGGATATAAAACTAAATAAGGTGACTGAATAGCTGTGAGTGTCGGTATTTAATTTTAAACTACAAATCACAATCATCAAGTTGATTGTTGTGGTTCCCAGTCCCAAAGGTATTATTTATGTCTACAGAAATTTTCAATGCTAGATTCAACAACCTCCCACAACTTTTTTATTGATACAATTAAGAATTAACGATAATAATAAAATTGTTAAGAAAATATGAAAAGCATTAAAAGATCAACTTGTTTGCAGAACACCAGCCATTCGTTCTTCCTTTTCCATTTTATTCCTGTAGTTGCGAAATGATCCACTCCAACCTTTCCGACGACGACAACAACAACAAAAATAAATAAATGAGTTTTTCTTCATCGTTTCAAAGGAATAAAGGATTTTGGAACAGTCCAGTTAGATTGATGTGATGAAGAACCTTTTTCTTTTTGGTTAGACGATTGAATTGCTTGTAGCTGTTTTTTAAAAACGAAAACGCATATTAAGAAACTAAGGTGTTAAAAAAAAATCAACTGGTGACAAAACATGACAATAATCATATACTAAGGATTACACGTGAACATTATTATCATCATAATTGCAATATTGGATTGATGAAGCTAAAAAAAAAATTTCTTTCAAAAATATAACAATGACTCTAGAATTGTGCACGACTTCATATTATAAAGTTAATAAAAAGAGAAAATATAGTACTATAATATTTTGTGCCACAATTTTTAACGTGATAGATTGTGATTAGAAAAGAAAAGGTGGGGAATTCATGTGAAAGTAACAAACATGAGATGTGAATTTAAATATGTGTACCTCATTTTGATGTTGCCTAAAAATTTCGATGATCGTCTTCCAACTTTGGAAAATATTTCAAGCAATAATTCTGTTGGTAATTCATATTGCATGCTCATTTTATTTTTATGATATTTTTGGTGTGTACTTTTGAAGTTGTTTTGTTTTGTAATTTATAGTGTTTTGATTGTTGTATGGATGAGTGATTGTTTAATTTATTAGCAATTATTTTTCTTTTTCTTTTTTTTTAGAATAGAAGCCTTTCATATATCCTTCTCTATAAATCTTAAATCTTATAGTATTGAATATATATATATATATATATATATATATATGTGGGGATCGTTCGACTAATAGGCCCATAGGATTCAGAACGGGTTCAGGATTGGTGGGCCAGTGGCCCATCGGAGGCCATATACCCGTCCGAGGACACCATGGTCCTCGGCAGAACGCGTCCGAGGACGATCGCGTCCGTGAACGATCAGGACGTGGCCTCGTTGCGATCAGATCTCAGAATTCAGTCATCTCAAAGGGTAGAGTAGCCGACTAAAGATGAAAGAGATAAGGCAAACAAATATCTGAAGCTACAGCTACCTCCGCATTAATGACCTCTCAACCAACTCTCTGGCCGCATTAATGTGGAGGTGATACCTGAACAGTGGGGAAGCAGCCTTACAGCTGCCTATAGGAAGTTCCAGGAGGTACCAGATGGGACAAAAAGAAATCCTCCGAACCCAACCTACACGTGTGCGGCGAGGATGGAGCGCAAAGGGAGATATATAAACTGAAGGAAGAACATGAAAAAAGGGGGATCGGACAGAAAAAAGAAAGAAAAAAGAATAAGAGACGAAAAGTAGAGAGAAAAAAGGGAGAAGAGAAAGAAGGATTGGTATTAGTCACTAAGGGGGAATATCCGGAATATCAACTGAAAAACCTTGAACGTTCATGAAATTGAGTCTTGGGAGGTTAGATTACAATTAGCCTAGTTCTTTACACCCACGCTCTAAAAATCATATTGTCTGGGCCTTTCACGTACGAACCGGATACTGTTTTGGTTCGGTACTAAATCTCGTCCTTACAATTGGCGCCGTCTGTGGGAAGAACTTGTGTTAGCTTTTGTAACCTCTAATACAACGTTTTCAATGGAAGGAGTGGAACTGCCTCACCCCGCAGCGGGGCTGCATCAGGGTGATATCAGCCCGCATCAGGCAGAATCAAGGGGCTCTCAGCACGGTGGTCCTCGAAGAGGTCCCGAACAGAGGGAAGTCCAGGAGGGGAGTATACATACTACTCACACCACGAGAACCCGTACACGCGGGAAGAGTCACGTTTCCCACGTGAAGCATGATGGGGATTTGCAACGTGAGATTGCGGACTTGAAGAGAGAGTTGCGCCATGCACGACGGGAACGTTCACCACTTCGCTTTGAACTATTATCCGGGGAGTCGGATGAAACTAGTTACAGGCGGAGGTCGAGGACTCCGCAAAGCGAAACTTTCTCCTACGAAGAGGAGCGTCGTCATAGGCGTAGGCGTAAAAGTCCCACTAGCAGGGGCTTGGGAAACGATGCGATGAACAAAGCATTGAGTCAGATTTCCAAATCACCATTTACAAGAAGCATAGATGATGCCACCCATCCTCGGCGGTTTAATCAACCTACGTTCTCTCTGTATGATGGCCATTCGGATCCGGTGGAACATGTAAGTTATTACAGCCAGAAAATGGCTATTCATTCAAGGGATGATGCTTTGATGTGCAAGATTTTTCCATCAAGTTTGGGTCCAACGGCGATGAGGTGGTTCAATGGCTTAAGGGCCAATTCTGTGGGATCCTTCAAAGCACTGACCCAGGCTTTTGGCGCTCGCTTTATTACATGCAGCAGAACTCCCTTGCCTCTGGGCTCCTTGTTGACTTTGTCTATGCGAGAGGGTGAGACTCTCAAGAGCTACTCGGACAGGTACTGGGAAATGTTTAATGAGATAGGGGGGAAGAATGACGCTGTGTCTATAACCACTTTCAAAGCCGGTCTCCCAGCTGACTACGACTTGAGGAAATCTTTGACGGGCAAACCTGTCACCAGTGTGCGCCAGCTGATGGACAGAATAGAGAAGTACAAGAGAATAGAGGAGGATCAACATCAGGGGAAGGGAAAGGCCAAAGTGATCCCCTAGGAGAGAAGGGATTTCAGGTCGGATCGTTATAATAATAATCGACCAAGGAGGGACTTCGCTGGGCAGTCGGCCTCGGCGGATGCCCAGGCCGTTAATGCAGTGTTTCGGGAGCCTGTTCAACAGGTCTTGGAGAAGATAAAGGATGAGCCATTCTTCAGATGGCCGAACAGGATGGCGGGAGAGCCTACAAAGCGCAACCCGAGTTTGTATTGTCATTACCAACAAGACCATGGTCACACGACAGACAATTGTAGGAATTTATGGGACCATTTGGAGCAGTTGGTCCGAGAAGGCAAATTAAAGCAATTCTTGCACCATTCCAGCGGAAGGGCGAGCCAGGCAAGTTCTGAGGTGCGGGGGGATGCCTCATCAAGGCTACCCCGGGGAACGATCAATGTCATCTTTGCGGCCCCGGGAAGGACTGGCTCTTGCCCCACAAGAGTGTCGTCGGTGTCCCGGTTCCCTGCCGAGGATCGTTCTCAAGCATCGAAGAGAGCCAAGAGGCGTGTCCCTTTGGTTTTGGGTTTTTCAGATGAGGATTTGATTGGAACTATACAACCCCATGAGGATGCCTTGGTGGTCACGCTGAGGATTGGTGGGTACGATGTCCGAAGAGTGATGATTGATCAGGGGAGCGCAGTGGATGTGATGTATCCGGATTTGTACAAGGGGCTAGGTTTGAAACCGGGGGACTTGACGACCTATAATTCCCCTCTAGTCAGTTTTGAGGGGAGATTGGTCATTCCTATGGGGCTAATCAGGTTGCCCGTACAGTCAGGCACGGAGGTGGTGGAGGTGGATTTTATTGTCGTAGATGTTTATTCTCCATATACGGTCATCTTGGGCAGACCTTGGCTTCACGCACTCAAAGCGGTTTCGTCCACCCTACATCAGAAGGTGAAGTATCCATCCGGAGACCAAGTGTTGGAGATAGTAGGGAACCAAGCGGCTGCTCGGCAATGCCAAGTAGCGGCCATTCAGCATCGGCCAGAGGCAGAAACCTCGGCTACAGCCGATAATGAGTCATAGCAATTAAAGCCCCCAGCGTCGGGTTTAGACATACTAACCAATGGAGTGGAGTGTGAAGATCTGGAAAAGGTGATTGTCGCTAATGATCCAGAAAAATTCTTCCGGGTTGGGGCTAAGCTGCCTCTGCAAGAGAAAGCGAGTTTGTTGGAGTTCCTCCGAGCCAATGTGGACGTCTTTGCATGGGACCCGTATGAAGCCCCAGGAGTAGACCCAAGTTTCATTTGCCACCGGCTCAACGTGAACCCTGCCATTCCCCCTAGGAGACAAATCCCTCGGCGACCATCGAAAGAGCATGCCGAGGCAGTTAGAAGTGAAGTCGCCAAGCTAAAACAGGCTGGGGCTATTAAAGAAGTTTTTTATCCCCAGTGGCTGGCCAATACGGTGGTAGTAAAGAAGAAAATAGGGAAGTGGCGAGTGTGCGTTGATTTCACCGATCTTAATAAGGCCTGCCCTAAAGACCCGTTTCCTATGCCCAAGATTGACCAGTTGGTGGATGCAACCGTGGGCCACCCTAAGATGAGTTTCTTGGATGCCTTTCAAGGATATCACCAAATACCGCTGGCCGTTGATGATCAGGAAAAAACCGCTTTCGTGACCCCGATTGGGAACTACCATTACAAGGTGATGCCCTTCGGTCTCAAAAACGCTGGGTCTACCTACCAACGCATGATGACGAAAATGTTTGAGCCACAGCTGGGCAGAAGTATTGAAGTTTATATTGATGACATGGTGGTGAAGAGCAAGGTAGTGACTGAACATGTGGAGGACCTCACTAGCATCTTCGGGATATTAAGAGAGCATAAGTTGCGCCTGAATGCTTCGAAGTGTTCCTTTGGTGTAGGTTCCGGGAAATTCTTGGGGTACATGGTGACCCATAGGGGAATTGAGGTGAATCCAGATCAGATTAGGGCCATTAACGATTTGCAAGCGCCTTGAAATCCAAAGGAAGTCCAGAGGTTGACGGGGATGACTGCTGCGTTGAACCGGTTCATCTCCAGATCGGCTGAAAGGTGTCGTCCTTTTTTCCGTCTGTTACATAAGTGGCAGGAATTCGAATGGACCGAGGAGTGCACTGAGGCATTCCAGCAGTTGAAAGACTATTTATCCAAACCGCCTATCATGTCTAGCCTTGAAGTGGATGAGGTGTTGTATGCCTATCTGGCGGTAGCTCCTCACGCAGTCAGTTTCGTCTTGATACGAGAAGACAGTGGCGTCCAGAGGCCGGTTTATTATGTGAGTAAATCCCTCCATGAAGCCGAGGGGAGATATCTGTCGTTAGAGAAGGCCATACTAGCAGTCGTTCATGCAACACGTAAACTTCCGTACTATTTTCAAGCTCACACTGTAGTTGTCTTGACCCAATTGCCTCTCAAATCCATACTTAGAAGTGCTGACTATACCGGCAGAGTTGCCAAGTGGGGAACGATTCTGGGTGCTTTTGACATCAAATACATGCCCCGCACCTCTGTGAAGGGTCAAGTTCTTGCCGATCTGGTAGCTGAATTCGCTGAATGCCCTGAGGAAGTTAGTAGGAATCAAGATCACATGGATGAAAAATCGGTTGGCGTAATATCCGCACCAGGAGGGCCGGTATGGAAGGTATACGTGGATGGGGCCGCAAACCAACGGGGAGCTGGATTGGGATTGATTCTGATATCTCCCGAAGAGGTCATCATCGAGAAGTCGCTGAGACTAGGGTTCTCAGCCAATAACAATGAATCAGAGTACGAAGCTCTGATAATGGGAATGAGCATGGTCCATAAAATGGGCGGAAAGGCGGTGAAACTGTTCTCGGACTCAAAGCTGGTCGTTGGCCAGGTGACTGGAGAGTTGGAAGCCAGAGACCCAAGGATGCAAGGGTATCTGGACCGGGTTAGGCATATGCGAACAGAGTTCGAATCTTTTGACGTATTACACATTCCACGAGGTGAAAATACCCACGCAGACTCCTTAGCGACCCTTGCCACCTCCTCAATACGAAATTTCCCTCGGGTAATTATTGTCGAAGACTTGCATACTCCCGCTTCCCCAGAAAAGGAAGTTTGCCAAATTCGTCAAGCTAGTCTGACGCCATGCTGGATTGACCCTATATTAAAATTTCTCGACAATGACGTGTTGCCCGAGGATAAGGTGGAAGCTGAGAAAATACGAAGGAGAGCACCTCGGTACTGGTTATCTGAGGATAAAAAGCTATATAGACGGTCCTTCTCTGGGCCATACTTGCTCTGCGTGCCTCCTGAGACCGCAGAATCAATCTTGGAAGAGTTGCATTAGGGCATTTGTGGAAGCCATACCAAAGGAAGGTCCCTGTCATGCCGAGCACTAACGCAAGGTTATTGGTAGCCGAATATGCAGAAAGAAGCGCAGGAGTACGTTAAGAAATGCGATCAGTGTCAAAGATATGCTCCGAATATCCACCAACCCGGAGGAGTTCTTAACCCTCTTTCGAGCCCTTGGCCCTTTGCACAATGGGGACTGGACATTGTCGGCCCTTTTCCTAAAGCTATAGGAAATAAGAAGTACCTGCTGGTCGGCACAGACTACTTTACTAAATGGGTTGAAGCTGAACCCTTGGCGAACATCCGGGACGTAGATGTGAAGAAGTTTGTCTGGAAGAACATTGTTACGCGATTTGGAATCCCACGAGCTCTTGTTTCGGACAATGGGCTCCAGTTCGATAGCAATGCCTTTAGGAAATACTGTTCAGAACTGGGAATAAGAAACAGATATTCCACTCCAGCTTATCCGCAAGGCAATGGGCAGGCTGAAGCTGTTAACAAGGTCATTGTAAATGGGCTCAAGAAGAGACTAGACGACGCGAAAGGAAAATGGGTGGAAGAACTACCACATGTGCTTTGGACGTATCGAACAACACCCCGACGTTCGACGGGAGAAACTCCCTTTTCCATGACCTATGGGGCCGAGGCCGTTATTCCCCTGGAAACTGGATTTCCGACATTAAAGACCAGTGCATTCTCTTCTAGCAACAATGATGCAATGTTGGAAAAAAGTCTAGACCTGATTGAAGAACGAAGGGAGAGCGCGATGGTACGGCTAGCTTACTACCAACACAAACTCAAGCAGTGCTACGATAGCAATGTGAGGATGAGGTCGTTAGCCATAGGAGATCTGGTGCTGAGAAAAGTCCTGGGGGCCACTAAGAATCCAAATTGGGGAAAATTGGGACCCAATTGGGAGGGACCATACCGGATTACTTCTGTAGCAGGAATAGGGGCTTACTATCTAGAAGACCTAGATGAAAAACCTATACTCCATCCTTGGAATGTAAATAATCTCAGAAGGTATTATTACTAGTAAAAGAAGTTTCAATTCAGATTTTCTCTTTTAAACTTACGTCGAATATGCATCCTGTAAATTTCGCATCTTGTCATATCATACTGAATTGTTAAACAGAAACTGAGTTATGCCAGGTCCTCGGATCGCAAACTTAGTGGAAATTAACATCCTATCATACTGAATTGTTAAACAAAAACTGAGTTATGCCAGGTCTTTGGATCGCAAACTTAGTGGAAATTAACATCCTATCATACTGAATTGTTAAACAGAAACTGAGTTATGCCAGGTCCTCGGATCGCAAACTCAGTGGAAATTAACATCCTAACATACTGAATTGTTAAACAGAAATTAAGTTATGCTAGATCCTCGGATCGCAAACTTAGTGGAAATTAACATCCTATCATTCATACTGAATTGTTAAACAGAAACTAAGTTATGCCAGGTCCTCAGATCGCAAACTTAGTGGAAATTAACATCCTATCATTCATACTGAATTGTTAAACAGAAACTAAGTTATGCCAGGTCCTCAGATCGCAAACTTAGTGGAAATTAACATCCTATCATTCATACTGAACTGTTGAACAGAAACTAGGTCATGTCAAGTCCTCAGACCGTAAACTCGGTAGAAATTGACCTGCTAAGTGGTGTATCGAATTATTAAATGACAAATAGAGCGGTGATGAGCTTTCTAAATCATAAACTTGGTGAAAATAATGCCCTATGAATATTCATTAAAGAGTCAGAAAGAGAAAGCCCCGAATGCACGGTTGGCGTATAATGAAAAAGGTGATTGGGATAGACCCATACAAAATTACGACGACAAAGTAAGTACGGGTGAAGATAACTTAGGGTCATCAGAATGATAAGAAGCTAAACGAGAAAGTACTCTATTAAATGTCTAGTCAAAGTTACAAAACAGTTTCTACTTTTTTACTTTTTGGTAATGTCCCCAGTTGATTGAACTGTGGAGTCCAATTCTTGTTGAAAACCTTGTGAGACCGTCTCTGCCTTTGAAGCAGTGGTGGGTTTGTTGGGGGAAGCTCCTGGAGGGGAATTGCGAGGCAGAGCCTCCTCGTTAGGGTTAATAGCTGGGGAAGGGGTATCAGCCTGGTACGATTGAGGCGCTGAAGAGCGTATCGCTTCGGGGTAATATACGTTCTCTGGCTTACGTAGTTCCGATGAAGCTTCGACCCCAGCACGGTCTAGAGCCTCACTCCAGGTTCTCGCGCAGAAGATGCGGCACACCTCCGGAACTTCGGCTCTGAGGGCCTTCTCAGTTTCAGCTATCCCAAGTTCATAGCCCCTCTGCTCGGCTTCATTCATCGCCTGTTCGGACTTGATTTTCGCTTTCTCGGCTTGTTCTTTGAGCTTTTCAGCTTTCTCCCTTAGCTTCTGAGTCTCTTCCAGATGCTTCTTAAGAACAAGAACTTGCTCCTGAGTCTTCTTCAGCTCGGCATTCGCTTCGCGCAGAAGCTTTGCTTGTTCTCGGTCTGCTTCCGGTAACCTTCTGATGTCAATTCAGCATTCTTGCGAGCTTCTTCTTCGACCTGTAGTTTTTTCCTTGCGGCGATTAAATCCTGTTCAGATTTGGACAAGGTTTGTACAGCCGTTGCCCTTCTTTTCCTTTCACCATCTAGCTGGTTGGAGCAAGCATTGAGCATCTCGTCGAGCTTGAAAGTATTTTGGATGATCTGTAAGAAACGGGGTGTGAATTAGCGTCCTAGCTAATGAAAAATGCGCATTAGTAAGCAACAGTCGCACAATGAAACAGTGTAAAAAACGGTATCTCACCATGCCCAAATATCGTTTATTGTCAAGGATGAGTTGATTCTTCCGCACCTTCTTTATCTCAGCCATATCCTTTGGGAGCAATAAGGCCTCCTCTATGGCCGAGGCTACATGACACCCAATGCCGCCGTTGAAGTCCCTTATAGAGGCATCGTCTCGCAGGGGCTCCCCACCGAGCATAGGAGCTGGCAGCCACGCCTGTGAATCGGGGCGTGGGGAATCGGATTTCTCTTGACCCCGCGTAGCGGCGTGCCTAGTTTTCTGCTGCTTTGCAGCTCGTTGGACATCCTCCTCTCGAGTGGGGTGAGATTTACTTGCATCTATCACCTCCTTACCCT
The DNA here is from genome assembly GCF_001633185.2 of Quercus lobata. Classification (NCBI taxonomy): domain Eukaryota; kingdom Viridiplantae; phylum Streptophyta; class Magnoliopsida; order Fagales; family Fagaceae; genus Quercus; species Quercus lobata. The sequence goes on from NC_044911.1 coordinate 37,573,748, forward strand.
TCTGTTCTCTGCGCTTTTCTTGCTCGGCAGCACTGGTCGGCGTTGGTTGCGGAGAATATTGAGGAGGGTGGCGAGGAACTGTAGGAGGAGACCTGGCTGGAAGAGATGAAACCAGGGATGGTACTGCCTGGGCAGGTGCAGCCTCTCCCTGTTGACCTTCCATCAGCTCCATTAAACTTTTCTGGGGTTTCCTGTGTACCCCCATCTCGTCAGAACTTTCCTCGGGGCTTGTGGGCTGATCGAGAATCTCTAAGTCGTCCGTGGATTCAGACACTGTTACAACGATTTCCTTGTTTTTTCCCCTTTTCCTTTTTCTATTGGTTCCCTTTTTCTTGAACGAAGATGAGGGTAAAGAAGGCCCCGCCGAGACGCTGGCCACGGAAAGAGGCTCTGTGAGAGGTGTGTGTTTGGGAAGTGGGATACCCTCTGGAACAACGAACCCTTCGTAGGCAACACTGATACGGCGAAGCCGAGGATCGCGTGCCCTAATCACGTACTTCGGCGCCTGAAAGCCAAAAGAAAGGGGGGTGTAGCCAAGAATTAAATGTGCTGCCCGTAGCTGACCATCAGCCTCGTTCACGTATATTTCGGCTTTCAATAATCTGTCTAGGCTCGCTTTATTGACTAATCTGAGATTGGGCTTCGTGTAGCGTCTATCTGCAAAACCATTAATTTTAAAGTTAAATTTGCAAAACCCGAAAATAATAAAGGTAAGAAAAATGTGTTCACGAGCTAAGTGGCATAGGTCTGTAACTTTGCACCCACCTGGTGTTCCTTCTACTGTCGGGCAAGGTAGACCATCATGCCATTCCCCAGAAAAAATAAGGAAATCCTCCTTTAAGTACTTATTTGAAGTAGGGAGGCACTGAATTAGCCTCACTGCAGGATATCTCGACTTGAGATAATAATCCTGGTCAGCTAAGCGGTGAAGGCTGTATACCCAATTCACGTCGTGATGGGATAGGTTTAGATCCATTCTCTGATTCAAAGCGTCTATACTCCCCAGAACCCTAAACATATTGGGAGCGCATTGGGTGGGGGATAGCCTAAAGAAATTAAGATAACCCCTAGTGATACTGCCCATGGGGATGGTCATCCCGCCTTCAATAAAGGCGATCATGGGGATAACCACCTCCCCAGTTTGCCTGGCGTCAACCCACTCCCCTTGGGCTGCATACCTCATCCCTACCGTAGGTGGGATATTGTACTTAGAGCGGAAGTTTCTAATACCCTCCTCGGAGTCAACGAGACGCCGAAAGGGATTCCTCTGTTTCCCCATTTTTCTAAAGAGACTTAGTAGAGAAAAAACTTTTTGGTGTAGAAAAACAATGGCAAAAGCTTCAAGAGGACTTACAGGTTCAAAAGAAGGACCTCGGACAACGTATGATTATTTGTAGTCGCCAGGAGAACAGTGAAGACTGGAAGAAGGCAGATTCAATGTATAAACTCTGGAACCACGTAACCATTAAGGACAAGGTGCAGGTTCAATTTGGGAGCGCCTTTATAGTCATGTGAAGGTTGTGAGCGGTAAAATTCCCGCTCACAAAACAAGAGAAGCCCCCTACCGTTAGATTTGGATCTCACCGTCGAACGTGGGAGACAAGGGAGTTGTCAGAATTTAATGCTACCAAAACCGGAGTGCTGAAGCGTCAGGGGCATGCCCCAAAACGCGCACAGGTGCAGGCTTATGACGTCAAAATCCACCTTTTCTCCTGAAGAGTCGAAAAGTAGGATTTTGAGGGGCTATTGTGGGGATCGTTCGACTAATAGGCCCATAGGATTCAGAATGGGTTCAGGATTGTTGGGCCAGTGGCCCATCGGAGGCCATATACCCGTCCGAGGACACCATGGTCCTCGGCAGAACGCGTCCGAGGACGATCGCGTCCGAGAACGATCAGGACGTGGTCTCGTTGCGATCAGATCTCAGAATTCAGTCATCTCAAAGGGTAGAGTAGCCGACTAAAGATGAAAGAGATAAGGCAAACAAATATCTGAAGCTACAGCTACCTCCGCATTAATGACCTCTCAACCAACTCTCTGGCCGCATTAATGTGGAGGTGATACCTGAACAGTGGGGAAGCAGCCTTACAGCTGCCTATAGGAAGTTCCAGGAGGTGCCAGATGGGACAGAAAGAAATCCTCCGAACCCAACCTACACGTGTGCGGCGAGGATGGAGCGCAAAGGGAGATATATAAACTAAAGGAAGAACATGAAAAAGGGGATCGGACAGAAAAAAAAGAAAAAAAGAACAAGAGACGGAAAGTAGAGAGAAAAAAGGGAGAAGAGAAAGAAGGATTGGTATTAGTCACTAAGGGGGAATATCCGGAATATCAACTGAAAAACCTTGAACGTTCATGAAATTGAGTCTTGGGAGGTTAGATTACAGTTAGCCTAGTTCTTTACACCCACGCTCTAAAAATCATATTGTCTGGGCCCTTCACGTACGAACCGGATACTGTCTTGGTTCGGTACTAAATCGTGCTCTTACAATATACATGTGTGCGTGTGTGTATGTGTTTAACTGATAAATTTATTATTTTTTTAAGGTTAAACATTTCAACAATATTTTCCAATAACAAAGGGATATATCAACAACTTCACTCATTCCACATAATAAAACGATTGATTTTGAAAGATATAAGGAATAATTAGATGCAAAAGATTCATTGAAAATGAACATGATATTTTGGTGGTAGGTTTAGGAACCAAAGGTATATTTCAATACAATTACTCACAAGCCTTAAAGAAACTACACGTAAGCATTCCTAGCAACTGCTTAATTAAGTTGTATTTCCGATCACATGATGCCAGGCATAGTCTTGCTAGGAAATTAAGAAAACTCTTGTCCGTTACTTTTATTAATTAATGGTAAAATAACAGTTATGGACATGTAACCTATTCAAAAAATAGTCGTATGTTTATGTTGACAAACCTGTGCCATACAACCACAAGCTTGCTTTTTAGTTGTTTAAAGCAATGTAGAGAATGTGAGAAGACAGAAGTTCACCTGCAACATATGTATTGATGACAGTCCAATCATTAAATATTGCAAGTAGAAACCAAAAGAGAGCTATTCAAAAACAAAAGCTGCATAAGTTGTATCAATATATAAATCAACTATTAATAAATTTGAAATAGCTGGATAATCTTCGATATCCATTTCAGTTACTGAAGAAAAAGTTATTAACTTTGATGATGGTCATGGCAAAATAGATTAATATCCCCTTCCAGTTCCGTAGAAGGCATTGATATTCCCCTTTTAAAGAAGGGTAGAGGGAGGCCAAGAGAGCTAATTTTGGGTGCCATTATACAGTGTAATACCATAAACACACGGTTCCTCAATTAAATTAAATCCTCAATTATATGTGCATTTTATTATATGGTAAATGTATCATGTACTTCAACCAGTACAAATTTTATATGCTAGATGGCCTAGCACTGAACTAATTTTCTATGTTTACAATTAATCTACTGCTATCTTATAGAAAGATTGTAGTAGGAATAACATTTTAAAATATATATTTATATATTGTATGGTGTGTGGTCCCAGGCCCATTGTTGTTGGGCCCAAGGCTGTACAATGTGCGGTCAAAAGCCCATTACCAATGGGACCAATCAGTTTGGACTGCACGACAAGTTAGGCCGAGGCCGGTTCAAGCCTCAATGCCGCTATTGCTCAGATGCGTCTCGGAATACATCGATAGTGCCTTGGGAGATATCACTGCCGAGCATCACTCGGCATCTATCACGAGTTCTAATATTTAAGTTCTTCTTCCTAAAGTGGGTCCCAACTCTATCAAGAATAATCCAAACGGGTCCCACCCGCACGAGGATTGTTAGAAAACAATCATTCGTAACCCACTAATAATTGTGAGCCCAATCATACAGTAGGCCCATTAATTGAGCGTAGGGCACGCGCGCGCGCGCACACACACACACACACACACACATATATATATATATATATATATTATATGCTATGGATACAAATTTTTATAATCTCAAGAATGTTCTACATGACAAAAGAGAACATTCAAAGCATTTGAATAGAATTTTAATCAATGTTTTCTGCTAGTGGGTGGCTTAAGATTCATAAATCACATACAAATTAAAACAAAAACAAAAACTTTGAACAAATAGTTAGCTCTTGGGATCAGAAAAAAGAAGACTAAACATCACCAGGTCTCTAGTTTTCCCCTTCAAAATCACATACTTCCTTAGAACACCTTCCCTCTAGAACCCAGCCTTCTCTAGCACCCTTTGGGAGCCAACATTTTCTGCATCAACTATAGCTTCAAGCCTTTCCAAGTGTGGTTATTCAGCAAATATAGTATTAGCCACCTGCTTAACTGCTTTAGTTGCAATCCCTCTGCATTAATACTTGGAGCCCAAAACATAGCCAAGTTCAACTCTACACTTATCATTGTCTAAATTTTTGGTCACTAAAATGGCACCAATGGGTTGACCACTAAGGCAAATTGCCCTTAATCATGGGTGAGGAATAACTTTGGCATTGATAAAGTTGATTGCATCTTCTTTGTTAGTGTAAGGTTCCCATGTGCAAAAGCGGGTCTAATCGACATTGAGATTAGATTACACAGGAGTTTTCTGGAATCTAGTTCGTTTTGTTTGGTAATCCTCAGCATGTATAGGCCAAAGTCGGTACTGATATTGGGGTCTTGTTAATGAGATACTAGGCAATGTTACACACTGCAGCTCTTAATTAACTTATCAACAAGTAACCTTCTTTTTTTTTAACAAAACTAAAGCATTCATAGATCCGAGATGGTATTTAACATCAAGAAAACTTCAAATTAAAAAACTTCCCAAACTGAAATATAAGAATTGCTACATCCCATAACACATCCAACAAAAAATAAACTCCAATCAACATTGAGATCAGATATTTGATACAATTTGTTTAAATTTAAATACATACACAGAGGAGATCTGCTACAATATTTGGCATTGTAATAAACACACAGAAAATTGTTTCAGCCGCAACAATATTGCCTTATTTTGCACAGACAACACAAACTAATCTGAGTCGCATCACCACACTCAAGAGGCAGCAGACAGTAACAAAATTTGAGAAGGGAATAAAAAACATCAAGCAATCAAGCAAAAAGAATAGAGCAAAAAACAGACTAGGATTTAGAGATACCTGAATTGAAGCATCCAACTTCTGTCAATATTTATATACTGTGAGGAAATGAGTAAGGAAGACAAAGAAACTGCTGTTAGAAGGTGGGGAAGGGAAAGCAACACGTGAGAAATAAAAGGGACGTGAGGATTCTGTCATTAGAAGGTGGGAAGGGGAAGGAACACATGAGAAACAAAAGGGAAGGAAATCAAGAGGTTGTAACCATAGGTTTCTAAGGGTTTTTAATTTAGAAGGCTTGAGTTTGGGCTTTAAGTTAGAATTAAATTCAGAAGAAGTGGGCTGGTGGAATTAAATTTAAAAGAAGTGGGTTTTATGGTGGAAATAGGTTGGAAATAATTTTGATTTTATTAGTATTTTAAAATTGAGAAAAACTATTTTAAAATTGTAGAATAAATTTAGAAAAAATGATGAGAATGACATAGCTCCTAACGTAATTCAATGTAGGCGTAGAAACATTAAATGCTAGCTTTTAGTAATATATAGATATAAATATGGATTACTCACAAGCTTTCTCATGAACTCCCATGTTTACCCCAAGTATAAAACATAAGAGAGAAATCAAACCAAATTCTTCAAAAAAAAAACGGAGAGAGAAATCAAAAGTGGGTCAATCAAACTCGTGGACAAGCCATCTAGGGGAGTAGAATTGGCCCAATTTGTCGAAAATCAAATGCGATATGTTTTTGAAATAAGGCGGGCAACTTCAACCACCAACTTCCCCAACGTTAAATGTTCAAAAAACAGTTCCTTCAGTTTTCCTCACTCTACTCTTCTCACTTCTCAATAGTGATATTTTGATGAAGCTCTTCTTCTTCTTCTTCTTCAAGCGCCACTGCAGCTCTCTCACCCTCAATCTCCAAAATCCCAAAACCCCATCTACCAAACAATCCCAAATCCTCTCTCTCTGCAAGCTCGGCTCACTCTCCGATGCGCTTCGACTCCTAAACTCCACTATTTCCGCCGATATTGCCGTCAAACCTATTGTATTTGCTGCACTCTTGCAAACTTGTATCAAAGTCGTTTCTTTCAATCATGGCCTTCAAATCCATGCCCATGTTGTTAAGTCCGGTCTTGAGACTGACCGTTTCGTCGGGAATAGCTTACTTTCTCTTTATTTTAAATTGGGTCGTGATTTTTCGCAGACCCGGAGAGTGTTTGATGGTCTTTTTATTAAGGACGTGATATCTTGGACCTCGATGATTTCGGGGTATGTTCGGTCGGGGAAGCCTAGGAATTCTCTTGAGTTGTTTTGGGAAATGTTGGCATTTGGGATTGAGCCAAATGGGTTCACTTTATCTGCGGTGATCAAGGCGTGTTCAGAGCTTGGGGATTTAAGGCTAGGTTGGTGCTTTCATGGGGTGGTTATGAGACATGGGTTCGATTCGAATCATGTTATTTCTAGTGCTTTGATTGACATGTATGGTAGGAATTATGAGTCCGGGGATGCACGCCAGTTGTTTGATGAGTTGCCTGAACCGGATGCTATTTGTTGGACATCGGTCATTTCAGCATTCACAAGGAATGGTTTGTTTGAGGAAGCTTTGGGATTCTTTTATGTGATGCAAAGAAATCATGGGTTGATCCCAGATGAATTTACATTGGGGACAGTGTTGGCTGCTTGTGGTAATTTAGGTAGGTTGAAGCAAGGTAAAGAAGTGCATGCTAAGGTTGTCACTTCTGGACTTCGTGGAAATGTGGTTGTTGAGAGCAGCCTTTTAGATATGTATGGAAAATGTGGGTCAGTAGATGAATCTCGGCGTGTTTTTGATAGGATGCCCAGAAGGAATTCAGTTTCTTGGTCTGCATTGCTTGGAGTATACTGTCAAAATGGAGACTTTGAATCTGTTATTGAACTATTTAGAGAAATGGAGGAGGCTGATCTGTACTGTTTTGGAACTGTTCTTCGTGCATGTGCAGGTTTGGCAGCAGTAAGACAAGGGAAAGAAGTTCATTGCCAGTATGTGAAAAGGGGTGGTTGGAGGGATGTAATTGTAGAATCAGCTTTAGTTTGTCTTTATGCAAAATGTGGTTGTGTTAGTTTTGCTTATACAATTTTCATGCAAATGCAAGTTAGAAATTTGATAACTTGGAACTCAATGATTTGCGGGTTTGCTCAAAATGGAAAAGGTGAAGAAGCTCTTGGAATATTTGATGAGATGATTAAGGAGGGGATAAAGCCTGATTATATTACTTTTATCGGGGTTATTTTTGCTTGTAGTCATACAGGCTTGGTTGATCAAGGACGAAAATACTTTATCTCAATGACAAAGGACTATGGAATTAAAGCTGGAACAGAGCATTATAACTGCATGGTTGATCTTCTAGGCCGTGCTGGGCTACTTGAAGAAGCTGAAAATTTGATAGAAAATGCAGATTGTAAAAGTGATTCATCACTTTGGGCAGTTCTTCTTGGTGCTTGCACCACCTGTACAAACTCAATTACTGCAGAGCGAATTGCTAAGAAGATGATGGAATTGGAACCTGACTACCACTTGAGTTATGTTCTTTTGGCTAATGTTTATAGAGCAGTTGGACGATGGAATGATGCCTTGGAAATTAGGAGGTTGATGGAAAATAGAGGGGTTAAAAAGATGCCAGGTAGGAGCTGGATTGAAAGTAATAGAAACTTTGGTTCTCATCTTGACATGGGTAGTTTTGTTGTTCCTGGAAAAAGTAGTACTAGTGTGGAGAATATTGTGTGATGAGAAGAAAAATGGGGATTTAAATTACACATTTGAGGCTGATGAACAGAGTTGGTCAAACAGTTGGAATTGTCCTTGCATTATCCCTCCCAAAAGATACAGACGTGAAGCATAAATCTTAATAACCATGGATGCAATGCAATTGCAGACCTCACACTAGCTACCAGCAGGGAGAGCCACAGTTGAATGTTCATCTTTGGGCATTATGAGAAGGTGGTTAATCTCTTTTTTTACCTGAATGGTTTAGTGGACCCTTGAGATAATATTGCATAGGTTCTACTATTAGATCAATCGGTAAGATCTTGTTATGGCATTAGTGGGAGGACAAGACACATATGATCCAATTACACGCATCTCAAACTACATCAAACTGAATCATTCAATTTTGTTATTGTAAATTGATTTCTTGTTTTCTGTTATTGTTATTGACCCCCCCTGCCTCTTTTTCTTTATTGCATATGAGTTAAAATGAATCCATATGAATCTTCTTATCTCTCGTGCCCTTATTAATTAGAAAAATGATTTTCATTTTCTGGAAAAGGCGATGGTATCATTACTTTTGCAATGACTCCTTTTTACAACCTGAATTGTGTTAAAACCCTCTGGAAAACTAGGTAAAATGAAATCCTTACCTGCTTCTCAACCTGCCCCTTTATGTTTTATTTGTGCTTGTGTGTGCTGCGGCATGCAAATGTGTGAATTTCTATACTTTTTGGAGAGCAATGTTACTGTAGCAATTGTGCATAAATGCACAATTTTACACCCCACCAATGTGGGTGTTTTTTTTGCTCAAAATGTGTAAAATGAGCAACTTTTTCTATTTTGCAAGACTTTGCATCAACTAATGCAGTTGCTCTTAGGACCACATGATTTTACACAACTTTGGTTACAATTCGTCACATAACTAGTTATGAGTGATGAAAGTATAGATCCATATGAGATTATGAAAAAGGAAGGAGGCATTTATGGGTATCATTCATTTTCACGGGTTTGAAAGCACTTATTTTGGGGGGTTTTTTTTAAACCTCTATTTGGTCAGTAAGAAAAAATGATGGAAAATTATGATGGAATATATATATATATATATATATACACACACCACACATACAAAAGTCTCTTCTACTAAAATTTGTGCCCTTAGGGACGAATCTTGAAGTTCCCCAACCGAGCCTACATATAATATCTCAATTTTAACAATCTCTACAAGATACAAAGGTAACGAGTACAAAACGCCATAACAGCTACAAAACACTTCTTCAACAAATTTAGCTTTGAAATGAGTGCAAAGCAAAATTGTCATTCTTGAGACATATGTAATGTTGTAAACCATCTATTTCTTTGTTGTGAAGATATCATCCTAGGTAAAATACCCAAATTGTCAGCCTGATTACATAGGATGATATTTAAGATGATTAAGATAAAAGTTACTTTGATCGCCTAGTGTACATTTTTACACTTCAGACCCCACTGTAACTTTTGTGTTCTGGTTAACCGTGAATTCCAGTTCAAAGTCATGCATATTTCTGATTTCCCAACAGATTACCTACTGTCCTTTATTTCTGCAATCATAGGGAATTGCTAGTTGTAGGACCAAACACAATTCAAACTTTAATTTCATATGGTTAGTAAACTAAGAAATGCACATTTATAATAGAGAATGAGAGGTCAGATTCTAGTGAGATGGAAAGTTACCCAATGTGTTGTGAGTTCAAGTCCGAAAATCAATCTCTCTTAAAAATATAAACTTGGGATTAAGACTACTTGCTATTATCTCTTCCAAAAGTGGAAACATCCTTGTACATTAGGTCCGAAAATCAATCTCTCTTAAAAATATAAACTTGGGATTAAGACTACTTGCTAATCATCTCTCCCAAATAGGTATGACCCAACTTGGCAACTACGTATAACAATTTTAATTTTACCCCTCTTTAATTTGACTCCATCTTTCTAAAATCTTGCAAAGGAGGAAAACAAGAATTGCCAGATTTTTATAAGCCCAACAAAAGAGGTCTCAAACAGGGAGGTGGTTTTTTTTTTTTTTATTCTATATAAACCCAACAAAAGAGGTCTCATATAGTCATATTTGTGAGTTGATTGCTTAATTTTGCAGCAGCCTTAAAATATATTATATTGTTGCAAATCAGGCTTCTTCTTTTTTTTCCCGTCTGAATAATTATGATTTTATTCAAGAGCAAACACTATTGGAAGAGTCTCCATCTCCTCTTGAAGGAAACAAGAATGGTCTCTGGGATTGAGGAGATAGGAATCCTTCCCCACAGATTACAGAAGGATGTCCACTAAGTCAGAGAAAGAGGAAGGGAATTTCCCGAACTAACAACATGGGAAGCCTGCCAGAAAAAATGAATCTAAAACTAAAGTTAACATCTCCATTGATTGTAGCTTATCAGGCCTAATACATTTAGAGCATCCCCTTCTAGCACAACCATGGGGTAGCCTTCTTCCTTCAGTTTCTGGACCGCAAACAAAGCTGTCTGATCTTTTGCCCATAAAGGTTATCCAAGATCAATTATGTCAATCCAAATTTGCAACACCTAAGATTTATGATCCCTACAAACTATGCCAATGTTACCTATGAGCTTCTTATTGCCACATCAAAGTTTGATCTTCAATATCCAAGGTAGAGGGGGTTCCAAGCCACCAGATTGGAATCAAAAGCCTTCCCACAACATTTTTGGGGAACAAAAGCCTTTCTATTATCCCTCCTTACCTTAGTAGTAACTACCTAGCTTGGCTCCATCTATTTGCTTATTTCTCAACATTCACAACAAATAGCAGCCAAAAAAAAAAGTTGCATGATTCTTCTGAAGGTATTTTGAGAACTTGGCTAGCATTGAGCATACCCATTGAGAGGTCGATTGCACATTTAAATCCAGAATTTTAACGGGTATTCAGATTGTGACCAAACTATCTGTGCTACAAGGCACACCTTGAATAAGTGCACAGCAGATTCAATAGCACTTTGATGTAAAGGGCACCTCACATAGTTGATTTCAACATCAAAATCAATATGGAGTAACAAAAGCCTAAAAGTTACCCCAACCAAGGCATGAATGCTCAACAAGTCAGCTGGAAAAATACCTGTCCACAGGAACACACCATGCAAACATGAGCTTCAGTTTACAGAAGGAAATAATTGATATTAAACTCAGAACTTCCAAGTGCTATCATATATATGACAGAACAGCTTTGCAGCCTACCTCCCCCCTCTCCTCACCCCCGGCTTCCTGTTGCTTTCTACTATATGCAAACACTGGCATAGCAGGTAAAACAATTCCTTATAATTGGTAAGTTACACACGCACCCTGTGGGTCTTGAACCCACAACCTCACCCTTATAAAATAAAGTAGCGACAGCAGCCATAACTATAATTGTCTAACAACTTCTGCCAACATTTTTAATTAACCAAAAAAACAAAGAAAAAAAAGGGCTTCAGCACAATATCCATGCAAAGATATCCACAAAAGTAATTGAAAGCAGAAGATTATAGTATTAACTCATACCCTACTTCAACTATATATATCTTTGTTCCCTACTTCCTGTATAAATCAGCTATTATGTGGTGAACCAAACACCCTTGAATGCAACATTGTAAAAGCAATCTTAAGCTAGAAATTTCCCCTTGAAAATAATGGGAGGAGCAACTGCAGCTAAGATGAAAACAACAATGTGTACCTGCAATGAGAAAAACAGAGTAGAGGCAATCCTAATACATCTTCTATGCCGAAAGACTATTAAAGTCAAAACATAAATGTACTTACCCAGTAACACAAGAAAAACCACCCAAACTTCAGAGCAAAATCAACCTGTAACAGGAGATGGCAAAAAATGTTCGAAGAGAACCTGATATTTCAGAACAAACAAACAATAAAGGAAAAGGCTTAGATATAGTACCTTAAGTGCAATATATTATCCAATTAAATTCAAACACATAACTGTGCTGACCAATGAAATACAAAAAATGTTTTTTTTTCCCAAGGAAAATTAAATCCCATGCATCTACGTGTCTGAATTTAATTGGCGAATCTAATGTACCGCACCTAAGGTATTATTCCAAAGTTCTACCCCACAATAAAAACAAAAATTTTCATATGACACGGACACGTCGGCCAAAAAGAGAAACCATTTGCCCAAGCTTAGTAACCTATGAAGCAGCAAAGGTTACCATAGCATTTAACATGTCTTACTAGAAATATCATCCCAGTGATCAGAACTACCTAAATATCAATGCATCCATTAATGCATCAAAGTTCATGGATTAAACGTCCATTATTCCAATTGACAAATTGACATTATAAATTGATATATTGACAACTATTTACAAGCAGGGAATGGACATCTGTTGTATACAGATAACTCACCATGGACACAGAGGGACACTGGTTATCATCATATTTACTGCTACATTCTTTATTGTCTGCATCCTAATTGATTCAAATAGTCCAAAGACAGTATCTCTCATACTTGTACTCTTTTTTATTATAAGAATAATAAAAAAGAATTGCACGCATTACATATTTTTACCAGTAATTATTTATTTATACCACCTAAACATACTTTTGTCATTGGTTTATTTATAACACCTTTTTTTCTTTTGGTAAGTTAGTTTATTTATACCACCTAAAAATACTTTGCTACCTTTTGTTTGTGTGTCAAAGTCTCCAAGTATTTCACATTCTTTCCATACTTTCCCTAAATTTACAAGTTGTTTCATTGACATTTTTGAGCTTCAAAATGGTGAACATAATAATCAGAATTAATCATTTCAAAGTCCTCAAAAATAGTGTGGAAGTCTGCTATACAGTTTTCTCCCAGAGGCGAACAAAACAATCAAGGTCAAATCTCACAGAACAGTACCTCATTGCACAACAAAGAGGGTGATACCACAAGAAATATGCTCCTGGAACCCCTGATATAAAGTAGATGATAGCAAGAAACTAAATTGTCAGACCTACACAGAGAAAAGTTTAAGAACAAATTATGCAAGAATGCTAGTTAATAAAAATAATGGGCCTAAATTAAGTTGCAAAACAAACCTTCCCTTTTGATTCAGGCTATGGTAACTGCCACAATATTCCACAAAAGAGACAACCAAACCTACAAAACATCAATCCAATAGTATTTTTCTCTTTTCTGATTATGAATTATTCATGCATACACAATCTTCTAAGCTTACAAAAATGCTGCTTCTATACAGTGTACACCAGAGGAAGCCTCACACTTTGAGCATACAGTAATTGTGGATCCTAAAGACCGTGAAAAAAATTTGGTATTTTTAATATGTAAATACCAAATTTCATCATACTCATCTCACAGTTTGAGTGATCACTTTAGATGGGAATCAACAATATTTCGCAAACACAAAGAGGATAAATGAAAATTTTGGTATTTACATATTAAAAACATTCTCATATTATACATGTACTTGCCTCAGATTTACGTCTCTTGATGAAAAACCTAAACTTGTTTATTAGAATCTTCCATCAATCCACTATTGTACAATTTTTTTCTTTTCTGATAATGAACTATGTATCATTCATAAATACACTATCTTCAAAGCTTGCAAAAATGCTACTTCTATACAGTGTACACTAAAGGGAGCCTCACACTTTGAACATACAATAAATCCTAGAGACGTGAAGAAACTGCATCATACTCATTGAAGGTTTCAGAATCAGATAATTGTTGCAAGTCATCAGACTCATCTTCAGTTACAGAATTAGATGGCAGTTGAGAGTCAAAAGCGAATCTCATCTCTTGGGTAACCAATTTAGCAAGGTCATTTCTGTTGGCATTTTTATACGCATCAATAATAGCCTTGAACAAGGATTCATTGGGCTCTATCTCTCCAAATTTTAGTTGGCTGTAAATCCGCTTCACACCCTCAACCATACCAGCTTTTCCATAACAAACTACCAAGTTAATATATGTTACAAGGTCTGCTTCCAGGTCCTCATCCTGCATTTTCATGAATGTGTTCAAAGCCTTGTCAATTTCCCCAGATACCCCATAAGCATATATAGCAACATTGTAGGCAGAAGAATCAAGAACCACATCAGCTTTTGCAAAGGTTTCACAGGACTCAATTGCAAAAGCATGCATACCCACTACAGAGAAAACAGAGGTGATTACAGCTTGTCGAGCATAAGGTTTCCCTTCCTGGTAAGATGACTGTAGCTGTGTTACTGCTTCAATAGGAAAACCTCCCTTCTTCAATACAGTGAATAATACTTTAAAGGTCCCACTATCAGGCAAGAGCTTCCGAGTCACCATCGCATGCAACAATTCACCACACTCACGTAACTGCCCATTGGTGGCATAACAAGCCATTACCTTATTATATGAAGCACAGTCCCTTAGTAAACCTGACTGTTTCATCTCCTCTGCAACATCAATGGCTTCATCAAGCATGCCCATGTTCTTGTAAAGGTACATCATTGTTGCAAATGAAACCCCATCAGCCCAACCCTTTTCTCTCAAATCTTCAAAAACCAATTTAGCTTCAGATACCATCCCCAGATCTGCATAGAGATTAATCATGCTGTTTGATGCAACAATATCCAGACCACCCTCTAAATTTTTCATCCTCTCATAAAGTGCTTTTGCTCCTTCCAAGCTCCCCAGCTTACTATAAACCTTAATCAGGGATGTCAACACAATTTGATTTGCCAAAATCCCAGATTCTTCCATCCGGCGGAAGCATTGAAGAGCATCTTCAACTCTGCCAGATTCTGCAAATCCATTGATCAAAGACCCATACACTACTTCATTTGGTGTAACTCCTACTTGCACCATTTCTTGGTAGACACCAACAGCATCAGAAAGCTGGCCAAGACGGGCATAGCATGCAATAACAGCAGAGAAGGTCAGACAATGGGGCTTAAAACCCATTACCAGCATTTCAGCTAAGAGGTCCTTAGCTTGTTCCACTAAATCACCTCCAGCAAACATTTGAATGAGAGAATTATAAGTACATTCATCAGGCCAAGACCCACAGTTTCTCATGCCCTTGAAGAGAGAGAACGCATTATCATAAAGCTTTGCCTTTCCATAAGCTTTGATCATAACATTGTACTCCAAAACACCCTTCTTCTGTCCAACCAAATCTCTCATCCCAAAGAACACGGTCTCAGCTTCAGCCCACAGTCCCTTTTCAGCATAAGCATCTATAATTGCTGCACGTGTCTTTGATGACAACCTACCACTAGATTGACTCTTTTCGAAAAAGGATTTTGCCTGATGAAGCAATCCTTCATCAATATACATCTTAATAATACCAGGAAGAGAGTGCTCATCAACATGCAAGCCATATCTCTCCATTTCCAAAAGCACAGCCTCCACATCATGAAACATATTTCTCTCACAGAGTATATGAAGCACAGCTCTATGAGTTACACTATCAGGGAAAAGACCCGCCTCCCTAATCTTCCAGTAACACTTGAGAGCGGCATCAATGTTCCCCGCATCAGCATACAAAGATAGAAAGATGTTAAAAGTTTTTGTATCAGGAGATATACCCCTTTCTTCCATCTTAGTAAGCAACAATTCTGCCTCTGACATATTCCCATTGCTTCCACAAGTAAAGATCATAGTATTAAAAGTAATTGTATCCATTGCCACCCCAGACTTCAACATTTCAGCAAACACCTCAGCTGCATCATTAAGTCGCCCGGCCTTCCCATACAAATCAATTAGAGTGTTA
This sequence comes from Quercus lobata, assembly GCF_001633185.2. Taxonomy (NCBI): domain Eukaryota; kingdom Viridiplantae; phylum Streptophyta; class Magnoliopsida; order Fagales; family Fagaceae; genus Quercus; species Quercus lobata. The sequence continues at coordinate 37,589,335 of NC_044911.1, forward strand.
TATGTAGATGTAAGCCTTGGCTTCCGAACAGAAATCTCCACATCCGCTGCTTTCATAACTTTTGGATTAAAAACTCTCCCACCCGTCTTGAAAAGCTCAGTTGACAAAAAATGCTTGAAACTAATAGGTGCTGAGTTAGTCGCATTTACAGAATCAGCAATAGAATCCAAATGAAGATCATCCAATTCAACTCGCCCAACACACCAATCTTTATAAAACCTGTCTGCCCTATCAAACTCCCCTGCATCCTTTAACACCCGAACAACTGTATTCATCGTAACCTCATCTGGAAAAACCCCCCTTTGCTTCATGTGTTTAATCCACAAAAGTGATTCTTTCATGAGCCCAGCTTTTGCATACACATCGACAAGCATCCCATACGTATTATTCGTTGGCAAAACACCGTTTTTCGCCATTTCAACCCAACAAAGCCTCAACTCATCCCATTTCTGAGCTCTACCCAATGCACGAAGCACAACATTATAGTGAATTACATTGGGCACATAGCCCTTCTGCGACTTAAACCACTCAAAAACCCTAGTAACTCTTTCCCAACTACTCTGTTCTTTGAGAATCACAGTCTGCTCTTTTGGACTCAAATTCCCACAAAACGAATTAAGGGTCTTCTCAACATCAACCTGTGACTCCAAAGACCTTAAAATGGAAGGCAAAACACCTCCATACCTCTTCTTCCTACCATTAATTGAAGAATTCTTTGTGGGCAAAGCTACTGTTCTAGAATGGCACTGAAGCTTAAACCCTATAAAAACCCCAGGTCCCTTTAGATTGTGCTTCTGGAGGTGTGAGCTTACTGAAATATCAAGGGGTTGGGGAGAAGGTGAAGCATGTTGAAAAGGGTAGTGTTGTGTTTTAGCAGAGTTAAGGTTGTGCAGACTAAACCTTAGAAAAGCCCTAGTTTTGAAAAGAGAGTCAGGGGTTGGAAGCTTACTTTGAGAGAAGACATGGCTTTGCATTGAGCTGTGGTGGAGACTTTCTTCTCTGGAACTGTAACTGTACTTGTAACTGTAACTGTGGAGCATCATTTTTTTTTTTTTTTTAATATAATTTTTAGAAGATTGGAGGTTTTGGGTTTAATGGGTTTTTGGCATGTACAGGTTTTGTTGTCTCAGAAAGAAAGATTAGGGTATTGCTTATATTTATAGACTGAGCAGAGAAGGCCTTTTTTTTTTCTTTTTTTTTTTTAATCTGGTCAAAAAAAAAAAAATCAGCTGTGAATCTGAAGAATAAACCAAACCAGTGGGTGGGGTCAGATGAGAATGAGGTTTTTGTTCATATTAAATCTGATTGAACCCTTCTATCTAAAAAAAAAAAAATCTGATTGAACCCAAATTTGTTTGCTACCAAATCCATTCATCATTCAGCTTTTCATTATAGCCGTTTGATTACCACTACTAATTGCCCCCATTTTTCTACTATTTCGCATTTGCCATTTAGCAAATTGGTAGCATTCTTTTCTTTCTTTCTTTCTTTCTTTCTTTTTCCCATTTACTTTTTACGGTTTCTTACTTTCTTTTCCACTTGTAAAAATCAAATTTAAACAAATAAAAGATTAATGGGTGATTAACGTTGTTTTAGCTTTATTATTATTATATCAAATTCTTTATTCACTTTTTGTTATTTCCATTTTCTTAATTAAGATGCGAAAATTCACTTGAAAAGTATTTAATTTTTTTTTAATATATTTTAAGGAAGTTTTATTAGCTATAACATTTATTTTATTTTTATTTTTATTTTTATATAATTATTAATTAAATTATTTCTGAATAATCTCAGCTGTGAAAAAGACAAACACTAAAAAATCTACCTTGCATTTTTGCCTTTTTCTTTTGGTTGGGTAGAGGACTTAAAGTGGGCTACTTTGTTGCCTCATGTGAGCAGTACTGTTTATATGCTGTAGCAATACTGATTACGTATTAAAAAATATTAAAAATAGGTTCCATAGTACTTTTCACACATTTAAAAATTATTTTGTTACAGTATTTTCAATTTTCAGTTTTCAGTTTTCAGCAACAATAAGCTCAATCCAAACGGACCCTATAGCCCAATTTTAATCAAGACCCACCACAATGCGTCTCTTTTTTTTTTTTGAGAAAAGTCTTCCCCTGCGCTATCACAGCTCAAGTTTCGGGAACTTGTCCCTTTTGTTTTTTGGGTAAAGTAATTCAGGAATCACGACTACTCTCCCGTCTAAGGAAAACTTCACGAACCAAAAACAAAAGATGAAAATGATTTCCAGGTACAAAAGATGAAAAAGATTTCTGGGTTATTTGGACCTACCGTAAATATGTGTAGAATCATGCTGCCCCAAAGTTTATTTGATTGTTATCGCTTTGTTGTTGATGGGTTTTAGATTTAGAGGCAATGCAGGCCAGATATACTTTCACTATTGGATGACAGTTTTCGTCGACTTGGTACAAGTCTATAAGCTAAAACGATCAGAGGAGCACCTTCTAGTCCAATTCATTTATTAAGGCTCGGCCATATTTTTGATGGTATGGTATTTGGCATTGCTATGCAATTTGAGAAAATTTCTCAAATCAAAATTCAAAAGTACATGGGCTTAATTACCGAGTGAGACAGGTTATACTCATGCTGTGTGAACCCAAACTGCAATAGTAAATGTATTTAATATTAAGCCAAGTCTAAGATTCGTCTTTTAGTATCAAAATACAGAAGAAATCACATCAAAACAGTAACTGTATAAAGCAAGCCGAAAATGGGTGAGAGGAATGAGCCAACTCTAGGAATCAACTCTGGGAGCAAATCAGCCGAAATCCATTCACAAATAACATCTCAGCTCAATATGTGCCCCGTCATAGTGCTGCCCTCATGGTCCCTCTTGCTGCATCACGCTTCATCTCAGCAGCCTTGCCACTGCCTCGGAAATACATGTATACTTGCTGCAAATAGTAGCAAATAAAACAAGTCTTAGAAACCAAAACAACACAAACCATAAAAATAATGCAATTTTAAGTCTAAATTGTCCAACCTGAATAACCCAGATACTGAGCAATGATTCTAGGCAGAAGAATGCAAATCCGATAAAGTAAAATATCTGCAAGAACAAAAGCATTGTCAGAATACAACAATCAACATCAGCCATTAACAACTTGACAATTCATTCCTCGTCCTTTTTTCTTTTACAGTTGGCAAGAGTTAAACCTGGACATAACCCAATTTCACAAATTACATGACATCGACTAAGATAGTACCATTAAGTTGAGATTTACTTGGTCAAAAATCAAAACACAAATTATTCTTACTATAACCTTTTTCTTCCTGGCTATTACCAGAACTACTAGTAGGCGAAACCAATTTATTGCTGCTGTTAGTGTTCCAGTGATAACATCAATATGGAGTAACATAATCTAAAACTTACCCCAACCAAGGCATTACCGCTCATCAAGTCAATTGCTGGCAAAATACCACTGTCCACAAAAACACACCATACAAACATGAGCTTCAGTTTACAAAAGATTATAACTGATATTAAACTAGGAAACGCAAGTTCTTTGCATATATATGTCAAAACTGCTTTGCAGGAAAACATGATGACTACATATCCCACCCACCCCCACCCCCCTCCAAAAAAAAGGGGAGAAAAAAACTTGGTTAGTGCTGACTATATGCAAACACCCTGGTTTAAACGGTATATCCTTTCCTTTACCATTGGTAAGTTATGCACACACCCTGAGGCTCTTGAACCACAAAATAGTTGTGACTGAAGCCCCAGTGAACAGCAGCCGTAACTATAATGGTCTAGCAACTTCTGCCAACATTTTTAATATATCAAAAAAGCCTTCAGCACAATATTCATGTAAATATATCCATAAAAAAAAATAAAAAAATAAAAAAAAAAAAATCAAAAATCAAAAATCAAAAAGCAAGATTATAGTATATAGGAGTTCCCCCACTTCTTCTACATTTATCTTTGTGACCTACTTCCTAAAGAACCAATCACTGAAAAGAGCAAAATCAGCTATTATGTAGCAAACCAAAGACCCTTGAATGCAACAATGTAAAAGAAATCTTACGCCAGAGATTTCCCCTTGAAAATAATGGGAGGAGCAACTGCAGCTAAGATGCAAAAGCCAATGTGTATCTGCATTGAAAAAAACAGAATAGAGGTAATCCTAATACTTCTACGCAGAAAGAACATTAAAGTCAAAACATAAATGAACTTACCAGGTAAACCAAGAAAAACAACCCAAACTTAATAGCACTATCACTCCTGTAACAAGAAATGGCACAAAATGTTATAAGAGAACCTGATATGTCAGAACAAACAATAAAACCAAATTTTATATAAAACAAGAAATGGGCAGCCAAAAAGAAAAACCATCGGCTTTTTCTTTCGTCCAAGAATTTTACTTACCCACCTAGCTACTCTAGGTTGGGGGTAGGTCCTGGTGGAGAAGTTATATATACCTTTCCATACTTTGTATCTAAAGTACTTCACTTAATTTCCTCTGCAGTATTGGGCTTTGGCAGTATTTATCAAGCACTTCTAGGACCCAAGACTCTTGAAGAGTCTTTTCCATTCTTTGGTTATGTATGGAAAGACAGAAATAAAATGACTATATGATACCTGGGCCACAAGGGGGGAGATGTAAGAAAAATACCAACTTGACCCTTAGCCCAAGTGTCATATTTAGTTATTTACTAAAATCCCCTTTTGGAAGAGCGGGATGGATTGTTAGTGTGGACGATTTTGAAGCAGCAAAGGTTACCATAGCAGTTAACGGGTCTTAATATAAATAACATCCCAGTCATCCTAATGAATTCAAATAGTCGAAACATAGATCAAAAGCAACTATCAAATGTTTTCCAATGTCAGCACTAACTTAACGCAATCTCTTCTTTGTATCTCTCACACCTACTTTTACTTATTTATTTTAAAAGAGAAACACTTCCTTCCCTGGCCCCATAAATGCATTACATATTTTCACAAATAATTATTTATTCATACCGCCTAAAAACACTTCTTTTATTGATTTATTATACCACCTAAAAATGCAACTATATGTATAATATTTCTCCAACATAATGAGTCTATTTGTGTGTCAAAGCCTCCCCAGTATTTCACATTCTTTCCATACTTCTCCCAAATTTACAACTTGTTTCATTGACGTTTTGGAGCTTCAAAATGGTGCCACCCATCCCATAAATAAACAGAACAATGAGAATAAATCATTTCAAAGTCCTTGCAAATAGGATGGAAGTCAGCTATAAAGTTTTTTCCCAGGAGTGAACAAAACAATCAAGGTCAAATCTTACAGAACAGTACCTCATTGCACGGTAAAGAGGGCGATACCACATTACATATCCTCCAGGAACCCCTGCTATGAAGTAGATGATAGCAAGAAACCAAATTGTTGGACCTGCAAGAGAAGAAAATTTCAAAAGACCAAATTATTCAAGAATGTAATGTAATAAGATTATTTTTTACCTGTCAAAGAAAAGTAATGTAATAAGATTATGGGTTTGAATTAAGTTGCAAGACATACTTTCTCCTTTGATCCAGGCTGTGGTAACTGCCACAATATTCCACAAAAGACAGACAACCAAACCTGCAAAACATTACAAAGTTCTTTCAAAGTCACTTTTTTATTTTTTTGTAGAGACCATTTTGGCATGCTTTATCAAAACTTTATTTTTCTTTTATATAAAATCAGGGAATACAAAATAAAGTCGCCAAGCTGTCTCAACCATTGAACAGAGGTATATCTCAACCACAAGCGACAATGTCCATATTATCAGCAATTCAGCATATGATCTAAAATCGAAAATAAAAATAAAATTTTAAATGCTTAGGGTACTTTTTGAATATGGAATTAAGCATTAATGAATATCAGATTCGCTGTAAGACAGAGGCTAATTCAAAATGCTACCATATTCTTTAATTACAAACTTAAAAGTAACAAGCCAGAATTAAAATGCCAATGGCCTCTAGGTCAAAGTCACCTCCTCCTCCCCTAATAAGAATGAGAGAGGGTGAGATCATGGATACAAGACCTAATGGGAGCGTAACTAAACAATTAAAAAAAAAAAAAGGAACTTAAATAGTATTCTCCTCATTTATTAGATGCACTGATATAGGGTATCAACCTTCATGAGAAAGAACCAAAGCCAATCATCCTTTTCTTTTTGATAATACAATAATTATAATGGGGGAGGAGAGATTTGAACCTTGGATGACTTCATTGGAAACAACAATAGGTGTTAGTTGAGCTACAAGACTCTTGACAAGGCCAATTATCCTTTATATAACTTAAACTTTTAAGTTGAATGCTCTAACAACCTCAATAGCTTTTTAATTAAGATAAAAGTAGTGGCTGTATTTTCTTTTCCCCCTTATTTAACCCCACCCACAAAGAGAGAGGGCTCACTTCTTTCACATAATGCCACTAAATTCCACTTTCAAACAAAGCTAAAATATTTAACATCATTTGCAAAATCACAGGGTTGGGTCCGTCAAGCTCAACACAGATGGCTCCTTCTTAGGGAATCCAGGGGTTGCAGAAGGAGGGGGCTTCTAGGGGTCATAAAGGGCAATGGTTGAGAGGTTTTTCACATGCAATTGGTGTCACAAGCAGCCTCCAAGCCAAGTTGGGGTCTCTTAAAGATGGGTTGAGTATGGCACTAGATATGGGAATTACATGCTTAGAGATTGAACGTAACTCTCTGACAGCTATTGAACTAATTAAATCAAACAAGCCACTAATGCTTCTTTGAGGACTATTGTTGATGAGTGCAGGTGCCTAAGCAGCACAACCAACATCACATCTACATAGAAGCCAATGGATACAAAGACATTCTTACTAAAGCTGGCTGCATTGATTTTGTTCCTAATGTTTCCCCTCCAGCTCATGTTCTGGATGCTCTAAAGTTTGATGTTTCTGAGAATAAGTGTAATCATTTAGTTAACTATAAACGCATTTTATTCCTCTATTACCAAAAAAAAATTGCCAAATCAAAATACTAATACATGTACAACGAAAAGTGAGAAACATATAATACATACAAGCGCGTATTATATGAACATTAAAACACTGAAACTAACAACCAAGATATAGGAATTTTAGCTAACATACCCAAATATGTTGTGAAAGCAACATACTGAACTCTTTGTAGATGGATAGGTATTTCATTTGCAATGTCATGATGGATAATAGGAAAAAACGGTGGCCAATTTTTCTCCTCTAAAACAATTCCAGCTGCAAAACAAAAGAAAGAACTTACACTGTAAGTAAAAGGAAAATCGGCAATGCACACTGCTGTCATTGTTTCTTTCAATTGCAGTTGCACATGAAAAATGAATATACCTCGTGCTGCAGCGTCTTCCCTCCGTTTTATTTCCTGCAATGCATTAAGAAAGCTGATATGTGATTACCAAATAATCTCAGCTTATGTCTAAAAGCATACAAAATTACTCAAAATAAATAAATAAATAAAATTATGGCTGCACTAACAACATATGATGTACAAATTTAAATTAAGAACCCAGATAAAGCACAGCTAAGTAAAACGTTTAGAGTGTGTGTGTGTATATCACTATATACAACTAGTTATAAACTTGTATATAACATAAGAGATTGAAAATAATGATAAGAAACTATTTTTAGGAGAAAAACAAAGCAATAAAGTTTTTTATATGAATATTTAGTAGACCTACAAAAGGTCAGTCAAAAAGTCACTGACTATAATTCTTTCCAAGTCTGCAATTACAATTATCATGCATTCTTCCTACTAGAAGAGAATTGCCCAATATGAACGCTATATTTTTCTTTTCTTTTTTTCTTATTGATTGGTAAGTTATACACACTTTTTTGATATGTCTTAAACTCACGACCACACTTTCCACCTTGATCTTACAAGGCGAGGAAGTGTTGTTTGAACTAGAGCTCATTGGCAATATATGAACCCCAAAATGAACAAACCCAACTGCTTTTAATGCCATTGACATGAAAGATGGGTCTACAAACTTTTTTTACTTATCAAAAAAAAAGAATGGTCCACAAAGATTGTATAATTTACCCATACATTTTCAGAATCTATAATATGAAATTTTAGAGTAATTACCTGTTCCCTCCTTTTCAACTCTGCCTCTTTAGCCTGGAGCTCCTTCTCCTTTAATCTCAAATCCTTAAGTTAAACAGTAAACAAATTAAATGAAAAAAATGAAATATTTGCTAAAACAGAAAATTCCGATAGCAAGATGTAGTTTCCAATTTAACATTTTGAGTAATGTAATCTACCTTTGTATTATCAAGAGGAATATCAATCGTAGCACCGCGATCATAGGGTTCAGGAGGCAGGGGTGAAAGCCTTGAGGTTGCAGGGGGAACACTTCCAGGATTCTATAAATGTTAAAAGAATAATTTCATAAGAATTTATATGGAGTCAGTATATCATGAAAGCACCCTCAACCCACTACTGCATGCTGATGCATACACATATGAATATGAGAAAATGTCACAGTAGACAACCATAACTTTGAAACAGCTCCCCCTGAATAAAATTTCATGAAGCAAACAAGCTAAACAAGTAATGCGGACAGGGTACTAGCCAGAAAGATTAAGCATATATAACCAAACAGAAGAATAAGAGTTAAATGTGTTGCTTAAGGCTACAAGTAGATGATTCCAGTACATCAAGTCTGTCAAAATAAACGAGTCAAGATATCTTGTTAGTCTTACTTCCTAAATGAGTGATTTAGCAGCAGTCATCATCCCAGGTTTTCATTACTTCATTAATAAGAGTTTCAATGCCACAGCAGCTTTGAAGTCTGGAAAAGGTCCTGTTAAAGTCTTCTTTTTATATAGGTAATAGGACTTTTGGAAAAAAAAAACATTGTGTTCACGATAATGAACACTCTGAACATGAAACAAATACATATAACTCAAGAACTAAAGCTATCAGATTGAAGAAGATCCTGTTAAAGTCTAATCTCATATTCTTGTCAAACCTCCAGAGTTCTACCAATTGATTGCAACATCATGAAGTACTTAAATCAATTACAAAAAATAGAAATGAATTTCAACATATATATGAATCCAAATTTTCCAGTTCTGTAATATTCAGAATCAATCAACCCAATAACCAATGCCATCCACACCTCTGGATCAACCGACCAAACAATGTAAAGGAACCTGAAAACTATGAATAATGTTGCTCATTATGAAAATTAAGCACATCATAGATGCCTGTTCTGCATCAAAACAACAACAAAATCTTAGTCCCAAACTTTGGGTCAACTATGGATCCTCAACAGACTAATTAGGATGACCACCTATACACTTTTTTGCCATTCCATCCTAATCTAGGAAGCACCAACGTGGCTGGAAGGGTGTCGCACCGGAGTCCGATGTGGGGTGCGGCAACCGACACCGCTGCCCACACGCGTCGGTACCGCGTCTAAGGGTATGTTTGGTAGATTATAATGTAATAGTTATTTATATGGCTTAGTTATTCAGTAGTTTGGTTATATTTTTATTGCAGGGAATAGTCATTCTTTATGAATAATTATTCTTTAAAAGGAGGAATAACTATTCATCTCTAAAAGGGATGTAATAACTATTCCTTAGTAGGTGTAATAATTTCTACAATTAATATATTTCTAAATAAACAAACTTTCTATATGCACGGAACAATTATGAAAATAAAAAATCATAAAAAATAACTAATATCTTTTTCAATCTTTTTCAAATTTAAAAAATATTATTTTTTAGGAAATATAATTATATGAGTAAGATATTTCCTAAAATATATCTTAAGTTTGATTTAAAATGCTTTTATTCCATTGTTTTCAGGGTTCTATTATTGTGTTATCACCAAACAAATAAATAGAAATAAGCATTACATTACAATATTTTGTATTCATTGTAATATCTATTCATATTCCTATGTAATTACTGTTACAGTCTACCAAATGTGTATTAAGTTTTTTTTTTTTTTTTTTTTTTTTGCGCCAAACCGGGCTGATTCAGCCAGAATCAAATTGTATCTGCCGGCAGCCGAAATTGACCGAAACGGCCGAAAAAGGCCGAAATCAGCCTTGAATCATGCCGTAACAGCCAAAATCGGCTTTGAATGAGGCCCAAACATCCTAAATCTATCATTCCTCAATTTTATTCTGAATATTTGTTACTTCTTTTGTGTTTTCTTTTTTGTTTTGTGTTTTGTTTTGTGTTTCTTGCCTTCTTCTTTCTTTATTTTGTGAACCAAGGCCATAGTAATGTGTTTTTTAAGAATATTTTAATAGTAAAAATATATAGAAAATATAAATAAAAATATTTTTAATAATTTTTTAATCACCGCACCCGCACCCACACCCTACTTTTCAAAAATTGACAAGTCCCACACCTGCACCCACACCCGCACCCGAATCCGGAAACGCACCCGTGCTTCATAGATCCTAATCCAAAATCATACTCTATCACCTCCTTAATTAACACATCTCTTTCTCAAATTTATTTTAGATCTTCCTCTATAGCATTTCGTTCCCTCAACTTGAATCAAATCACTTCTTCACTAGTGAATTATTCACTCCCATTGGCACAATGGCACATGACTAAAACATCTCAAGCGACTCTCCCTCACCTTCTCATCAATAGATGCCACCCCTATCCTTAAACAAATTTCTCCAATCCATATCCTATCTTTCCTCTTCTACATTAGTTAGCCAAAAAGAAAATATGTCTTATATGTTAAAAAGTAAAGGTACCAAGGAAAGGAAAAGGGCAAACTTACTGTCATATAAAATGCACCTCCACCATAGTTTGATTGCCCTGATCCTTTCCCTTTAGCTCCCGAGTCCTATAATATAAATAAAAACCCATTATATGAAGGTCATATAAATAAATAAAAATAAAAATGAAGGGGAAAAAAATAGGATAAATGAAGAACCATCAAAGAATTCATGAGTAAGAAAAATCCATAAAATTGGTCCGTATTACACGATCAATTCACTGCCGTCTATGGGCTACCACAAAACTCTCCAAGACAAAACAATGAAAAACATAAACCTTCTTTAAACCATTTCCATTCTATTTATCATCACCATATTCTGCTACAAACTCACGCATTTACCTTCGGTTATTATAGAGTATATTTTCAATCTTTGTATTTGACAGGCAAAATTCAACATGTCATTTACTCAAATTCATAGACAAAGACTATTTAACAATCCTAAACATATCGAGCAAATGAGTACAATCTCAATTCAATAACTTAGCATATATAGACAGATACCTAAAAATTTAACAAAGAACATATTGCTAGAAAGACTTTAAATTTCTTCTCGCTTTCTCGGAAACCAAACAGAAAATTTATTTTATTAAAAATATTTGCTATTTGAAATTTCGAATCACATTGCGAATTAGGAATTTGAATACAGCACCAGATCTAATTACAAAATCGAGATCGACAAAGAGTTTCAGCAAAAAGAGCAACAAAATTCGACGAATCCAGAGACCAATACATTCCCGAATCCACAGAATCAAATTTGAACGACGAAATACAAAAAATACGGGTATACAAAAGCGAAAAACTCACCGCGAAGGGATTGACCTCCTCTTCTTCGAAAGGATTGGAATCGTAGCGACTCATTGCAGGTGACCTAGAGATCCGCAAGCAAAAAGCGACGAGATCTGAATCGAGAAACTTAAGGGACGCTTTTGCTTTGATCGAGAAGAAGAAGAAGAATACAAATAAGAGAGCAGTGAAAAAGAAGGGAAAGTTTTTGCCTGTTCGTAGAGAGAGAAAAGACTTTTTTTGAAACGTACGGAATTTTTTTGTATTTTATGGGGAGGGGGTGTTTGTTTCCTAAGAAAATCGGGGTGAGAAAATGATTGGCGCGTGTGAACTGTGAATGATAAGGAAGGGTATTTTTATTTTTTTTTTTAATGTTTTTAGTACTGACCTTACTAAAGATAAGACTATATTATATTAGGAATAATTACACTCTCACCGTTGTGATTTAGATCGGCTGGCAATTTATCCACCATGATTTTTAGGGGGAATATCACTTTCCCCGGTTGAGATTTACTTTTTTTTTTCTTTTTTTTTTGTTTGTCATGAATAAATAAAAAATAAAAAAGAGTTTCAAACATGGAAACTTCCAATTCAAAAATAATATTCAATTCCAAAGTCATATGTATGAGGGAGAAAATAAAAACTTTGAATAATGCTTTAGGCCAAAGTTGTCAAGATGGAGATTCAACGTAGAATAGTAGGATGTATGGGAAATTGTGAATCATATGATTCTACTTATTTTCAAAGAAAAATGATATAACATGCATTGCTTAGTCAATGTATCTAAAAAATTTAATAATAAATGTTTAATTAGCAATCAAGTACCAAAATATTTTTTACACACAAAAAAAAATGAGAGAAAGTCTTAAAGAAATTGACGGTGATGTATATTCAAAATGGCATAACTTTTTGATACACGGCACAAACTATAATAAAATAAAAAATTAAAAAAAAAAAAAACAAAACAAAACAAAGATTTGAATCATATAATGTAATTTGCATGTCATACATCGCTAAGTCAATGTATCTAAAAAATCCAATAAATATTTAATTAGCAATCAAGTACCAAAATATTTTTTACACGGAAAAATAAGAGAATGTCTTAAAGAAACTGTCAGTGATGTATATCCAAAATAGCATAATTTTTTGATACACAGCACAAGCTATAAAAAAATAATGAATAAATAAATAACAAAGATTTGCATCATATAATGCAATTGGATGTCATATATTGCTAAGTTAATGTATCTAAAAAATTTAATAAATGTTTAATTAGCAATCAAGTATCAAAATATTTTTTACACACAGAAAAACGAGAGAAAGTCTTAAAGAAACTGACAATGATGTATATCCAAAAGGCATAATTTTTTTTGTTGAAATGGCTTGAATTTTAATAACAGTGGATTAATATTTCGGCTAAGCATTAAATGCTATGTTGTATGAATAGTCAAGGAAATTGGCAAGGAAACAACACCGACTTGAACAATATTCATGCATGGCCAAAATATTTGACTTCTTTGCTTATAGAAATCTTGCACTATTCTCTCATGTTCTGGAACATTTTAGATGCACCCATGCTTCACCTTTTAGCCGAAAATACATGCAAACCAAATTCATGCATAGCCAAAATGTATGACTCCATAGGCCATAAATGGATGCATGTTTATGTGTGAAAGTATGACTTGATTAACAAAGTCAAAGATATACAATTCCTTGTATGTAAGCTTGCGCGAAGAAACACAACACTCATGCATTAAATGTTGCATGGATTGCTTAGCCACTTTGTTGACTTCCTTAACAATAGAAGTTTCTAGTGTGCTGAAATTGTTGGTATTTCGGCTGAACCTTGGCTATAAATAGAGTTGGAGCAATTGAGACCAAAGGCTGTGTGAGAGAAAAGGAGAGTTCCTACGTGAACTAGGGAGATAGCAAAATAACTTCTTCTGTGTGTGTGTACCAGAGCTAGGAAGTTGTGTCTTGCAATTTGTCTAAAATAGGGTGCTCTCTACTTATTTGTGAGAGAATTAATGGTGTATTTGGGATTTGGGTTTGTGTGAGACTGTCTTCAAGTTATTGTTGTAATCTCCACAATTATAGTGAAACTTTATTTTGTTGCCTCCCGTGGACGAATGCATATTGCCGAACCATGTAAATTCCTTGTGTCATATTATCTTCTCTCTCTCTTCTTTAACCTTGTGTAAACATATTTATTTCACCCAATTTTACAACATTTTTTGATACACAGAACAATCTATAAAAATAAATAAATAAATAAAAAATAAAAAAACAAATATTTGCATCATATAATGCAATTGGATGTCATACATCGCTAAGTCAATGTATTTAAAAAATTTAGTAAATGTTTAATTAGCAATCAAGTACCAAAATATTTTTTACACACGGGAAAATGAGAGAATGTCTTAAAGAAACTGACAATGATGTATATCCAAAAGGGCTTAACTCTTGGATACACATCTTTCACTCTCACTCTTTTTCCAAAGAGATTTAAAGATTGTACTATGTATCTAAGAGTTAGGTCATTTTGGATATACACTACTGTCAGTTTTTTTAAGATCTTCTCCCCTCTCCCTATGTGTAAGTTAAAATACTTAGTATTCTAAAAAAAATACCAAAATATTTATCAATGCATATAAAATATATTTTCTAGGTTCTAAGTTCTAAATTTAAAATCCAAAATCAGTTAGCAAATGGAAACTAACTAACTACAATATGAAATCTCAAAGTAAGATGAATATTAAGGTGAAGTAAACATTTAATCATTTTCATTTCAAGGTTCTTATAACCATAATCCTAATCATAATTGTACATTCCATCATCCATGTGAACATTATATATTTGTATACTAAAGCTACAAAAGACTTCAAGATACAATTTTCCACTCAACTATTCAAGTTATACCTCTCAGCAACAATTACAGAACATGCTCAAAAAAATTAATCAATCAATATACAAATACAAGCATAATTGATAAAATTATATATAAATTTTTTTTTAGTAATAACAGAACACAAATTAGTATACTAATCAAACAAATTTAATAACATTATAACTTAAAAAGCAACAAAGCCAACATCAAATTTTTTATCTAGAAATAATGAAGCATTTCTTCATTTTGATTACAAGTGAAAACTAGAAACTATAAATCATTTTCCTACATTAATATAATTTTCTAAAAAAAAAAAACAAAAAGTCATATCATCACAACAACATGGAAAAAAAAAATCCTTAAAACCTCATCAAAACCAAAAATTTGTCTCATAAAAAAAACCAAAACAAAAATTTATATTTTGGTAGAATAGGTAGGATCTCATACGATTCTACACAATCTACGCACAATCCTGTGTACTAATAAAACAAATCAAAAGCCCGGAGGAGGGATGGCCTCTTGGTCTCTACATAATTCCATCATTGCTCCCTTATATTTTTTTTCAGTTGCTTACTAGTTGCTATAGCAAAGTTGGAGGAAAGAATATGAAGATATTGAGGTTGCCGTGAAGTAGACGTGACTGAAATGCTGATGCCAGGTGTTCCTTATTTGAAGATTCCATGATTGAAGGCGAATACTTGTATAGTACTTGTATGATTGAAGGTGAGTACTTGTTGTTTGTATTTGGTAATTTTTTATTAGATGTACATGTACATTTTGATAAATCATTCGTTGTATATTATCGTCGTTGTATTTTACTCTTTATGGTTGCAAAATATAAGAATGTCAAAGATCTATAATTATCTCATCTATAAACAAGTTTTTTCTATTTTAAAATTTTGCATAACCTATGAGTTTCTTGATTGAATAATAAATAAAATTCAATTAATACAAATTTAATATACATTTTAAGAATATAGAGAAAATTCAATCCATTTGCGAGATTTTCAAATTATTAATCAAATAAAAATTCATTAGGTGTAATATTAAGGAAACGTTACACCTCATGTAACTTGACTCATAATAAATATAAAGAGTGGATATGGATTCACAAAACCCTTTTTTTTTTCTTTTTTTTTAATAATTGGATAATTCCGATAGGGAGATTTGAATCCAGATGTCTCCATTGGCAATACCAAGAGATGTCAACCAATTAAGCTACAAAACTCATAACAACACAAAGCCTATATATATATATATATATATAGCGAAAGCTTAGAGAAAATCTAATTAGATTTTAATTGGATTCTTAATTTTGCAACACGTGTCCCATTTAATTTTTAATTTTGTATCAAGTGAATTATTGAGTATAAAAATTGAAAAGTCTAAATCCAATTAGATGCAAAATTGGATTTTAATTGGAGTCCAATTTTCCACTATGTGTCCATCTAAGTTTTTAATTTTTGTGGCAAATGAATTATTGGGTACAAAAATTGAAGAGTCTAAAACCGATTAAATTATAAATCATATATATATAATATGAGAAACCATTACATATTTTAGAAATGTATGATTTAAAAAAAATGTAAGCTAATGCTATGTATAATTTGAAACTCTTCTAAAAAAAATATATAATTTGAATCATATAATTGTGATTATTTTTAATTGTACTCGTGCATATGCACAAGGCTACACATTCCATTTGTTTTGATGAAAAATATTGTGTAAAGATAGTTTTCCATATTTTCTAGTGTTTGGTAACATTAAAAAAAATGATTCAAAAGAAAACTATTTTTTGCCAACATAAAAAGTATAACTTATTTTCAAGGATTGTTTTTCACAAATTCTTTTTGGAAAACAACTCTATCCCACAACAAGCTAAATAAAGGAAGTTAGAAGATTGTTTTTCAATTTATTTAAGGTAGATACCAAACATAGGGAAATGAGATATTTTTATAGAAAACACTTTTTGGAAAAATGACTTATTTTCTAAAAAACATTATTGCTGAAACATACATAGTGTTTTGATGGAAAACATAGTGTTTTGATGAAAAATATTGTGTAAGGATAGTTTTCCAATATTTGAAAAGTATCAGAAAAAATGAGTCAAAGAAAACTACTTTTGGTTAACATAAAAAGTATGACTTATTTTTAGATATTGTTTTCCACTAATTCTTTCTGGAAAACAACTCTATCTTACAGCACAGCAAGCTAAATAAAAGAAATTAGAAAATTGTTTTTCAACTTATTTAAGGTTGCTACCAAACATAGGAAAATAAGATATTTTTATAGAAAACATTTTTTGAAAATGACTTATTTTCTAGAAAACATTATTTCTGAAACCTACAGAAAGTGTTTTGATGGAAAATATTGTGTAAAGATAATTTTTCATATTTTCCAGTATTTGATAGCATTAGAAAAAAATGAGTTAAAAAAAAACTATTTTTGATCAACATAAAAATAAGTTGTACTTTTAATGAATTTTTTTTTCTCTAATTCTTTTTGAAAAACAACTCTATCTTGCAGTAAAGCAAGCTAAATTAGAGAAGTTAGAAAATTGTTTTTCAACTCATTTAAAGTTGCTACCAAACATAAGAAAATAAGATATTTTTATAGAAAACATTTTTTGAAAAATGACTCATTTTCTAGAAAACATTATTTCTGAAACATATAAAGAGTGTTTTGATCAAAAACATTGTGTAAAGATAGTTTTTCATGTTTTTCAGTATTTAATAGCATCAGAAAAAAATGAGTCAAAGGAAAACTATCTTTGATTAACATAAAAAGTATAACTTATTTTTATGAATTTTTTTTCTCTAATTCTTTTTTAATAACTCTATCTCGCAGCAAGTTAAATAAGGGAAGTTAGAAATTTTTTTTAACTCATTTAAGATTGCTACCAAACATAGGAAAATAAAATAGTTTTATAGAAAACACTTTATGAAAAAGAGAAATGATATGTCTACAATATTTTTACAACAAATTTCAAATGGTAAATTGTTATTAATTGTTATTGTTGGGGCAAAAAAGTAATTTTAGTGTTAGATTCAAATTTGAACCAACAACATATAACTACTTATAATTTGTTGTAAAAATATTGTGAGAAGATAAATAATATGTCTACAATATTTTTACAACATTTTTATAACAAATCATAAATGGCAAGTTGTTACTAGTTGTTATTGTTTGGGCAAAAAAATAATCTTAACATTAGTTTAAAATTTGAATTAATAACAACTAACCAACTGTGATTTGTTGTAAAAATGTTGTAAACGTAGCATCTCTCTTGTGAAAATGTTGTGAACATAGTTCCTCTCTATGAAAAATGACACATTTTCTAGAAGACATTATTGGCAAGACAAACACATAAAGAGAGAGAGAGAGAATTTTGTAAGGATGTATAAAATCCATATTTTACCCCTCCAATTCCAATATACCATATTATCTTATCACATATTTAAAAATAAACACAACCACACCTAAACTATTATAATATTCACATGTAAATCCAACCAAATTAAGAGTTTATTGAGATGTTATTAGATATTGTGATATAGATTAAATTTTAAGTAAAATGTTGATATGACAATCTTATATTGGAGGGTGTAAAACATAAATTTTATACCTCATTCTTACCAAATTCTCAATACTAAGGACAATTCTCAACCAAAAAAAAAAAAAAATCTATAGCGGGACATGTAGAACAAATGCAATGCCATAAGTTTCTGAAAGGTACGAAAAATCAATGGGCCTTTTTTTAGAAAACAAATAGGCTTTATCAGAAGGAACTGAACTCGCATCAATCAGCATAGTCCAAATCCTAGTATAGGGGAATTCCAAGTCTTGTTGAATTTCTAAATATGGACATCAATAACAAAGAGAACTGAACTCGCATCAATCAGCAGAATGATCAATGAAAAAAATTTCATTGAATAACAGTTGGTTAGCACATTTATCAATGTATGCTAGAATGATTTTGAACAATGGACAATAAGAATGGGAAGATTTTGCTCTCGAAAAGTTCTGAAGCTGACGGGAAGACTCCGTGGTAAGCGATTTGGATGCGAATGTCAGGTGAGCTGTTAGAAGGCACATTTGTTGGCAGCTTCTTCAGAATAGATTTATCGTCCTGGGATAACTTGATTCTCTGCATATTAAGCATTCATTCATAAGCTAAAATCACCATTCCATTTCCTAATCCAAGTCAGTAGTCTTCACTTGATCCACTTCTGTTGGGCTCCTTTCGTATCATGTTTTGTAAGTCTTGGACAACTTCAGACATTAGTGGCCTGAATTCTGGCCCAGACTGCAAATTATGATTGATGTTAGGATATCAACTCCATTTGGAGCGGAAAGCAAAATCAATTTTTCTAATAAATGCAATAATGTCTCATATAAAATTAGTTTGGAACTCCAAGCTGATTCTATTTGAGCTTTTGTCGCATTCTGTCTTAACCTGAGTGTACCCACACACAAATATGCTCAGGACCTAGTGGTGCCCCACTAGTAGAATATTTGGTAACAGATCTTAATCAATATCATATAGAAGTCAACAGTGATAACACTTACCTGAACACACCGAGCAATAATGTCTGCAAAGTTTGATAAAGATTTGGCTGGGTAATCTCCATTGAGAGCAGGATCAACCATCCTTGACAATGCATCAATGTCATGAAGCTGGGGGATTGCCCATCTCACTAGAAATTGCTCCCCACGAACCCGTGAGCTGTCCAAAAGGTTTAAGAAGACGTTATTTAACTGCAAAAAATTAAAATAAAAAAAGGGCATGCAGTCTTAAATACAATTTGGTTTTGCATTTTTACCTGTCATAGGACATCCGACCTGTTAAAAGTTCTAACATAACAACTCCAAAGCTGTAAACATCACTTTTGAGAGTATAAATTCCTGATTCAAATTCTGGAGCTCCATAACCATAAGCTGTTGACAGACTTCCTGACAGCTGAAAGTAAAATAATGTTAGACAGCTGCAGTGGCAGCAATGCCGAGAATAATCTAGTAATTGTAACTCAGTCCAACAATGAACTGTGTCAAGTTCAATTTAGTCTCTTAACTATAAACAGTGTCAATCTAGTCCCTCAACTTTCAAAGTCAAATAATTCTCATCCGTGAATCTCCTTTCCATTTAATTTTTTTATGAAATCAGCTGATGTAAAAGAATCCAAAATCAAAGCAATTTCAACTATTAATTCCATTAAAATTTAAACAGAAAGTAGAATTATGGCTTACCTGAGTTACAGCACCTGATGCTATCAATGAATCCAGACCACAATCAGAGACAAGCACCAAAAGATCATCATCAAGAAGAACATTGGCAGCCTTAAAATTCCTGTGCATGACAGGTGGCTGACAGGTCTCATGCAAATACCTTCGCACCAAAACAACAAAATCAGTACTAGAAATGGTGTATGCTTCTTTGAAAGTATTCATGCCAGAATAGAAACAAGGATAACTCTCCCCCTCATTTCCTCTTATTCAGTTTGTATGCAACCTAATTCAGTAATTTGTTGGGTTAAGTGAAGACTATAATTTTATAAATCAATCTGCAGATGTGAGAACAGCACCAACAAAGTTCCTTTTTCAGATGTAAGATTAATATATAACATCACGCAAATCTTTACCTCTTTGACCTTAGAGGTAAACTGAATTTCTGACCTCTTATAATAAAGTGATTGCATCAACCACCTGAAATGGGTTCTCATTCTTGATGATCCTTTTTTTTTTTTTTTTTTTTTTCTTTTTTCTATTAAGAAATTTTGTTGGTTCAACCTTTTAGATAAATTAGTTCTAGGTTTTTGACTAACATAAAAGTAATTCACATAAATTTCTTAATTAATCTCCTAGTTGATAGTGTAATTTTCTAACACATTTGGAAGGCACAACCTGGACCCTATCTACTTGAAGACGGGCAAATTGTGATAATCTGATAAATCTGACCCACAATTTTAATATATCTAATTTTAACCCATTATGAAGTTAACAAGTTAGGTTATAAATTTCCATCTTAATGGTTGCTTGACTTACTCTAAGGCTCTTGCAGCTCCAAGTGCCATCCGAATGCGGGCATTCCATGAAAGGTTTCTTTTATATTCATCATCTGAGTGCAGAACATCCTGCAGTGACCCGTTACTGCAATACTCGTAGATCAGAAGCCTTTGACCATACTCGGCACAGTAACCAATAAACTCAACAATATTGGCATGTCGGATTTTATCAATATTGTTTACCAGTTCAAGAAACTCATCATCTTTCTGCTGACTGGAAGCTCTCACGTCAAGTTTTTTGACCGCAAGTAGCTATAAAAGCATCCAAAAGAACAAATGTCAGTATGAAGCCATTGTACTGCAGTACCACTTGACTTTAGAACATATGTATATATAAGATCGCCATATGTAGTTCCATGTCACACATCTGGGATTTACATTAAGAGCTTTTGAGGACACAACATTGCTTTAATTATTTCACCATCTTTGTTATTCAATACGTATCTTGGACAAGAAATGAAAACAGAAAAATCCAAACTAAGAAGGAATAAATTTCTTTAAAGAGAATTGTTATATTTGACATGGTAGGGGATTTATTTGTGACAACAGAGACATGCAAACACTATTTTTTTTTTTTTTAATAAAAAAGACTTGACTTCAGCACCTTGTACTCCAATATTGCTAGTTGTTTTATACAAAATTGAAAAAATGTGAGCAACTTTGTTGGCCACAGAATGTAAATGTCATTCAACTTTGGTTGGTAATAAGAATAATTGAAGGCTAAAAAGATAAAAATTCTACATTCTGCCAATTAAAAGGAAAAGTCAAAACAGCATACAAGGAGTAATTATTCAGTAAAGTAAGTACTCCCGGAGAATGAAACAATTAAATAGTTGAGTAGAAGGAACAAAGATAGCAAACCCGGGAAAAAAAAGGGGGGTCTGAAGGTAGTGAGAGCCCAAGATAGGTTCCAACTATTAATACTTTCTACAAATTAATTTAATTTATAGTTGAGAATGGTACCTTCCCATCAGGAAGCTGTGCCCTATAAACAGTCCCCAGTCTGCCACTTCCTATAAGATTTTCTTGAGAAAAGCTGTTTGTATATTGCTGAAGGGATGCAATGGTGAAAGACTTTGCAAAAATGGGGAGATTTTTGGTGGATAGCTTCACTGTAGTTACTTTAGCAGGCAATTTCGGCTCTACAATGACCTTCTCAACAGGAGGTGGAGGAGGGGGAGGTGGAGGCGGGGCAGGAGAACGAGGGGGAAGTGAAAAGGGAGGAGGAGGAGGGGGAGGAGGATCTGAAAACATATCAAAAGCACTCATATCTATCCCGTGATCCTCCCTCTTTGGTATTTTGCCTGTTCCCTGCACATTTCTCTGTTTCTCATTCTGTAGTTTTGTAATTGCTCTTGCTCTTCTAGTCTCTGTTTGATCATCCTCCTTTGGCCTCACAACTACTGCCTTTGGAACTGTTCAAAGATCCTCAGGTCATTGATTTTAAAAATTACATAAATAAATAAAATATCATTATTACACACCAGATGACATATATTAAATTGATTGAAAAGCTAATGATAATAATCATTTTTACCTTTCTCGTTGGTTGGTAGAAGTAAGGATCCACTGTCCCTAGGATTCTGTCTGTCGCCTTCATATGCTATTATTCGATGCCGACTAGAAATTCTTTCAGCTTCTCTTCGTCTGCTAAATCTTGGCATAAGAAGTGCAAGTCCCAGTAACAGAATTATCAGTAAAAACACCGCTGCAATTGATATCCCAACCACCTGCTTAGTTGTTAAACCTTTCTTCTTTTGTCCAGAGTTTGATTTCTTTGTTGCAGATGGTGCATCAGCCATTTTCGGAGGTGTACGTCCAGTAGCTGGCCCCCAAAATGGTGGTGCTAGACTTGCTGGTGGTGGTTTTAATGGGGATGAAGGTGGAGGTAGTGGAGCAGTGGTAGCATTAAATGGGTTTCCATCTTTTCTGCACGGTCAATTATCATTATTGGTAAACAGATGTCCAAACTAACAAGTATAAACTACTAGGAATCCTGTTTCCTGTTTTATTGATAACAACATATAGCTGAATCCAAGCAAAACTGAAGGCAGACATGATAATCTTTTGATGAGGTTATCTATATAATCCTTACATCCTTGATAGTCCTGAAGGCTGCTCAGAAACTATAATAGAATACATGTTGACCTTGCTGACTTGCTGCATGGAAACCCATGCAAAACGCAAATTCACAAGTCACTAGGAAATGAAATTTTGATTATTATCACTGGTTCTTGTTCCTAGAAGAAATTCCTCAGTCTACTGGCAGCCATTGTGACCAGTGATATTGCTACAGCAGCTTTAATTTTCATTGGCAGGGAAACTACTTCAGCTTTCATTTTGAGATGCCAAGACCTAGTAGTCTCTTTGCAAAATCATGCAAGTCCGATATTTTTATGACCTCAAAGACTTATGTATAATTTTTTAGGTTATTTAATAAGATTCCCAGGCCTGCTTGTTTAATAGAGCTTGAATTGGTTGGTTTCTTTGACAGAGACTGTAGAGATCACACAAACATATAATGAGAAGCTTGTGTCTTAAGGGACATTGCCTATTCAGAAAATTCCTGAATAGGTGGAATGAGAAGCTTCCTTTGACATAAATATCTTTTTCCATCCGAGGTCATATAGTGAAACCATTTAGAATCTGTTTGGATACCGCTTATTTTATTGAAAACTGAAAAAACTATAACAAAATAATTTTTAAATGTGTGAATAGTACTGTGGGACCCATTTTTAATTTTTTTTAATAAAGTACTTGTGGGTCCCATGAACAGTGCACGGGACCCACTGAACAGTGCATATTGTCTCCTGAAAGCTGAAACGCGTGCATCAAAAAAAAAAAAAAAAAAGAAAGGAAAACGCAAACGCAGCTGGTGAAACGCCAATCCAAACGCATACTTAATATCCATGAGTTCATTTTTTTCAATTTTCAAATGAGAACAGTATTCTCTTTTAAAAGAAAATAAACTAATAATTCAAGGCTTGAGGTTCTCACTTGAAGTTTGGGATGCTTAACAGCTTCTCAGGTATTGGTCCAGAGAACTGGTTATTCTCTATATTCCTGATAAACAAGGAGAAATTTTGTCACAAGAAAAAAAAAATGTAGGCCAATGAACCATGATAAGACAGAATTAATCCTAAAAAATTACGAAAACACTGCATGATTCCCAAATTGTAAAAAGCATAAGAAATTAATATTTCTTTTGAAAATTAAATATGGTTGAGAACAGTACAAATCTTTAAGAGGCAGATCTTGTAAAGTGTCAAGGTTCCCAGACAACTGATTGTTCTGCAAGTGTCTGCAACAATGAAGTTAGCATCGTATGTGAGAAAAAGTAGGTCAAATGTAAAAAGCCTTACCAACACAAAATACTCACAGTGTGGTCAGAGAAGATAAATTTCCTAGAGAAGGAGGGAGCTCTCCACTCAAATTGTTACTGGACAAATCTCTGCACGCACAACAAAAAAAATAGAAGAGAAGGTGGCTCCATCAATTATAAGTAGCCCATAGAAGTTAATCTACATGAAGAATTTGCATAATACAAAATGAGATCCTACAGATTGATCAACCCTATCAGGGATTGAAAGGCATCCGGTATTTCTCCAGATAAATGGTTGTCATTTAGAGACCTGAAAGGCAAAGACAAAGAAAAGCTTATAGGAGAGTTATGTGAAAATTGGGATGCCTCCTACTAGGAACGTCTTAAACAAAAAAAAAAACAAAAACAAAAATAGAGAAGAGAAAAGCTTACATGGCTGACAGTTGAGTTAAAGAGGATAAAGAACTTGGGATGCTTCCAGTGAACTGGTTAGCTGAAAGAAAACTGTCAAAGGTAAAGACTATTATATCTTTTGCACAGAAGTGCAGAACAGGGATTTACATTCAAGCTTCATATATATAGACAGAGTATAACATTTTAATTTTGAAAAATAGTAATACATACATGTTTTGCATTGTAACAGGCAAATTGGATGGAATGCTCCCCCCAATATGGTTGTTGCTTAGATCTCTGCCGAAAAAGCAACAGCACAAATATTAATGACATTATGCAACAAATGTAACAACGAAAAAGATGACTAGCTAATATCCATAAAATGCCATACAATATGAATTTAAAGAATGGATTCCTGACTTTTCCTTCCCTGTTTATTTCAAATATCACATGCTTAGGGAACAAATTAAACAGATTGTTCATCACAAATGATGGAAAATTCAAAATAGGAATCAGGGTGTTCCAATGGTTCAATGAAAGCTAGGAAATAAGAACTACGTATGACATGCCTGGCACTGCATTTATGGATGAATGGTAAGTAACAAGTATTATTATCTTCAGAAAAATATCTAAACAGTCTATTTATGACATGGTATTTAGTGACTTCAAAGTGTTAAGTCCCTTTTTTACTTCATGAAAAAGTCCAATACTTCTGACACAATCCCTTATGTAGTGTCACCTCTTGTCATCGGATAATTGCCCAATCACAAGCTTAGTGTGGCCGCTCAGCTTGTTATAACCCAAAAAAAAGGACACTAAAATGGCCTCTAATTACTGTGACGGAAGAAACTGGGAGAAACAGATGACTAAGTCTAATTCATATTCTCAACAACAAAATATCATTCACACAATGTATGCATGCCTGTGGGACACACACACACACACAGAGAACACTTACATTGCATTGATAGAAGTAAACAGCCCTAAGTTATTTCCCAGTTCTCCTTCCAAATTAGCAGCATTAAGAACACTGCAAACCAACATTTCCATATGAGAGCTCAAAATTAAACATGTTTAGAAACATCAATGGATATATAATAGTAAAGAATAGGGACTACCATACATTTTCACTATGACTGTATTGTTACACACCACGCCTTGCCACGCTTCACCACATGGGTCTCCACCATTAGCAACCCAACCAGGAATAGCAGGGAGGCCCAGTGAAACATATAGGTTATTCATTGCAGCAACTGATTCAACAGAAAACAATGCTGATATTAATGTGTTGTCCAATTGACAGAAACATAAAATTAGAAAAGAACTCAAATTGCACAGAGTGACAGACACTTCTTCTCCATCATATTTTTAAGAGGCTGGGACACACACATTGGGCACCCTCCCCCAACCTAAATGTCCCAACAGTGATGATGTGCTACGACACCAAGAAACTTTACCAGCAGCTGATAACTTCGAACAAAACTATACCATTCAAGACAAGATGATTATCTCCAGAAAACTCAAAGCAAAATGACATAAGTAAAAGGGCTTTCTTTGCTGGGCCATACACAATCAATGATTGCTACCCCGGCAAACAAAAAACTCGACTCAGCTGAACTAAATTCATGTATTTAGCCCAAGTTCTAGATGAAAAAATAAATCAATAAACTTCAAGCCAGCATAAACATAACACTAATCTTGGATTTCCATTCGATTTACCACATTTTTCTCAGCAACTAAAACAGACAACAGAATCATAATGCTGAAGTTGCATACCCAGAAAACAAAATCCCTTACCATCACTTGGAGTAGTCTCTCCACGAGAAACCTGCGCTGCATAAATCAACACGAACCACAGCAAAAGCTGTGCATAGATCTTCAAATTATTGTACTTTACAGCAGATCTCTTCCCACCCATTGATCTCACGCTCAACCTTACTCCTCAATTCACTCTTCTCCAACAAAAGAACATCCTCCAATCTGAAAAATAACCAAACCACAAGCAAAATCAAGCTGACAGTCAGTGATCTTAGCACAGCCCACTAATCCAAAACAACCCAGAAAACCAAATTGCAAAACCAAAAACAAACAACACCCAGAATTCTGAACAAGCACTAAGACACATACATAAACAGAAAAAAAAAAACAAACAAATGAAAAAAAAAATCATACGTAAATATATAAAAACTAAAGATGGAACTAAACTTACAAAAAAGCAGGAATATTAGCAAATGCTGAAGAAAACAGAAGGCAAGGAAGAAATTTTGCAAGGACAAAAGTTGAAAAGAATTCAGAAACAACAAAAGAAAAAGGAAAAAGAGAGAAAATTTCTTTTAATGTGACACTAAGGCTAAATAAAACTTAAGAGCTAAGATTCAGTGAACATGGTAAAACCCAGTGGGCTACGTAAGCAAATATTGCGTCTTAATTATGTACAATATAAAATTGTATAGCCCTAACCTTTGAAAAGAGCTGGAAAAAGAAGAGAAAAGAGAAGGGAAAAAGGAGACGTGAAAAGTACTGTGAGACGTTTCTGTGAGAAACTTCAGACTCAGTCTCAGAACTCTCTTTTCTCTCTCTCTCTCTCTCTCTCTCTCTGTTTCTTTGTTCTCTATCTCTCTCTCTACTAAACTAAACTGAGCTTGGAACAGTCAATATGTGTGTGTGTGCGTGCGTGTAATTCACACATGTCTCCTTTTGGTAACTCTTCGGTGAAAGAGGTGAAATGGAAATGGCATTGACACTACTTTCTAGGCGCGTACCAATAGCAATAGGGTTGTGTTACAATGTTTGACCTTTCTATTTTTGGTATGGTTTATCTTTTTTTTGTTTGTGATTCAAGTTTTTATCTTTAATTATTTTGGGTATAAAAATATGTAAACAAAATTTATTTTTCCTTTTGATTTTTTGTGAATGTATTTGAACAAGTTTATCTTTATTGATATGGTTTGATTGGTCTACATTTTATGTTTATTGAATTTACATAGCATTTTATTAGATTTTTGTTACCTTACAAAAAGTAGGAATGACTTAATGAGATATTTAATTCAATTTCATTCCCATAAAAGAGAGTTTCACTAATTAGTAATCATACGACTCTTAACAACTAATTATAAGATTTTTTTTTATATATAATATTAGTGTATAATTCATGTAGATGCACGGTACAATTAAAAATAATTACAATTGCATACATATATGAGATCAAATTATACCTAAGATAAGAGTTTTACATTTTTTTAAGCCATAGATATATGCATGAATTTTACTTTTTTTTATTTGTTTATTTGTATATACACATGAATTTACTCTTTTTTTTTGTTTAATGGATTTTTTATGGTTTATTTATATTAAACTATATATCTTTTGCACAAAAATTAAATAGGACATATTGTGCAAAATTAGACAACAATTTGAATCCAATTTAGAATCTAATTGAATTTTCTCTTAACTTTGGCTTTATATATATATATATATATGCGTGTGTGTATGTAACTCTTATTTTTGTTGATTCTTCAATACGATTTATCCTACAAATAAATTTAGCCAGTTATATATTTTAATTATTGTGTCTTCCATTCATTTACTGTAGAGAATATGAGAAATACTTGCACACTTCTTTTTAACATTAAAACATTTCTCTTAACCAATAACATTTTTAAAGATTTTTTTCCTCAATAAAAGCATATGTTCTTGTGTATAATCTATCTCACTCATAGTTATTTTATAAAAGAATACCCATTATAATTAATTATATATCTCTTCTACTTGTGCAAATTTACTAAGCTTTAATGAAAGATAGAAATCCCTTAAAAATATGTAAACAAATTTTTTTTTCTTTTGATTTTTTATGAATGTATTTGAACAAGTTTATCTTTATTGATATGGTTTGATTGGTCAAAATTTTATGTTTATTGAATTTACATAGCCTTTTATTATATTTTTTTACCTTACAAAAAGTAGGAATGACTTAATGAGATATTTAATTCAACTTCATTCAAATAAAAGATAGTTTCACTCATTAGTAATCATATGACTCTTAACAACTAATTATAAGAGTTGTTTCTATATATCATACTTGTGTATAACCTATGTATATGCATGGTACAATTAAAAACGATCATAATTACATATATAAGTTCAAATTATACTTAGTGTAAAAGTTACATTTTTTTTAAGTCATAGATATATGTATATATATATATATGAGTTTTACTCTCTTGTTTTTGTTTTATTTTTTATTTTATATATATATATATATACATGAATTTACTCTTTTTATATTTATTGGGTTTTTTTATGGTTTATTTATATTAGATTATTCATCTTTTGCACAACATTAACTCACTTAAAATAAAAATTAAACAGGACACATGGTGCAAAACTAGACAACAATTGAAATCTAATTTAGATTATAATTGAATTTTCTCTTAACTTTGGCTTTTAATATATATATATATATATATATATATATTACTCTTATTTTTGTTGATTCTTCAATAAGATTTATCCTACAAATAAATTTAGTGAATTCTATATTTTAATTATTGTGTTTTACTATAGAGAATATGAGAAATAGTTGCGCACTTCTTTTAACATTAAAACATTTCTCTTAACCAATAACATTTTTAAAGATTTGTTTTCCTTAATAAAAGCATATGTTCTTGTGTATAATCTATCTCACTCAAAGTTATTTTATAAAAAATATCCATTATAATTAATTATATATCTCTTGTATTTTTGCAAATTTACTAAGCTTTAATGAAAGATAGAAACCGCCTTAAAAATGCATATTAATGTCCATGAATCTCAATTATGAGTGTGTGATAGTAATTTATTAAATAATGGACAATGTTTAGTTTAAATAAATGTCCTCCAACCTACTACATGACAATTTATATGACTATTCACACGTATTATTTGAACAAGTTACAAAATTCATTTAAAAAATCATGTGATTAAAAACACACATGATTCATGAATAATCTTTTTAACGGCTACTTATTGTGATGGAGGAAGTTTCCTCCAAATTGAGATTAGACTTTTTCCTTAAATTATAATTGAACAAGGCTTATAGTTATAGAATATTTAATTTATTATGCAACAATAAATCTAGGAATAAAAAAAAAGGAAAAGGAATCCATGTAACGCCATTTTATCCAAACTTAAATAGTAGATATCTTTTAATACGAATAAGGTCAATGAGAAAAGTACAAATAATTTAAGATTAATCAGACTTAATCCAATTGTATTCTTGACTAACTTTTATTTGCCAATTGTGGTTTAATTTTTTTTTTTCTTTAATCACCAATGACCTATGACACCTTTAATAATTTTGAATTTCATGTATATAAAATGTAATTTATCCAATATATAGGCATAAGATTCTCTTGCAATTCTTGTAGTGTGATGATAGGGTGATTGTTTTGATGGAAAGTGTCATCCACGTACGTCCTATGCGCGTCATAGCGATGTGTTTAATTTTTTTATTTTTATATATTGCAACTGTAACTTGACAATAATAGCCGCCAGTTTTTCTATGGGCTTTCACGTGGTCGGTCGAATTGTCGTTAACTAGTCATGGGCTTTGTGTCGTAGCCAATCGAAGCCCACAGAAATTCTTTATTTATTTTTTAAAGCAATTTTGTAAGAAGTACTAAGAAATGACTAAAAATATTATGATAATATCTTATTTCAACTTTCAAAAAATAATGAGAAAGAACCAAAAAAAAGAGAGGTGTTGTTGGAATCAAAGAGGACAAGGGAAAAGATAAAAGTGTCTCATAATCCAATGAGTATGGACTAATAAATGTATTTTATCAAATTGGATAAATATGTGCCAAAGGCAAAGAAAGATATTGAATATCTTTTACCAATCTTTATTATTAATCAATTATAGTTTTGATATTAGACTCGTAATAAATAAATAAAATTTGAAAATTACTCTATTATCAATAAGTGTTTTCTTTTAGTATTGATTTAGAACACGCAAATTAATTTAACATGATTATCCAAATTCAAGATCAACAACATGTTGGAACATAATTTTGATCAAAAGTAAGCTCGGAAAAAAATAAAGTTTTATATAAAGACAATTTATCAATAGCATTTGGACTAAAACATGGGTAACAATAGACAGTGTTGCCATTTTGTGGTTTGAAAGATTAAGCAAAAAATAAAAGAGAGTTTATGGGCACAATAAAGTCTCATAATATTTTTACAACTTTATTTTGTGTTGTGATGGATCTAAACGTTATTTTTTTACTTATAATAAGCTGATATCTTAACTTGTTGTGAAAATATTGTGAAATTTTGACATTTTGTCATGGTTGGAATAAAAAAATTCCTCCAATTTCCATCCTACCTATTAATATTAGGATTAGTATGAAAGATTATAAAGAGATAAACTTCATCACTTCATTTATTATTGATAAACGTTTGCATGGTGATATATTTGAATTATAAACTAGTTTGGAAGTGAGTTTCAAATATAAATATGGGCATCAATTATCTCTTTCTTTTTTCTTTTTTTTTTTCTTTTTTTCCATGTCAAGTTGTGCCGTGGATTTACGAAATCTAGACATGCTATTTTATTTATGAAGGAAAGTACTACTTGGTCTAATCGCCAATGACTCAGCCAATCTAGTTAGTAAAACGTAAGGGATAGGTACCTTTTGTTGATAAGTGTACGGGCCAACTAACTGAATCCACATCATTTATACATCAAGATAAGCACGTTTTGATAGAAAATCAATCAAAATCAATCAAATAATTCTAAGGAATAAGGATAACTGTAACATTTCTCACGACCTTTCCCCAACTATTGTATACCCAACTATTGTATAATACTTGTGAGTGATAAAGAAAAAGAGTAATATTAAAATTATTATTTTTGACATAGTTTTTATCATAATTTACTCATATAACAAAGTATGAGCGGTGGAAACTCAATTATTTTACTCAATCACTCATAACTTACCATATGAGCAAATTGTGATAAAAGATGTAATTATCATATTTTTCATTATAAAAATAGTAACTTTATGTAAAAGTGACAAAGAGTCAATCATAATTTTTCACATAAAATTATAGTGAAAATAGCATAAAAAAAATATTATGATCCTATAACAACTTAAATCAATTCATAAAATTGAAGGGAAAATATTAGTAGGTAGAGTTTTGTTTTAAAGAGACATTCCCAAATCTAACCCAAAAAAAAAAAAAAAAAAAAAGGACATTCCCAATAGCCCACTTGGCTGAGGACTAGGGGTGTGCATGGGTCGGGTTGGGTCGGGTTGAGGGGATTTTTTGACCCAACCCACCATAGTGGGTCAAAAAAAATTCAACCCAACCCAACCCATCACATAAGTCCAACCCAACCCAACCCAACCCAACCCACATGGGTCGGGTTGAACCCATGGGTTTGACAACTTTTTATTATTATTATTATTAAATTGAGTAAAAAAAAATATAAATATTAATATATTAAAAAAACTTAAAGATTAGTATCAATGTAAATCTATAAAGGCTCAACACTAATGACTAAACAATAATAGTAATTTATTAGGATTTGTGTGAACTAATTGGCTTTTATATAGGATAGGAAAAATTGGTTATTTAAAAAAATTTATTAATTATATAATACATTTTTTATATATATTAAATTAGTATTAGTAGGAGGAATTGAGAAAATGTTGCTCTACAGCTGGTTTTTTTAAAAAATTATTAAATATATAATATATATTTAAATATATATATATAAGTGCCCTACAATTGATTTTTCTTTTAAAAATTTATTAAATATAAAATATATTTTAAATATATATTAAATATGGTAGGTCGGGTTGGGTTTGGTGGGTTTGTAATTTTATGACCCAAACCCAACCCGACCCGCTATAAATTTTTTTTTTATAACCCAACCCAACCCACCAAGCCTAAAAAACCGACCCAACCCGGTGGGTCAGGTTGGGTTGGATCGGGTTTGACGGGTCGGTGGATTTTCTGCACACCCCTACTGAGGACCGTTTGGGCGCATCTGCCATCACATGGATAACATAGAAAATATCCAGGTAAGAAAGGAGAGCTTTTTCAAAAGTCACATTTTTCTTTCATATCTTTCAACGGACAAAAAGAAAGTCATATAAATATAGGAAAAATTCTGCGTCTTAAAAGGCTAGCGGTCTTTATCTATTTTAAACGGGTCCTCAGTCCTCACTGTCATTTTCACTTGTCAACGAATCTATCCTATTCTATTTCTCACCCACCGTCTCATTTTACACATAACTCCAACTAAGTTAGCAATTTTATTTTTTATTTTTTACATATGATATGGGTAACATTTATGTTCAATTAATTTTACTATTTTTTTATGGGAATTTAATTATGTTATTGTATTGACCTATGAAATATATAATTGTCAAGAGTCTTGTAAGTCAATAAGTATCTTTTGATTTTTTTGATAGGGAAGTTCACGAGTATCTTGAATTATAAAAAGGGTTCAGTAAATGTATGCTCTTAGGGCATATATTAGTAAATTCGTCTTGGGAAAAAAAAAATTCAAGAATTGAAAAAACTATTAAAACTTTTTCAATTTTTGATAAAATTTTTTCTAAAAATAGTATACTAACGTGTGCCCTAAGTAAATCTGTTTTGGGAAAAAAAAAATTTCGAGAATTGAAAAAACTATTAAAACTTTTTCAATTTTCGATAAAACTTTTTCTAAAAATAGTATACTATCGTGTGCCCTTAGGGTACACGTTAGTAAAATCCTTATAAAAATAGTATTGAATTAAATAAGTTTTGAATTTATTTTTTGATTTCAACTCAATAAGAAATTAGTTACTCAAAAAAAAAAAAAAAAACTTAATAAGAAATTAAAAAGTTAATTATTATGAATGAATGATAACTAAACTATGTGACCTTAATTATTCTAAGATAACATATCCAATTTATTTATTATTTTTTTTTGAGAAGAAGATAACATATCCAAATTAGAAGGACATCATTGCTGAATAAAAATTTTAATTGTTCATGTTGTAATAATAGTTATGCTGACAATGGTTTGCTTTGGGATCCTAGTCCAAATATCAGTCATATGCTTTAATCGTTTCATTTGTCTAGAAAACAATTTCATTAAAGAGTTTTAAAGGGCTCTTGAAACTAAAAACAACTTTACGGCGAAAGTTAAAATTTTAAACTTTTAAGAAAAATCTCTACAATTTATTGTTCTTATTTTATAAATCTATAACTTTAAACTTCAAAACTCCATTCATTTTAATTTACTAAACACTCAAAAATGAAGGAACTTTTCGATTAAAATAAAAACCTACATTGCAAAAGCTCTAGAATTAAATTCTACTTCTTAGAGTATTCATATTGGTGGAACTATTTTTTTAGCTATTTGGCACCACAAAAAGCTACTTAATCTATTTTATCTACTCACTTTACAAAACATCTAGTATCAGTGGATCTATTTTAACTTTTAACACAATAAAATAATATCCATTACAATGAACTACCAACATCCACTACGCCCTAAACCTAATCACACCCAACAGCCATCAATTGCCACCATGTACAACCCACTACCAAAAATACACCACAAACTAATCAATGGCACAAACTATAACCACCGCCAACCAAGAACAACCACCCACAACCACCGCCAAAAATCCAAATTAGCCAAAAACCACCACACAAATCACCACCAACACAGCCACACCATGACTAACCCACGAAACCCAGCCAAACTGCCACCACGAAATCTAGCCACACCACTAAAACCGAATTTCTCTGCCTCGTTTCTACATTGATCGGTCTCGCGGCGCTCTTAAATTCGATGAAGGTGGTGCTGGTGGAGTTAGTTAGGAACAAGGTTTAGGCGTGGTGGGGGATTGCGTTGTGGGCAAGATGACTTGGCGGAAGGGTGACTGGGAGAGAGATGGGTTGGTGACGGGGCTTGGGTTGACGATGGAGCTTAGGTTGACGGTGAGATAGAGGACTAGGCTTGTTGGTGTTGGGTGAGTAGTGAGATGGAGGACTGGGCGAGATGGGTCACGGCGAGGGGCAGGGGAGTGGGCCAGTGACAGTTGGGCTTTGGGGGGTGGGCTGGCGGCGATGAAAGGGTGATGACTCTCGGCAGAGGTGAGAGTTAAGAGAGAGAGGTGAGAGTTGAGAGAGAAGTGATTGAATTGTCGAGTTGAGTAAAAAGAAATAGGAAAAAAAGAAACAAATAAATAATATTTTAATAGGAGGTAGGAATAAAAAATTATTTGTTTTTTTAGCTTTCAACTACAGTACACAGCCATATATAGTTGTGCACTATAGCAATGTAGGTAAAAATTTTACCTATACCACCACCAATGTAGCACCCTTTTTGTATATGGTGGTGCTAAAAATAGCTTTTTAGCTCCACCATTGTGGATGCTCTTATAATGATGCCAACGAAGCGTAACAGCATATGTTGCCATTTGATTAAAAAAAGATGTTATATCTATATAGTTTATTAGGGTTATTTTAGTGTTGACTAATTTCAAGTTAAAAGTTTTGATGTAATCATATAGTTTCCTTGTACTCAATTTATTTGAGTTGTAATTGGGTTGGATGTAAAACTAGGAGATACCAGAAGTTTCCGTTTAGTGTGTTATATTCAAGAGTTTTGGTTGAGCAAAATACAATTGGTTCAGCAAGATTCAATCAGAGAGGTTTGCTTGTCCCTCACCAGTCATCTAGGTCAAGCGAGATGATTAGTGTGGCTTCCAGAGGAACTCGCTTGACACTCGCCAAACACCTTGGTAAAGCTAGTGGAAAAACAGATCCCTTGACTAGTTGCAACACTTGTTTGACTGACCTAAGCTTTTTAATGAGGTTTTTTTTATTTTTTTATTTTTTTATTTTTTTATTTTTTTTTAAGCCATTTAAACCCCAAACCCTACACATATATAAACTTGGTTTTGTAACCCTAATTTAGAAGAGAGGAAGACAGCCACAAAGCAAAGAAAGACTAGATCTAAAAATTCCTAACCTCTTCCTACCATCTCCCATTGAATATCTTTGAGAGGAGAGTCCATCCAAACACCTTGTTACCTGAAGTGCATTTAATTGGTGCTAAAAGATCTTCAAGAGGTCTTGAAGTAACCAAGAGATTGGTTTAAAGGCCATCATACTTGATGTGCGTTTGGAGAATGCAAAGACAAACAACTAGTGAAGTATGTAGCTAGTAAGAGTTGGAGGCTCAAGTATATACACATTATATAACTAAAGGTTCTGTAAGCCGTTATGTATTGCAACTATCTTTATAATAGATTCTATTTAGTGGGTAGTCCCGGACTTTTTTTTTTTAAAGGTTTATCTCCGTAATCATATCTTGTCTTGCTAAAGGCGTGTATTGTCATTTATTTACTTTTATTATTTATCCATGGTGCTTACAATTTGAATTGGCTTAAATCAACCACTTGGCTAAATTCAATTTGGTTAAAATTAGTAGCAAACCGCACTAATAGTAGAGTAGGTAACAAAGGTCACAATTGCTACCCTTTCAGATATACAAAAGAGGCAAATCCAAATCCTGTTCATAATTGAGAATCCGTCCCATCATTTTTATAAACAAAAAAAAAAAAAAAAAATGGACGGAATAAATTGAAGTTAAAACAAATTTTTTCTAGAGGGTATTTGTGGTGATGAAAGAAAAAACATAGACAGCAACCTCTTAGCTGAGTTTAGCCATTAAATATAGCGGTTATGTCACTCTCATAAAAAGAAAAAAAACTTTGGATATATACACAATAATGTGTAGCCTAAATATGTAGTTTCATTCTCTATGGTGTGACGGCGAACCAACCAAAATACAAACTGGTTTTGTCTTTCACCAAATGTTGTCTAAGAGATATGGTGGGGGTCCCACCAGTCCACCCCCTTTGAAGTTCGAATCTTGATGCTCATGTTCCTTTCTGTTGGCTGTGACGCAGAAGCCAAGTTTAGTTGATTGTCCTAGAAGAAAAACCAGGGCCCAATCACGAAGTGACACGTGTGCTATTGAAGCTTTTGTTGCTTAAAGATTTATTATACAATACACTTTTGCTTTTTGGAGGAGCCGGATATTAAAGTATAAATAAAAAATAATAAAGTGAAAAGTAGAAAGTAGAAAGTTATTACTATAAAAAATCTGTGTAATAAAACTTAAAAATATCTTTGTTTTTAGTGGCTCTGATTGGCCAATGTTGTTTAGGATTCTTTCCACTCAAAAAACACAACGCATGGGAACTACGAGTTTTGGTCACGTCAGTTATATAAAGAATTCAAGTTTATTGGTTATCCAATTTGGGTGAATTACAAAGTAAAAATAAAGGTTCTTGTGACGAAATAGTCTTACCTATCAACGTTTTTAACAGTGATAGATATTCACATAGTAAAAATAAAAAATAAAAACAATAATAGACATATGTTGAGGTTGTGACAAACTTTTAAAAACTTTAACGTTTGATTCAATTCTCTTCATTATATTTGATTTTAATTATTGTTAAAACATTGTACAAACGTACAATTGTACATTAACAATGAAAACAAACGGACCTATATGTCTACTCGGAACAAAGCTATGTATTATGATTTGGAAAACCGTGGTCCATTTATCCAAACAGAAGTAAAAATTAGTTTTAGCCTTTACAAATTAGGTTATTTAAAAAACTTTGCCCCCACCTTCTTTTAAAAGTTATCATGACTTTTGAGTGAAGTTGTGATGTGCCTTTATGATTTATGTTAGAATCCTTTTCTCTCTTTTTTGTATATATGTGTTTGTTTCTCAAAAAAAAAAAAAATATTTAAAAAACTAATAATAAATTATAAAAACGCAATTCCAAATTTTAGATTACATTCGTTTATACTATTTTCTTTAATTAATCCTCTCATACAAAGTATAAACACGCTATAGTTCCACTTCAATAATTTTAGTTTGATTAAAGGTTGGACTTGGTCCGCAAACACCTGCAAAGAAAAACAAGGACTTGCCGCCCCGGATGTGCTAGTGAGGAAGCCCTTTGATGCTTAAGCCAGTACAATGATTAGATTGTGTAAGAGAGTATGCCCAAATTAGAATTTTATTTGTATATATAAAAACTTGCAATGGTTGCTATTTGTGTCATTGTTGGAGATAGAATTAAGTCGAGATTTTGGAGGATTCAATCCAGTACAATTTGTCCCACTTAAAAGCATTCATATCAGTTTGTGTAAAAAATTCTGTATATTATAGTATAAGAACTTTTTTTTTTTTTTTTAATTTTACATATTCATTTTTCAAAACATCTCACATTAGATTATCTATTTTAGTACAATATATTTTAGTATAAGAACTTACTTTTTCTATTTTACATACTTACTTTTCAAAACATCCCATATCAGATTATCTATTTTACACTACATTACATTAAAATATCAATTTTTCTTATTTTTTTTAATTATTTCTCTTTTTTCACATATAATAATCATTATTCACTTATTTCATTCAGCCTCGAGACATGTAGAAAAAGAATAAAAAACTACATATAAAGTTAATAGTGTCAGTATAAATTTACACAATTACCGTAACAACTTTGCAATTAACACATTTTTAACTTGCTTGATATTAGTGTTTTTCGAGATTAAATGTGTAAAATTGATGTCTTTTTATTATTATTTTGCAGTGATCGGTGCAAATGCTCTAACTTAGGAATTAACCTTTAATTGTTAGGGGCTGGTGACAAGGAATCCAACGGTGATAAAGGGAGAAGGTTCTTTCACAATGTTCACATCCTTGTGAAGTTTTCACTTCGATGAATTTTGCGGGCTTTGGATGTGTTGGTCGATGTACCATCTCATCAGTTTGAAGTTTGAATTACCATATTAACCACTTCGTTTGAGGTCGAGCTGATCTAACTTGTCATAAATTCTCTCTATCATACTCTATGTCCATGTATTGGGTTACAATCCCACCTAAATCAAATGGTGGAAGACATTTCATTTTCTTTATTTAGCTTAAAATTTTACATTTCTTTATTTATTTTACACCACAACTTGGTTAGATACAAGGAAATATTAGTGATCCTTAAAGAATGATAGAAATGATAGTCCCCTTTTGACTTTTGTGATAAACATAACAAACATGTTTAAATCTCTTTTTGTCAGAAAAGAACAAAGATTTTTTGAAGCAACAGATCCAGCAAAAGAATTTCTTCTTTCATTGATCTTCAGGGGTTTGCTAATTCTGTTATCAAAGATCACAAAGTTTAGGATGCTATTATTTCTATAAAACCGGTCACTATTGTTCTCTATATCAAGTTCCATTAGTTGACTAAGCTTTATAATAAAATATAAAAAAAATATTTATCTTTTTTTTTTTTTTTGGATGAGAACAATATTTATCTTTATATATACAAGGAGGAGATTGGCGTTAAATGCATTACAAGAGTTTTTTTTTTTGTTTTTTTGAGAAGACTTGATTCTTCCTTTGATAATTTTTTTAAAAAAAAAGCTTTAGTAGTTGATGGCAAAAATCTTTTTTAGGCCCTCAATTTTTAAGGACAATTTAGTTCTAAAAAAAAAATTGTCTCAATTCCTAGTTTCTTAACTTAATGAATTAATTGTGTCAACGTAGTTTTCAAAGAAAGATTAAATTGACATCAGTTAGAAACTAATCGACAAATATATATATTGTGATTTGTGAGGACCAAAATGAAATTGACCCTATAAAGTTGAGTAGTGAAAGGCGCTTTACGCATTGATTTTATAGGTTATTCTTAAAATTTTAAGACACGCCATGGTTTTGAGAGAGAATCTAAAATGGGTTTAAATTAAATTAATTGAGGTAAAATGTAGTAGTTAGGACTTAGGACCACGAGAAATGAAGGCTGTGTGTTCCCACGGTCATATGAATTGGTCACATGTCATTGTATAATCAGACTGTGTCAACCTCCAACGCTATCGAACTCAAAATTGTCAGTTTGCTGAGGAGATCAATGTTTATATGCTCATTTACACCATGCTTTCCATCTTCAACCATCATCACCAATATGTGTTCTTTTAAGTTTTGAATCAAATGTCCCGGGACCACTGTGTTTCCATTGACTTAAATTTGGTTGGTAGGGTTGTGCTTCCATCTGTATTTTTCAAACAAAATCATGGTTACCTAGTCTCGATTAGTCTCTGTCATATTTTCTAAATCACATTACTATCAGCATAACAAAAACTAACAAAAAAATGCATTTAAATGTTTGAATAGGACCCCAGTGGACTTGGGCTTTCAAA
This sequence comes from Quercus lobata, assembly GCF_001633185.2. Lineage (NCBI taxonomy): Eukaryota > Viridiplantae > Streptophyta > Magnoliopsida > Fagales > Fagaceae > Quercus > Quercus lobata. The sequence goes on from NC_044911.1 coordinate 37,628,831, forward strand.
TGGGGCGTCTCACATTTCTTGCCTGCATTTAATATATAGATTAAAACAACAATAGAACAATGGATGGATGTATCAATAGAATAGTGATCATGTTATTTGGATACTGTCAGAGGTTTTTCGTAAATATAGCTTCAGACATGGAAAAAGAGAGGGCAATCAACTTGCTCATTTCATTGTTAGAAGAGTCAACTTGCTCTTAATATATGGGTAGAAAATCTACTGTTTGAACTGGATATATTCTAAGCTGATTTAGTTCATTTATAAATTTTTTTTTATCGGTTTCTAGGAAAACAAAAAAAAAAAAAAATCAATAAATAAAACAAAAATAAGGGTAAGGGCAATATTGTATTCCAAGGAGCACAGATGTTTCTAGAACCAGCAAAAGGAACCAGCAAAAATATGAACTCAAAATGGGTTTTTTTTTTTTTGGGTTTGCAAACTTGAAACATATTACTATGTAGAGTCAAGTATTCTTTATAGCTGTTTGTCAAAAAAAGAATGAAGAAAGTATTCTTTATAGCTGGAAGCATAGCTTTTTGTCTTTTCTTTATTACCATTAGTAATATTATTTTCTATATGGCCATATGGGGAGAAATGAATTGCCATTCCAACTAATCGGTAAGTAGGGATCAAAATAGATCCTTCTAATAATTAAAATTGACTTGTTGATTTTGTGTCTTCCAAAAAGGGTCCCAGAAAGTGGAAACGTAAGGAAATTGTGGGAGCTCTTGTTTAATAAATGTGTGAAAGTGCCCGGAAAATGTAGTCCAGGCTGCTGCCTGGTCTTATTGACCACGTAGAATTTCAAATTCCTCTATTTTTCCAAGAACACGTGTGAAAGAGAGAAAGTGCGAAGAGAATATTTGTGTATTCTATGGGTATTAATCCTTAATTTAATCATCATTGATGTCCATAAGGTTATTGTATGATTGTATAATTGCCTAATCAAATCCGCATGGTGTATCATAATTGGCACATAAGTTTGTTTTTAGTTGCCTTGATGGAAGGAGTAGACATGACATATCAAGTGTTTCTTCTTATTCATACATAATCATCATTCATCTACGCATTTGTCCTACCAGAATGGGAGGGTCCCCTTTCCCATTCATGAAATTATGGTTTTGTTTTTTGTGGTAGAAATGTTATGAAATTATATTGGAGAGCAAAATGTAATCCTGACAAAATTTGGACATTTTTGTAGGCCCAAAAGATGTGAAAATTTTCAGCCGGAGTTTTGGGCCATATAAAAAGGGTCCGTGATTCGACCTCATTCAAACTAGCCCACCCATGAAAACCGAAGATGGGCTTTTGTGCACAAAATACAATAGAAAGCTTCATTCATCGGTGATCGGTGCAAATTTGCATTAGTTCTTGTGAAAATTTATTTATTTAAGAATAAGATTTTTTTTCTTTCTATTTTGCATACTTGTCAAAACATCGTATATCAAATTATCTATTTTACATTACATTTCATTAAAATATCACATTTTCTTGATTTTTTTTAATTGTTTTTCTTTTCTTCACACACAATAACTAATATCCATTCTCTTTTTTATCCTTAGAATATGTAAAGAAGAAAAAAAACTAAATGTGAAGAATGCTAGTATAAATTTACACGGTTATTATAATAATTACACGGTTACTATAATAATTATGTATTTTTATACAGTTTTTTTAGTAAACAATAATACTTATTAGAACATACATGAAAATAGTAATATTAGTATTTTAAATCGGGTTTATAATACATTATTTTACACAACTTTGCATAACCTAATGTGAGTGAATTTTGAGTCTAGCTAACTAAAATGTGATATTGTTTCTATTATAAAAGCACTGATGCAAGTGGCCAGGTGCTCTATACTTTTTCTTCTGATTTTTAAAATGTGTACAATTATGCATTAATTTTAAATATTTTTTTAAAATTTAAATGAACGTATGATGATTTAAATAGTTATAAAAACCGTACTAGAGGTTGACTCAACTGAAGAATTAGTTCACTAGTTCATTGGTTCAACCAGTGGTTTATTGGTTGAACTGTAGTTTTATTAATTAATTAAATAGTATATTTTATAATTATAAAAAGCAATTAAAGTAAAATAAAAATACTTCATTTGGGTAAATTAATAAATTATAAAAATAACAAATTACATCATATGACATAGAGTTAGAGAATTAAAAAAAAAAAAAAAAAATCATTCCAATATATATCATCCAATAACCAAGTTATATAGTTCAAAAAGTCCTGAAACAACATATCTCATAGAAATACAAAATAAATTTTTAGCTTAATCATTAAGCCCTAGAGATTACATATTTGTGAGATGTTGGAGTAAGCCATAGGATTGCTTTCTTTAATCTCAACTCTCATCTCATGGCACAACTCTTATTTTATCTTTTTAGTCTTTAGTCTTTATCACTTTGTCTTTATCGGATTAGCTTTTCAATTTTCAGTAATTTAGTAAATATATACGGTATTTTTTTTGGTTTTATCCATGGGTTAAAAAGATTAAATCCGTGCAATCCATCAGTTTACCTGGTTTAATAATGTGTCATTGCATATTCAGTATTTTGCACTGAACTATTATTCTAAATGATACTTCGGTTGACGGTTTTTATGGTTTAACTGGTGGTTTGGTACATTGATAAAAAAAAAAAGGGCCGAGGCTGATGCAGAGAGTTGGATTTTATTTGAGCAGATTGAAGCCCAATCTACTAAGCCCAGGATCGGCCCAATTGCATTTCCACCTTTTGTTCAGGGACCCGCCAACTGCACCGGTCGTAATTCGTAAACGGAGAGGATCTGATCCAGGCTTTCGAGTCGAGTCCCTCCAAAATCAACATTCAACATTTCAACAACCACCACTACCACCCAAACCCAATCTCCATCTTCTTCTTCTTCTTCTCTTCTCTCTCACACAGCAGCGAGTGAGAGAGAGAGAGAGAGAGAGAAACGAAAGCAACGATGCAATCCAGATTGAGAGCCATAACCACCATAACCGCCAGAACCTTCTCGACCTCAACAACAACAACAGCGCTGCCCTCTGAATTCCCCAAAACCCTAGATGGCCTTCGGGCTCGGCTGGCTCGTGAATCTCCCACGCTATCGGACTTCGTGTACTCCGTCGAAGTCGGCACCAAGAAGAAACCCCTGCCCAAGCCTAAATGGATGAAGGAGGCCGTACCGGGAGGCGAAAAGTACGTCCAGATCAAGAAGAAGCTCCGTGAGCTCAAACTCCACACCGTTTGCGAAGAGGCCAGGTGTCCTAACCTCGGCGAATGCTGGTCTGGCGGCGAAACCGGCACCGCCACCGCCACTATCATGATCCTCGGCGATACCTGCACCCGCGGCTGCCGGTAACAATTCATAATTTTATGATTATATTAAATTATGTTTGTTGAGTGAATTACACTTTATGCTTTGATTTGCAATGCCAACTTCGAATTTGCACTTTATTTTCAGTCTCAAATTCATTAGAATTCTTATGTGTAAAAGAGCCCAGGAAAATGCATTAGTAATCTCATGACAATATGAATACTTTAAACTTAAACAAATACAATTAGACCTTATATGGCTAAAGTGTGACTTTTTAAATTGTCCTCTGCTTTTCTTTTCTTTGATAATAGTGTTGGGCATTTCTATGGAATTGATTTTACAAGTTTGTGAAGAGGGATGGATGTCTGCTTTGTTTGATATTGGAATTAACTTTAACTGAAATTGTTAAATTCTCAGGTTTTGCAATGTGAAGACGTCACGGACACCTCCCCCGCCTGACCCGAATGAACCGGGGAATGTGGCAGAGGCAATTGCGTCGTGGGGTTTGGATTATGTGGTGATTACGAGTGTGGACCGGGATGATTTGCCTGACCAAGGGAGTGGGCATTTTACTGAGACAGTGCAGAAGTTGAAGGCATTGAAGCCGAATATGCTGATAGAAGCCTTGGGTATGAGCTCTTGGATTTTGTTTTTATTTTAATTGTGAGAATTAATGAATTTGTATATAGATTTCCGAATTTGAAAGTTGTGCAAGTATCACCAATTGTTATTAAGAAAAGCAGTAGGTTACTTGGAATTTAACTGTAAATGTAGGCTAGTGAACACCACAACTAGTTCTGCACAAGCCAACAATGTGTTTCCCATTTTTCTGTGATTGCTGTTGAAGTCCATTTTCCTGTATTGCAGGAATTGGCACTTAATTTAGTCACGCTTTAGGCCCTGTTTGTTGGGGCTTTTCCAAGGAAGCTTCGGCTTTCAAAAAGCAAAAGCTACCTGCATCTTGTTTTGTAAATCAAAGATTCTTTATTTCACCAAATTTGTGGAGTGGCTTGTGCTCTTTAGGTGGCTTTTGAGAAATGCTACTCAAAGCAGTTGGGCTTTTCATAGTTTTAAAACCTGTGGCCCTTAATTGGATGATTATGCTTTTTGTTACGATCTGTATATAGTCAGCTTATATACATATGTTATAGGCAGATCCAAAGAAAGTCTCCTAGGTTCTTGTTTTAGAGTTTATTCTAAAGTCTACATTGGCTGTGGATTGTTTGGTTGAACTTGGAACCATTGGCATACACAATAAAGGTTTGCTTATGTATAGAAAGTTGGATTACATTATTGCCAATTAACTCTAGCTCAATTGGCACCTAGACAGCTTGACTCCTAGGTGATGGTGAGGTTGTCAGTTCAAGATCCATTGGGTTCGTGTGTAACTACAAATAAAAAAAAAGTTGGATTACATTATCAATGACTCTTTATGTTAACATCTCTTGGTCTTCTATATGCATCTTACTTCTTTCTGTTATGTTGCTTGCGCTATTTTGAGTGTGCAGCTCCTGATTCTCAAAATGTGGTTCATGAGCCATGCAATCCCTTTAATTGGCTGGCTGTGTAATCTCTTTTGGTGGTGCTGGAGCTTCTACTAGTTGAGCTGAATAATTTTATGTTGGAATTTGCTTATAGGGAAGCTCATTTACACTACTGGCAGAGTTAGAGAGAGGCATTTGAATACTAGTTTTGGAACTTACCATAAAGTTTACCTAGACTGGAATGCATGGTTCGATTTGGATCCAAATGTATAAATAATTTAATTCTGCTTATATATAGGAAGTTGGATTACTTTACAAGGACTCTTTTAGGTTGATTTATGCCTTTAACTGTTTTAGATACATCTTTGTTCTTTCTGTAATGTTGCTTGCATTATTTTGATTGTGCAGTTCCTGATTTTCGAGGAGACCCTGGCTGTGTAGAGAAAGTTGCTAAATCAGGACTAGATGTCTTTGCTCATAATATTGAAACGGTTGAAGAGCTTCAGAATTCTGTACGTGATCACCGTGCTAATTTCAAGCAGTCGTTAGATGTTCTAGTGATGGCCAAGGACTATGCTCCTGCTGGAACACTTACCAAAACTTCAATAATGTTAGGCTGTGGAGAAACACCCGAGCAAGTTGTCAGAACTATGGAGAAGGTAAGAGCAGCAGGTGTGGATGTGATGACATTTGGTCAGTACATGAGACCATCAAAGCGCCATATGCCAGTGTCTGAATACATTACACCTGAGGCTTTTGAGAAGTATCAAACTCTTGGCACAGAAATGGTATGCCTGAATATTTTATTTTTTAATTATGGAACATCTATTTATTCTATTCTTACATGCATGGCTTGTTTGATTAACTTTATTGTAGTTTGGGCAGATAATCTGTCTTGGGGAAAGGGTATTTGTGTGTGTGTGTGTATTGTGTTTTCACACTTTGCATGCTAGTGGCTATGATTGGTAGTGCTACAGCATTTTCTCCCTCTCCCATTCTTCAATCCCCCTTCTTGTAGTTCCCTTCCTTCAACATGATGGTGATAATAGTACTTTATTCATATCTTTTCAATTTCTACTTTCTCAATCTTCACTAAGAATTACCTGACTGTAGTACCCCTTAATTGTGATGGTGTGTTCTCTTTTACTTTACTGTGCTTACTTGGAAGACAATTTATTTGTAATATATATGATTTATACTTCCTCCTATGGAGGTGAGTGCCTGTAGTGACCAATCTTTTTCTCTTCCTAATTTTTTTGAATCTTATTCATGCTTTCTGGTACAAGTATATCAATGCAGCATAGTGTTACTTAAATATTCTCTCTAATTGGTTATTAATCTAACTGCTCATAGTCAATTATAATTCTCTAAATTTGTTATTAAAAAAAAAAAAAAAAAGATGAGAAAGAAAGGAAAAGATGTAGTTTTAGGTTCTTTATTCAATGTGGTTTCTTGAGAATATCTGTTGTGCCTCCACTCATGGTACATGTACAAATGGAATACCCTTAGCTTGACTTATGCATAATATCTACAAATGGAAGCTGGATACTAATTATTAGGGAACTGCTCATTTACCTGTTAGGTGCTGACTTTAAATGAAGGACTTTTAAAATCGAGTTTCCTTGAGCATTGCTTTTAAGCTTTCACCTGATTTTACTAAGTGAATAGCATAATGAGTTTTAATACACTTTAATTTTAAAAGAACACCACCTTACTTCATCTTCATTTCATATGCCTTGTATTAGATATTAGTTCAGGCAATATGTCTCAAATGTTTGGGCAGAGGCTGCACTTTCTCTATCCTAAGTTTGGGTTGGCTGCAGAATTACCATCCATTCTGCATCTCCATTGTGTTATCATTGGCAATGAGCCAATGAGCTTGCTCATGTCGTTTTCTACCCTCCTCTACCCCTTTTAAGAGTTTTTTTTTTCTTGGTTGATTCTGTGTCAACTTGCCACATAATTTTGCTAACTTTGGTTCACATCAAAGTGCAACATTAGCAACTGTTTGGCCAAATGTTTTGTTTTGACTTAGTTAAATGAACTCCCATTACCACATTGATATGATCACCTTATGCAACCATAGTTTCTTCCAGAGTGTTTTTTTTTTGGCCTGAACCTGGGGACTAAGGGATTAGAAAGAGTGAAAAAAGGAAAACAATAATTAGTGCAATTGTTTGTGCTAGGTCTACTTTGGACATTGAAATGCTTCACTCCAATCTCTAGCATCCTCATTTCAAGCATCAATATTGATTTTGCAGACATAGCTTCCCACACACCAAATAACACTGTTACTATCCTTAAATGGAACTTTGGGAGACAGTGATCAAATATATATATATATATATATATATATTTGTTGATAATTCAATAGTTACAATGGTGGTGGAGAGATTTGAACCTTGGATGTCTCTTCATTGGAACACTAGTAGGTGTTAGTTGAGCTACAAGGCTCTTGACAGGTGATCGAACATATTTTTAGACATGAAACAACAATATTAAATAAGCAATTTGGTTTATACTAGGGAGTTCTACCGTGCAAGTCATTTCCTTACATAGATGTCTAATGGAGAAATATAGAGAGGATGTATGAAAGAGCACCTATAGAGGTTATGTGGTGGATTTTATGAAAGAAATGGGTTCCTATAAAATATAGAGAGGATGTATGAAAGAGCACCTAGAGAGGTTATGTGGTGGATTTTATGAAAGAAATGGGTTCCTATAAAATATGTTATGGTGATTAAGGATATGTATGAAAAAATTGTAACTGATATGAGAACAAGTGGAGGTATCTCAATTCACAAGTTTATGTCAATGATCAACTTTAAGTCCACATGTCTTTGCACTAAATGAACTTACTAGATTGATTCATGATAAAGTCCTTTAGTGTATGCCTTTTGCAAGTGATTTAGTTTTTGTGGATGAAAGTAGATATGGTGTTGACTTCAAGTTGGAAATATGGAGAGATACTTTAGATCAAAAGGTTTTAGGTTAACTAGGTTTAAAACGAAGTACACAAAGTTTAAGTTTAGTACAAGGAGAAACAAAGATGGAGGGATTGTAAATTTTGATGATAAAGGGATACCATAGAGTGAGTGCTTTCTCTGTCTGGGATAAATAATTCATCAGGATGAAGAGATGGAATAGGATGCAAATCATAAGATAAGGGCAAGGGAAAGTTTTACAATGTTGCAATAATATCAACTATGCTATATGGTACTAAATGTTGGCTATAAAGAAGTAACAAGTTCATAAAACGAGTGTAGCTAGAATGAGAATGTTAAAATGTATGAGTGGAAATATATGGAAAGACATGAGAGGAATGAAGAAATTTGTTTAAAATACAGGTGGCGTTGCTTGAGATGATTTGTTCATGTGCAAAGAAAGAAATTAATGCACCATTCTGGAAGAGTGATTTGATTCAAGTTGAGTGAATGAAAAGAGGTAGAGGAAGGCCTAGAATCACACTAGTAGAATTAATAAATGAAGACATATTAATTAAGGAGTTAAAAAGAAGTATGATTATGGATATGTTAGAATGGTGGAGAAGAAAACATGTGGCCAACCCCAATTAGCCTGTTGATAATTTATTGTTGATCCCAATGTTTTGGACTGAAAATCTTTCTTATTGTTTTTATTCTTTTTTGGGCAGACAACAACATGAAAGTAAGTACGTCAAAACAATGTACAGGGATGGGCTATCCCATCAAATGTCTTGCATCTTGCTCGATCAGAACAACCACTGAAGAGCATATAAATGTTAGGATTCCAAAATCACAGCAGAACAACAACAATAAGACAGTTGATGTGTTACCTGTCCATGGTTGAAGTGATTCATTATTTTGATGCACTTTACTTTCATGTTGGCTTGTCTGCCTTTACTGTGTCATAAAAGGTTGCATATGTTTTAATGTCATTTGACAACATCATTAACACATAAGTAATGTCTATACTGGTTTTACTGTAGGACTTGCATCCTTTGATCCTTTGATGTCTCTTACAATTCTTTTCTTTTTCCTCTTTTGACATTCTTGTGAAGCTATTATGACATGTAACACCTCTTATTTAAAAAATGAAAATAAAATTATGACATGTAACACCATGTTGATCTAGGAACATACCTTGGATTTGTAATTATACCATCTGATTGTATCAAACATATGTTGATTGTCTGTTGATCATGACATGTATATCAATCATTATCTCTCTCACAACATGCATAAAGTTGACAATGAGTATTTTTCCCAATGTGTATGCGCTTGTATAATTATTATCAATTGTGTGCTTTGGATGGACAGGGATTTCGATACGTTGCATCTGGTCCTATGGTTAGATCTTCATATAAAGCAGGTGAATTCTACATCAAATCCATGATTGAATCAGATCGGGCTAGTTCTTCACAGCTTCCTGTTTCTTGATGAGTATTTTTTCCCTCTTACATATAATATTATAAATTCATCACTTCCCGTGTATTGTTTGAGTCATAATTACTTGGGCTTAAGCTCAATCAGCTTTAGTACTTTTCTAAAGTGAAATGGTTAGGACTAATATAGAAAAGAAGGCTATTCTTCTTGGGTGCCAAATTCTTTATGGTATGACCTTGAAATTTTGTGGACACTTCTCTGTAATCCTAACCTGATTTTGTACATCCAATTTGTTGTATAATTATTCAATTTTGTTCTGCTGTTCTTTCTTTGTTGATACATTTTTTTTTTTGGTTAGTTGTTGTATATCTAGATAGTACTAGCACTAATTGTATAAATCATATCCATGCTCCACTTTTGGTTTTTGAAAATCCCCTTTGTGAATTAGGAACATACAAATTAGCAGTAATTCTCAGTGGATAATTTGCTGAACTTAACAAAGGCTTTAGAGAGGCCACTCCATTTTCCATGTTTTTTCTGTAGTAAAATTTTTACAATTCAATAGTTTCTAGATTGCTGCTCTTATTGATATTGTCTTAAATTATCTATACTTTGCATTTGGGTCTACTTGATGGGATGCCAAAAGCGTATTTAACAGTGCTGGCAAAACGTACTTGAAGCCATATATATAGTTTTTCCGTTGCAATCATACCGGTGGTGGTGGCAGTGTTTAGTAGCTTAAGAGCTTGCCAGACTGGTTTGGGGTCCTTTACCCACCCAACCACCTATGATTAGGTACTAAAATTCTGCTCTCTGTGGGGGCTATATATTTATGCCTTCAGCATTTTTATCTTCAAAACCAGGTGGTCCACATCTAGATTCCACCCCTCCAGTCGTGTGGGATAATGATGGCTCATGGATCACTATGAATTTTTTTTTTTTTTACTTGCACGGTTTGAGTTCCATATTTAATTTTGAGAGGTTTGATGGGTCCTCTTCCATCTTTACTCCAGTTATGATCATGCACAATGCACAAAAGTTTAGCACGTTCTGATTTCCAATGCTTCGCTTTAGACTCCGCATGCTTTGTCATTTTGAGTGTATTTATTTATTTTTTTGATGAATCATTTTGAGTGTATTTTAATCTTATGACAGGCGTTCTCAGTTATCATAATAAATTTCAAGTCGGTAAATCTGTTTTTACTGATGAATGAATTGCACGAATCCATTCCAGGTGATTAGATTTAAGCTGCTCGGTTAAATTACAACTTGGGTTTTTAGAATGCAACTTTAGCAATGATTAAAACTTTTTTTGTTAAGTGTAAAACGCTGACAACAAAAAAGTACGTTTTTTTCCCCATCATTGGAGGACATGTAGGAACTCCAAGATGTTTAGACAACTTCCCTACCCATGCTGCAGGTTACAAATTATCAACCTTTCAATTTATACCCCTCAAAGAACATCACATATACAATTGACTTAGGCATAATACATTAGGTTCATATTGAATTCAAACACCTAATTGTATTGACTAATGTAATACAAGTAGTGTTTTTCTTTTCCATAGTCAATAAAATTCAATTTAATCATGTGCTTGAATTCAACTAAAAAACCTAATATATTGTATCTAACTTTATCCTGTTAAAAAATAGTTTTTAGAGAACAAAAATCAATGTTTTTGAAGGTTTTATTTTTGGTTAAAAGTTTGAAACTGCAATGACAACAATTTAAAAAAAAAAAAAAAAACCATATGATTTTGATGTTTTCTTAAAAGAAAGCTTGATTTCATGAATAATTATTTCGAAAGAAGTTTTAACTTTAAAAGCTCTATTTGTATAATGTTTTTATATCTGTGAATTTGAAAATAGGATATTATTTTTAGAAGCAATAAAATCAAGCAGGCCTAATAAAATATAAGAATTGATGTAAACATTTTTTTTGCTGAGAATTGACGTAAGCATTTAAATTAATTTTAACAACCAAAAACAAATAAATAGTAGAAGGATGTTAAGTGTAACCGTGACATGCTCTTCCTATGCTCCTGTCCTAGTCATAATTAATAGCCGCGGCTCACTACTTTATGTCCCCCCTCCCCTATCAAACCCCAAACCTCACTATTATATAAAAATCTCTCGTTCTACTATCATCATATCCGCCGTGGTCTTCAACTCTCTCTCTAGCTGCTATCCACAGCCAAACCATGCCAACGTATACTTTTTTTTTTTTTTTTTTTATAACCGTTGAGAATTCAAAATTTTCCAATGCTCTATCTAATCTAATGTAATTCCAAAAACCTCACTCTCTCCAAAGTCCAAACCTTTTTCAAGTTTCATCCCAAAATGGGTTGCTGTCTCAGCACCACCAAAACCCCCCGGGACCACCACTACAAACCCGGCTCCACAACCCACCAGAGGCTTCCGGTGAACTCTCCGTTGCCTGAACCCGATCTGACCCATGTCAGGGACAACAGAGATCCACCACCACCGGTAGAAGATGAATTCGAGTCCGTCAAAGAGGTCCTCTCTGAAACACCCTTTGTTCCCAAACCGCAAAACCCAGTGCCAGTTGAAGATGAAGCAGAAATAGAAGAAGAGAAGAAGACCCAAGTGGCCGTTGAAACAAAGGGTCTGATCAATGTGCTTCACAAAGCTCAGAACGAGGTCTCTGAAGCTTCTCAGATATCAGAGAGCTTCACATTATCGACAACCACCACTGCTACTACCATTACTGTTACTGAGAAGAAGGAAGAAGACGAAGCAACCAGTAAATGTAGCAGAGAAGCGAGGGTACCCAGAAAGCGTCCTTACACCGGCGATCTCGCCGGAAGGAGAGAGCGTGCAGCCAAGTCTCCGGCGAGGAGAGCAGAGCCGTCGCCGGAGAAGAGAAGGTCTCAGGGAAGGGGAATGGGTGACGTCAGGAGCAGGAGGCTTAACATGGGGACCCCAGCCGGAGTCCGGCGAGATTCAGGCGAGGGATCTGGTCGGCGGTCGAGGTCACCGGCTACCAGGACAGCCGGTGGAGTTGGAAGGGGTGGAGTGGGGAGAAGTCCAGGGAAGGGGACTGGAAGAGCCGGTAGCCGGACACTGGACTCTGGGTTGCAGCAGCAGAGTAGCACTAGTACTACCACTACTACTGATCAGGGTAAAGAGGAATTAAACGAAGGCGTTTCGAAGGAGGAAAATGAATCTCTTGACAACCCACTTGTTTCGTTAGAGTGCTTCATCTTTCTGTAGTTGTTTTTTGGAAGCACTTTCTGTTGTTTCACTTTCAGGACTATTTTGTGTTTTGATTTTGTCAAAACTACTACTTTTCTTGCTTCATAAAACATTTATTATGTTTTTGATTTTGGTCTTGGTCTTGTAATTGGAATTCATCCTGGGCTAGCAAACTTGCAAAAGGACATCTTTCTGTACATTTGTGTTAATTAAAATTACTTGACAATTCAGGTGGGAGCTGGTTATAATTGACCAATGACCATATTCTCTCTCTCTCTTATTTCTTATATCTTTACAAAATCTTGAGATGGTAGATTGTCATTGGGATCTGGAATTGAAATGGTCCTCGAAATTTGAGTTGACCTCTTTTTCTTTTTACTATTTGGCAATGAGCCATGAGGAGAGGAGACTTCTTGAGCTTTATCTTACGTTGCCTTGGTCTTGGTGTGGATTTTAGGCGTGCAAAGCTCTTGTCTTTCCCTTGCTCCCTTGGTGGTACTGGTAGTGGGGCTAACGGGCTATGACCTATGACATGGAAAATAGGTTCTAACTTCAAAATAGTAACTGACTAGTTCTAGACCCCAAATTATTTAGGGTTGTGTTGTGTTAACGGGCACAGTAAGATGCCCGTTAACAACACAATTTTTTTTCAGTTTTTTTTGTCTTCTCTTGTAACTTTTTACGGCTTTTATACTTTTTTTTTATACATTTTTATAACTTTTTGCAGCTTTTTGAATGAAAAATACAGCATCACATCCGTGGTTAACATTTGCCAATTATTTAACATTTTTTTTTTATCACAACTCTGACACAACATATTGTAAATGGTTAACCAGCGACTATTAATTTTTTTTCATGAATCACATTTTGTGGTCTAGACTTTTACATGGTAACTATTACAAAGAAAGTTGGTTGAAAATTCCCTATTGAACCTCCATTTTTGCTGAATATTTTCCTGTGATACGTGTGCTAGTTTTTGGGGTCATTGAATTACCCTAATTATTGCTTGAGTACTTACCTACCAAACATCCCCAAGCTGTGGTCCTGAGTGGTACCTATGACATTGAATTACCCAATTAATGCCCAACTCTTTGTTCCCGCTTGAGCAAGGTGGTCCTGGGTGCTGGGTCCAGTTCCTTGAGCAAGGTGGCTCAGTCTGAAGTATGAACATATCAGCACAGGGGCAGGGCTAGCATGCGGATGTCAATCTAATTGGGCTTGAGCCCAAGTTCATGGAGAAGGCAAAAGTCAATTTAAAGGGAAAATGACTAATTACCCTTTATTTAAAATAAAGTAGGTAACAAAATACTTGTATTTTTCCAAAGTATTTTTTAGCAAAATATTTTTATTTTGGAACTCGAATTCTATTTAAAATTCGATATCCTCAAAATCAAGTTCTATGTATATTTTTAGCTGGAACTTGACATTGCTAGTAGAACTTGATATTAGTAATGTTGAGTTCTACTTAAATTTAAAAAAAAAAAAAAAATTTAAGTAGAAAAATATGTATAGAACTCAACATAAGTCGAGTTTCCACATAGAAATCGAATTCCAAGAACGAGAGTATTTTGCTAGATACTTTAGAAAAATAGGTATTTTGCTACATATTTTAAAAATAAAGAATATTTAGCCATTTTGCCCTAAAAATTTGTATCCTTGTAATAAGTCGTTATTATGATTTATGAATTCTTTCAATACACGATTGGATAAAGTTGAGGCTAAGAAAATGAGTACTTGAGAATGACATTTTCCATCCTCACTAGGTTGGTGTAGATATCCGTACTTGTATGTGGCTTTTTTATTTTTTGGGGGACTACTAAGTTTATAGTGTTGGGTTTTGTGGAACCTAGTTGTGTTTGATCCGATTGATGACCCAACCTGAATAATGTTGCGTGATTTTTAATGGGAGACTTCATGGACTAAGCCTTTTGGGGGTTCGAGGGCAATGCTTCGGGATAAATTTTTGGCCCATTTTATAGCCCATTGTGAATCCTGTATGCAAGATATAAAAAAACGTTGTTTTGAAGATTAGGGTTTGTCATTGTAATTTTTTAGAGGAAAAAAAAATTGTACTGCTGCACTTTGTATTTTTCCCTGATAATAGTGAAATTTCTACAACTCTGTGGACGAAGGCAAATTGCTGAACCACGTAAATACTGTATTGCACGTGTGATTATTATTTTTTTTTTGGCGTGTATTTTCTCCATTTTGTTTCTCACAGATTTAGGAGTTTCGTGTTAATTCCCTACATATGGGTTGAGAGTTAACAGTTGAAAATCCATCTATTTGTTGTTTCTTCTTCTATGAAATTATTTGAAAAATAAATAGGCGTAAATACTAAATACACTTTTAGTCCCTACATTTTTAAGTCATTTCTATTTTGGCCCCTACATTTTATTTTTACCACTTTTAGTCCCTAAACCAATTAACGCCTGACATTTAGGTCCTTTCTGTTACTCAACTAACGGCAAAAGCTGACGTGGCAAATGGAACAACCTATTGACACAGTAAATGCTAACGTGTCCATTAAAATAATATTAAAAATGCTACATTAGCATCCACGTCAGCTTCCACATAAGCATCTAACCTTAAAAAATAAATTGATAAATTTTAAAAATTAAAAAAAAAACATAATTAAAAACAAAAAAAATGGTGGAAATTAGATCTATTATGTTTGTGCCTAGTTTCTTTTTCTTCTTTATTTTTCTTCTTCTTCCCACTTTGCGACTCTGTCAATTCCTTCTTCTCTCTTTTCACAAAATTAAATATACCAATTTTTAGACACAAGATTAAAAAAAAAAAAATAAAAAAAAATAAACTTTTGAAACCCCACAAACCTAGATCAAAATCCCAACCCACTGGCAATATAGACCAAAATTGTCTCAAGCCCTTTCTCTCCAAATTGGTTTAAGTTCAGACTCTCTCTTTAACTCACCCTCTCTCTTTAACTCTCTTATTGACCCTTCATATTAGATCATGAAGAGAGAGAGAGTAGGCTTTCTTTTCCTCTCTTACTGGCCCTTCAGATTAGACAGAAAAGAGAGAGTGGGCGAAGGCGAGAGAATTAGCGAGGGAGGTGTGGGTACTACCTAGAGTGGCGGCGTTGGTGAACAGTAGTGGGCAAAGGCAAAGAAGATAAGGATGGCGGCTTAGGGTGATTTTGGAGTGGCGGCTTGGGGTTTTGGTGGACAGGGATGGATCTTGCGGCGACGCTCTTCTTCAGATCCCAGCAAGTCCACCTCCATCACCGAAGCGGCGGCGCTCTTCTTCAAATCGGTCATTCTGTTTGGGTCTTGCTGGGTTTTGCTGGGGTTTGTCTTGGGTCTTGAGACCGTGAGAGTTGATTTTGACTTTGAGTGGTCATGTTGTTTGGGTCTTGAGACCGAGAGAGTTGTTCTTGTTGGGAATGAATGGGAGAACTCGGGTGCATCAATGAAAGAGTGAGAGATGATAATTTGTTTTTTCTTTTCTTTGGTGTTCTTGTGATGGGTTTGAGTTCTTGGATTCTGGGTTTGATTTGGGAAGAACAAGATGTTAAATGAAGAACATCAATAAATTTTTTGATCTCTATATCCTTCTTTTTTTTTTTTTCCTTTTTTCATTTGTGTTGTTGTGATCTGGGTCTGTGTTTGTGTTTGATCTCTGTTTTTTTTTCTTTTTTCATTTGTGTTATTGTAATCTGGGTTTGAGTTCTTAGTTGCTGGGTTTGAATTCTTATTGCTGGGTTTGTGTTCTTGTAATCTGGGTTTAAGTTCTTGTTGTTGGGTTTGATTGGGAAGAACAAGTTTTAATGTTCTTATGAAAATTAATAATGATAAGTAATATATATTTTTTTTTATTAAATTAGATTTAAGGTTTTTTTTATTAAATTTTAATAATATTTTAATTGCCACATCAATGCCACGTAAGCTAACAGGGTGTTCCGTTTGTCACGTCAACTTTTGCCGTTAGTTGAGTGACGGAAAGAACTTAAATGTTAGGCGTTAATTGGTTTGGGGACTAAAAGTGGTAAAAATAAAATGTAGGGACCAAAATAGAAATAACTCCAAAATGTAAAGACTAAAAATGCATTTACGCCAAATAAATAACATGCTTATGCAAATTTATTGTGTTGCAAATAATAAATCCATTGAGAAATCGTTAGGAAGTTGGAAAAATTTATGGTGTTGCAAACAACACAACTTTACACAAAATTGTGTTCAGATCCATTTAGAACAATATAATTCACAAACCATACATCCATTGAGAAATCATTAGGAAGTTGGGCTTTTTTATAGAATCATGGTTAGAGAAAATCAAAGCCTGCTTTTCCATAATCTAAATATTTACATAATGATGCCAAGGGCTTTGTTGCTCAATTGGCACCTTCTAGTATTTTCAATAAAAACGTCCAAGGTTCAAGTCTCCCCTTAGCCAACAATCAAATTTAAAAATAAAAATAAAACCCACATAATGATGAAATGTACGTTCTTAGACTCCTGGTGCTCCATTAATTTCACTTACCGGGTATTCACCAAGACTGCTTTAGGATCAGAAATTACATGAAAATGTGAGCTTGATTTGAGGAATTGTGAAAATCCTTGATGTTCTAGTTAGTTGTCTTATTATCAAGTCACATAGTTAAGGATTTAGCTTGGTAATGACCTTGAGGCAGGACAGAAGGACAATGAGTTATGTTGATGAAGAGGCAGTGACATGCGCTCAGAAGGACATGGTGCAGGAGCGGGGTGTGCAATGAAGGTAGGAATCTCCTCACCAGGCATCAAAACTGATACGCCTTTGGCATACACTGTCATCTGCACAACTTAATTAACAGATAATTAATCACAAATATGGAGGCAATGCAAAGAAAAATATGTGAGTAAACAATCACAATCAAACCTCAAAATAGGCAACCTAAGACCACAATGATGCGAAAAGGAGCTATACAGCTTCTCTTTTACTCATCCACTAAATAGACCAAAGCAAAATGTGTGTTTAGGGGTTAACACTCAATAGGCTACATCATTGTGCAGATTCTGTGAGGATTTTGTGGAATGAAAGAAGAAAAACTAATGAGAAAAATTCTATAGCAATGATTGATCACCCTTGACAGCACTAATAAGTTGGGTGATGAATTGGGTTGCCATCCAATGTCACATGAATACTACAAATTCTACAACCACAAATAATGCTGGTGAATACATGATTAACTGCACTGCAAGAATGGCAACAGCAATACAATATTATAGAGGATATACTTAAAGAGTCTTGGATTATGCGTTTGATGATGAAGCCTCTGAAATATCTACCGAGTGAAGTGAGTAATAGTTGGTGAACACTCGCTTAATTATCAGAAAACAACATCATATGCAAGTCCTGTGACATTCTATTATGGTAAATGATAAAAGGTTTATATAGCATGGAGGTGTACTGGCTAAATAAGAATATCTTATGCAAACTCTTAATTTTGATTGTTAATTTGAACATTCTAATAAACAGATAGCAGCTAAGAAAGATGCCTTACCAGGGGACCAAAATAATTACTTTATCATTCTTAAGATAGAAGACTAGGACATATAATAGTGGAGGTAGACATAGGAATAATTCCTTTACAACTTTTAAACATCTTTTATAATTATGCTTTGTCTGTGGATTTCATAAATGTTTCCATAAATCATGGCTTTCTTGTAACCAAATGTCATTGTGGAATTTCGTATAAAAAATCTGCAACATTCCTGTGTGTTAGTGTCACGCTGATACTGCAAAATGGCTAACTAAACCAAGATGGTATGGATATATAAGCAAATGTTACCTATCAAAAATAATATATAAGCAAATGACCCTGGATGCTAGAGTTAGCAGGACTTTACTAGGTTTATAAAATGGTGAACCCTGAACACGATCTGTAACTTTCCCAATATTAGTATAATCTTCTTAGCACATAGGGGGGGGGGGGGGGGGTCCTATAGCATGTGATGAGAAATTCCAAAAGTGAGAGAGAGTTGCGTGTATCTAAGCAAGAAGCCATGCTGAATATATGTATTTATGGTACATGACAAATCTTGGATGACACTGTTTAGTAGATGGAAAATACAAAAATGTTTACTATTATCAATTTTACTATAAAAGATTTATAAACTACCGTAACAATAAATTTGATTGATGCCATTTTAACAATATAATAAATAAATGTTTCAATTACTTTTTCGATAAAATTTTTGTAATAAAATTTATAATATTCCTCTTAGTAGATTGTCAATTCAAAGCATACTCCAACAAATTACTGCATAACTTTTACATAGAGTAATTACTGCAGACGTTGAACACAACTTTCTGGTTGGTCTTTTATGACACCTGAGGCAAAGACACATGCTGGTGACATGTAGTGGACCCATGAACACCGAAAAACTAGAATAGACAAGCAAGCCATCGTACTAATGTCCCCCTTTTTTTTCTTTTCCCTTTTTTATTTTTGAGAGACACCGACAGTACTGTCTCCCTTAACTCTTAAGTGTTAATGTGTTATGAACAAAAGCACATTAAAAAAAACAACAACAAAAAAAAAAACAATGTAGGAATGTTCAATAGACAATCATATATGTTAGAAAATTGTTGGTCATACATAAATATCTGGAAGCTCATTGGTGTTAAATTTAAGCTCTTGTGGATAAAATCCAGTACGAGGATCACTGATTTTAATTTGCAGAGATGGCTGCTATGTAAAGAATAATGTTATTTTTAAAGGTTTTAACATTGCAGCCAGTTTGATATAACTTTTCTAGATTGAATATAAGAACAGAGTAGCACTATAATTTATTAAGAATGGTTTGGAATTACAAATATTATAATTACTACAATATAAAGTATAGGATATCCTACGATTCCATGATCTTAATTTTCAACAAGGTTGCGTTGGAGCGCCGTTGTAATAAAATATTATTACAGTGCAGTATTACATGCAGCCCACTAGAGAAAATCCAAAATCTAAATAATCTTCAATGGATATGAGGAATTATAAAATTAGTATGACCTGTCCATAAGTGAAGCCACCAACCACAATTAGCTGAATTGTCTAAATGTTGCTATAATAAACTAAGTCTAATAATCAAATTCGGTACAGGGATTGCACAAGAGAAAGAGCCATATCATCTCTGTTTTAAAAGTAAGCAACTAGCAATTATCCAAAAAAAGAAAAAAGAAAAAGAAAAGAAGCAACCAACAAGCACTAGGAGATGAACTCTGAATTCAACTTGCGGTCCACAATAAATATAAGGGAAATTTGGATAAATCTCTGAATGATTTGATGATTGTTAGATTATTAGATCTTAATTATTTGTGAACAAGCTTTGATGATAATTCGAATTTGGCAAAAAAGTGTTAGAATTGTCGATTTGTTAGGAACAAGATTGAACAGGAAATGACTGATTTAAAGCCCATGTTTTGGTGTTGAATGTGCAAAGGAAAATGATATATCAGTTTTCAAAGATCATCAAGTAGACAAGAGCTTTGGCACATGTCTTGCACGGACAATTCAATATAGGGTCTACCATTTGATTGTCTGCGAGTAATAGGGCCCTTGCAGTTCTCTACCGCAATAGCTTCTTTGTCTAATATGCTATCTTTTAAGCCTCTTGAAGATGGGGGTAGACGCAAAAACAGAAAATAAAGGAACCAAAATTTGAAACTATATATTGGCAACTTTGGCCTACATATACAATGTTTTCATGAAGAACTATAAAACTGGTAATCAATGGTTAACATTTACAAATGATGGTGTATAACATTCATGAGCCGTTTATATTTTGCATAAATGAGCTATACTTTACACACAAAAAAAGAAGTCTATGAACCAAAAACTATCAAAATCATATTGGGAGGTTCATTTTGATTTTGCAGTTCACACACAGAGAGGGCAAGAGAGAGCGCACCTTAGGAGATGGATAATCAAGCTTTCCATTGTGTGCCTCGAGATCCGTACGTGTGTTTTCACGGGACTGTGTTGATCTTGTCCTCATAAGCCTTTCAAAGATAGCCATGACTAGGAACATTGAGATGAGAATAGCAGTGGCCACGAACCCAAATGACATCGCATTGACTGAGTTGTACAAGTGTCTCCATTGCTCCTCTCTCTCTCCGTTTAATGGATCCACTATTGGTGCTAGTGCTACTTCACCGCCACCCATTACAAACTCACTTTAATAAAACCTCTCTCTCTCTCTCATAATCAGTAAGCAGAGGAAGTAGAAAGGTACGGAAGTGAGTGAAACCCAGATGCTATTTTCTTCATAGTGATAAAGTAAGTTTGTTGAGGGTGGTCATGGTAGCCTAGCTAGTTAGCACAACTTTTTCAGACAGAACTGATAAAAAAATAATTTCAAGAGTATAGTAGGGGAAAAAATAAACGAAAGAGAAAAGGTGGGGGCTTTTTCAAGGCTTTATGTTAACCCAAGACTGGTGCTTCCAAAGCGAATGAGAGAGAGATATAAGTATATAACCGGAGATCGGAAGAGAGCCCTGGCTGGTTTATTGGGTTTTCACTTCTTTGTTAGAGGTTTTAGCCTTTGTACTTGCTTGCAAGTTTTTAAACTGTTTTTGTTGTAAATTGTGACTTGTAGGACATGAAAAAAGGTATAGCAAATTTGTGGCCTTAAATGTAAGCTTATGTCAAAATTTTTTTTTTTGGGGAGAAAAAGGCTTATGGCATTGTATCCACTACAGATTACAATATTATATTTTATATGATTATTGATACAAGCATTTATCTTTTATTTTTTGAGTGGTGTCAAGGATATATACTACAAATTTTATTCTATAAATTGACTTATCATTAACCACAAAAATATAATTCAAACATTTATTTATTAGGTTGTTAAATATTTATTAGGTTGTTAAAGTGACAACAATCATATTCTCTCAATTTGTAAAATTCTTGTAGAGTAAATTAATAGTACTCTTACTATTGCACATCTTTAGTGCGATGATCACTCTACAAGTATAAGTATTTGTGGAGTGTGGGGAGTAAGGGTCGGGGTTTAAGTCTCTAAGAGGAAGTTTCACACATATATACACTTAGATTATGCTATAATAGAATTTCTATCTTTTATCAACCAAAAAAAAAAAAAAAAACTTTTAGCATTTTCCTTATTTTTTGCTAAAAAAGATCTATCATTTATTAATTTGTTATTTGGTCCATGGTTTTAAAAAACGGACCGGACCGGCCGGTCCGACCGGTTGAACCAAGAATTGGAGCCTAGTCCTGTCCGAAAAAAAAGGCCTAAAATCGGTCAGAAACCGGTAAAAACGGAGAATCGGAGACAAATCCAGTTTTGCCTCCGGTCCGATTTTTAAAACCATGATTTGGTCCCTCTTATAAGTGTACCTTCTATTTCATTCTAAGTGGTCTCACATATACGACCATTTGAAAGTCAATTGACACTATATAGTTGATTAGGTGTGTGCATGGGTCGAGTTTGGCTTAAATGTTATCTCCATAAAACAAAAAATAAAAGAAAGGTTTTCATTAATTGTTTAAGCATTTCTTTTAATAAATTATTAAAATTCACATAATAGGCCTAAATTATATTACAAATTCATCAAAATTTATTCTTAAAACACCAATATAAATAAAAATAATTACTGAAATAAGTCTAAAAAAAAACTTATATAAATGCTGGGTTGGGTTAGATTGATTGAAAAATTAAAGCTATCAACCTGAACTTGATGCCTAAGGCTTTAAAAAGAAAAAATTCCAACCCATCAATCCAAAAAAAAACTAACTTGAGGTGTTAATTAGTGGGTTGAATGCACACCCCTAATGATAACTTTCATAATTGTAATTTATTTTATTTAAAAATTCAAAACTCATCTTTCATGATAATTTCAATTAAGGAGGATGATTTTGTAAACTTGTACATTTTTTTTTTTTTTGAAAGACAATGTATTAAATATTTTTTTCTTACAAAGTTGAATTTTCTAAAGAGCATTAACAATATGCGACAAAGAGAATACTATCTACGGATAATATAATTTCCACAATTCACATATAATTCCCCCTTTTGAGTAAACATGTGTAAGTTCGACAAAAAAAAAAATAATAATAACAATAATAAAAAAGTTGATAAATAAATATAATATAATTGAGACCAAATTCATAAATTAGTTTTTGATTAAGCAATATCCCTATATATTTTATTAAGATCTCAATTGGAGCATTTTCAAGATGCTATCTCCTTAACAAAAAAAAAAAAAAAACTCAAATAGGCCAACTTGATCATTTTTTTATGAAAAAATAAATAAAACTAATAATTTCAGAAATATTACATGTTAAATTTTATTGTTTAGGCTCTTTAGGGGTGTACCACGGGAATAAACAATTAAGCATAATTACTACTATTAGTTGTAAATATCTTGTGACTTCTAACTGGGAATTTTTTTTTTATCTCTTAAATTGCCCATTTACTTTTTCAATATTTATTGTTTTCTCAAAAAAAAAAAAACTTTTCAATATTTACTGTAAGGACACAATTTTGTGACGAACCTAAACAGTATTGGGTTCGCACGTAAAAGGCCCAGACAATATGATTTGTAGAGCGTAGGTGTAAGAACTAGGTTAACTGTGGTATCTCCTCCAAAGATTTACTCTCAAGCACGTTCAAGGTTTAAAGTTGGTATATCGAATGTTTTTCTTTAGTGATTAGTGCAATTCTCCATTTCTTCTCTTACTTTCTTCTTTCTAGTTTATGTCTCTTTTTTTTTTTTTTTTTTTTTTTTTTTTTTTTTTTTTTTTTTTTGTCCCGATCCCCCTCTTCATGTTCTTCTTTTAGTTTATATACCCCCCTTTGCGCTCCATCCTTGCCGCACACGTGTAGGTTGTGTCCGGAGGATTTCTTTCTGTCCCATCTGGCACCTCCTGGAACTTCCTATGGGCAGCTGTAAGGCTGCTTCCCTACTGTTCAGGTATCACCTCCACATTAATGCGGCCAGAGAGTTGGTTGAGAGGTCATTAATGCGGAGGTAACTTAGTTTCAGATATTTGTTTGCCTTATCTCTTTCATCTTTAGTCGACTACTCTATCCTTTGCGATGACCTAATTCTGAGATCTGATCGCAGTGAGACCACGTCCTGATCGTCCTCGGACGCGATCGTCCTCGGACGCGTACTGCCGAGGAGAGGGTGTCCTCGGATGGGTATACGGCCTCGGATGGGCCACGGGCCCAACAATTCTGAACCAATTCTGAACCCTATGGGCCCATTAATCGAACGATCCCCACAATAGCCCCTCAAAATCCTACTTTTCGCCTCCTCGGGAGAAAAGGTGGATTTTGACGTCATAAACCTGCACCTGTGCGCATTTTGGGGCATGCCCCTGACGCTTCAGCACCCCGATTTTGGCAGCATTAAATTCTGACAACTCCCTTATCTCCCACGTTCGACGGTGAGATCCAAATCAAACGGTAGGGGACTTCTCTTGTTTTGTGAGCGGGAATTTCACCGCTCACAATCTTCACATGACTATAAAGGCGCTTTCTAATTGAACCTGCACCTTACCCTTAATGGTTACGTGGTTCCAGAGCTTATACATTGAATCTGCCTTCTTCCAGTCTTCGCTATTCTCCTGGCGACTACAAATAATCGTACATTGTCCGAGGTCCTTCCTTTGAACCTGTAAGTCCTCTTGAAGCTTTTACCATTCCTGTTCAAAGTCAAAAAGTCTTTTCTACTAAGTCTCTTAGAAAAATGGGGAAACAGAGGAATCCCTTTCGGTGTCTCGTTGACTCCGAGGAGGGTATTAGAAACTTCCGCTCTAAGTACAAGATCCCACCCACGGTAGGGATGAGGTACGCAGCCCAAGGGGAGTGGGTTGATGCCAGGCAAACTGGGGAGGTGGTTATCCCCATGATCGCCTTTATTGAAAGCGGGATGACCATCCCCATGGGTAGTATCACTCGGGGTTACCTCAATTTCTTTAGGCTATCCCCCACCCAATGTGCTCCCAATATGTTTAGGGTCCTGGGGAGTGTAGACGCTCTGAATCAGAGAATGGATCTAAATCTATCCCATCACGACGTGAATTGGGTGTACAGCCTTCACCGCCTAGCCGACCAGGACTATTATCTCAAGTCGAGATATCCTGAAGTAAAGCTAATTCAGTGCCTCCCTACTTCGAATAAGTACCTAAAAGAGGATTTCCTTATTTTTTCTGGGGAATGGCATGATGGTCTACCTTGCTTGACAGTAGAGGGAACACCAGGTGGGTGCGAAGTTATAGACCTATGCTACTTAGCCCATGAACACATTTTACTTACCTTTATTATTTTCGTGTCTTACAACTTTAACTTTAAAATCAACGGTTTTGCAGATAGACGCTACACGAAGCCCAATCTCAGATTAGTCAATAAAGCGAGCCTAGACAGACTTTTGAAAGCTGAAATATACGTGAACGAGGCTGATGGTCAGCTACGGGCAGCACATTTAATTCTTGGCTATACCCCCCTTTCTTTTGGCTTTCAGGCACCGAAGTGCGTGATTAGGGCACGCGATCCTCGGCTTCGCCGTATCAGTATTGCCTACGAAGGGTTCATTGTTCCAAAGGGTATTCCACTTCCCAACCACACACCTCTCACAGAGCCTCTTTTCGTGGCCAGCGTCTCGGCGGGGCCTTCTTCACCCTCACCTTCCCTCAAGAAAAAGGGAACCAATAGGAGAAGGAAAAGGGGAAAAAACAAGGAAACTGTTGTAACAGTATCTGAATCCACGGACGATTTCGAGATTTTCGATCGGCCCACAAGTCCCGAGGAAAGTTCTGACGAGATGAGGGTACAAAGGAAACCCTAGAAAAGTTTGATGGAGCTGATGGAAAGTCAACAGGGAAAGTCTGCACCTGCCCAAATAATACCATCCCAGGTTTCACCCCTTCCAGCCAGGTCTCCTCCTCCAGTTCCTCGCCACCCTCCTCGATCATCTCTGCACCCAGCGCCGCCGAGCAAGAGAAGCGCAGAGAACAGAAGGGTAAGGAGGTGGCAGATGCGAGCAAATCTCGTCCCACTCGAGAGGAGGATGTCCAACGAGCTGCAAAGCAGCAGAAAACTAGGCACCCCGCTACGCGGGGCCAAGAGAAATCCGATTCCCCACATCCCGATTCACAAGCGTGGCTGCCAGTTCCTATGCTCGGTGGGGAGCCCCTGGGAGACGATGCCTCTATAAGGGACTTTAACGTCGGCATTGGGTGTCATGTAGCCTCGGCCATAGAGGAGGCCTTATTGCTCCCAAAGGATATGGCTGAGATAAAGAATGTGAGGAAGAATCAACTCATCCTTGACAATAAACGATACTTGGGCATGGTGAGAAGCTGTCTTTTACACTGTTTCATTCTGTGACTGTTACTTACTAATGCACACTTTTCATTAACTATAACGCTAACTCACCCCCCCCCCCCCCAATTTTTTACAGATCATCCAAAATACTTTCAAGCTAGATAAGATGCTCAATGCTTGCTCCAACCAGCTAGATGGTGAAAGGAAAAGAAGGGTAATGGCTGTACAAACCTTGTCCAAATCTGAACAGGATTTAATCGACGCAAGGAAAAAACTACAGGTCGAAGAAGAAGCTCGCAAGAGTGCTGAATCGACATCAGAAGGCTACCAGAAGCAGGCCGAGGAACAAGCCAAGCTTCTGCGCGAGGCGAATGCCGAGCTGAAGAAGACTCAGGAGCAAGTTCTTGTTCTTAAGAAGCATCTAGAAGAAACTCAGAGGCTAAGGGAGAAAGCTGAAAAGCTCAAAGAACAAGCCGAGAAAGCGAAAGTCAAGTTCGAACAGGCAATGAATGAAGCCGAGCAGAGGGGCTACGAAATTGGGATAGCTGAAACTGAGAAAGTTTTAAGAGCCGAAGTTCCGGAGGTATGCCGCATCTTCTGCGCGAGAACCTGGAGCGAGGCTCTTAACTGTGCTGGGGTTGAAGCCTCATCTGAACTACGTAGGCCAGAGAACGTATATTATCCCGAAGCGATACGCTCCTCAGCTCCTCAATCATACCAGGTTGATACTCCTTCCCCAGCTATTAACTCTAACAAGGAGGTTTTGCCTCGCAATTCCCCTCCAGGAGCTTCCCCAAACAAATCCACCACTGCTTCGAAGGCAGAGACGGTCTCACAGGGTTTTCAACAAGAATTGGACTCCACAGTTCAATCAACTGGGGGCATTACCAATTAAAAGTAAAAAAGTAGAAACTGTTTTGTAATTTTAAATAGACACTCAATAGAGGACTTTCTCGCTTACTTTCTTATCATTCTGATGGCTCTAAATTATCTTCACACTTACTTACTTTGTCGTCGTAATTTTGTATGGGTTCATTTCAACCACCTTTTTCATTGTACGCCAATCTTGCATTCGAAGCTCTCTCTTTCTGACTCTTTAATGAATGTTCATAGGGCATTATTTTCACCAAGTTTATGATTTAGAAAACTCATCACCACTCTATTTACCATTTAATAATTCAATACACCACTTAGCAGGTCAATTTCTACCGAGTTTGTGGTCTGAGGATTTGGCATAACATAGTTTCTGTTTAACAACTCAGTATGAATGATAGGATGTTAATTTCTACTAAGTTTGTGATCCGAGGACCTGGCATAACTTAGTTTCTGTTTAACAATTCAGTATGAATGATAGGATGTTAATTTCCACTAAGTTTGCGATCCGAGGACCTGGCATAACTTAGTTTCTGTTTAACAATTCAGTATGATAGGATGTTAATTTCCACTAAGTTTGCGATCCGAGGACCTGACATAACTTAGTTTCTGTTTAACAATTCAGTATGAATGATAGGATGTTAATTTTCACTAAGTTTGCGATCCGAGGACCTGGCATAACTTAGTTTCTGTTTAACAATTCAGTATGATATGACAGGATGCGAGATTTATAGGATGCATATTTGACGTAAGTTAAAAGAGAAGATTTGAATTGAAACTTCTTTACTAATAATAATACATTCTGAGATTATTTACATTCCAAGGATGGAGTACAGGTTTTTCATCTAGGTCCTCTAGATAGTAAGCCCCTATTCCTGCTACAGAAGTAATCCGATATGGTCCCTCCCAATTGGGTCCCAGTTTTCCCCAATTTGGATTCTTAGTGGCCCCCAGGACTTTTCTCAGTACCAGATCTCCTATGGCTAACGGCCTCATCCTCACATTGCTATCGTAGCACTGCTTGAGTTTGTGCTGGTAGTAAGCTAGCCGAACCATCGCGCTCTCCCTTCGTTCTTCAATCAGGTCTAAACTTTTTTCCAACATCGCATCATTATTACTCGAAGAGAATGCACTGGTCTTCAGCGTTAGGAATCCAGTTTCCAGGGGAATAACGACCTCGGCCCCATAGGTCATGGAGAAGGGAGTTTCTCCTGTCGAACGTCGGGGTGTTGTCCGATATGTCCAAAGCACATGTGGTAGTTCTTCCACCCATTTTCCTTTCGCGTCGTCTAGTCTCTTCTTAAGCCCATTGACAATGACTTTGTTAACAGCTTCAGCCTGCCCATTGCCTTGTGGATAAGCTGGAGTGGAATATCTGTTTCTTATTCCCAGTTCTGAACAGTATTTCCTAAAGGCATTGCTATCGAACTGGAGCCCATTGTCCGAAACAAGAGCTCGTGGGATTCCAAATCGCGTAACAATTTTCTTCCAGACAAACTTCTTCACATCTACGTCCCTGATGTTCGCCAAGGGTTCAGTTTCAACCCATTTAGTAAAGTAGTCTGTGCCGACCAGCAGGTACTTCTTGTTTCCTATAGCTTTAGGAAAAGGGCCAACAATGTCCAGCCCCCATTGTGCAAAGGGCCAAGGGCTTGAGAGAGGGTTAAGAACTCCTCTGGGTTGGTGGATATTCGGAGCATATCTTTGACACTGATCGCATTTCTTAACGTACTCCTGCGCTTCTTTCTGCATATTCGGCCACCAATAACCTTGCATTAGTGCTCGGCATGATAGGGACCTTCCTCCTGTATGGCTTCCACAAATGCCCTCGTGCAACTCTTCCAGGATTGATTCTGCTGTCTCAAGAGGCACGCAGAGCAAGTATGGCCCAGAGAAGGACCGTCTATATAGCTTTTTATCCTCGGATAACCAGTACCGAGGTGCTCTTCTTCGTATTTTCTCAGCTTCCACCTTATCTTCGGGCAACACGTCACTGTCGAGAAATTTTAATATAGGGTCAATCCAGCATGGCGTCAAACTAGCTTGTCGAACTTGGCAAACCTCCTTTTCTGGTGAAGTGGGAGTACACAAGTCTTCGACGATAATTACCCGAGGGAAATTTCGTACTGAGGAGGTGGCAAGGGTCGCCAAGGAGTCAGCGTGGGTATTTTCACCTCGTGGAATATGTAATACGTCGAAAGATTCGAACTCTGTTTGCATATGCCTAACCCGGTTCAGATACCCTTGCATCCTTGGGTCTCTGGCCTCCAACTCTCCAGTCACCTGGCCAACGACCAGCCTCGAGTCCGAGAACAGTTTCACCGCCTTTCCACCCATTTTATGGACCATGCTCATTCCCATTATCAGAGCTTCGTACTCTGATTCATTGTTAGTAGCCGAGAACCCTAGTCTTAGCGACTTCTCGATGATGACCTCTTCGGGAGATATCAGAACCAATCCCAATCCAGCTCCCCGTTGGTTTGCGGCCCCATCCACGTATACCTTCCATACCGGCCCTCCTGGCGCGGATATCACGCCAACCGATTTTTCATCCATGTGATCTTGATTCCTACTAACTTCCTCAGGGCACTCAGCGAATTCAGCTACCAAATCGGTGAGGACTTGACCCTTTACAGAGGTGCGGGGCATGTATTTGATGTCAAAAGCACCCAGAATCGTTCCCCACTTGGCAATTATACCGGTATAGTCAGCACTTCTAAGTATGGATTTGAGAGGCAATTGGGTCAAAACAACTACAGTGTGAGCTTGAAAATAGTGCGGAAGTTTACGTGTTGCATGGACGACCGCCAGTATGGCCTTCTCTAACGACAGATATCTTACCTCGGCTTCATGGAGGGATTTACTTACATAATAAACTGGCCTCTGGACGCCATTGTCTTCTCGCATCAAGACGAAACTGACTGCGTGAGGAGCTACCGCCAGATAGGCATACAACACCTCATCCACTTCAGGGCTAGACATGATCGGCGGTTTGGATAAATAATCTTTCAACTGCTGGAACACCTCAGCGCACTCCTCAGTCCATTCGAATCCCTGCCACTTATGTAACAGACGGAAAAAAGGACGACACCTTTCAGCCGACCTAGAGATGAACCGGTTCAACGCAGCCGTCATCCCCGTCAACCTCTGCACTTCCTTTGGATTTCGAGGTGCTTGCAAATTGTTAATGGCCCTAATCTGATCTGGATTCACCTCAATTCCCCTATGGGTCACCATGTACCCCAAGAATTTCCCGGAACCTACACCAAAGGAGCACTTCGAAGCATTCAGGCGCAACTTATGTTCTCTCAGTATCCCGAAGATGCTAGTGAGGTCCTCCACATGTTCAGTCACTACCTTGCTTTTCACTACCATGTCATCAATATAAACTTCAATACTTCTGCCTAGCTGTGACTCAAACATTTTCGTCATCATGCGTTGGTAGGTAGATCCAGCATTTTTCAGACCGAAAGGCATCACCTTGTAATGGTAGTTCCCAACCGGGGTCACGAAAGCGGTCTTTTCTTGATCATCGGCGGCTAACGGTATTTGGTGATACCCTTGAAAGGCATCCAAGAAACTCATCCTAGGGTGGCCCACAGTCGCATCCACCAGCTGGTCAATCTTCGGCATAGGAAACGGGTCCTTGGGGCATGCCTTATTAAGATCCGTGAAATCCACGCACACTCGCCATTTCCCCGTCTTCTTCTTCACTACCACCGTATTGGCCAGCCATTGGGGGTAAAAGACTTCTTTGATAGCCCCAGCCTGTTTTAGCTTGGCAACTTCACTTCGGACTGTCTCGGCATGCTCTTTCGATGGTTGCCGAGGAATTTGCCTCCTGGGGGGAACGGCAGGGTTTACATTGAGTCGGTGAGAAATGAAACTTGGGTCTACTCCTGGGGCTTCATACGGGTCCCATGCAAAGACGTCTACATTAGCTCGGAGGAACTCCAGCAAACTCGTTTTCTCTTGCAGAGGCAACTTGGCCCCAACCCGGAAGAATTTCTCTGGATCATCAGCAACAGCCACCTTCTCCAGATCTTCACACTCTACCCCATTGGTTGGTACGTCTAAACCTGATGCTGGGGACTTTAATTACTATGACTCATTATCGGCTGTAGCCGAGGTTTCTGCCTCTGGCCGATGCCGAATAGCCGTTACTTGGCATTGCCGAGCAGCCGCTTGGTTCCCTACTATCTCCAGCACTTGGTCTCCGGATGGGTACTTCACCTTCTGATGTAGGGTGGATGAAACCGCTTTAAGCGTGTGAAGCCAAGGTCTGCCCAAGATAGCCGTATACGGAGAATAAACATCTACGACAATAAAATCCACCTCCACCACCTCCGTGCCTGACTGCACGGGCAGCCTGATCAGCCCCATGGGAATGACTAACCTTCCCTCAAAACTGATTAGAGGGGAATTATAGGTTGTCAAGTCTTGCTGTTTTAAACCTAGCCCATTGTACAAATCCGGATACATCACATCCGCTGCGCTTCCCTAATCAACCATCACTCTTCGGACATCGTACCCACTAATCCTCAGCGTTACCACCAAGGCATCCTCATGGGGTTGTATGGTTCCAACCAAATCTTCGTCTGAAAAACCCAAAATCAAGGGGACACGCCTCTTGGCTCTCTTCCATGCTTGAGAACGATCCTCGGCTGGGGATCGGGACACCGACAACACTCTGGTGGGGCAAGATCCAGTCCTCCCCGGGGCCGCAAAGATGACGTTGATCGTACCCCGAGGGAGCCTTGATGAAGCATCCCCAGGCACCTCGGAACCTGCTTGGCTCGCCCTTCCGTTGGAGTGATGCAAGAGCTGCCTTAATTTCCCTTCCCGGACCAATTGCTCTAAATGGTCCCATAAATTCCTGCAGTTGTTTGTCGTGTGCCCATGGTCCTGATGGTAATGGCAATACAAACTCGGGTTGCGTTTTGTAGGCTCTCCCGCCATCCTGTTCGGCCATTTGAAAAATGGCTCGTCCTTTATCTTCTCCAAAACCTGCTGAACAGGCTCCCGAAATACCGCATTAACAACCTAGGCGTCCGCCGAGGCCGACTGGCCAACAAAGTCCCTCCTCGGTCGGTTGTTATTATAACGATTCGACCTGAAATCCCTCCTCTCCTGAGGGATCATCTTGGCCTTTCCTTTCCCCTGAAGTTGATCCCCCTCTATCCTTTTGTACTTCTCTATTCTGTCCATCAGTTGGCGCACACTAGTAACAGGTTTACCCGTCAAGGATTTCCTCAAGTCGTGATCAGCTGGGAGACCGGCTTTGAAAGTGGTTATAGCCACAGCGTCATTCTTCCCCCCTATTTCATTAAACATCTCCCAATACCTATCCGAATAGCTCTTGAGAGTCTCGCCCTCTCGCATAGACAAGGTCAACAAGGATCCCAGAGGCAAAGGAGTCCGGCTGCATGTAATAAAACGAGCACCAAAAGCCTGGGTCAGTGCTTTGAAAGATCCAACAGAATTGGCCCTTAAGCCATTGAACCACCTCATCGCCGTTAGACCCAAACTCGTCGAAAAAATCTTGCACATCAGAGCATTATCCCTGGAATGAATAGCCATCTTCTGGCTGTAATAGCTTACATGTTCCACCGGATCCGAATGGCCATCATACAGAGAGAACGTAGGTTGATTGAACCGCCGAGGATGGGTAGCATCATCTATGCTTCTTGTAAAGGGTGACCTGGAAATTTGACTCAAGGCTTTGTTCATGGCATCGTTTCCCAAGCCCCTGCTAGTTGGACTTTTACGCCTACGCCTATTGCGACGCTCCTCTTCGTAGGAGAAAGTCTCGCTCTGCAGAGTCCTCGACCTCCGCCTGTAGCTAGTTCCATCCGACTCCCCGGATGATAGTTCAGAGCGAGGTGGGGAACGTTCCCGTCGTGCATGGCGCAACTCTCTCTTCAAGTCCACAATCTCACATTGCAGATCCCCACCATGCTTCGCGTGGGAAACGTGACTCTTCCCGCGTGTATGGCTCCTCGTGGTATGAGTGGTATGTATACTCCCCTCCCGGACTTCCCTCCATTCGGGACTCCTTCGAGGACCACCATGCTGAGAGCCCCTTGATTCCGCCTGGTGCAGGTTGACATCATCCTGATGTAGCCCCGCTGCGGGATAAGGTGGTTCCACTCCTTCCATCGGAAACGTTGTATCAGAGGTTGTACAAGCTAACACAAGCTCTTCCCACAGACGGCGCCAATTGTAAGGACACGATTTTGTGACGAACCTAAACAGTATTGGGTTCGCACGTAAAAGGCCCAGACAATATGATTTGTAGAGCGTGGGTGTAAAGAACTAGGTTAACTGTGGTATCTCCTTCAAAGATTTACTCTCAAGCCCGTTCAAGGTTTAAAGTTGGTATAATGAACGTTTTTCTTTAGTGACTAGTGCAACTCTCTCTTTCTTCTCTTACTTTCTTCTTTCTAGTTTATGTCTGTTCTTCTCTTTTCTTTTTCTGTCCGATCCCCTTCTTCATGTTCTTCTTTTAGTTTATATACCCCCCTTTGCGCTCCATCCTTGCCGCACACGTGTAGGTTGTGTCCGGAGGATTTCTTTTTGTCCCATCTGGCACCTCCTGGAACTTCCTATGGGCAGCTGTAAGGCTGCTTCCCTACTGTTCAGGTATCACCTCCACATTAATGCGGCCAGAGAGTTGGTTGAGAGGTCATTAATGCGGAGGCAGCTGTAGTTTCAGATATTTGTTTGCCTTATCTCTTTCATCTTTAGTCGGCTACTCTATCCTTTGCGATGACCTAATTCTGAGATCTGATCGCAGTGAGACCACGTCCTGATCGTCCTCGGACGCGATCGTCCTCGGACGCGTACTGCCGAGGAGAGGGTGTCCTCGGACGGGTATACGACCTCGAATGGGCCACGGGCCCAACAATTCTGAACCAATTCTGAACCCTATGGGCCCATTAATTGAACGATCCCCACATTTACCATTAACAATAATCTTTCAAATGTGTATATAGATGAGCTTAAAATCTAGTTTCTTATCACTGTACGATATGTTTGTTTGTTTGTGTTTTTTTTTTTTTTTCAATTGCAAATGTGCTTTTATTCAACTTATTTTTTAGGCAAAATAAATCAATAAAAATAACCTATCCCAAACGAAAAACAAATACACATTAACTTTTTCTAATCTAAACTTATTTCCAATTAGCTCATTTTAGGTTCTTATTTTCTCTATAACTAAATATTCTACCAAGGT
This sequence comes from Quercus lobata, assembly GCF_001633185.2. Lineage (NCBI taxonomy): Eukaryota > Viridiplantae > Streptophyta > Magnoliopsida > Fagales > Fagaceae > Quercus > Quercus lobata. The sequence goes on from NC_044911.1 coordinate 37,662,613, forward strand.
AAGTTATAACGCTGGAATAAATCATTTTTGACTATCTGAGCATCATACATTGATCAAGCCATACATAAAAACAACTGGGTCCCATACTCCCATCCCAAAAACAAAGCATAAAGTGGTATGGCAGGAAAAGTAACACCCTCAGAGAGAGAGAGAGAGAGAGAGAGAGAGAGAGAGAGTTTTACATATATATATACACACACGAAATGATACTTTTAACCCTTTATGTACGGGGTGTAACTCTTTATGTATGGGGTGTAATTTTCATTGCATAAAGTAAAAATCGAAAATCAGCTTCTCTAAAATTAAAAAACTTTTAAATTTGACATATACGATTTTAGAATTTAGATTTTATGCTTTAAAATTATATTCTGTTTGCATTAATAGTCTCTCTGTTCATATTTTTTTATTAAGTGTCATATAAATTTGACATGTAACATTATTTTATTAGACAAATTAAACACATGTGGCAAACTTATGTAGGACTTCACAAAATATATGGACATAGGGGCTATTGGTGCAAATAGAATATAATTTCAGGAGATAAAATCTAAATTATAAATTTTAGAATGTAAAATTCAAAAATCCTTAAACTTCATTTACTGCACATTTGTCAGCGTATTGAATATGGTCTTTTTGTCTATATTTACGAGAAACGTGACCATTAAGAGTCAATTAAATCAAAAATCCTTTTAATGTATGAAAGTAATTAAAATGTGTCACTTTAATTTAGAAAATGATTTTGCGAATCTTTAATTCTTTTTTATTCCCTCTCCTTTTACTAACCATTCTCCTGTGTTCTCCCTTGCCCACATTATTGACTTCTTTCATTCACTTTTTGTCGATATTATCGACTCCTTTACTATTGCGAGCTTCTCTCTTTTCCTGCTAAACAACCTCCCCCCTAAACAACAGTAAACCCTAAATAGCATGCACACAAGTAATGTTATAGACAACAATTTTTATAATAAATTTCATACCTGTTAACTTGACAGATTATTATTGATTCTCATATGAGCCTACCATTGACACTACTTTATTATTCACCATTAACAACTTGCCACTTCAGATAGATGTGAAATTTATTTTTGATTTTGGCATGCTTTAAACTTAATGCTAAATGACTTTCAATGATTTTAAATTAATGAAAAAATAAATAATTCATTTAATTGTGAAAAGTGATATAAATTTAAAGTTTGGAAAACAAAGCGAAGATATTGAACAAAAAAAACCCTAACCATACTAGATTTAGGATTGCCGAGGAGAGAGAAATTCAAACCCAAGAAGAAGATCTTACCAAGCTATCTAAACTGGGGCTTGGATGGTGATGAGCTATGGTGTTAGGACACACAAACTAGGGTTATAAGTGGAAATTTGACCTCAAATCCCTTCAACTTGAGAAACAAAAATTCTTCCTTGGCAATGGCTCGTTAAATCTTTGACCATTATCTAGGTTGATCAAATTGGATTTCCTCATAGTTTTGGAAAACTATGGCGTCAATGAAAGCAAATATATGTTAATTAGATTTAGATCTAGTAGCACTATGCAATTACTATTTGTTGTGAGATGTAAAAGTTAAGATGGTTGAAAAGTAAAACGTAATAAAAAGGTAATTTTTATTTTTTTTTTTTATTTTTTTTTTTTTTATAATTTTACAGTTTCAACTTTTACGACTCACAACCAAGGACTGAACTACCCATTAGACTAGGGGGGCAATGGCCCCCTCTAATTTTTTTTTTTAATATTATTATATATATGTGTACTAATTTTAGTAATTTTGTTATACAAAATTACATTTTATTTCACTTTAACAATACCATTAATTATTTTAATAGTAATGCTATACTCACAAACTTTTTTATAACATTTTTACAAACCGTTTTGGTAGCAAATTCTTATTGGATCGAATATGAGCACACCATTCACATAATTTTTGTACTTACCAGTAACCGCTTATCACATCAGTAATTTATAAAAAAACTTGTAGCTCTAGCATTTTCCTCATTTTAGTAATGATAAAAAAAAAAATTATATATCTAAAATCTAAAACAAAATATACAAGCCAAAAAAAAAAAAATACTAGTAAAACTAAAAAAAAAATTAAGCTCAGTTAACTAATTTTATCCAAAATAAATAACTCTGCCCTTTAAAAAATTATATACAAAAATAATTTTGTTCTTACTCATACAAAAAAAAAAAAAATTCTTAGCAGCTAAGTAACAGAATCAGAGGTTAAAACCGTTGCACACAACCAATAATAAAACTACCCCCTTAACTCAAAATTCTGACTCCATCTCTACTTACAACCAAGTGATAATTGTATGGTGCAATAACGTTACCTATTGCATCAGATGCAATTCTACGTCAATGGTTCTATAGTGTGTTATGTACTTTTTTTTTTTTTTTTTTTTTTTGAGAAGCAAACTGAATCAACTATTATTAATATGTAAGGTTAGCCAGCTTCGGCTAAAAGTAGAGGCAAAATGTGGGAGGGAACCTCCTCCATCCAAACCACTAAACCGTTAACATGTCTAGTAAGGCTATGAGCTACAAAATTCTTTTTTCTTTTAACATGAGAAATTTTAAAATTGTGAAAAGAGTCTACATATATTTTAATCTCCTTAATGAGATTACCATAGGAAGCTAAGGACTGCTCCTCCGCTTGAATTGCTCTTGTAATGATCTCCGAATCTCTCTCCAATATTATCGAGTTAAGATTAAGATCTCTTGCAAGCATGATGGCTCTTCTTGCAGCTGCTGCCTCCACGTCTGCCACCGTCTGAGGGAGAGGAATTTTCTCTGTTAGTGATGTGAGCACCCCACCCACATTGTCTCAAATCACAGCCCCTAAGCCTACATTGTTGGAATCCCGGAACACTACCCCATCGTAATTTATCTTCTAGAAAGGAGCTTGTGGAGGAGACTAGGTCGCTGCTATGTGGAGAGTGGCCTACTCAGTCGTTGGCTTCACTGGTTGCATCTGGTTGTAGTCAAGCAACTGTTGTCGAGCACAGGTAACGATCTGACTGAGCGAAGCGGCTGAAAGGCCAACCCTGATCTAGTTTCTCCAATGCCACAACTGCCAAACGATCATGGTGAACAAATCCAAATCGAGTCCAGCCTCTTCAACATGCAGTATGAGCTTTTGGAAGTCATCCCAACGGACTCTGTTCCTGAGGCTCTAACCCGTATTAGCATCCCTGACCTCGTTCAAACACGGACATAGCCACAAGGCATGTACCACATCCTCTGAATGTGATTTACAATGATCACAAATATCTTCCTGTAGCACCTGCCGTTTGACTAAGTTTGTTTTAACAGGGATGGCATTTTTTGCAGCCCTTCACATGAAGTTTTGGACTTTTGGTAGTACCAAGAGACCCCAAATGATCTTCCATAACTTCTGTGATGGGGCAAGATTATTGTTAAGAGGGTTCGAATTTTCCTTTTCCTTTGATAGTAGATTATATCCTGATTTAACTGTGTAAGTACCAGATTGTGTATGACGCCAAATCAATCTATCTCTAGCTAAAACATCACCAAGTGAAATGCCCTGAATCAGCTGAACCTCTTCAGGCTTGAACAAAGCTTGTAGTAAGTCCACATCCTAATTTCACGTTTGGGCATTGATCAAGGAGCTTACCCTCACTTCTGGAAATTCAATCCCCATCAGATTACTGACCCTTGGTGTAGATATAGAGGGTAGCCAAGCATCACCCCAAATGCTAATATCTTTCCCATTACCCACCCTCCAACGCCCTCCTTTTTTCAAGACCTCCCTACCCTTCAATATGGTACGCCAAGCATATGACCCTTTGGTTGAATCTGGTGCCTCCAAGATAGAACAATTCGGGAAAAATTTTGCTTTGAAAATTTGATAGAAGAGTGAATTTTCATTGTGAAGAAGCCGCCAGGCATGTTTAGCTAGGAGAGCATCATTAAACATAGCCAAGTCTTTGAAACCCATGCCCCCCTCATTTTTCGGCTTACACATAGTGCTCCACTTTACCCAATGGATCTTCCGTCTATCTCCTCTTTGACCCCACCAAAATTTTCTAATAAGACCCTCAATTTCATCACACAATCCCATTGGTAATTTGAAACAAGTCATAGTGTAAGTGAGAATGGCTTGGACAACGGCTTTAATGAGGATTTCCCTCTGGGATTGAGAGAGCAATTTTTCCCCCCACCCTTGGAGCTTTTTCCATACTCTCTCCTTGATATATTCAAAACTAGCCTTTTTCCTTCTCCTAATCAAAGAGGGCAGCCCCAAATACTTCTCATAACTTCGAATTTCAGGAACTCCTAGGACATTCTTGATGTATTGCTTGCTCTCCGGAGTGGTGGACTTGCTAAAGAAAATGGTGGTTTTGCCTTTATTTATGTGCTGCCCCGAATATTTGCTATATGTATCCAACAGTTCCAAGACTTTGTCACATTCCTGAGGAGTAGATCTACAAAATAACAAGTTATCATCTGCAAAGAAAAGACGGGTTAGTTTAGGGCCATTTTTGCAAAGTGGGTAGCCATGTAGTTCTCCTTGGCTGACTGCTTGTGAAATGAGACCATGTAGACCCTCAGTGCATAACAAGAATAGGAAAGGAGAGAGGGGATCTCCTTGCCTAATTCCTTGGGTTGGCTTGATCATGCCTTTGGGCTCGCCATTCACCAATATGGAATAGGATACTGTTTTTACACCCACCATCATCAATTGGATCCACCTTTCTGTAAAATCCATCCGTCTCATTACTGCTTTCAAGAAAGACCATTCCACTCTATCGTACGCCTTACTCATGTCTAACTTCACTGCCATGTATCCCTCCTTCTTAGATTTGTGCTTCTGCATACTATGTAGACTCTCAAAAACAACCAAAATATTATTAGAGATAAGACGACTCTTTGTAAAGGAACTTCAATGTTCCGTTATGAGAGTAGGTAATACTTTCTTCATCCTATTAGCCAATACTTTAGAAAAAATCTTATATAGTATGTTACAAAGGCTTATAGGTCTAAATTCAAAAAATAACTCCGGGTTTTTTACTTTGGGGACTAGGGATATGAAAGTATGATTCAAATGACATGGGAACGTGGCTGTATTAAGGAATTGTAAGACGGTGGTTGTTACCTCATCACCAACCAGTGGCCAAAAGTGTTGGAAAAAAATTGGAGGCATTCCATCCGAGCCCGCTGCCTTGAGAGGGGCCATCTGCTTCACTGCTTCATGTACTTCCCAAACCTTAAAATCAGCTGATAGCTTTTCATTCATTTGTGCACTAACCCGAGTTTCAATAGTCAGCAAAACTTCTTCAGGAAACATGGGATTAGCTGAGGTGAAAAGTTCTTTGTAATATTGGATAATGATGTCTGCCACTTCCTCATTATTTGCACTCCATTGCCCATTTGGATTTCTAAGCTTATGTTTGTAATTTTTTGGGTACTTGTTGGTTGCTTTACTATGAAAAAATCGTGTGTTACGGTCTCCTTGTACTGTCCATTGAATTTTGGAATGTTGTAGCCACATTTGGTTCTCTCTATCCAAGAGAATTTCAATTTCACTCTTCAGTTCCCTCACCCGAGTGTTTAGCCCCGACTCCATTGCAATCCTTTCGGCCTCAGCTAGTTGTCTTCTCTTTTTTTCCAATTCATTCCTCACATTACCGAACTTCCCATGGCTCCACTTAGTGAGTTCGACACCACACTTCTCAATTTTTCCAAGTATCCGATTATTGAAAAAATTAGATTCACTAGACAGCCACACGGCTTCAACTGTATCAGAGCAACCTTTGTCGGACAGTCACATCTCCTCAAATCTAAAAATTTTCTTCTTTCGAGTCACCTCCAAATCTGTGAGAGTGATCAAGAGTGGTCGGTGATCTGATGAATCCGAGTGAAGGTGGTGAACTTGTGCCCCTGCAAATCTTGTGAACAACTCATAATTGGCTAGCCCCCGATCAAGTCTTTCCCATACCGAATGCCCTGTTGCATAATGCTTACTCCATGTAAATTGAGGTCCTACAAAGCCAAGATCAAGAAACCCACATTCATCAACCACATCTCGGAAAAGCTGCATTTGGGATTGTGATCTCATGCTTCCTCCATGCTTTTCATTGCTCCTCAAAATCTCGTTAAAATCACCTACACAAAGCCAAGGGAGGTTAAAACGGGAGTTAATTGTCTTAACTTCGCCCAAGCTTCATGCCTCAAATGTGTTATCGGTTCCCCATAAAAACATGTAAATCTCTATGCATCCTCCTTTCCTTTGTTGATAATTGAGTCAATATGATTTTTGGAGAAAGTCTCCACTGTGACATCAATTGAGTTTTTCCAAAACAACGCTAAACCTCCTCCCCTATTTTCTTGTGGAACAATAAACACCAGATCAAATTCTAATTTCCGTTTTATATCTTTTAGCCTTACTTCATCTGACTATGTCTCGGCTAAAAACATGACAGATGGATCTTTTGCTCGAAAAAAAACACCAAGCTCCTTCTCTATACGTAGGTTTCCAAGCCCACGACAGTTCCATACTAAGCAACTCATTGCTCCTAGCGAGGTTGAGCATCAGCCTTCACCATTTGAATAGAAAATTCGGATTCATTCGTCAAAACCTGTTTCTTGTTGCAAGGTAAATCAGAATGATCATCAATTGTTGAGAAGTGTCGTTTGCATGGACCTGAGAACATTGCTTGAGTTGTTTGCTGCGTGAAGTTGCCTCTGTCCAACGACTCCAACCTAGTCCACGTGCACCTTTTTTTTTTTTGATTCCCTAGCAATTTCATGCTCCTCACGTGACTTAGGGTTTTGGGTGAATGCATTGGCGTTAGGGTTTGTATGTGCCACCTCCCTTCCTTGATTGCTATTGTTGCAATTAACTGGATCATTAATTGGATTTATTCCAATCTGTGCCGTTGGGAGTAATAAGCTCTTATCATCAGATTTTTTGGGATCATTAATCCCAATAATATTTGATTTTAGTTGGTTCGGGTTTAGTGGAGAATTAATAGGGTCTTGAAATTTAATTCCCCTGTAGCCGTTTTCTGAATAATGAGGAGCATTTATATTTACGGTTATTCAACTTAAATGAGCATTCACTTCTTTGTCCGCTGGTTCCAGATTTTGCACCACCGTGGACTCCTCCCTGACACGTGTATCAGCATTGATTTCTCCGCCTTCCTCCGATCTGGCTTCTATTGGCTATGATTTTGGGGTTGTGCGTTTCTGACTGTAAAAACCCGGGATGGCCACCACACTTCGTTTTGATGGGAAGAACGGTGGAGCACGTAATGATGGCCTAAATTGTTTTTGTGTTTCTACTAAACTACCTTCTCTATCTAGCCAAATCTCACTATCACAATCTGAGTGATCCATTCTACCACACCAATAGCAAATATTGGGAAGACGCTCGTATTTGAAAGTTACCCAAGATTTTTTGCCATTCTCCATAGACACCACTCTACCACGACAAAGGGGTAAGGATATATCCATCTCCACTCGAATCCTCATAAATTTATCCCTTTCCGTTTTAGCTGGATCGTTTGAGTGAATCACTTGACCAACAACTTTACAGATTTTCTCGACCACCTTAACATTCATGAACTTATAGGGGAGTCCATGCACCTGAACCTAGAATCGGGTCTTCTCAAATTTTAGTTCTTCCAAGGCCATGCTCTTATCGTATTTCTGCATGATTACCAAGTGCTTATCAAACCACCATGGTTCGGCATTAAGGACCTTTTCTACTTCAGTTTCGTTTTCAAAAATGAACAGGATCACATGATCTCCCAGGTTTTTAATCTTGAATCCACTTCTTGAACGCCACAATGGAGTGAACGTTCTCGCAATGGCCTCAATGTTAAGAGCCCTTTTCATAAGAAACTTAGCTACGATGATATGTTCTTTCGAGTTGAATTCCTCTTCTAATCGACATCCTGGTCCTTCTCTCTTCGATAGTGATAATTTCATCCAACTCTGTGATAATTCCTCCATTATCTAAACTTGTTCTAGGCAGTTGAAAAATTAAAGAAAGAAAATAAGTGTTTCCCTATTCCCTTGAACAAAACCCAACTAGCCACTGAACTAGCACTAACCGAACTAACACTATTAGTGCGTGGAGAACAAAAAACCTTCGTAGAAGGTACGGCTATTCTATTGCCTAAGAAGCGTGTGGGGACCTTTCTTAGTTACAGTGAAATTCCTTAGAATTTAAACTTTTTTTTTTTTTTTGATAAGCCTTATAATTTGAACCTATAGGGATAGTTATGTACTTGAATCGTAAAGAAAGATTGTAAAGTTATTGACCCTTTTTTAAGTGGCATTATTATTATTATTATGCCATGTGGCATCCAATTTGACATCTAGTTGGCTAACTATATTATTTTACTCTTTGCATTTGTCATTTCAGAATTTTTTTCATCCACTATTTAATGCTTAGTACCTTTTTGACGCACGAACAAAATGTTAAAAACTAAAATGATTCTGTGGTCAATTTGTAGCTTTCTTTTATTGTTTAATATCATGCCTGTTAACCAAAAAAAAAAAAAAAGACTAAAATGATATATTTGAAAGGTAATAAACCATTTTGAAATATAGGACAAAAGTTGAGAAAAAAAATAATGATTAGGCCAAGAAAAGATAATTTGAATGATTAAATTAGAAACTATTTAAAATGACATAATTATTCATAGACTCTTTATGAGTAGGGTTATAAATAAACTAAACTTATTTATATTTGTTTGTTTAGCTAACAAGTTAAATTTAAATCAAATTTAAGCTCGAATACTAAAAGCTTGTTTAGAATCAGTTTTAATTTTTAACTTTTAGTTTTTATATACAGTTTTTAAAGTCTTTATTTTTTCCCACATTTTCTCTTTTTTTTTTAATATTTTCTAAGGTATAATTATATTTCAGCACATTTTCAGTAAAATTTTTTCAATAAAAAAATAAATAAACTGTTTTCAAATTGATACCTAGATAAGTCAAGCTCAAATATATAAATATGTTCATGAATGAATTTGTGAAAATAATGCTCCATTCATTTTATATATAAGAAAATTATATTTAAATTTTTAATATTCAAATAGACTTGTTTTTCATTCTTAAAAAAAAAAAAAAAGAAAAAGAAAAAAAGAAAAAAAAAAGGACTTGTTTACAAATTTTTGTCATCAGTAATAACACGTGATGTGTCCCACTAGACATCTTTTCTCGGATGTGGTCCGCCCAATGCCCATGACTCTGTATCATACTTCGCCTGTTGAAGCAAAGAAAATTTGATCAGATTCCTTCACGTGCCGTATAGGCAAAGGCCAGGCTTACCGTGACATGCCTGATCTCTGATCTCTTTTTTTGAAGAATGTGCCAGCCTAATCTCATTGACTCTTTACTTGGCTCAAATTTTCGCGTACACACTCCGTACATCATATCATATTTTCAACGGCTCAGATTCACCTAAAATTTATCAGTTTGCCAGTAGTAAGATAGAGGTGGTGGTCACAACTTGTGGTCACAGCACAGGTGTGGGCCAGGTCTGGATCAGAGCTGTACATATTATTGTCTTTACTTTTCAAGTTTTAATGCGCATATTCATTACCTTTCTCTTCTTTTCAAGTAAATACTGATACACGTGTTCTGAAATTACTCATACGGTCGTATGCCACCCCACGTTTCCCTCCACCAAATTTGTTTGGAGGGCGATAAAGTGATATGGAATTAAACAATAGCTTTTAGGTTTTTTTTTTGGAAATATATGTAGGGTAAAATTGTGTAAAAAGTAAAATTGAAAATATATGTTTAAATTTGCAAACCAAACAAGATTTGAAACTTTTGTTTGTTAAAGTCAATTGTTGAGAAATTGTAAGTGATAAAAAAAGGTAAATGATTTAGGTGGATTTATACCTTTATCGATTATAATTTACTATGTAGTAAGTTATAATAAAAATTGTATAAATAATTGTAATTTAAACATTATCTTTCTTAAAAGAGCAGAAAATGTAACTCATACTTTTTTTTTTTAATAAGACGTAACGCATACCCGATAGTGAAGATCAAAGACATAATTATGTGTACTGAAGTCCTAAAGATGTACCAAAAGAAAATGTAGGTTTGTACCCATATATATAATCACTCTTTCTCTCTCACTGATCTCTATGAATATTTTCGTAGGTCTCGATATGACCCTTCCAAGCATTAGTCACTCCCTTTGCCATCATCAGCTCAGCGACTACAATTTGATTGGGTGGCGCATTTAGTTGCCAGATCCCCATAATGAGGACCCATTTGGCCCAATCAGGTACGTACACCTCAGCAGAAATCCAAGGTAGAAATATACTGCTTAAGTAAATTTGTCGGTCACTATTTTTATGCTTTTTCAGCGACAAAGATTACTAGTACTTGGATGAATTGAACGGTATCGGAATCGAATTTCAATTCCTTTTTCCAGATTGTGATCTTGCTTTGTTTTGTTTTATGTATGATTAGAGTACTTTGCATTGATGGGTAAACACAATTTACCGATTAATGGCCCAAGATATTCCTTCTTTGGGTTTGGAGCAAATGTAAATGGGCCCAAAAAACAGAGAATACAAATTGGTCTACACTCTAGAGAACGTTAACCCATGAGTACAATTTGGAGTTGGAATTCTATTTGTACAGCCAATGGGCTTACCCTTGGCGATGGATCAACAACTTGCATAGCGGCTAATGCCATATTCCGTTTCTTTTGAATTTGGATTCAAACCATTTTTGGGACCTATCAAAAAAACCCCAAAAAAAAAAAAAGGGAAAAATTAGACTGACTTTCAACGTGGTTTTTTGTTATCACACTCACCTTCCTTCAAGTTTAGAATAAAACACACATGACATACATTTCCTAAAATACGAACTATTTACACTAACTCTCTTGGATTGTTGAAAGGGTTTTCCAAATTTTCTATCAGAGGGTAAAATAAGAAATTCAAGATTTTTCAAAGTCATTTTGTAATCATTCAGGAGAAGTTGGTGTAAATAGTTTCCTAAAATATGAAGATTGGTTTTGTTGATGGTCTGCAAAATACTCATGTTGTGAATAAAAGTTCATAACACCGAGATATAACATGTGTAGCTCATACTATTTTGCTCAATTAATTGTAACTAAAATCCTCCAACGCACAAGCATCGCATAAATACTAATAAAAAATTTAGAAGGTTTCTGAGAATTCAAGTTGAAAAACAAATCGGATGGAACATAAAGTATAGGAAAAGAAGTTGATCCAAAGCTTGTGATTAACTGGTTAACAACCCAAGGTGTACTGGCACTGAATATTTTTGTTCTGGTTTGTGATTGCATGAATCTGATAGTTTATGACTGGGTCGTTCATCCACATAGTATACTATGAAACCAATGAATATACAAATAGATTAGTGAAGAGGGGCATGAATTGGAAGCAGTACGGCAGGGCCTCCTGTTGGCATGGGAATTGGGGTACAAATTTATCCAGCTTGAGATTGATTCTGTGACAGTATTATCCTGGTTAATTGACACAAATTCTAATTTTACTCTTGATGTGTTTCCTTTAATTTGTTATTGCAAGAGCCTTATGGAGTGGGCATGGGAGGTTCAGGTGCGCCATATATACTGTGAAGCAAATGAATGCGTAGATGCTCTAGTGAAATGGGAAAACCACCAACAACATCTTTTGACTATCTACAACACCTGTCCCAGTTTTGTATACCAGTGTTTTGTAAGGGATTTGGCAGGCCTCAGGAGTAGTAGACTATGTTCCCAAAGGCTAGATATTGCTATTGTATAAACTTCTGTTATAATTAAATAAGACTTCCCGTTTCTATCAAAAAAAGAAAAAAGAAAAAAGAAAAAAAAAAAAGAGGGGCATGAGCAGACAAATAGAGTGGAAGAATTGGACAAATGTCCATCTTTTGTGTATAATTGTTTTGTTGGGATCTTATGAAATTGGGACCCTCAGGGAATGTTCCAGGATTGCCATGTAAAGATAGAAGATCAGCAGCAAAACTAGAGTGTTAGAGCAATTGCATTAGTCCGGCCAAATTTTTCCGTGTATTTTACACTAAAAAGTTAAAAACCTACTTTTTCTATTTTACATTGCCACATTTTCAAAGTAATCACATAAGTTTATCTATTTTACAATCCCCTTTATTTAAATAATATATATATATATATATTTTTTTTTTTTAATTTTTAATTATTATTTTATATTTTTATTGTCCCTATCTTTTTATCTTTTCTTTTGTACTTATCTTTTTTTCTTTGTCCTTATCTCATCTCTCAGACCAATCTTTGTCCTTCTTCTACTTCTTTCTCACCTCCCTCCACAAGCATCTTCTTCTTCTTTTTCCTCTTATGGTCAAATCATTTATCCACCACAAGCACCAATCTCCACCACAAGAACCAAAAGAATCAAAAGCCACAAGAATTAAACCCACAAGCACCACAAGAATGAAAACCCACAAGCAAAGACTCCAGTTGAGCCACAAGCATCGATCTTCGTTGCCAGCATCGATCCATAAGCATCAGAACTCATTCCCGTCGACCCACAAGCACCAATTTCTGCTGCCAACACCAATCCACAAGCATCTAGACCCATTTTCGTCGACCCACGAACTCTAATCTAGCGCCACCAGCACCGATCCACCGATCCACAAGCGACCAACACTAGCACCGATTTGTCTCTTTGTTGGTTTGTCCGCGTGGGTGTGTTTGTGTATCTCCGTGTTGATTTTTTTATGTCTATATGGATGTGTTTGTGTGTATCTGAGGAAAAAGAAGATGAGGAGAGGAGAAGTCAGTTCGTTTTGCATGGAGAAGAGAGAGAAAATAAGGTGTGAAATGTAAAATTAATAAAATAATAGTATATACAGCTACAGTAACCGTGCATATATGCACAGTTACTGTAGCAAATGTCTAAATGTACAAAATTTTAGAATGACTGATGTGGAAGATTTTTGAAGCAAAATGTGTAAAATTTGTTACTTTTTGTATGTTGCAAAGTTTACATCCACTGATGTGGATGCTCTTAAAGAAAAGAAGAAGACCAAAACGACTTGTAGTTTGGTATTGAGACATAAAACAACTAGTAGTTTATAATAGTTAGTAAGTGACAAAATTAATTAGGCTAGAGGACATGTGTCCCTAATCTTTTTTTTTTTTTCCTTTCTTTTTTGCGTAAACGAAGGATATAGTTGATAAACAAAAATATTACAAGAACAACGTGAATACAGTACATAGAACAACTCCAAAACATTAAACTAGTCTGAAACAAGAAATACACATTCCGTACAAACCTATTATCAAAAACCACAAACCAACCCGATGAGAGGTAATAGCTGGAACCAAAACAAAACACCAGACAACTGGACTATTATTGACCACAACGACTCTGGGATGAAACAAAACCCATGGAGTCCCAATATAGACATTGCCACAAAAGGTGGGGCATGTATCATACAAAACTTCCTTCTCAGACTGAGAAGCACCCCTCTTTGCTCGTAAGTCTGCACAACTATTTGCCGCTCTCTACACGTGCTCAACACGTGCCTCCCATCCCCTGTTGAGGAGACACTTGCAATCCAAAATCAAGTTAGAAAACTCCATAGGGTAAACCTCATTAGTATTCAACCATTTAGAAGCAAGAAGAGAATCTGTTTGAAGACAATCTGTTTGAAGACAAACTTGGCGGTGATCGTTGTCCCATGCTCGAAGCAACGCTTCCCTAACACCCCAAAGTTCTGCCATGGTATTGTTGGTGATTCCCAGGTGCAAGGAGAATCCCCACAACCATTTGCTAGTGGCAAAATGTGCCATGCTACCCACGTTGGACATACTGGGGTTACCTTTTGAGCTTCCATCTGTATTGATAGTAACATAAGGTAGAGGAGCCGGGCTCCACCTAGTGAATTTAGTTAAAGACGGGGATGAGTGCCCCGTCGGAATGGCACTGAGGAAGAAAAACTCCGTGGCATGTGCATAGCATTTTGTTTTAAAGTATGATGTGGTATGAGCTTCCTTGTAAAGATCAAAGAATTTCGACCTAACTAGATAGCCCAAATGGTAAAAGTGAATATAATGTTCCATGGGATATAGCAAGAGGGTGAAGTAAGTTTGGAATTATTTTTACACCAATCATGAAGCTCAAGCCGAAAGAAGTCAGAAATAAGGAAGTGTGATGGAATGGAGGATCAAATGTGTCGTGCAAAGTGACAATCACGAAGAACGTGAATTGGCATTTCAATATCAGTGCAACGGGGACACAATCGTTCATTCAAGGCAGCATGAGGGAAGATGACAGATTTGGTAGGAATGCGATGGTGAGCACACTTCCAAACAAATTTTAGGAGGTATCTTTAACTTCCAAATCTAAGAACATGTTTCCATTGTCCTCCGTGCTCCACCATTAGATAGTGGCAAAAGAGAATGGTAAGCAGATTTTACTGAGCAAATACCAGCGTGATGGTCCCAGACACGGTCATCAGCGAGAGACAGTGTGACCGTGTGGATTGAGAACAAGGGATGGGCAGTGGTTGAGCATAGATATATTGGGTTATTGTCGGTGGCAAGACCATACTATGTGGTGTAAAATCCCATTGGTGATTTGTCATTAATCATTCTAGCAACCGCAAACTCATATTCATGTGGAAGAAGCGGGCTGTGAATGAGACCTCGGTTTGGTCCAGGGGAAGCCAATGGTCCATCCAAAAATTTATGCTATGGTCATTGCAAATAACCCACCGCAGGCCACCTCGCAAGAGGTCCCGCCCCCTCAATAGAGCCTTCTACGAGTGAGATCCAGTATGTGAAGTGGTCTGTATGAAATCAAATGTTCGATAATGTTTTTGAGAAAGAAAGTTGGCTAATAGAGTATGCGGGTTCCTCCATACCCGCCATGCCTGATTCATAAGAAAGGCATCATTAGTAGATTGCCAAAGACCTTAGGCTTGGTAAGTGTCTCCCAACTAATGAGCTGCACATGTCGTTTTGTTGGCGTGTCGCCCCATAAAAAGTTTCGTATGGATTTATCTATATTGCTCGTAATACTTCTAGGAAGAGCAGTTGTTTGCATTTGATAATAGGTGAGGGGAGAAAGAATGGATTTAATAAACGTTATCCTACCCGCCTGTGAAAGAAGTTTAGATTGCCAGACTCGAATGCGGGAGTGGATTTTGTCAAGTAAGGGCCGAAATGCAGTTGTTGATTTCCGTTTAGTTAGAAGGGGCATGCCTAGGTATTTACCGAGGTCTTGAACAATAGGCTTGTTAGTGAGTGAGGCCATACTACGCTGGATCTCCGAAGATGTGTCCCTAATCTATTGGATCGTTAGAAAATCTGTTAGAGCTGAGTGTTTGGGACCATTCTGTTAGAGTTTGCATTCTAATCTTTGTATAAATATCTTGATTCCCTTGTAATCCATTTAGTTAATCAATAATACAAAATCCTTTCTTTGGATTCCCAAATATTCTCTCTAAGAGTTGCTTGCCTTTCATGCTAATCTTGTATGTTTGCTCTTATAAATATAATGAATAATATCATTTTGTAACTGCCCCCTTGGCTCCACCAAAAATTTCACATATGACTTATATATGTTAATTGTTAAGCACACTCTGCCCCTCCGACAGAAAAAGGAAAACAAAAAATGAAACTCCACACTTGACTTGAAACCAGATACCAAAAAGAGAGAAAAAAAGTTGCTTCGTACATTGCAAACTCTATATCATGCCAAACATGTCCCATGTTTTTTTGCTCTATCCCAAATTTACTCTTATCATTACTCAGCTCACAACACTTTTTCTAGCTAATCACCTTTTTATTTTTTAAACTTTCTCACTGCACTTCAACTTCAAGGCTTAAATTAGTGGGTCATATAATTTACCCATAATAATAATAATAATAATAACCAAAACAACTTATGTCCTTATACTTATAGGGTAGAAAAAAAAAACTTTCTTTTTTCAAATTTGATTGTTATTAATAATGAATTGATTATTTGGTTCATTTATTTTGATGATATGAAGTAAAGAATTGATTACTTTAATTGTTATTTATCTTGATTAATAATTCTTTGTTTATTTTGTTATAAAGATTAATATTTTTAAGTTAATTTTATCTTTTAGTTTAGTTTTTTAAATCTTGCTCTCCCTAGACTGAATTTCTGGCTCCACTACTGCTAAATATAATGCCTTTTGTTTTCAATTAAATGCTAAAATATGGAAGTTATATTAAAAAAAAAAAGTAACAAGAAACAAAGAATGTGGCAGGGGCTAAAGTAAGAAACATTGGAAGTCACAAAATTATAAGCAGATATAAATTTTTTTCTTTTACGATATAAAAGACCATTTTATTGAAATAAAAAGAAATTAGTGGTTCAAAGATTGAAGTTCAAAATAAATTAGAAGCTTTTGAGATAAGTCATTGTATAAAAAATTTACTCTATCCATTTAAAAGTTCAAACTTTCATCGGTTGGGCTCAACGCATTGAAAGTGAGTTTAGGTTTATATGTGAGGTTGAAGAAGAGTGTAAGAATAAGGTTAAATCTTAGTTAAGTGATAAAATTACTCTCATTTTTTAAGATCAACTAATAAAGCTCTTGAAGTAAGTATTAATATATCTGGTAAAATTGTTCAATTTGGGTAGGTCTAATTACTAAGTGAATCTCAATGGTTTAAATTGTGTCATACATAATAGTCAACGTGGAAAACAAAGAATTCTTTTATTCAGGACAGGTTCAGGCTGATGAATATCTTATCAAGCACAAACTCCAGCCAGAAGTTTGAAGATTCGATAAGCATGGGCTCTAGTGGACGAGAAGGCGCATGCAGCTAGCACATCCACATATTACTGTTTTTTGTCCTAATAAATTCAGTGCCGTTGAATTGTCTCTTTTCAAGTGTCAACTCCAGCCAGAGTCGTGTTCAAGATTTGATATTCATGGACACCAGTGGACAAAAGGGCAACCACATGCGAATCTATACCTATGCTGACTCCGTTCCAAATGATTTCCAGTGTCAATAATTCTTACTGGTATATAGCAGAACCAATATTTATGCATAAAAGTTTCTCAAAAAAAAAAAAAAAAATTTATGCATAAAAGCCCAAGAGTTTTTATCTTTCACATTTTTCTTTTAAATTTAGCTTATTGTGTATTTAATTTTCAGTTTTATTGAGTTATAGTTAGTGGTTGCACGAATTGGTACATGTATTAGAATAGACTTGTTGCCACAACTAACTAAAGTTTTAACTTATTCTCAAAAAAAAAAAAAAAAAAAAAAAAAAAAAAAAAAAAAAGTTTTAACTATAAAGATGCAATGATTTTTCAGTTACTCACCTGAAGTATTGAGAAAGTATTTTTTGATTAGTGTTAATAATGCGTGATTTTTTTTTTTAAATTTCTAAAAATTGTATTATAACTAATAAAGAATTATTTAGATATTTATTTATTGTGCTGCCTTCAATCACATGATGAATAATATCATTTTGTAAATAATTTTTAATAAAATTAGTATTTTCTAAAAATAAATAGAGATTGAGTTAATGTGAATTCCTCGTGATAATAGAGAGCCATTATAAACTTATATATAGTCGCTATGCAACAATTCTGTCTGGAATGCTATAATTTTAAGTACATAAACCTTTTAGGGGAATGTACAAAAAAAGAAAAAAATTACATTTATTATTCAAATAAATACTTGAAAATTATGAAACACTTGATATCATAGATGGGGTTTTGTTTGACATAATATTGAAAATGCAAAATATAGGATTTTGTTTATTCTTCTACACAAATTACTTGGGTATAAATAAAATTTTTTGAATAGTATCAAAGCAATTATAACACTGAGTCAAAAATAAAACTTTCAAGTTTGACTTAGAAAACCACCGCACACTTTTGGTGCGATGGTCACTCTATAAGTATAAGTGCTTGTAGGGTGTGGAGAGACAAAGGCCGGAGTTCAAGTCTCTAGGAGAAAATTTCATATACATATACATTTGGATTATGTTAGAATAGAAATTCAATCTTGTATATAAAAAAAAAAAAAAAAAAACTTTGACCCTGAAGAACACATGCAGTTAAGAAATCAGCAGAGGATTTCTTCTATGACCTTCACCTTCAGTTTGGAATTTGAAAAAGCATACAGTTTGTCACCTCTAGCAATGAATGTGACCCCTTTTGCGAATTTCCATTCTATCAAGAGAATTGCCTTTGATTCACCATAATTTTATTTGCAAGGAGTGGCGAAGTCAGGAAATATTTTCAGGGGGTCCAAGGTAAACACAAAAAAAAATTTATATATAAAAAAATGACTAAAAAAAATCTTAATTTCATAAATTAACTTTAAGTTAAAAAGGTTGCTTTTACGCTCAAGCCACTAATATCAATTAAACAAACAACTAACAAATTACTATTATCAAATTATAATAAATTTAATTTAAGTACTAAACTACTCAGCCATGCTAAGGACCTACAGCTACGGTACTCTATTCTAGTCCTAGATCCATACTCCATAGTTACTTTAGTTTTTAAGATTGGAATTGTTGTATATATTTTTTGTCAAAAATATTAGGGGGGGACCACGATGATTAAGTTCTTCCTATTTTTTAATTTTTTAATTTTTTAATTTCATTTTAGTACTATTATTAAGAGAGTTTTTCAAAACTCAGGGGGGGCCCTTGGCTCCGCCTGTGCCTGCAAGACCCAGATGGATAACATGGTTGGCTTCCCTTTCATATATAACCTAATCCAACCAAACAAATATGTATTATGAAATCACATTGATTCTGACTTCAAGCATTAGATTGTCTGTCTTAGTTAAGAGGAGTTATGGAAAGAGCAGGTTCAAAATTGCAATCAATTTTCAAATCCTGCTGCAGCTGCATGAGTCCTTTGTGATGAAGCCGAAAATAGTATCACCAGTGAGTCACACGTTCCTCGTACGATCAAACGGCACCTGCACAACGAAAAGGAAGAACCTAGCAGAGAGTACCGGTGTGGTACCGGCCAAACACCCTCCGAAGGTCAAGTTAGAACTATTCTCACTGCTCTAGAGTGCTAGAGAGGGTAAATTATGCGTACCTAAGTTTGTGAGGATGCTTGGGCTTTTATACTAGTAGAAGGTTGACCTCTTTACCTTGGAGTAGAAGGTTGACCTCTTTACCTTGGAGTAGAAGTCCTTTCCTTATAGGAGTCCTTTTGAGCGTATTTTACGGGATCTTTTCCTTATGGGGATCCTTTAAATATTATCTAGCGTGGGAAGCAAGTAAACTTGTGCCCGGTCCGTCAGCCTCAATTTTCCTCCGTCACCTTTGTTATACCGTCAGCATTTGAGCCGTCAACCACGGAGTCAGCTGATCCTATTACCGTCAGCATAAGCACCGTCTACTACGCCCAAAGAAAAAGTATTAATCCGTCGGCTTTATGTCCGTGTGGTTTAAGCTCTCCTTTTATCCTCATCAGTTTGTTGCCCCCTACTCTACATGTTCGACGAGTAAGACCGTCAGCATGTGGAGTTAGAAGATGATTAGAGAAAAATCAAATATGAACGACTCCTCGATCTTCGAGCTATTAAATGCAAGGTCACGTGGCATTCAGTCGTTGGCCTCGTTTCTGGGCGCGGGCGTCGCCTCGTCTTCCGTGCGTTTTCTCTCCTGTATAAATACCACGCCCCTTGACTCATTTCATTATTTCAACCTCGCTGGTTTTTTAAGAGAGAATCCGTCACCCTTACCTCCAATTTGATCCGTCAGCTGTTATCAACATCGTCACTTTCAAGGTCGTTCCATCCATTCAAGATCTGCTTCACCTGTAAGTTCTTCTTTCCTTCCCTTCGCTTTTTTCTCCCTTTTTTATTTTTGTTCTGAAAAAACAAAGTCAGTCTAGGAACTTAGAGCATATCCGTCACTTGTAGGTAGTCAGATGTCGAGTGACGCGTCGAATGATCAGTCGTCAGTCCGCGATGGAGTGGGCTACGACGAATTCTTTGGCTCAGGTCAAGAGTCCGACGGCTTTTCTGAATCGTCAGGAAAGGAAACGTCAGCCCAGTCCCTTAGTATTGATGTAGACGGCCAAGTTGAGGAAGTTAGGGATAAAATGTTAAGTGAGGTTGAGGTCGAGAGGAGAGACGAGGAAATTTGTGTTGACGGGAACGGGGATGAAGGCGACGAGGAGTCGGATAGTGACGGGAGTAGGGACGAGGGTAACGAGGTTAGTAGTGACGGAAATGAGGATGAAGGTGACGACGAGTCCTGTGATGGAACTTCAGGGAGTTCTGGAGGTAACCGTCCCTTCATCCTCTCGGAGGAGTGGGCCGTCAATAAATTCCTTCCAAAGATGAGCAACAGAGTTTTTAACGAGTTGCGTACCCGTTTCCAAATCCCAGACCACATTCCTATCCGTCTCCCTCGAAAAAATGAGAAGTGTTATACAGGGAGGACTGCTGATGTGGGGATGTACGATGCCATGTTTGCTGCTGGCCTTAGATTACCACTGACGGCTTTACACCGTCAGCTAGCGGATTTCTTGGGATTGTCCGTCAGCCAAATTGCTCCGAATGCCTGGAAGATTTTTATTGGTGCTGAGATCCTTTGGGGTCGCTTAAGTGGGGGGAACCGTCAGCTTTCGCTAGACGAGTTCTTTTATTGCTACAGACCCCAGCATAAAGTATCTGCCAAGGGGACCTACCATTTTGCTCCACGTGAGAAGAGCTTAAGATTAGTGTTTGATATGCCAGACTCCAATAGAAATTGGAAGAATAGATTTTTCTTTGTTAAAGGGACGGATTGGGTGTGCCGTCCAGGTGAGTGGGATACACTGCCTGACGGTTATTTTGATAACACTTGGGCCTATATTAGGGAGTCAGGTTGCCCCCTTGTCCTTCTTCTTACCGTCTCTTTTCATTTATCAGGGAGTTTTCTTGAGTCTGTCTCCTTTAACACCGTCTATTCCCTTTTATTTCAGCTAGCGCTCGCCCGGAGATATCTGACGAACAAAGGGAATTTATCCGTCGGATACTTGGCATACCGCTTGAGCAACGGAAGTGTAGGGACTTAATCACCCTAGACACTCTCCATTTGTATTGTGGGGGTCCAGAGCCGACGGTTGAAGCTCGGAAGTTGGAAGAATTTTCTCGTAAACGTAAGTCGAAGCCTTACATGACCCGTCGGTTTATTTCTTTCGTCGGCTATTACTGATCCATCAATTTATTTTGTGTAGAGATGGAAGCTGCGAAGCAAAGGGTGAGGGCCGCTGCAGCCCGTAAGAAGGAGGAGGAGAAAGCTAAGGGAAAAGAAGGAGCGTCAACCCCTCATTCCTCTTTGAAGAGTTCAGTTAAGAGGAAGACTGACGGAAAGGACGATCCTCCTTCTAAGAAGGTAGCTGTCAGTGCTGGGGATGTGCCTTCCACGAAGTCGCCTCCCAAGTCTGGTCACGGTGCTGGGAAAGGAGTGATGACCTCTTCCGGTCCCGTCATTGAGGGACCCCGTTGCTTGCTGACCCACAAGGATTATGCTGTTGAGGGGGTAGAATCCCTCATAAAACAGACGGATCTGGACCCTTGTGCTCAGCTAGGGACGGAAGACCTGGGGGCGTCAGCTTTCTTTGACATAGCACGGGTATGCTTTTTACTTTGATTAATTTAATGTTTGCCTTGCTTTATGGCTGACGGTTTTACTTCCTTCAGGCCTTGGTTCGTGTAAAAGCACTTCAAGACCGGTGCGTGGCCAAAGAAGGCGTCGTTTCTCGGGTTAGGAGGCATAACGCCAATCTGATGGATCAGCAAGCGCAATATAAGGAGGCCGTCCGTCTCTTAAACTCAGAGCTGAAGGATGTAAAGGAGAAGTTGGGGGAGGCTGAGGGTCAGCAGAAGAAGCTTGAGGAGGAGGTTTCATCCTTACGTGCACAAGTAGAGACGGCTGGGACTGACGCGGTCCAAAAATTCAAGACAACCCAGTCATTTATTGATTCCTGCGCTGATTATTACGGCACAGGTTTCGACGATTGTCTGAAGCAGGTAGCGTCAGCTTATCCAGAGTTGGATCTATCCGGAATTACCATGGATGCCTCCGTGCCGATGACTCCTGCTCGTGAAACTGTTGCTGACAAAGGTGACGGACCCCTTAGTTTGGACTCTTTGCTTAATGATGCCGGAGTTATTTTGGCTCAGCCAGCCGTCACTATCCCTGCCGAGTCTTCAGATGCGGCGCAAATTGCCAAGGATAAAGCTGACAGGGTCTCCAAGGATGTTCCTGCCACTTAACCCTGGCTTTTCTATTGTAATTTTTGAACAATGTTTTTAAATGCCCTTCCGTTTATTGGGCTTTTTACTTGTAACTCTATCTTCCCCTTTTTATGGCACTTGGAATCCGTTGCTTCGAACACGTATGTTGATTCTAATTTCTTATGGTCCCATTTATTTGACGAGATTGTTACCTTTCGATTTTTTAGCCCCCTTTTTTTGTCATTTGAACGGGCTTTGTTGGTTTGAGAACCACGTTTGTAAGTAGGGTCTTACTTTTTCGTTAGACCGTCATCTATTGGACCGTCTGTATTATAGGTCCGTTAGTTCTAGGACTTGGTCCATACGATGATATTTTCATCTATTTGATCGTCAGCTTTTTAGCCTCCGTTAGTCCCTTAGCCTTGATGTCTTTGACATCCTTTTTGGCCCGTCAGCTTTTTAAGCCTTTGGTGTATCTAATCACCTTCATTAGTCCTTTGTTTTTTAGGACCTCGTCCATATGATGATTGTTTCGTCTTTTGGACCGTCGGCTTTTTAGATTTCCCGGACCGTCGGCCTTAGCCTTGATGTCCTTGACATCCTTTTTGGTCCGTCAGCTTTTTAAGCCCTGGTGTATTTAACACCTTCACTAGTCCTTTGTTTTTTAGGACCTTGTCCATACGATGATTGTTTCATCCTTGGGACCGTCGGCTTTTTAGATTTCCCGGACCGGCTGCCTTAGCCTTGATGTCCTTGACATCTTTTTGGTCCGTCAGCTTTTTAAGCCCTGGTGTATTTAACACCTTCACTAGTCCTTTGTTTTTTAGGACCTTGTCCATACGATGATTGTTTCATCTTTGGGACCGTCGACTTTTTAGATTTCCTGGACCGTCGGCCTTAGCCTTGATGTCCTTGACATCTTTTTGGTCCGTATGTTAGTAGACCGTAGAAACAAAATACACTTTAGTAATTTCCGAAAAACTCCTCTTATTGCCATGCATTCAAATAAAAGTAATAAAAACCAAGCCCCTTGGGCTAAAAAAGAAGAATTGTTGCAAAAGATTAAAGTAAATGATAGTTCTGAGGAGTGAGACTAAAGTCTTGCTGGAATGTAAAATAAAAAATTGAACTTCGTGCTGTCGCTCCTACTGGTAGTATCTTCGTAGGTGCTCGGTGTTCCACGGGTGCGGCAGTTTCTTTCCTTCCAATGTCTCTAGATGGTATGTGCCTTTCCTTTGCCACGACGTAACTCTGTAGGGTCCTTCCCAATTGGGGCCGAGTTTCCCTTGGGTAGGGTCCCTAGCGGCGCCCATGACCTTTCTAAGAACAAGGTCTCCAACCTGGAAGTCCCTGTGTCGAACCCGAGAGTTGTAGTGTTTAGCCATACGGTCCTGGTACCGAGCGAGCCTTTGTTCTGCTATTGCCCTGATTTCGTCTATTAGGTCCAACTGTAGCCGCATAGCCTCGTCATTTTTGTTTTCATCGTGGTTGTGCACCCTGTAGCTTGTGAGCCCAACTTCTGCTGGAATGACCGCTTCGCCTCCATACGTTAGTCGGAATGGTGTTTCTCCTGTGGGTGTCCTTGCTGTCGTCCTGTAAGCCCATAATATGCTTGGCAATTCATCGGGCCATATACCCTTTGCCCCCTCGAGCCGAGTCTTGATAATCTTGAGCAAGGATCGGTTCGTTACTTCAACTTGGCCATTAGCTTGAGGGTGGGCGGGGGAGGAATAGTGGTTCTTTATTCCTAGTTGCGAGCAGAAATCTCGAAAGGGGTCGTTGTCGAATTGCCGTCCGTTGTCCGAGACGAAGACTCTAGGAATTCCAAATCTGCATATGATGCATCTCCAAACAAAGCTTCGTACGTTTTTCTCCGTGATTGTGGCCAAAGCTTCAGCTTCTACCCATTTTGTGAAATAGTCGATGCCTACCACCAGGAACTTTAGCTGTCGTGCTGCTGTAGGGAAGGGTCCCATAATATCTAAGCCCCATTGTGCGAACGGCCATGGGGCCGTCATTGGGGTCAGCTCTTCGGTTGGTTGCCTAATAATGTTGCTGAACCTTTGGCACTTGTCGCAGGCCCTGACGTAGGCTTCGGCGTCCTTCTGCATGGTGGGCCAATAGTACCCTGCCCGCACAAGCTTGTGTATCAACGATCTGGACCCTGAGTGATTTCCGCAGATTCCTTCATGTACCTCTCTCATGACGTAGTCAGCTTCTTCCATATCCAAGCATCTTAAATATGGTCGGGAGAAACCTCTTTTGTAAAGGACGTCTTTTATCAGGACGAACCTTGCTGCCTGGACCTTGAGTCTCCTTGCGGCTTCTTTCTCGTCTGGTAAGACCCCGTTTTTCAAGTATGAAATTAACGGCGTCGCCCAGCTTCTGTCGGAGCATATTTCCTGCATGTTGCTGAGGTTTATTAGCGGAGAAAGCTGTATGAAGGAGAGTACATTACCAGGGATGACCATTTGTTCTGCTGAGGCGGCTTTCGCGAGGCGGTCGGCTCGCTCGTTTTCTTCTCTAGGAATTTGGACAACTTTAGCTTCTAGGTCATCCACTCTCGCCTTTACTTCACCAAGGTACTTCTTCATCTTTTCGCCCTTGCACTCATAGTCTCCATTTATTTGGTTAGTGATGACCTGTGAATCGCAGTAGATGACTACCCTCGCGGCTCCTGCCGCTTTGGCGAGGTCGAGCCCTGCTATCAGAGCCTCATACTCTGATTCATTGTTAGTGGCAGGGAAATCAAGACGGACCATACATTCAATGGTGTCTCCTTCGGGCGATAATAGCACAATGCCGGCCCCTGCGGCTTGTCTGTTAGATGACCCGTCCGTATATATGCTCCATTGAGGGGACTCTGCTGCCCCCTTGTCTTCATCATGAGTGAACTCAGCTATAAAGTCGGCGACGACCTGTCCTTTGATGGCAGTCCGTGGGCGGTATTGAATATCAAATTCGCTCAGTTCTATGGCCCATAATGCCAATCGTCCCGCGGCCTCGGGACTGCTCATTGCTCGCCTTAAAGGCTTGTCAGTCAGGACGTTCACCGTATGGGCCTGGAAGTACGGCTTGAGTTTGCGGGCTGCCGTAACCAATGCAAAGGCAAGTTTTTCCATGGGCGGGTATCTTTCTTCGGCCCCATGAAGCGCTCGGCTTGCGTAGTACACGGGCTTTTGCACTTTCTCTTCTTCTCTGATCAAGGCTGCGCTAACCGCCGCGGGGGAGACGGCTAGATAGAGAAAAAGCTCCTCTCCTGGCTGCGACGGGCTTAGTAATGGTGGGGAGGAAAGGTAAGCCTTCAGTTCTTCGAACGCTTGCTGGCATTCGTCAGTCCACTCGAAGGATTTCTTCAATGTTCGGAAGAAGGGTAAACACTTGTCCGTAGCCCTTGACACGAACCTGTTTAGTGCCGCTATCTTTCCGTTGAGGCTTTGTACCTCCTTCACGTTTCTTGGTGGTGCCATATCCAGGATGGCCTGGATCTTGTCCGGATTTGCTTCAATGCCCCTCTGAGACACCATGAATCCTAAGAATTTTCCTGCCGTTACTCCAAAGGCACACTTTCCTGGATTGAGCTTCATATTGTAGGAGCGAAGTGTGTCGAACGTTTCTTTGAGATCTCCTAGATGATCTTCCTCCCTTCGGCTTTTCACCAACATGTCGTCCACATAGACTTGGACATTCCTCCCAATCTGCTGCGCGAACATTTTGTTCATGAGTCTCTGGTACGTTGCGCCTGCGTTTTTTAGGCCGAAGGGCATCACCTTGTAACAGAAGAGGCCTTGGCTGGTTACGAACGACGTTTTCTCTTGGTCGGCTTCATGCATTCGGATTTGGTTGTACCCCGAGAAGGCGTCCATAAAGCTCAGCAGCTGGTGTTGAGCCGTGGAGTCTACTAGGATATCGACCCTCGGGAGGGGGTAGCTATCCTTGGGGCAGGCCTTATTGAGATCGGTGAAGTCCACGCACATCCGCCATTTCCCGCTTGCCTTCTTGACCATCACCACATTTGCTAACCAGTCGGGATAGTATACTTCTCTAATAAAACTTGCTTCCCGTAACTTTCTGACTTCTTCTGCTATGGCTCGGTCTCGCTCGGGGGCAAACACTCTCTTCTTCTGTCTGATAGGTGGAAAGGCGGGCGATGCGTTCAACCTATGCACCATGACTGAAGGATCTATTCCTGGCATATCTTCATGATCCCACGCGAATACGTCCTGATTGCGTCTGAGGAAGGTTATGAGCTCCTGACGGATCGTGGTGTTAGCGAGCGTTCCAATTTTGGTCGTTCGACTAGGATCGGAATTGTCAAGGGGTATCTCTTCCAACTTCTCGACCGGCTCTGTTACCGTCCGGCGCTCTTCTATGCTTAAAGCCTGAACCTGATCCTCCATTTCCATCATGGCTATGTAGCATTCGCGTGCGGCCATCTGACTCCCGCGCAGTTCGCCTACTCCGTAATCAGTCGGGAACTTGATCATTAGGTGATAGGTGGAAGTTACTGCCTTCCATGAGTTGAGCGTGGGTCGCCCGAGGATAGCGTTGTAGCTGATGAGCAATCGACCACCAAGAATGTCACGTCCCTGGCTATTTGTTGAGGATAATCGCCTACAATGACGGATAATGTGACTGCGCCTAATGGGAATACCCGGCTCCCGCCGAAGCCAACAAGCGGGGCGTTGGTTGGGATCAACCGCTCTCTGTCGATCCTCATCTGCTGGAACGCTGTATAGTATAGAATATCCGCTGAACTGCCATTGTCGACCAGCACCCGGTGCATGTTGTAGTCCCCCACACGCAGGCTGACGACGAGCGCATCGTCATGTGGATGGTGAAGGCGTCGCGCGTCTTCCTCTGAGAATCCGATTATGGGACCTTCTCTCCGTGCTATCTTCGGCACGACTCCAGTCAGCTGAACATTTTGTACCATCCGAAGATAGGTCTTGCGGGCTTTCTTGGATGACCCGGCGGCAGCCGTTCCTCCTACGATCATCCTGATATCCCCGATCGGAGGCCTCGGTCGCTCATTGTCCCGTCGGGGGTGCTGGTCTTGTGCGGGGGGATCCGCTCTCTCCTTGCTAACAAATCTCTGCAGCTTTCCTTATCTGATAAGGGCCTCAATCTGCTGCTTGAGGTCATAGCAATCAGCCGTGTCGTGGCCGTGGTCGCGGTAGAAACGACAATACTTATCCCTGGAACGTTTGTTGGGGTCGCTCTTCAGTTTTCCTGGGAACGTTAGAGCCTCTTCGTCCTTGATTTGCATAAGGACTTGATCCACCGGGGCTGTTAGCGGAGTGAAGCTCGTGAACCTTCCCCCCATTGGTCTAGGGCGTCTTTCTTCCCTCCGGTCTCCTGTTCTTGTCTTCTTGCGGCCTTGGTCCTGCCGATTGTCTTCCTGTCGTTCTCTTTTCCTGGGCTTCTCTTCCCGAGCTAATAGGGCATCTTCAGCGTTCATATACTTCGTGGCGCAGTAAAGAACTTCCGACATGGTCTTAGGGTCGTTTTTGTATAGGGAAAACAAAAACTTTCCCTTCTTCAAGCCATTCGTGAATGCCGCAACAAGGATCTTATCGTCGGCTTCGTCGACTGAGAGTGCCTCTTTGTTGAAGCGGGAGATGTAAGCCCTTAAAGTTTCATCTTCTCGCTGTTTCATGCTCATCAAGCACGCTGTAGACTTCTTGTATCGATGGCCTCCAATGAAGTGTGCGGTAAACTGAGCGCTGAGCTCTTTGAAGGTGCCGATGGAGTTTGGTGCCAGTCGGCTGAACCAAATTCTCGCTGCGCCCTTCAGTGTTGTAGGGAAGGCCCTACACATGATGGCGTCCGCTACTCCTTGAAGGTGCATTAGGGTCTTGAAGGTCTCCAGGTGGTCCAGCGGGTCCTTGACCCCGTCATAACTGTCTATCTGTGGCATGCGGAATTTGCTTGGTAAAGGGTAGGAGTTGACGGTGGCGGTGAACGGCGAGTCAGTTCGGTTGACAAGGTCGTCCAGGTCGCTTGATACTCGTCCCTTGAGAGCATTCATCATAACCTCCATTTGTTCCTTCATGGCCTGCATCTCCGCGATAACAAGTGGCGGAGCAATCTCTGCGAGGGAGGGGATGCTCGTGTTCTGCCGTTCTGGTTTGCTCGGGGCGTTGCTGGCCTGGGGGCCTTCCTGATTTCTCCTGTCGGCGCTAGTTCCCTCTTGATCTGCTCCTTGGTTGTTGGGGGCTGCATTCTTCTGTCTCAGTTGCTCTTCTAGGTCGTGATTTTGTTTGGTGAGGCGCTCTACGGCAGCGGCGAGTGTCCTCACCTGTCTTTCAAGAGCAGTCGTAGGGGCTTCTTCTTCTTGAGCGTCGTTGGTAGTCGCCATTGAGCGAGTGAGTACCATGTAACTCTTTTGTCTAGGAAGCGAGAACGTGCTACGTTCCCCACAGACGGCGCCAACTGATGAAGCCGAAAATAGTATCACCAGTGAGTCACACGTTCCTCGTACGATCAAACGGCACCTGCACAACGAAAAGGAAGAACCTAGCAGAGAGTACCGGTGTGGTACCGGCCAAACACCCTCCGAAGGTCAAGTTAGAACTATTCTCACTGCTCTAGAGTGCTAGAGAGGGTAAATTATGCGTACCTCAGTTTGTGAGGATGCTTGGGCTTTTATACTAGTAGAAGGTTGACCTCTTTACCTTGGAGTAGAAGTCCTTTCCTTATAGGAGTCCTTTTGAGCGTATTTTACGGGATCTTTTCCTTATGGGGATCCTTTAAATATTATCTAGCGTGGGAAGCAAGTAAACTTGTGCCCGGTCCGTCAGCCTCAATTTTCCTCCGTCACCTTTGTTATACCGTCAGCATTTGAGCCGTCAACCACGGAGTCAGTTGATCCTATGACCGTCAGCATAAGCACCGTCTACTACGCCCAAAGAAAAAGTATTAATCCGTCGGCTTTATGTCCGTGTGGTTTAAGCTCTCCTTTTATCCTCATCACTTTGCATGCCATAAATGATCCTACGAAAATCTTAGAACAAAATGAGAGGTAGCTAACCTAACTTCTAGCTAGCACTTCAAAGTCTTCAAGAGACAATGGACCCTCTGTAAATAAATAGAATCTATAAATATTGAAGTTGTAATCATAATGTAATGTCATGTGTTCTGTGTAAATTGTCTATACCGTCCTTTGCTTAACAAGTGTCCAACAACTACATGTGATAGGAGGGTCCATTGATGGGCTTGAAATTAACAATCTCAATTCTCCAGCTCACGTCGACCATTACATTTTATGCATGAATGGCCTATTTGTGATGGTACAAAAATGTTTAATAAGGTCAATTTAATTGGCTCTGCCAGCCCTGAGATGCAGTGCGTTTACATTGGAAGAAAGAAAGGGCCACTGCATTTCAAGCTGAATGCTGAATTGTACAATGTCATGTGTACATCACTGTATTCATTATTGTCCCATTCCCACAGATGTACAAGTTCTTTACTCAGTTATCAGAACTTGGACAGCCATACATATCGACCAAGTGCACAGATATATTCATTCATTTAATATTTAAAATTTATCCACAATAAATTCATGTGAATTGGCTGTTCTCACTAATTCATCAAGTGGCACGCACTTTTTCCCCCTTTAATAAACAATTGAAAATTCACGTAAAATGAATAAGAGTTTATACCATTTTTAAACTAGCTACATCAGAAGTTTTTAATATTGTCAATTAAATCTCAAACTTATGAGACAATTTTAATTAAAAACCTTTCTCCATTTCCATTATTTTGGGGAGTAATGGAGTAGCAAAAAGAAAAAAACCGTTGTTAAAACTCTGCGTTCATGTAGTTAATAACCAATTTCAATTTTTTAGCATAAAGATTCATTTTCACTTTCTCATTCTAAACCAAACTCTTTCTATACCATTTGTATATATATATATATATATATATATATATATATATATTTTTTTTTTTACAGATATACCATTTATATTTAATGAATGCCAAATTGGTTTACAAACAAACCCTAAGTGAAACGAATAGTTTTATTGATGGTTTTTCACTTTTATTTGTTATTTTACTATCCAAAAATATTGAGATGAACGGAAGTTTCAAACTGAAATGATTTTACTTTAATTGAGAAAACAAAAAACTTATGGCCTAACCTGACACTACAAAATGCGGGGGCCTTGGGCCGCGTTTTTTAAGCCGTGGCTATAAAAAACGCGGCCCAAGATAGACTGAAGCACGTTTTATAAAAACGGGGCTTAAAAAAATCTTAAAGTCGCGTTTTTTAAGCGGGGCTATAGAAGGGTTCTTAGGCCACGTTTTTTTGAGCTAAAAACGCGGCCTAAGGACCTCCGTATTTTATTTTTTGGCAAACTTTTTTTTTTTTTTTTTCCTTAACTGTGGCCGCATTTTAAAAATGCGGCTCTAGCAGGTCCTTAGGCAGCGTTTTTTAAGCGGGGCCATAGAAGGGTTCTTAGGCCACGTTTTTTTGAGCTAAAAACGTGGCCTAAGGACCTCCGTATTTTATTTTTTGGCAAACTTTTGTTTTTTTTTTTTCCTTAACTGTGGCCGCATTTTAAAAATACGGCTCTAGCAGGTCCTATGGCCGCACTTTTTAAACGCGGCCTAAAGGTCTGGTCTTAGGCCGCGTTTTAAACGTGGCCTAAGGTTAAACCTTGGGCTGCGTTTAAAACGCGGCCCAAGACCACAACCTTAGGCCACGTTTAAAACGCGGCCTAAGACTAGACCCTTAGGCCGCGTTTTAAACGGGGCTATAGGACCTGGTCTTGGGCCGCGGTTAAAAAGTACGGCCATAGGACCACTAGTCCTATAGTCAAAGGTTTTAGGCCACATAAGAAAGCGCGGCCTAAAAAAACGCGGCTATAGGCTATAGCCACGTTTTTTTGACATATAGCCGCATTTTAAAAACGCGGCCATAGAACCTTTTTTTTATAGTGTGAACTATGGTGTAATCTTCAAATCTTTTAATTTCATGATTGAAATGAATGTAAACCAAATGAGAGAAACAAGGACAATTTTACTAATTGAGCACACTCGCACTTTATCATGCTGATGTTATTTTAAGGATAAAATAAATGTACTAAACTCTGATGATATTTTGAGGAAGGGAAAAATTTGGGTCTAGTGTTCATTGGACCATCATGATGGTGACGCATGACGAGTCTAATGCATCAAAACACTGGACCCTAGCCAAATACTTGAAGTAAAAGAAGACATTGCTCATGCATTGTGCTATTATGAGCCACATTGTGCCAAACCTGTATATTGGGGGCAACACTTGCAAAGTTTGGGTCCAATGTTTATTGGACCATATGGTGACCCCTGATGGGTCCAGTGCACTGAAGCACTGGACTAAGTCAAGTCATTTGAAAAAAAGAAGGAATTGGCCATGTACTAGTGTAAATCACACTTGTGACTTGCGCCAAACCTAAATATTTACACCATTCATGTTGAACTAGGCATCTATGTGCAAGACCTGCAAAATTTGGGTCCAATGTACAATGGACTAGTCTTAGGGGTGACCCGTGATGAGTCTAGTGTTCACTGGACCATCATGATGGTGACGCGTGACAAGTTTAATGCATTGAGACACTGGACCCTAGCCAAATACTTGAAGTAAAAGAAGACATTTCTCATGCATTGTGTTATTGTGAGCCACATTGTGCCAAACCTGCATATTGGGGGCAAGACTTACAAAGTTTGGGTCCAATGTTTATTGGACCATATGGTGACCCGTGATGGGTCCAGTGCACTGAAGTACTGGATCAGTAAGTCAAGTCCTTTGAAAAAAAGAAGGAACTAGCCATGTATTGGTGTAAATCACACTTGTGACTTGTGCCCAACCTAAATATTTACACCGTTCATGTTGAACTAGGCCTCTATGTGCAAGACTTGCAAAATTTGGGTCCAATGTACAATGGACCAGTCTTGGGGGTGACACGTGATGAGTCTAGTATATTAAAGCATTGGATCCAAGTCGAAGTACTTTGAGGAAAAAAAGAAAAAAAGAAAAAAGAAGGAACTCTTCATGTGTTACTGTCAATATATATATATATATATACACACATGTATATGGGTCCCAAGTGTTGGCCATTCATGTCATATGAAGCCACCGATGCATTTATCTTCTTAAGTCAAACAAAGCAATCAGAATCAACCCATTCGTCACATTAAACTTTTCATTTACCACATGATATGCTTTTTCGTTGTCAAAATTTATCAATACAAAATATCTTTTTCGGACAGATTTGATTCTTAAGCCTTAACATATATGTTGGACTCATTCATAATGACCCCTGAAAAAAGGGGGAAAAATAGGTAAATACTTTTAATTTTAAAATTATGTAACAAAATACTTTTCTTTTCAAACTATTTAGCAAAATGTTCATGTTTTTGGAATTCGATTTTAACAAAATTGAGTTACATGTGGAACTCGACAATAATTTTTTGCCATTTAAATTTTTCTGAAAATTTAAGTGAATTTGATATTACTAATGTCGAGTTTTACTTAAAAATACACATAGAACTCGATTTTGAGGATATCGAGTTCTCAAAATCGAGTTTTACACAGAACTCGATTTTGTTAAAATCGAGTTCTAAAATAGGAGCATTTTACTAAATAGTTTGGAAAGAGTGGTGTTTTACTACATAGTTTTAAAATTAAGGGTATTTACCCATTTTGCCGATGTAGAAAAAATACCATCCACATTTACTCTTATATCTAAAAAAATTAGTTTAGTCACAATTGAATCTCCTTGTAGTTGTTAATAAAATTAAAAACAACCCAGTAGATGCCTGATGTGAGACTTATCACATAGTCAATTAACATCCAATAAATCTAGGTTTGGGGGCATCACATTCATATAATTTTTTTTATTTTTTGGTGTGGGTAGGGGAAGGAAACTGCTCTTCTTCTCCTTTGCAAGCATAATTTCTACTTATTTGTGTCTTGTCTTACTTCTCTTCCCCCTGCAAACATAATTCTATAAGTTGGACTTTCTTTTTAAAATAATAAACAATAGCTCTTTCCTAATTATATATGTCATATCTGTGATTTTATAACCTTGTCTACAAAATATATTTTCTTTCTTTCTTATCAATTATATATTTTTTCAAATTCTTTTTACAATTTGTACTTTTTTTAGAATGACATGTGAAGCAACTTGTCAAGGGGACTGGGAGTGTGCATAGATTTATCTGTTGCATTTCATACAAATTTCAACAAAGAGAGTGTCATTTCTTGAAACATTTGAAGGTGTCATTTTGTGAAATCTTATGGGATGTTAGTGTAATTTGGCCAAAGAAAAATAACCACAGTCCACCATCAAATAATCTATATATATATATATATATATATTCACACACACTCTTCATCCCCTGCTTCTAGTTTAAAAAAATCTAAAAGCTTTGATAAATCTATTTTTGAATTATTTGAAGTTAAAAGATTTGTCGGGAAACCCAATCCCATGTCTTTTACAAAAAATTGGTATTCAAAACCTACCTCTCCTGATATCCGATCTAAATATATTTAAAGCCAAGACTTAGAGAAAATCCAATTAGATTTTAAATTGGACCAATTTGTGCCACGTCTCATTTAATTTTTTAATTTTTGTGACAAGTGAGTTATTGAGTCCAAAAACTGAAGAATCCAAATCTAATTAGATTTTAAATCATATTCATATATATATATATATATGATTTAGAATCTATGGCTTAAAAAAATGTGTAAGTTGTAATCTTACACTAGGTGTAATTTGAATTCGTATATGTACTATATAATTATGATTGTTTTTAAATGCACTCGTGCATATGCATAAAGTTATAAACTAGTTATTATTAATAACACCATTTATTTGAGGAAAGCCATACTAAAATTCAAATGGGATAGATTTTTGGGTGTTTAGGGGAAAATTGTTTTAAAAAAAAAAATTTAAATGATTGGTGATCAAATTAAAATAATTTATGTTTTTTAGGAATAGTGTTGAATTGACATTTTTTTTATTCGTTGAATTACTGAAATCAGCACTTAAGCTTACGGGAGTTGAACATCACGTTTGAAACTGGAGTTCAACTATAATTTCATATTAAATTTTGGCACCCTTAAAATAGTTTACTCAATTGCCGAATTCTTCCTACATAGTCCCACAAAATTGGCAATTCAACTGCCAATTTCTTCTTTAGTTCCCACCAATCCTGACAGCTTAACACAATTACACCCTCACCCTTTTCTTTTTTTTTTTTTTTTTTTTTTTTTTTTTTTTTTTGCAAATAGGCAATTTACATGATGCACTCTCAGTAATCATCTTTGATTTATTCAATTGGCAGGATTTTTGTGATTCCAAAGAATCACCTTAAAAGAAGCGATGTTAGGTTATTAGTGTTAGCCCATTCTGATGATGCACGAAGATCGTTAGTGAGTTGTTGGCTTCAAATCATGGTAATGGGCACTTGTAGAATAAGGACACAAGGATGAAACAGAAGGTACTGGTGTGGTATCGGCCAAAAACCCTTTGAAGATCAAGTTAGTGAATGAAAAATCTCTGAGAACTCTATGGTGAGAGCGCTAGGAATTTTCTGCGAACTTGAGGAAAGAGGAGGTCTGGTGTTTATATAGTGGCAAGTAGTGAACCAAGATCCCATGAAAGTAGGGATTTTTCCTTGTAGAGGAGATATGATATTAGGGTTTATGAGATTCTAGGGTGTCTTTCCATATGAGGAAGATATGGGAGTGTGATAGGGTCTTTGTGCGTGATATGCAAGATATTTCCATATATGAGTATGCGTGTGGATCAAGTGAGGCCACGTAGGATCCATCAACTTTACTCTTCGTCAGTTTAAGGTCTACCGTCGCTTAATGATTCCTCGTCGGTTTGGGGTGATGAGCCCGTCGATTTTCAATGGTGTGTCATCATCATTGTTGTCATTTTTGGTCCTCCGTTAGTTTCTATAAGGCCAATGGCCTTATGGGTGTCATCAGCTTCCACAGATATTTGTTTAAAAGTCTTAATTTTTTTGCCAAAAATACCCCTATTAGTTGCCCCCTACTCCGTGGTTTTGTCGGATGTAGCTGACGGCCCTCGGAGTAATAAGGGTATTTATGGTCATTAATTGAATGTTTCTTTGAAGAGTGCCATTAAATGGCATAGGTAGCCCTTGGTTTAAATGCTAGGTGACATGTGGCACTTGTTGGTTGGCCTCATTTCTAATTAGAAGTGTCGCTTCGTATACCGCGCCCCTTCGCTCTATAAATAGTTCCTCTTCTTCTAGTTATTTTCTTTGCTTTGTTTTTCATTTCTTGAGAGCTTTGAGATCTAAGCTATTTCGTCGCTGTGTCGCGCTGTCACTTACAAGCAACCTGTCATTGTGTCACTCTGTCATCTTCGAGGAATCTGTCTCTTCGAGTTGCCGTACACTATTCTCGTAAGTTTCCTTTTTATTTTTTTTTATTTTTTATTTATTTTCCTAGTTGGTCGTCATTTGTTTAGAGACCCATCGAATAGGTTCTTAGAATACCTTCGTTGCTTGTAGGTGAATAGATGTCAGGTGATAGAGAAGTGACAAGTGAAAAGTCGTCATCAGTTCGTGAGGGTGTGGGCTACGATAAGGTCTCTTTGTCAGGACATGAGCCCGTAGAGGATCTAACATAGTCCCCAAAAAGGGAACCGTTTGCTCACTCCCCTATTGAGGAGGAAGAGGCCTGTGAAGATGATGAGGAAGAAAGAGAAGAAAAGGGTGACGAAGGGGAGGAGGAAGGTGACGAGGAGGAAAGTGACCGGGAGGAAGTTGATGAGGAAGGCCGAGTCGAGGGTGATGCGGTAGTAGGCCAAGTAGACGGTAGTGCCCATAGGCCCTTTATCCTTCCTCTGATATGGACGGTAAATGATTTTTACCTGACCATGGCCGAGAATGTCTTCAACACCCTTAATGACCATTACCAAATTCCTGAGAACATTCCCCTCCGTCTGCCAAGGAAGTTTGAAAGGTGTTACTCGGGGAGGACAACGGACATTGGCATGTATGATGCCATGTTCACTGCAGGGTTGAGATTGCATCATTGACTTGCCACCTATCTTGGTCTGTCCGTCAGCCAACTTGCCCCTAACGCATGGAGGATATTCATTGGTGCCGAGGTGATATGGGGTCAATTAAGTGGTGGTAACCATCGCCTCACCCTTGATGAGTTCTTCTACTGCTACAAGCCTTAGTAGATTTCCTCATCGAAGGGCATTTACCATTTTCTGGCAAGGAAGACATCATTTAGGTTGGTGTCGGATATGCCTGACTCTAATAAGAACTAGGAGTGGGATAGTATGCTTGGTGGTTTTGAAAATACCTGGGGCATTGTGAGGGAGTCGGGTGTGTCTAATGTTGTTGGTTTTAGTTATATTGCCTCGTCAGTTTTAGTTATACATCTAATGCGTTTCTTTTTTGTTTTCAGCTCAAATCCGTTCGCAGATTAACGACGAACAAGAGAGCTTTCTTAAACGAGTTTGGGCAATCCCGTTCGAGCAAAGGAAGTGGAAGGATTTGGTCACCCTTGATACTCTCTACGCATTCTGTGGTGGTTTAGAGCTGACACCCATAGCCCAACGGTTGCACGCCTTTTCTCGCCATTGTAAGTTTCTTGTGTCTGCTTACCTTTTAGTCTGCTCCTTTTGGTCCGTCCATTTCTTTTCTAACTCACCTCGTCACCTTTTTTTTTTTTTTTTTTTCCAGAGATGTATGTAGGCAAGCAATGGGCGATGGTGAGGAAGTTTGCTGTTGTAAGGGGAGGCATCGGTGTTGGCCCCCAAGGCGGCCTTAAAAGTTGCCCTAAAAAGAAAAAAAACAATACTAAGGATGACAGTTCATCCAAGACGGTGACAAGCCCATCTATTGGGGATCAGCAGCAAAAATCCCCCCCTTGTCATGGGGCTAGAAAGGGCTTGATGACAGGGAAAGGCCTCATCAGCCCTGGCCCTGTCCAGAGGCTGGTCACCGACAAGGACTATGTCATTGAAATGGTCAATTCGATCATCAAGGAGACAGATCTAGACGCATGTGGTGAGCAAACCTTAGAGGATCTGGGGGCTTCTGGTCTTTATGACTTGTCGAGGGTACGTATTTGTCGGTTTTTTTTTATTTTTTATTTTTTATTTCAGGCAATAGTGCGGATGAGGACCCTTTAGGACAGGTGCGTGGCCAACGAGGGGGTGATCCGACGGTTCCGCAAACGAAAAGAAGTAGAGAATAAGGAGAGGGACTAGTACAAGGAGGCCGTTCGCACTCTTAATATAGAGTTTACGGCCAAGCTTGCCCAGTTGGAGAAGGAGACCTGTTGTTGCGAGGAGTTGGAGAAAACAACTACCAACGTCACAACGAAGTTGGCTGCCCTTTGCGAGTAAATGGACAAGGCCAAAGTTGACACGGTGGCGGCATTCCGGATCTTGTAGCCATTTTTTGACGAATGCGGCATCTACTATGGCGACGAGTTTGAAAATTGTCTAAAACAAGTTGCAGCCCTCTACTTGGATCAAGACTTGTCCTAGGTTGCCATAGACGATACCGTCCCATCAACTCCTGGGGGTACCGACGCCATCAACGATGAGACCGACGACACTGTCCACACTGTTGAGGGGGAGGTGAAGGACCTTAATGCTGAGGTCATCGTCTAACCTGCTCCTGAAGGCCCGGTAGCTCTCGTGGTCCCATCTGTTGTTGATGGCCCATCTACTACGGATGGCTCGTCTATCGAGGATCTGTCTCTCTTCAATGCTCCCTATCCTTTTTTTTTTTCCTCTTCTTTATTTTTATAAGTTTATTTGTAAGACAATGGTAGATGCCCCTTCTTTTGGGCTTTATGTAAAAACATTTACCCTGTTGGGTTTAAATCTACTACTTTTTATCCGTTGCTTATACTTGTTGTTTTATTTTTACTGTGATGGTGGATATGCCCTCGTCATAAGGACTTAATCATGTTTGTGCCTTGGCTAGCCGTCGGTATTTTATTTCATCTATTTGTCCTCCGTCTATCTCGTAGGTAGGACTTTAGTAAAGATTTTGAGACTAGGTACCTGTCGGTATCCTCGGCAATACGTCTAACCCGTAGGTAGGACTTAGTAAAGTTTATGTGACCAGGTACCTGTCGGTATCCTTGGTTGCCCATCCACCTTGTAGGTAGGACTTAGTATAATTTTTGAGACCATGTACCCGTTGGTATCCTTGGTTGTCCGTCCACTTCGTAGGTAAGACTCAGTAAATTTTATGTGACCAGGCACCCATCAGTATCCTTGGTCGTCCGTCCATCCCGTAGGTAGGACTTAGCAAAATTTTTTAGCGATTCTCTAAAGTGTATAGTAGGACAATGTTTCTGATAATCCTTTCAAGTCTTATTAATAATAGTATAGCTTAAAAAAAAAAACTTAATATCCTTAAAACTTCAACATCTTTCAATATCCAACTTTAACATAAATAATAAAAGAAAGTGATAAAATAGGCTGCACTTGTCTACTACTGGTAGTATTTCCTTAAGTGCTCGATGTTCCATGGGTGATGGAGCCTTTGTTCGTTGAGGGTCTCTAGGTAGTAGGTCCCCTTTCTATGGTAGTCGATGATCTTGTAAGGTCCTTCCCAATTGGGGCTCAACTTGCCTTGTGCGGGGTTTCTAGTAGCCATCATCACTTTCCTTAGAATTAGGTCTCTGACCTGAAAATGACGAGGCTTGACTTTAGTGTTGTAGTGTTTTGCCGTCACTCTAACTTCGTCAAGAAGGTCCAATTGTAGGCGCATCTCCTTTTCATTCCTTTCTTCATTATGGTGGGATTTCCGATAGTTGGCCAGTCCAACTTCTGCTGGGACGACGGCTTCACTTTCGAATGCGAGTCTGAAAGGTGTCTCCCCTATAGGTGTATGAGCTATCATATGATATGCCCATTGGACACTAGGTAATTCATTCGGCCATATACCCTTTGCCCCATCTAGCCGAGTCTTGATCATCTTGATCAAGGATCGTTTTATAACCTTAACTTGTCCGTTGGCCTGAGGGTGATCGAGAGAGGAGTAGTGGTTCTTGATCCCTAATTGTTGGCAAAAATATCTGAACCTGTCATTGTCGAATTTCTTTCCATTGTTAGAGACGAAGACCCTGGGGATCCTGAAGTAGCAAATGATACTTTTCTAGACGAAACTTCAGACATTTTTCTTTGCGATAGTGGCCAATGGTTTTGCCTCGACCCATTTGGTGAAGTAGTCGATCCCTACAACAAGGAACTTGAGCTGCCGTATCGCCATAGGGAAGGGTCCTACTATGTCCAACCCCCACTGGGCGAATAGCTAGGGGGCACTCATTGGTGTAAGTTCCTCTGATGGCTGTTGTATGATGTTGCTGAAGCGTTGGCACTTATCACACGCCTTCACGGAGAACTGGGTGTCCTTTTGCATAGTGGGCTAATAGTATCCTGCTCGTATTAGCTTGTGAACTAGCGAGCGTGCCCCCAAGTGGTTCCCACATACTCCTTCATGGACTTATTTCATGACATAGTTTGCCCCTGCAGGGGCTAGGCACCTCTGATATGGACGTGATAAGCTCCTCTTGTAAAGGACATCTCCGATTAGTACGAAACATGACAACTGTACCTTTAACCTACGGGAAGCATTGTGGTCTTTTGGGAGCGTCCCATTCCTGAGATAGGATACGATTGGCATCATCCAGTCGGATCCCATGGGGATCACCTGTACCTCTACCTTGTCAATGGTAGGAGAATATTGGACAAATGATAGTACCTGATTAGTGACGACCATCCACTCTGCAGATGTAGCTTTGGCCAAACGATTCGCTTGTTCGTTCTCCTCCCTTGGGATATGCACACACTTGGCCGAGAGCCCCTCGTTCACCTTTCCTTTGATCATGCTCAGATATTCCCTCATCCGTTCCCCTTTGGCCCCATAGTCACCGTTGATGTGCCTAACAACAACTTGCAAATTGCAGTGTATGACTACTGACAGGACTCCTGCTGCTTTAGCCAGGTTGAGGCCTGAGAGGACCGCTTCATATTCCACTTCATTGTTGGTCGTTGGGAATTGGAGGCGGACTGCACACTTTATTATCTCCTTTTGGTGACCGTAGCTGGACCTTAGCTCCTCCGAACCGTTGGTTGGATGAATCGTCTATCCATATCATCCATGTCGCTAGCCTTTTCTCTTCATCTTCT
Organism: Quercus lobata; assembly: GCF_001633185.2. Taxonomy (NCBI): domain Eukaryota; kingdom Viridiplantae; phylum Streptophyta; class Magnoliopsida; order Fagales; family Fagaceae; genus Quercus; species Quercus lobata. The sequence continues at coordinate 37,703,018 of NC_044911.1, forward strand.
TTCACTATGAACTCGGCAATGAAATCAGCTAAAGCCTGTGCCTTGATTGCGGTTCTGGGTTGACATTGGATTTCAAGCTCGCCGAGTTCTATTGCCCATAGAACTAGTCACCCTGTGGCCTCTGGGTTGTTCATTGCTTTCCGTAGCAGCTTGTCCATTTGGACCACTATGGTGTACGCTTGTAAGTACGGTCTGAGTTTTTGGGTAGTTGTCATCAGTGCGAAGGCCAGCTTCTCCATTGGGGGGATATCTTCCTTTAGCTCCCTGTAGTGCTGGACTAGTGTAGTAGACGGGTAACTGTACATGGTCTTCCTCTCGGATAAGAGTAGAGTTGACGATCGTTGGTTACACAACTAAGTAGAGGGAAAGCTCTTCGCCAAGTTTGGATAGACTGAGTAATGGTGGAGATGCAAGGTACGCCTTCAATTCCTCAAAAGCCTTTTGGCATTCGTTTGTCCATTTGAAAGCCTTCTTTAGTGTCTTGAAGAAGGGTAGACACTTATCCGTTGCCCTGAAGACGAACCTGTTGAGGGCCTCCACCCTACCATTCAGGCTTTGCACCACCTTAATGTTCTTTGGAGGCGTCATCTCCAATATGGCTCAAACTTTTTCGGGATTGGCTTCCACACCGCACTGTGATACCATAAAGCCCAAGAATTTTCCTGACGCAACATCGAACACACATTTACTGGGGTTAAGCTTCATGTTGTAGAGGCGAAGGGTTTCGGACGTTTCTTGAAGGTCATTTAGGTGGCTAATTTCCTTTGCGCTATTTACAAGTATGTTGTCTACGTACACTTCGATGTTCTGCCCAATTTGCTGGGTGAACATCTTGTTCACGAGCCTTTGGTATGTTGCTCCTATGTTCTTCAGTCCAAACGGCATGACTTTGTAACAAAAGAGTCCTTGGCTCGTGATAAATAAGGTTTTCTCCTGGTCCGCTTCATCCAATCTGATTTGGTTGTACCCGGAAAAGGTGTCCATGAAACTCAACAGTTGGTGACCGGCCGTAGAGTCTACGAGGAGGTCAATGCATGAGAGTGGGTAGCTATCCTTGGGGCAGGCCTTGTTCAGGTCGGTGAAATGTACACATATTCTCCACTTGCCATTTGTTTTTTTGACCATGACTACGCTGGCCAACCATTTAGGGTAGTAGACTTCCCTGATGAAAATATGTCTCTAATAGTTTGCATACCTCTTTGGCTATAGCTTTGTCCCTTTCTTGGGCAAAGACTCTCTTCTTCTGTTGGAACAGAGGGAAGGACGGGCATATGTTGAGCTTGTGGACTATGATATTCAGACTAATCCTTGACATGTCCTCGTGGCTCCAAGTGAAGACGTCTCGATTGTTCTTTAGGAAGAGGGCAAGCTCTTTGCGGACTGAAGGGTCAGCTTGCATACCGATACGAGTGATTTGGCCTGGGATGTTATCGTCCAAGGAGATCTCTTCTAGATCTTCCATTGGCTCTACTGTAACCCTTTTTTATTTGATGTTTAAAGCCTGCAAGTGATCATCCATCTCCAGCATGGCGATGTAGCATTCGTAGGCAGCTATCTGGTCCCCTCGTGTTTCTCTTGACCCATACTTTGTCGGGAACTTTACTAGTAGGTGGTATGTGGATGTGGTTGCTTTCCATGCATTAAGCGTAGGTCGACCAATGATGGCGTTGTAGGCAGAGGAGCAATTGACAACTAGGAAATTGACTTCCTTAGTGAATTGCTAAGGGTATGTCCCAATAGTTACTAGTAAGGTGATGGTTCTCACGTGGAAGACCTTGGTGCCACCGAATCCTACTAATGGTGTGTCTGAGGGTAGGAGACGCTCTTTGTCAACCCTCATCTATTGGAATGCAGGGTAGTAGATGATGTCTGTTGAGCTCCCATTGTTTACTAGCACTCGTCAGGTATTGAAGTCCGTAATTGACAAGCTAAGGGCGTCATTATGAGAGTGGTGTATTCATCTAGCATCCTCTTCTGTGAAGTTGATGGCTGGGTTGTCGACCCTGGTCGCTTTAGGTGGCCGTCCAAAAATCTGGACGCTTTGCACCATTCATAAGTACGTCTTCCTTGCCTTTTTGGAGGATCCCGCTATCCGTGTTCCCTCCTATAATCACCCATATCTCTCTAAGCGGGGGTTGGGTCTTTCTTCAGCTCACCATTTGGGTTTGGGTTCCCTTAGCGGGTTCTCTCTACCCCTGACGAACTGTTGTAACTTCCCTTTCTTGATGAAGGCTTCAATTTGTTGCTTTAGGTCATAGCACTCGGAAGTGTTGTGCCCATGGTCCCGTGAAAATGGCAGTACTTGTTTCTGGGCCTTTTGTTTGGGTCGCCTTTCAATTTATCCGGCTAAGTCAGCGTCGCGTCGTCCCTTATCTGCATGAGGACTTGATCCAGTGTGGTATTTAGAGGAGTGAAGTTCACCACCGTCCTCCTTGGCAGAGGTTTTAATCTCCTGTTGTCCCTTCAGTTGCTCGTTTGGGCTAACTTTCTTCCTTTGTCTAGACGACAATCGTTTTGCCTTTCTCTCTTCCTTGGTTTGCCTCCCTGGGCGATCATTGCGTCTTCAGTATTCATGTATTTCATGGCCTTGTACAGCGTGTTGGCCATTGTATTCGGGTCGTTCTTGTAGATAGAGAAAAGGAACTCTCCAAATTGCAACCCGTTGGTGAATGCAGTGACGAGAATTTTGTTGTCGACTTCGTCAATTAAAAGGGTCTCCTTGTTGAAGCGGGTCACATACGACTTGAGACTTTCATCTTCCCTTTGCTTAATGTGGAGTAGACTTGCTGAGGATCTTTTGTACCTCTATCCCCTAATAAAGTGGGTGATAAAGTGTCCACTCAATTCTTTAAAGGTGGAGACTGTGTTGGGGGTAAGTTTGATGAACCATACTTTTGCCAGTCCCTTGAGTGTAGTGGGGAATGCTCTGTACATAATCTCATCTAGGACCCCTTGTAGATGCTTGAGGGTCTTGAATGACTTTAGATGGTCGAGCAGGTCCTTTGACCCATCGTACGTTTTCACCTGTGGCATGCGAAGCTTTGCAGGGCGGGGGAAGGAAGTCACCTAGGCTGTGAAAGGGGAGTTCGTTTGCTGGACTAACTCGTCCAAATTGGTGGATACCCATTGTGAGAGACCGCACTCCTTGAGGGGTGCTCTCAAAAAAGAGATTTGGGATGCTTAGGGCACCTCTCTTTTGGGTAATTGTGTGGAGTTGCCATTTATTTTTTATACAAAAAAATAAGAAAAAATAAAATACAATTACATGTTCGAAAATTCCTCAAATGTTATTAATTGATTATGGAAATACAATTACATCATGGTAGAATAACTTTACAAGGCTTTGATCCTAATTCAATCTATGTAAAAATTACAAAGCTTTGATCCTAGTTACAATCTACCAAAAACAAAAGACAAAACATTCGGGAGCTAGGTTATGGAATGGAAAGGTATTAGACACCCATTCCGCCCAGACAGAGTTTGGTCTTTTAGACTCTAATGACCATTATATACCCTTTTTGTATGACATTGAATGGTATGTTGTAATACATGTAACAAACACTTTACTTGACAAAATTAATTTAAACAAATTCGTCTTATGAGTATGCCCTATTCTCAAAGAAAAATCAAATCTGTTTTGTAAGGTTGAGAAAAATGAAATTTGATTATTAAAAAATCAGATTTGTTTTGTAAAGGATAAAAAAATGGGATTTGGTTAATAAAAATTAGATCTGTTTTGTAAAGGATAAAAAATGGGATTTTCAAAAGAGGATTCATATTCATAATTCAAATCTAATATGCATGCATCACATATTTATGGAATGACATATAAAACAAACTTTAACCTAGCTATTAATTCATTCTTTAAAATTCAAAATCTGCAGTTTTTATTTAAGAAGAAAACTATTTTAGGAAAATTTCTAGATCTGTATTTAATGAAAATACAAATCTATTTTGTATGCTTGAAAAATTCATATCTGCATTTAATGAAAATACAGATTTGTTTTGACCAAAAAAATTTTCAGATCTATATTTAATGAAAATATAGATCTGTTTTTTACCAGAAAAAATTTTCAAATCTGTATTTAATGAAAATACAGATTTTTTTTGATTGCATATTTTTGAAATTAAAGAAGAATTAAATCATGACTATGTTAAAGACAATTCCAACTAAGCATATAAACATGGCATACATGAATTGTGAACAAGACCATAATTCAATCAACACACATATTAACAAAAACCATGGAATAAACAACACAAATTATCAATTAAGAGAAAAGAAAAGTAAACACAAGAATAAAATTAAATACCTACTTGCATGAGCATACCCTCCAATGGAAGAATATTTTAGAAATCAGAAAAATTTTCACTTCTTTGAGGTCTAAAGTACTTTACTTACAATAAAGAAAATTTTAAAGCCAAGACTTCCAGAACGTCTTTAACGTAAGGGGAGTAGAGAAGTCATAAAAGAAGGGACAAAAAGAGGGGTCCGAAAAAGGTGCTGAATGTTGGGAGGCCTCCCCTATTTATAGAGGTTGGGATGCTTGAAAAATAAGCTGAATAAGATCATATACGAATTGGAACATGTCCTTATCTCTGAAAATTCGAAAAAGATAGTTTTTATCTTAATCAGGAGGTTCCCGGGTCGGCCCGAGCATTTGGGCCAATTGGCACTTGCCATGTGCCGATGGCACTCCAAGAGTGCCGACAGGCCTTCTTGGATGCCAAGCCCCCTTTTCAATTTTGGTTCAATTTGGACTCCTTTTTTTTTTGAGGATTTTTAATTGGAAATTGCACCTAGACGTGTTTTTAATTCATATTCTAAAAATTAATCCATTTTTCTTGATATCTAGGTCTTTAAAGTAATATTATCTAATAGATAAATATTCTAAAAAGACTTAATTATTCACAATTTTTTTGTTATCTGATTATCCACTTTATTCCCATGCAAGCAGACTTATTTTTGACACTAACCAACAACCAATCACAGAATTATTTAATTAATTTTAATTTTTTAACCAATCAAAATTAATTTAAATTAATCATGTGTGGTTGGTTCCACCCAAACAAAATGCATGCAGACCGTGAAAACTTGATCATGTGATTTCTTTCAATCTGAATGTCTGATTTAGGAATTAGGCATACCGTCACGACCGTTAAAATCTCAAGATCATTTTTATGATATGAAATGAATTAATTAATGCATGTAATGCAACTATGATTTTTTGGGTATATAAATGGCCACTCTAGCCATCTTCCAAGATTAAATTATGGGTGCAAAATCGAGTGTCTACACACGTCCCCTTATGGGGTTCATCATCATGTTCATCTTCTTCTTCATCATCTGCATGTCTTGGGCTATGCGCATCGCGCTAATCTCCATTTCAGATGGGTGTCTAACGTCTTCCGACCCGTCTCTTCTGCTGGGGACGTTGCTTTCTTCCGAGTCTTCCCTCTCTTGTCGGTCCCCTGTTGGCAGGTGACTCCCATTCTGCTCTTCATTATTCCGCTCATCGTGTTGGTCTTCTGGACATCGCTCGTTCTTTTGGTTCAGTTGTTGCTCCAACTCCTGGTTACGCTGGGTAAGTTGCTCTACTGTTGCGGCCAGGGTTTGCACTTGTCTTTCCAAGGCGTTGGAGGGATTCCTTGTTTCCTGGTTGATGGTAGCTATTGAATGCGTTTGGACCATGAAACTCTTTGTCTTAGAATTGGTGATATGACTAATCACTCGTTTCCCACAGACGGTGCCAACTGATGATGCATGAAGATCGTCAGTGAGTTATTGGCTCTAAATCATGGTAATTGGCACCTGTAGAATAAGGACACAATGATTAAACAGAAGGCACCAGTGTGGTATTGGCGAAAAACCCTTGGAAAATCAAGTTAGTGAATGAAAAATCTCTGTGAACTCTATAGTGAGAGCGCTAGGGATTTTCTGTGTACTTGAGGAAAGAGGAGGTTTGGTGTTTATATAGTGGCGAGTAGTGAACCAAGATCCCTCAGAAGTAGGGATTTTTTCTTGTAGAGGAGACCTGATATTAGGGTTTTCAAGATTCTAAGGTATCTTTCCATATATGGAAGATATGGGAGCATGATAGGGTCTTTGTGCGTGATGTGCAAGATATTTCCATATATGAGTATGCATGTGGATCAAGTGAGGCCACGTAGGATCCGTCAGCTTTCCGGCTTTCCTCTTCATCAGTTTAAGGTCTATTGTCACTCAATGATTCCCTGTCGGTTTGGGGAGATGAGCTCGTCGGTTTTCAGGGGTGCATCATAATTATTGTCGTCGTTCTGGGTCCTCTGTCAATTTCTATGAGGCCGACGGCCTTATGGGTGTCGTTAGCTTCCACAGACATTTGTTTATGAGTTTTAATTTCTTTGCCAAAATTACCCTATCACATTCCATGATAATTTTTGAGTAATCAATTTCAATATTATTGGTGTATTTTACATATTATAAAATAGGAATTAATTTTGTACTTGAAGTAGCTTGAAGAATTATTTTTGTACAAGCTCAATTAATCCTTGATTGATCGAGATTCCAATTTTGATTGATTCTCAATTGATGCTTGATGGACCGAGATGCCAATCTCAATTGATCCATGATTAATCGAGATTCGCAAATTGGTTTTTACGAATATGCATGTTTCTGATCAAGTTTTGTTATTTATTTTAACTATACTTAAAATACCTATATAAAGCCTCATTAACACTACTTCTAAGAGGTTGAGAGAGGAAGTAATCATGTATTATACAAAGATCAAATTAAAGCCTCCATCGTATGATCAAATTAACAAAAAAAAAAAAAAAATGATATCCTACTAGTTTACATCTATGCGTGTGATCAAGATAGTGAGACCACAAAACTTGCCATCCCATTGAGTCCATTATTGTTTAAACCTTCAAGGATGATGATGCACAAAATCATCAGTGAGCTAATTGTCCACACGTGCGCTAATTAGGATACCTGAAGAACAAGAGAACAAAGAACTAATAGAGAGAACCGGTGGGGTGCCGGCTAAAGACCCTCTGAAGGTTAAGTTAGTGATAGAAGAATCTCCATGAACTCAAAAGTATGAGAGCTGAGAAATTTCACGTACCTTAAGGAAGAGGAGGCTTAATGCTTATATAGTGGTGTAGAGATAACCAAGATTCCTTGAAGGTAGGATCTTTCCTTGTAGAGAAAATTTTGGAGTTAAGGCTTCGAGATCTTAGGGTCTTTCTTCCCATACTGGGAGGATACAAATATGTGCTAGCCTGGTAAGGTCTTTGTGTGTAGCGTGCAAGTTATTTCCATATATGGAGATTTGAGTGGAGAACACATAAAAGGTTGTGGTACCTAATGTATTTAATCATCGGTATGCAAATCACAGGTTGGGCTCAAATGGAGCCACCGTTGGGCTCATATGCAAACCACCCGTCAGGCCTAAATGCATGACACCCGACGCGTCTTTGGGAGGCTGATGGGTCTCAAGGAGAGGAGTCTTAGGTGAAGTGTTTTATCCCGATAGGTCAAAAGATATTCTTTAAAGTTAGTAAGAGGTTTTTCTTGTTGACATGAATGGGTTGTGGTCCATGTACGAGAAGTTGGGAGTTTTGAAGCTATTGTTGGTTGCAATAGTGAAGTCTTCTACTAAGATGTAGTGTTTAGATAACAAGGGTATTATTCTAGTTTGTAAGATCATTCTAATATAGTGGATCACCTTAGTTGGAGTGTGCATATCCCCATAGTGGTTTTTCCTTTAGAGAAGTTATCCATCAATTTCCCACTTAATCACTCATATTGCTATCTCATGATTTTATTACTTTTAATGCCTTGCTATTTTTGTTGTTTAAATTATTAGCATTGTGATCACATAATTGGTTCAATAGGTAATTAACAAATAGCTCCGTTGTATAATTAATTTTGGGGTCTAAACAAGTTGTCTTGAAGTTAGAAATTTTAACTCTCATATCTTGGACTCAAATAAAATTTTAACAAGATTTCTTATCAGGTCTCCTTAATTTCCCATATCATGCTTATAGCTAGTTAACATATATCCTAAAAAGGTACCATAATAGCTGAAAGTTCAATTAGTGTATAAACCACTATGAACGTTTAGACCCCCAATTTACAAATTACCAATTCAAGCTTAATGTCAGACAATTAATATGCGGAATATGAACTTAAGCTTAAAACAGAATTGATAAACAATCTAAACCAAATAAAATCACAACCACAGCAGAAATTAAATGGAAAAGATTAAGGGGAGAGAGATGCAAACACAAGGACAACACACGATGTGTTATCAAGGAGGTAACTGAAGCCCTTGGCGTAAAACCTCTCTGCCGCCCTCCAAGCGGTAAACAATCCTCTAAAGAATGTAGTTGGGATACATGAACAGCAGAAGATCTTCCAAGCCTAATCTACCCAATGTACCTAAGCCTTCTAAGCTCCTACTCCAACGAGGTTACGTCGAACCTATTTCTTCTTTAGCTTATCGGATTCCGCTACTTGACCATAGCATCAACCAATATGAAATTGGTCCCTTCTTAACTGCTTCCCAAACACCAAATGGCCTTCTCACAGATATGGGTATGGTGAGAAAAGGTTTTGGTAATGTACCTCTCAAGGATTTGACAATGGAGAGGAAGAGAGTAGAGGAATTTGAATAGTCTCTATGTGAAGATTGTGGATGAATCAATTTTGTTTTTCTCTAAGGTTTCTCTCTGGAAGCTCTCAAAATATCGTGGGTATAAGGGTATATATATAGTAGGGTGAGAAAGAATATGAAAAGATAGTTTTTTCCAAATAGGGTGGTCTGGCGACTTGACCTCGCGATTGGGCTGAGTCGCGAGTTCAAGCCGCGAGCTAACGGCTTGGCCAGCCTGAGACTTTTGTCCTGTAGTGCAACAACTAGCATGACTCTTCAGCTCCCTTGCATGCTCCGCACGTGTGCCAACTTTGGCGGCTTGCCAGTCGCGAGTCACCCGCGAGTCCGGCCGCGAGTCTCTGCATCCTTGCACAATCTTGAGCATTTCTTCACACTCTTTCACTCACTACCCTTACATGATTCTCACCTAAATACAAGGTTACTAATTGCTAAAATATAAGCAAATTTGGCACGGAATAAAGCCAACAAGATGGTTGATAAAATTCAACCTTACAATAGCTATGTGGACTGTTTCAACCTCGTTAACTATCGTGATTTCTAAAACTAGGTTTTTAGGACTTACTGAATAGTAAAATTATTTTCTTAGGATTTTTCAAATAGTAAGAAGTTTGTTTCTTTGTTTTTTTGTTTTTGGTTGTTTTTTTTTGGAATAACAAATAGTAAGAAGTTTAAATTTACAAGAATTATACATTCTAAATGATAATAAAAATTTTACCAACAAAATAAGCAAAATGTAATATTTCTTTTTCAATAATTAAAAATAAAAAACAATCATGACAATATATATATATATATATATATATATTGTGGGAAGATGAGAAGCCGATGACAGGAATGAGTGAGAAGAGATCAACCTCTAAGGAGCACACATTGAGAAGTACTGTCAAAGAATCCTCATAGCAAATATGACAACACAACCACAAACCCAAGAAGATTAGAATGCCTGAGGACCCCGAGGATACTGATATGTCCTCGGAAGGGCTAAAGTCCAGTTCTAAAGACCATTGGGCATATATTGAGGAAAAGAAGGAAAGTTTGTCATCAAGTAAGAGGAGGAAGAGTACGGATAAAACATTCATCACCTCCGCATTCAATACTCTATACCCACTTAGGTGACCGCATTAACGGAGGAATGACCCCTAAACAGTGTCATCACAGCTCATAGACTAGTAGAAAAACCTTCTAGTAAGACCTCGATGGGACAAGTATCGGGGGAAATAAGTCCTAGCCCTCCAAGTGGAAGGCCATGATACAACCTGGATAACTATATAAGAGAGAAAGATCCCTATGAAGAGGGGGATGAAACATTTGGAGAGAAGAGAAAGAAAGTGATAGCATTGTAATCAAAATAGGTGTAAACTTATACCTCGGACCAAACCCAAGGAGCATAACTTAATCAATCCAAGACTAGTATTATTCAATTTCTCTGTCTTACACATATTCCAAGCACAAAATCAAATATATCCTGATTAATTCACTCTTATAAGGGTAGTTAAGGTTGATTGGCATTCCATCTCTATAATGTGGTTAGAATAAAGACTATTCAATTTTAACTATTCAATTTTAGCCCCCCCCACACACACACACATATATATATATATAAACAATATTTTTTAATAAAATGTTAAATGAAATTTTTAGAACCCGAAACTAATATACATAAGAAACACAAAAGCAAAAATAGACAAGCTTAAAATTCAAAAAAATGAATATGACAATATATATGGGGAAAAGAAACCAATGTCACTTTCCACCAAGCCTAAACGGAACTTCAAAATATTATAAAGGGTAAAATGCACAAAAATCACCTGAATACTGTTGCACTAACATCTACTCATCTATCTGTTAACCAATTTGGTACAGTAGCTTTAATTCTAGATCAAATAGATCCTTGCTCTCAATTTTCTGTCAATTTTTTGGTTTGAAAATGCCCTTATACCCCTATGTTTAAGTAGAAACAAAACTAAAGGATAATCCAGTAAAAATACAACTTTAACTACCACTAAAATATTGCCTAAAAAATAGCGTCACTTTCCTATTGATTTTCAAATTACTTTATCAACTTATAAATTAGATTCTCAAAATAAAAATTATATATTATATATATAAAATAAAAACACAAGTTTTTTTTTTTTTTTTTTGCTACAAAATAAACGTGTAATATTTGTTCATTTTTTGAATCTAGCCTCATGACACTCCTAGTTGTATTAGTAGTTCTAAATGCGTAATATTAATGAGAAAATGTGTAAATTTCAAATTGGATTGAATGAAAAATTATGATACTATAAAAAAAAAAAGCCTCATGATATTATATACATACACCTAGTGTGTGAGTGTGTGTATATATATATATATATATAACGCTCATATGCATGGTTATCAATATCCTAATCTGAATCTTAGGTTCTTAAAGATCCTACATCCCTAAAACGTCCAGAATCTAATTAGGATCTTTACTAAAGTGAGATCTATGTGGAATCCCAATCTCGTAACGATACTAAAGATCTTGTGCAATGAAGGAAAATTCAATCTATTTATTTATTTTGCTTATTTTGGGGCTCCAAATGGAGCCCAAAGGGCCCAAACTGATAAAAAAAAAAAAAAAAACCCCCCTAAGTCTCACATCACCTTAATGGCTTAACCTAATCAACAAAATCATAGAAAATAGAAGAGAAGAGAAGAGAGTAGAGAGTAGAGAGTAGAGAGTGAGTGCAAGCATGGTGGTGCAACTATGAGAAAGACTATTGATGCTGACAAAGATTTTTTTTTTTTGGGTGTAATTTGGATGCCGATTAGTTACTTAGTTGCCTAACACAAACACTCAATAATTACAATTTCTCAACATTAGAAAGATTATTTGATGAGTCTTACTATCTTAGTAATTGTTTAATGGAATTGGTATTTGCTTTGTGTTGTTTATACAAGACATTAGGTATTGTTATTTTTTTAGAGTTGTTTATGTGAGACGTTATGTATGTTTTTGGTGTTAGAACTTAGAATTTGGAATTTGTGCGATGTAACTTTTAAACTTTGAACTTTGTTTATATATTTATAATTTGGTACTTTGCATTTTATTAGTAATTTGTGTCAAAAAATTATTTTATTAAATGTTTCTTTAATATATATTATTAATTATAATTATAGGTATTTTTAGTATATTTCTTTAATAAGAAAGGAGGATCTTATGATCCTTGTGCCGATTCTATGGTTCGATCCCCAAAATCCTCTCACCGATCCTGTGTAGGATCTCAATCCTTATAACTTTGCTCATGTGAGCCATGAGAAAAAAAGAAAAGAAAAGAGAAGAGAAGTAACTTCATATTGAGAATCCCAATAGGTCCCTTATTGCACATTTTTTTTTTTGAGGGGGTCTAAACTAGTCTTTTTAACTGCTGCTATCATGACATACTAATTAATTTCTTTGTAAATTAAAACTAGAATCACACGAAACATGCCTTAAGGAGGCGTTTGGTATGGAGTAAAATTTTAAAATTCTCAAGAATGTTGAAAGATTTCCTAATTAACATTCTCACATTTACTTGCAAATCACACAAGGGAAAAAGTTATATATTTTTTATAATCGGACAATTTTACCCATTCCACCTTACCCTTTAACCAATAACAATAAAATTTAAAAATAATGATTGTAAATTGACATTTAAATAATTATTTAAATATTAAATTTTATTAAAAAATACATTTTTTAAATAAAAAAAATTAAAAGACTTAATATTATGTTTATGAATTAGAGAATATTTTGAAAAAAAAAAAAAATTACTTGTAAAAATTCTAGAAATAAACCAAATATAAGAGCATCCACAGTAGATGTGCCAAATGCCAAATATTTGGCACATTTGGCACACCAAACACAAAAACAGAGTTTTATTAGATGTGTTAAATGTGTCAAATTTTTGCAACATGCTACAGTACCGTTGCATTTTTGACACGGTACGGACTCAAATGGCATTTGTACTTTATTATTTTTTTATTCATCTTTCTCTCTCATCCCACTCTGAGCCACTCCATCTCCACTTCTCTGGATCCTACTCTCTCTCCTTCCTCTCTATCTAATTGCCCTCTCTCTAGTGAAGGATGGGTTCCGATGTGGGTATATTCTGGCGTGGGCTCCAGCGTGGGTTAGGTGACAATGTGGGTTGTGGGTATGACGGTGTGGTGGGTCGTGGTGAGTTGGGTCATGGCGAGGTGGGTCACGGCGAGGTGGGTCACGGACCCACAGCAGAGGTAAGTGGGTTTTGATGGGTGGGTTCAGATGGGGTTTGGGGTGGTTTCCTTCACCGTTTTTTTTTTTTTTTTTTTTTAAATTTAATTTAATTTTTATTAAGGTCGCGTTGGTGGATGTGGGTTTGTGCCGGTGGTGGCTGGTCGGTGTTGTTGCGGCAGTGGTTGTTGGTTGTTGGTGACTGTTGTTGCGGCAGTGGTGGATGTGCCGTTGTTGTTGTTGTTGATAGTGATGAGAGGGAGGAGATAATATATTATTTTAATGTGTAGTAAATATTATTTTAATGTATAGAATTGAATGATAGAACATCTCATAAATGAGATATTGTAAAATAATGTGGTAAAATAATAAAGTAGGCTTTTGGTGTGTCAAAATGACATTTTTTTTTTGCAACATCTGCTACGGATGCTCTAAAGATCTTATATTTAAAGGAAATTTATTAGATTCATAATCAAACTAAAAATAGAAATATTTATATTCCCTGACTTTCGAAATTGTGAGGCATTACATTTCCAAGAATCTAACACTAAGAATAATAATAATGTGGATTCATCCAAACTAAACACCCCTAATTGTTATTGAAGATTCTCTGTCCTGGAGATAATATCATTTTAGGGTCGAACAGAGCTTTTCGTGCCCTAAAAGATTCCCACTTCGAGCCAAAATGGTTTATCCATTCTTCCTGTGTTTCATAATGTCCAAGATACGGCTTAACTTTAATACCGGCACCATCACAGAATTGTAATATCTCTTTGTTTTGGTTATCATATGCCTCCCATTTATTGAATCCACTTGAATGCAGCATACTTACAACGTAGAAAACATCTTCATCCGGTATAACCACAGACATCTTATAATCCCACCTACAATTAAACATTTAACATTTACTTATATAATAATCAAATGAAAAAAAAAAGAGAGCAAAATCATACATATATTTTTTTAGTGTTTAAACAATAGGTGCATATATAGTAACTTAAAGATCATACTTGTTTCGGTTCATGGGGTAAATTAGGACAATTCCTGCGGGAATTTTTTGCTTAAGAATGATGTTCTTCAAAACACCCGAATTGAAATCCAAGATACGAGATTCAGGTACAAAGAGATTCAACCATGGATGAGGAACTTCCCATTGTCCTTTTGATCTAAGAAATAGCTCTGAACTTCTGACTCTATTCAAGAATTCCATGTATGTCACATCTTTCTCGAACATAAAATCAGGTAGAAAGCCTAGGTTCCCTTTGAGCAAATCTAGTAGCTCCTAAGAAAGAAAGGGAATAAATAATAGTGATCAAATTAATCATTATATTTCTTGTCTTTATTACGAGAGGGAATATCATGTTTTAGATGTATATATTTATGTATCTCACAACACGTGAGACCCACCTGTTGTGAGAGAGAGAGAGAGGCATATAATCCGAAACATAATATTCTTTTGCCTTTGTTAGACCATGATTAATGCTTATTACATCTCACTAAGAAGACAAAATGACTCCACTTTACCCCGACATGTTCTTCTTTTTTCCTTTGCGGGTTTTTTTGACCCTGAACAAAGAACGAGATAGGAACAAGGCACTGAGATGATATGATTATGCCCCATCCATTTAACACACAGTTTTCATGGAAATAAAGGACAGAAATTATACGGAGAATTGTGATTGCAATGTACCTTTTCCACCCTACTTTCTCTGTCATCATAATAATATTTGGCTGCTTCTAGGCAGTAGATGATGCCATATTTGGTTACTAGCGAATTTATTCTTGCGTAGGCAGATACTGGGTAAAAGGAAAGATCTTGAGGACCTTGGTTTAGTAGAAGCATGCCTTCTAAATAATTAAGTGCTTTGTTGTCCCTCCTTTCATTTTTTGAGATCAAACTTTCTTGATCTCTAGTAAATGCAGAGAAGTCGCTGTAAAACAGTCGTAACCACTTAACCTACAAACAAGTTCATTGCAATTAAAACAAAACATACTAAAATGATAAACATGAATAGGAAATAAGCACATCTGACAATCTGAAATTCCTAATTGTTTTTTTTTTTTTGTTATTTATTATTTGGTTTTCTGCTTACAAAAAGTGGAACATTGAGAATTTGGCTTCAAGTTCTCTCCATGGAA
This sequence comes from Quercus lobata, assembly GCF_001633185.2. Classification (NCBI taxonomy): domain Eukaryota; kingdom Viridiplantae; phylum Streptophyta; class Magnoliopsida; order Fagales; family Fagaceae; genus Quercus; species Quercus lobata. Next base: position 37,718,036 of record NC_044911.1, read on the forward strand.
GAAAAAACCAAGTAATATCACTGAATTTTAAGGCTCGTGAATATCACAGCTTATTTGGGGTGTGCTTAAAACGTACCCTTTTTGGAGCTGGTTCTAGGGCAATCCTTGCTCTGGTTATAATCCCAAATTGACCTAAGCCTCCAAGCACCGCATAATATAGCTCGGAGTTTTCCTTTGACGAGCAAGTCACAAATTCACCTTTCCCTATGTGAAAGAAAGATAACCTCATATAAGGTAAAGCTTTATAAACAACTAATAAATGTTAGAAAACTTAAATACGTACTAAAAAAGATCTTCAAAAAAAGGATTTGTTATCAATAAAACTAGTGGCATAACAAAAATTCAAAACAATTTCACCCAATTTGTCTAATGCCTCACATATGAATCAACCACAATCTTAAATTCTCTTTAGTGGTCCATGTGCAAGGTGATACGCGAATTGGATATTATGAAATTGTTGTAATCGTAGCTTTATTTGGTTGTTATTAGTTTGTACTACGGGGTATAATAACGTGATACTCTCTTTTCTCTCAAAAATAGTAGGTATCATTATTTAGATTCATCACACCGTGAATTTGAAAGTATAGAGTACCACATCATTGTTCTCACATATAATGTTTCTTACTAATCATCATTTATATTACTATATTAAAGTGGAGGTTAAGAGAAAATTCAATTCAATTAGTTTGTGCACATAACAATACGTGTAACGTGCTTTCCTCGCATCTAGGTTTTCTCTCTAGAAAACCCTAGAGCGGTGGAACACATCGCCTACCTTAGGTGGGCCTTTTTTTCTCCTTCCCGGGTAGAACCTTTGCTAGTCCTTCACCGTCTTCTGCCATGGAAGACATCACTGGGCGCTGGGCTAACTTAACCCTTAACACAAAAGAAATCGATGTTGTGGACTTAGAGCCTCACGATGTCGAATCGGACAACAGTAAGGTTCTAGTAGTGAAGTTCTTCACAAAACGGCGACCTAATATGGAAGCCATCACTCGCACTCTTCGAAGTATGTGGCGGTCTGGTGGAGCTTTTGTGATCAGAGAACTTGGTTCTAACACAGCCTTACTCTTGTTTGATGATGAAGCAAATGTGCAACAGATTCTTTTACAGGGACCTTGGACCTTCGACAAATATTTAATCGGTGTGTTTAGACCTGGGAACGATGCTGCTGTGGAGGATGCAGTCTTTGACAGAGCCTCCTTTTGGGTGCAAATCCATGGACTGCCCATACGACTGATGAATAAAGTAACCACGGAAGCTATCGGCCAAACCTTAGGCATAGTTGAGAGTGTTGATCAATCCAGTTCTGGAGATTGCCGTGGTCGGTGTATTCGAGTTCGGATTAATATTGATATATCTCAACCCCTTTGTCGAGGTAGAATGGTGAACATGGGAGGATCAAAACCTGAATGGATATCTTTTCAATATGAACATCTTCCTATTTTTTGCTACTGGTGTGGACTTTTGAACCACGATGAGAAAGATTGTCCAATGTGGTTGAGGAGTAAAGGGAGTTTACGAAAGGAGGAGCAACAATATGGGGGGTGGATGCGAGCTACGATGGAGAGATTCTACAAGTCACAACCTATCACTAAGCAGGGTAGGGCCAATTCTGATCAGAAAAATCATATGCCACAAAAGGCTCCCTCAACTCTCCGACTCACTGAACTAAATGATGAGGAGGACATAAGGACAAAGAATACTATGGAGAGTAAAAATCCAATGCATGCAGATGATGAAGAGGTAATCCCAGTACCAACTAATAAAGATATTATAACTGACCCTGTTTTATTCAATACTCACTTACAGGAAATAGACAAGGACCTGAATTTGTCCACTAATGAACCAATGCTGACCTCAAAGGGAGTATGTGTCAATCAAGGAGATGGCTTACCCACTAGTGATCCATATGTGGCAACTACAGCATTGGATATGGAAAAGATTCTTACATCACATTGCAAACATGGTAGCCACGTGGTTGTCAAACCAATGGAAGATGATGCTGTTTTGGGGAAGGAGAATTTGACTGGTACTTGGAAAAGATAGCCACGGCAAAAAAACAAGTCGAAGGAAGTGCAGGAATCTCTGTTGATGAAACGAGTGAATAGGGACACTGATGAAGAGATGGAGGATGTTGAAGGCAGCAAGAAGAGAAGAGCAGCTTGTAGCGATGATTTATCAGTGGAGGCTAGAGACTAGCCCCGTCGACAACAATGAAACTCTTAGCATGGAACTGCAGGGGGCTTGTGAATCGTCCTGTAGTTCAAGAGCTTGTTGATATTGTACGAGATCAAGATCCCATGGTGGTGTTTTTGTCTGAAACATGGTCAGATAGGGAACAGATGGTTAGTATTAAGGAGAGGTTAGTGTTTGGTGATTTGTTTGTTGTCCCAACTGATGGGCGAGGGGGGGGGGGATTAGCCTTGCTTTGGAGAAGGGGTGTAAAGGTTTGGGTGGGTAGCTTTTCGAAGTATCACATTGACTCCATTGTAGATGGAAATTTAGAGAGTGCTTGGCGATTAACGGGGTTTTATGGAGAGCCGGATACTAATCATAGAATTGAAGGGTGGAATATGCTCCGAATGCTTAATTCCAAACCAAAGCTTCCTTGGGTTTGCTTCGGGGACTTTAATGAATTGCTGGAGGTAGAGGAAAAAAAAGGGGGCACTCCGAGAGCTCATAATCAAATGCAAATGTTCAGAGATGTGTTGGGTCAATGTGGTTTTGTGGATTTAGGGTACTTAGGGTCGGATTTTACTTGGCATGGAAGACGGCGTAATGAATTGATTTGGGAAAAATTAGACCAGGGGGTGGCTAATTATGATTGGTTGGCTAAGTTTCCTACTGCTAGAATTCGTCATCTGCATTGTTTTACTTCTGATCACAGGCCAATTGTTCTAGCTCTTGATTTTAATGCGGAGGCGCAAAGGTGGAGAAGGAAACCCTTCAGGTTTGAGGCAATGTGGTTGACAGATCCGGGGTGCAAGGAAATTGTCACAAAAGCTTGGGATTGTAATGTCGTGGGTACTCCTATGTATGTTGCCACGAAGAAATTGAAGAAGTGTAAAAAGAGGTTGAAGGATTGGGACCGGGATCATTTTGGAAGTGTAAAGAATAATATAAAGAAGCTTAAAGAACAATTATGGAAGGCAGAGATGGAGTCGGTCAGATCTGGGAGCTATGAGGAAGCAGCTCGTATCAAATCCGAACTCTCAGTTTTATATGAAAAGGAGGAGAAGATGTGGCAACAGCGCTCTCGTATTCAGTGGCTGCAAAGTGGGGATAAAAATACGAAATTTTTTCATGGGACAGCCACTCAAAGGAAGAGGAAAAACTCTATTAAGGGTTTAAAGGACGATGAAGGTGTCTGGCATGAAGAGGAGAACCAAGTTTCGGGTTTGCTTATTGAGAACTACTCTCAATTATTCTCAACCTCACATCCTCATGATTTTGATCGTATCCTTGACGGGGTTGATACAATTGTTACTGAAGAGATGAGGGTAGAGTTAGCACGTCCTTACACTTCTGATGAGGTAGATGCTGCTATTAAGGAGATGGCACCTTTGAAGGCTCTAGGGCCAGATGGTATGCCTCCATTATTTTATCAAACCTATTGGTCGGACGTAGGAGTGGATGTTCATCAAGCGGTCTTGTCCAGCTTAAATTCAAGTGCTATCTTGAAATCTATTAACCATACTTTCATTACTTTGATTCCAAAAGTTAATAATCCAGAAAAGGTCTCAGATTTTAGACCTATCAGTTTATGTAATGTGATTTATAAGATTGTTAGCAAGGTGATAGCCAATCGCCTTAAACCTTTTCTTAATTCCATTATTTCAAAAACACAGAGTGCCTTTACTGCTGATAGATTGATTACTAATAATATCTTGATAGCTTTTGAGTCTTTACATCATATGAAGACTAATTGCAAAGGAAGGAAAGGTTTTATGGCCCTAAAGCTTGATATGAGTAAGGCCTATGATCGAGTGGAATGGGTTTTCCTAGAGAAGATTCTTTTGAAGATGGGGTTTCAGGATTCTTGGGTGGCTTTAATTATGGAGTGTATTCATACTGTGACTTATTCAATCCTTGTTAATGGAGAGCCGAAGGGTTTAATTACTCCTTCTAGAGGCTTAAGACAAGGCGATCCCCTCTCTCCTTTCTTATTTTTGTTTTGTGCGGAGGGTTTAAATGCTATTTTCAGGAGAGTAGCCTTGGATGGAGAGATTGAGGGTTTTTCCTTATGTAGGAATGGACCAAAACTTACGCACCTTTTCTTTGTAGATGATTGTCTTATCTTTTGCAGATCGACATTGGAGGAGTGCCTTAAGATCCAGTCATTGTTGGATATCTATGAAGTGGCTTCAGGCCAGATGATTAATAAGGAGAAAACTACGCTATTTTTTAGCGGAAATACAAATACACAAATGCAAGATGCAATCAAAGTGGCACTCAATGTCCCTGCCAACACTACGAAAAATATTTGGGGCTTCCATCCTTTATTGGCAGGGAAAAGAAGGCTTGTTTTACTAAGGTGAAAGAACGAATATGGGCGAGGATGCAAGGTTGGAAGGAAAAGCTTTTGTCTCAAGCAAGAAAGGAGGTTATGATCAAGGCTGTAATTCAATCCATTCCTACGTACTCGATGAGTGTTTTTAAATTGCCGATCAGTCTTTGTAAGGATATTGAAACAATGATTCGCAAATTTTGGTGGGGGTAAGGTGATTCAAAAAAGATTCATTGGGTGAAGTGGAGTTCCTTTTAAGTCGATTGGTGGGATGGGCTTCAAAGATATCCAAAAGTTTAACAATGCTCTTTTGGCTAAACAAGTATGGCGGTTAATCCATCAAAAAGACACTTTGCTCTACAAGGTGTTTAGTGCGAAATACTTTCCTCATGGGAGTATTATGGATGCTTCAGTTCCTCAAAAGTGTTCATATGCTTGGCGGAGTATCTTACAAGCTCGGGAGGTCATTGAGAAGTGTGCTATTTGGCGTGTGGGCAGTGGTCATGGGATAGATGTGTGGAAGCATAGCTGGCTCCCAAACCCGACCTATAACAAAATTATCTCTCCAAGAAGAGAGTCTTCTGTGTCTCGGGTTAGTGAGTTGTTCTATCCGGATACTCGAATATGGGATCTGGGAAAGCTTGAGGAGAATTTCTATCCGTGGGAGGTAGAGATGGTAAGTCAGATTCAAGTCAATGTTGGTAGTGTCGAAGACCTCCTGGTTTGGCCCCTGACTTCTGATGGTTCCTTCAGTGTTCGTAGTGCTTATAGATTCTTGGCTTCGGAAAATTTTAGCTCTCAACCAAGCTCTTCCTCAGGTATTGAGCAGCAGAACTTTTGGAAAAAAATCTGGAAGATTCGAGCCCCTAATAAGATAAAACATTTCATTTGGCGTGCGGCAAAAGATGCGCTTTCGACTAAACAGAATTTGTGTGCTAGACATATTCCTATTGATGAAACCTGTGATCTTTGTGAGGATCATTAGGAGACGTTGCTGCATAGTTTATGGCTGTGTGACCATGCTCAGTTTGTTTGGAAGTCTGATCTAGGTTTTGCTCCCTTGTTTCAAAAAGGGTATCGATCTTTTCGGGACTTGCTTGAGGCAGTGATGCTGAAAAGCTCTCAGTTTCGGGTTGCTCTGTTTTGCACTACAGCTGGAGTTTATGGTAGCGGCGTAATAGGTTCAGGGAGAAGCAGCCATCATGGACTCTTCACGAGTTGGGCAGTCGAGCTAAGGCTTATGTTGTGGATTTTCTCAACGCGAATTCCCAGCCCTCACAGGGTTCTTCTCAGCGTGCTCAGGTGTCTTGGTCTCCGCCAACGGAATCGGTATATAAAGGAAACTTTGATGCGGCCTTCTTTGACACGTCTGGTTGCGCGGGTGTTGGAGTGGTGTTTCGTGATTTCCAAGGCCAAGTGATCACAGCTTTGAGTCAAAAAATTCCTTTGGTTTAATCGGTGGAGCTGGTAGAGGCTATGGCTGCCCGTCAGGCCCTATTATTTGCCAAAGAGCTGAGTTTGTTTGATGTGGAGATCGAAGGGGATTGTTCAAGGGTTCTTGCTGCTTTAAACATGGCGAGGAGCTGTAGCACTTTATTTGGTCATGTGATTGATGAGTGCAAGAGTCTAGGGGCGTTGCTCCGTTCTTGCAAGTTCAACCACGTTAGGAGGGAAGGGAATAGGTTGGCGCATGCTTTAGCTAGGAGAGCAGTTATATCTGCAGACACGGATGTATGGGTAGAATCTCTACCTAGTGATTTGGATAATGTATTCCAATCGGATTTGATTCAATAAAATTTCCTTACCTTTTTCTCCAAAAAAAAAAAAAAAAAGAAGAGAAAATTCAATTAAGAATTCAAATTATATTTTGAGAAAGAATTAAGAATTCAAATTAGATTCTAAAAGAACTACAATTTTGTGCTAAGTGTCCTTTTAATTGCCCGCTAATTTGATGACAAGTATTTTTATATTTTAATTGGGTTTCAATTTGTCCTTTTAATTGCCCACTGTTTTTACAAGTATATTTTAAGAATCTAAACTTAAAAATATATAAAAAGACTCATATTAAAAATGATTGTACTTCTATAAAAAACTTCAAATGTTTTAACCTATTAAAAACTATTTTAAATTCAGATAAACTACTTCTAGTATATTCTATTTAAATTCCATTTAAAACCACTTCCAATCTATTTTATAGAAATCCAGATTTTTGCATAAAAAATTATTATTAGTTCATACATAAATTTCAATAAAAGAGTATACCATGTTCTAAAAATTGGTTGTTAATATCTTATTTGAAAAATACACACATGAAATAAATTTATTGCATCACAATAACAATTTTTTTTTTTTTTTGATAAGTAACAAATATTATATTATGAACTAAGAAGTAAGAAGATAATTTTTTTTTTCTAACAAAAAATAAACAAGAATGAACAACTTGCTTGTTCTAACAAATAATATTATGATGACAAGGCTTTTTAAAGAGTTAATATAATATAAGATTGGTCATCAAATGATATTTAACTTATGGAAGAATTTTATATGCATCTAATTATATTATTTAAAAAATTATCCACATTTTTATAAGGATACAAGCTAACAACTGTGTATACATTTACAAGAGAATTTCATGAATAAAGAAAATTACGGGACTTAATATAATCAAACCCACGACACCCTAGCACGTAAACTTGTAAGAGACTTCGTATTATCAAAATATTGAATGGAGCAGATCAAACTAATTGATTATATTATTCCATTAGTTGACGAATTGAGAGGAGTCAACACTTCTATTACGTTTAATTAGCTGATAAAATACTAAAGAAAAGTCAACCCAACTTAGTCTGTACACAATTTTTTTTTTTTTTTAAACTTTTAATAATTTTATAATTACAATCATGGAGGAGGAGGAAGGTAGATTTAAACCATGCATGGATGTCTTTATTAAAAACATGGGAGTGCTAGTTGAGTTATACTCTTGGCCACTTCTGTAAATGTTCTACTTCAACTAAATTCACTTGTATGGAATCAATGCAGTAAAAAAGGGTTTTATATTCCCCAATTTCTCATTATTGAATTTAATTGAAGAACAATATCTAAAGTACAATGTCTAAAAAGTTGTACCTAAATTTTTTTCAATATTATATATTTTTAAGTTTAACCACAAAAGGACTAGATTATTATTATTTTTTAATTTTCTTCTTTTGTTTTGGATGATAAATAATATTTAGTATTCAAGAACCGCAGTTGAGCCACAAGTAAATCATGGCGCCATGGCCCTCTCAATTTTTTTTTTTTTTTCACATTGTAATTTATTTATATTTACAAGTAGCCAAGTCATATTTCCTTTAAATATTGGAATACATAATTCTAAATATAAACACAATAATAATAAATGTATTTCAATAAAAACCATAATTGCTAAATAACCTAATTCCTATTAGGAATGATCATAATTTGTTAATCTTTCCCATGGTTGTCAACTAGTAATTAACTTGTAATCATTACTCAAACTAATACAATCATAAATTTTTCATAATATATGTCAAGCGATGACATATGCACATACACAGATATATGTGTGTGCATGCATGCACATGTGTCATCACTTGCAAGGGCCAACTTAAGGTCCCAATTGCATAAGCAAAAGACCTCCAAAAATTATATAAAAATTTCTTAAAATTAAAGAATGATATTTTTTTTTTAAAAGAAAAAAAAATATAGGTGAGCTATGCATTTTTTTTGCTCACCTCCAAGAAGGCCCCTATATGTTTTGAGTGTGCCGAATAATCATTGACAAAATTTTCCTAACAACTTATGAAAGAGATGTAAATAAAACCCAAATGCAAAAACTTAATTAGCAATTTTACATCTAAAAAAAGAAGAACGATTTTAATAAAAAAATGTATATAAAATAGTAAGTCAAATAAATAGTATTTAATTAATATTTAGTAAAAAAAACCCACTAAAATTTTCAACTTAGGCCCTTGATCACTTGACATATATTTTGAAAATCCCCTAAATTCCTAATCCAGGATTTTGAGTTAGGGGGTCTAGGTAGTAAGAAAAAGTACTTATGATTGGTTGTAAAATATTTTATATTATTTTGTAATAAGTTTATTTTATATTATTTTATATATAAAAATTTGTGCTAATGATTTGTGGACTATGGGTCCGTTTGGATTGAACTTATTGTTACTGAAACTGAAAATTGAAAACTGAAAATACTGTAACAAAATAATTTTTAAAAGTGTAAATAGTGTCGTGGGACTCATTTTTAATATTTTTAATGTATAAACAGTACTGCTACAGTGATAAACAGTACATGAACAGTGACGGAACAATGCATGAACAGTAAAAATTGTCTCCCGAACAGTAAAATCGCAGAAAAAAAAAAAAAAAAAAAAAAAAAAAAGGACTGCAAACATGTTGCAAAACGTAGACGTAGGATTAAGTTGAATCCAAACGCCCTCTATATATGGATATTTGGGCTGATATTGTGATATTGTTTGGGTTAATTGTGGAATTGTTTGAGTTGATTTATAGAGAGAGGATAACATTTTGGAGGTGGGGAGTTTTTTTTTTCTTGGCCTCAATTTACAATTTTTTTTCTTGGTACAACTCAAGGTGTCAGTGTCCTCTTAGGTCATAGTGTGGCTCCGTCCTTGACAGCAATACTAATTACTTTAAGGTCTTGCATTAGTAAGTCCATAATCCATAGAAAAATGAGAAAAGTATAGAGAATTTAATTTACATACCGGTGATAACATCAAGTTCATAAACATTACTGATCTGAGGACCAAAACGAAAAGATTGGCCACTGATCCCTGCATTGGACAGTGTCCCTCCAACAGTAAGGTACAAGTAGTCAACCCAAGAGACTGGTGAAAGACCATACTGTAGTGTTGTATTCAACACATCAATCCAAAGTTGCTCGCCTCCTACATCAGCATAGGACCCCAAAGAAGAGTCGCTCGAGACTATTATTCCAGACCCATTTAAACGGTTTTCCAAAGAGGTCATGTTGACCACAACACCATCACGAGCCAAAGATTGTCCCCATGTGGAATGAGCTTGACCTCTAGCTGCTACGTTAATGGGAACAGAATTATTGTAGGCATATTTTACTAAGCTTGCAATATCATCTATGGAGTTCGGATAAAAAACAGCAGCTGGGATTTCTTGAACTATATGGCCAAAATCACTAGAGGCTATTTTGATGGTCTCAGAATCATTATGAAATCTATCAGCAATATCATTTGGTGGGAGCAAGGTTGTTGCCAATGCGTTGGACATAAAAAAAGTAACAATGAATATCGTCATGAAATTTTTTGGAATTGTGATGTGTTTTGCCATTTTTGAGAGAGCAAATAATGACTATGGAAGTGGTGGTATATGGTGGAGGAGGCAGAGGGGGAAGAAGGAATTTATACACATAGAAGAAGCTAGGTTACATAATATTTTTCTTGTTTGTCCAAAAAAAAAAAAAAAAAGAAGAAGCAAGATTACGTGAGTACATGGTAAATCTCGGTTGATTAGGAATTAATTATATTTGCTTTGACTTTCTAAAGAGGTCGGCTTATTTATTTATTATTTTACCCTTTATAAATATATATATTTATGTACATACGGGGTCGGCTCAATTTGTAGGCTTAAGACTTATATATGCACGCAAGAAGAAGACATTTTTTTTTTGGGTTGAGAATCCGCGAGAAGAGGACTTGAGATTTTTAACTTGTATTCTTTCTCAAAAATAAGCAAGGAGATGACATGGGATTCGGAACCATAATTTACATTCATTCTCTGTGGTCATAAGACATGAATTACACCAATAAATTAAGGATTCTAGCTACTAGCTAGCTTGCGTTCCTTGAATCAATGAAAACTTAATGCTTATAATACATATTGGGAAATATTAAAAAATACCTTAAGAACATTAATTTATGAAGTATTTTTAAAAATATTTTTATAGGAAAAAAAGTAATTGATTTTTTTAATGGCTTTTGTATTTATATAAAAGTGATATTAAATTTTTTCTAAAATAGTTTATTAAAAAATACTCTAAGGACACCCATTAATCAAATTTATATACCTTTATCACAAATTAGCATTTAATTACCTTTGCATTAATTTATAACTCATCATATTGAGTAATTACTACCCAAATTAGGTTATGACTTTTGTTGAAAGATACATATTTATTTGACATTGATTTTATAATAGAATTCTAAAACATTTCATGCGTCATAGATACTGCAAAATCTTTCATTTCCTTTTGTAATTGGTTCTTTGACTTTGTCAAGTTGACTTTCTTTTTTTAATCAAAATTGACTTTCTTTAAAGTTAATAAAAACTAGTCGCTAACCCGTGCGATGCACGGGAAAACTATTAGAAAATAATAAAGCATGCATATATTAAAAGATAATTTAAGTTCATGTGTGCTTGCAAGGAATACATACCTAAATAGTTCTTGCGGTAGAAATAAAAGTCTTATCTTTGAGATAAAGAACTGATGTAAACAAACTAACCTTACATAAAACAAATTAAAAAAAAAAAAAAAAAAAAATAAAACTGATGTCACAGGAAATTCAGCCACATAGTAGTAATATATAAATCTCTTAAAACCTAAACCTAAACCTAAACCTAAACGTAAAGACTAAATATTTATGCGCCGTCTCTAGCTTTCCTAATGTATTTGGTTAAAAACATAAAACTGATGTCACGGGAAATTTAGCCACATAGTAGTAATATATAAATCTCTTAAAACCTAAACCTAAACCTAAACATAAGGACTAAATATATAAACAAACTAACCTTATAAAAGTTGAACTTTATAAGCTAAAATCTATACCGTGAGTTGTAGATCTTGAATGTTATATCGTACATTTAGGGCTTCCTACATCTGGAGAGAGAGAGAGTTTGCAGAAATCAAAGAAAATCTCTCTATAGATTAAGAAACACAATATAATAAAATCAAAGAGATAAAATTTTCAGATGACAAAATATTATAGATAATTTAAAAGAATTTTGGTTTAATTCTTAAACACCGTAACTCCATAAAATTCATACTAATAATAATATTTTATGATAGTGCAGTTAGAATTTTGGTTTAATTCTTGAACACTGAATTGCAAATTGATTATATGAGTATTCAATGGTGAACAAAGTACTATGTATTAATTAATATATAAACAAAACTAACCTTACAAAAGCCGAACTTTATAAGCTAAAATCTATACCGTGCATTGTAGATCTTGAATACTTTAGGGCTTCCTACGTCTGGAGAGAGAGAGAGTTTGCAGAAACCGTGGCTTTATATTTCTTAACTTGAGAGAGAGATAAGGTTGCTAGGGTTTTGAGGAGTTATAATTTTTATTTTTTTATTTTTTTAAATATTGTGTTGACGTGGAAAATTGTGGTGCCAGCAAAGGCTTCGGTTTTATATATATATATATAGATGATTCTTATATTGGTTTTACTAGAGATCTATTAAGATTTTTTTTTTTTTCAAAAAAAAAAACTTTAGCAAATCTATAAGATTCTAAGAAATTCCAGTTAGTTCAACTATTGAAATTTTTTTTGCACTTTATTTGTTTTGACGAGAATTTTCTTGTGAAAATAGTTTTTTAGGTTTTCCAGTATTTAGTAGTATAAAAAAAGTCAAAGGAAAACTATCCTGAATTAAAAGAAAACTTTTTTTTAGAGATTGTTTTCCTATATTTCGAAAAACAACCTCAATTTCATATCACGCTAAATAAAGAAAGTTAAGTGGCAATATGAAAACTATTAAAAACAAATATATTTTCATTTTTAAGGTTGTTACCATATTCTCAAAAAAAAGGTTGGTACCAAAATATGAAAATAAGATGTTTTCCAAAAACTACAAATTGAAAATGACTTATTTTTAAAAAAACGACAATGTTGAAACAAATGGAATGTTATGAACGAATAAGAGATCAGGAATTTAATTCTCGTGGATCCCGTCTATACAAAAAATTAATTGGTATCTTAGCCTAATAATAAAAAGAAATAATCATAGAGAGAAATTTTTATGCAAAAAAAAATCTTATAAAAAAATTGCCAAATATTTGAAATACTATCTTTTCTATCTTCTATCTATAAAAAAAAAATCTTACAGAAATGATTTATTATTCTCAAAATACTTTAGATTTACTAACATGAACAATATCAAAGTCACCTTTTGTTTACTTACCTCTCATTATGGGGGGAAAATGGTCACTTTATTGGTATCTTTCTAAAAAGAAATAATAAGAAAAATAACACGAAATATAAATTAAGTTAAATTTCTTACAAAGTTAGTCTAACATTTCATATGATAATTTTAAAATTCATGTTTCTCATGGCATATCTCAACATCATGCCTTATCAATAAAAATAACTTGTTAATTTTCTTAACATCTAACTCAATCCTAAATAAGAGATACAAATAATAATAAAAATATCACTTTCAAATTTCTGAATTTATCAAAACTATTTAATATATAATTGTTTTTGTGAAGTAAGATTAATTTTATTTCTATTGGTTAAATGGCATAGAGGAATGGAGTAAATAATGAGAAAAATAACATATAATGAAAATCAAGTCAAATTTAAATTTGACTTCATGGCATATCCCAACATATATCATGCCTTGTTAATAAAAATAATTTTTTCCGCATCTAACTCAATCCAAATAGGAAATACAAATAAAGAAAGTGTCACATTTCATATTTCTATATTTATCATAAACATTTAATATACAATTGTTTTTGTAAAATAAGATTATTTTTATTTTTATTGGTTAAAAGACATAGAGGAATGGATTAAAATTGTCACTTTATATAATTTTTTTCTCAGAATTAATTTAGATGCCAACTTTTTACATAGGAATCCGCATCTTACAAAATGTGAGATTTAGTGGGAATTCATATACTCACAAGCATGTGCATTTCCTTGTGTGACTTAGGAATCTTTCAACATTAATTACTTATGTGGTCAAATATATATAGGATATATATCTACTCTAGAGGAATACATAATTACCTACACATTCTTCGTTCTATATATAAGTTAAAAAATTGTTCTCGTCAATCGTCATTACTTTGTAGTATTGCCTTGATTATCATCAAACACATCACCGTTTCCTCAAAAAAAAAAAAAAATCAAACACATCACCCTGGAATAAAACAACTACTTTTTCACTCATTGCGCCTGACTGAGTAGCCTTACATGCCTTCTGTAGTGCATATAACCATAATGAATTTATGATACCATGTTGAAGGCAATCCTCATCACGTTTTGTCCTTTAATTTATGAAGTTTTGATGAACTATATACCAACTTCTCGCCTTTGTCAGAATGTAATTAAATTTTTTAAATGCTGTTTGGAGGGGGGAAAATAATTTCGAAGCATAATTTTACTCATTTTTTTGTTTTGTTTTGTTTTGTTTTTTGTTTTTTGTTTTTTTTTTTTGTTTTTTTGTTCAAACGAGTAGGAGCTAAGGATTCGAATCCAAATTCTCCAAGACTTGGACAATTTCACTAACCTCAAAATTATTGACTACTCAAAGTTATAATTTGGAAATTCACCTATTAAATATTGATTTATTTTGTTTGGATTAATGAGAAAAATAATTCGATAATTTTGTAATAGAACCTACCATTACTACTATCCATATGATCATCATTACACAGCCACCACCCTCCTTGTAGTTGCCAATGTCACCCACCATTGGTACCATCATCACCGAAACAACCACCTTCATCACTCACCAGTCATCAGTTTCGCACAACTACTACCACCACTATTGTGAAAAATTGGTTATAAGCAAGATTAAAGAATAGGGAAATCCACATAGATTTTATGTAGTTCAGAAGTTTGCCTATGTCTATGGGAGTGAGCGGCTAATAATTCGAGAAATTAGGGTTACAATAGTATTTATATATATCATAACCCTACTATGCATAAATTTCCAAAATACCCTTTATTTTATTATATGAGAACAGGTTACAATTGTGTTTATGGGCTCCACTAAGCTACACCCATCCCCCTAGGGTAGCTGACCTACAAACAAATATGAGCTAACTCCAACAACTACAACTTGTTGACATCGGTTCTACCACTACTACCACTATTGCCCTCACTATTGCCACACCATTGCCATTGTACGTAACCAATGTCACGATACCATATCATTATTGTTGTTTTGCAATATGATTGAAATATCTATAATTTAAATCTCATCATTTTGAAAAATTTATGAATGTTTCAAGTTCTTCATGTAAAAATGCAAAAATAGAGACAAAGAAAATAAAGGGAACGCCAATTTTAGCATGTTTTCCTCTAAAAAAAATTAGAATGGTTGGACCAGGACATCCCACATTCATGGAGTCTCTCTTATTTTTCTATTTTATAGTATTCTTTTTTTTTTTTTGTTACAATGTCTTGTTAATTTGTACCTTGTATACACAAATTTGGGAGATAAATGGTTCAATAAAAAAAAAAAAGGGAAAAGGGAGACAAATTTTCTTTATAAAAAATAAATGCAAATTGCACACCTTAAATTTAACTGAAATTCATTTCAATCCTTTAACTTTACTTTCATTCAATCAAGTCATCTAAGTTTCAAATTTATTCAATTCAGATCTTCCATCTAATTTTGTAAAAATATTTCCATTAAATAATATTTTCTCCAATGAAAAAATCTATAAAATTATTGTATATATTATTTTAAATGTTTTTTCATTAGTTAATTACATATTTAATGACAAATTTTTAATGGAACTGGATGCAAGGCCTGAATTAAATAAATTTGAAACTTAAAGAACTTAATTAAACAAAAGTAAAGTTAGAGGACTGTACATAACATCACTAAGGCATGAGAGAATGCGTAAGTGGTTGAATTTGGACTCTACACGTGGAGTAGTTATGAGGAAAGGGAGAGTGGGTAATAGCTAAGAGATTTTGTCTTGGTCAATACTGAAGGTGTGACTGCCTTGGGAAAGAAGTAGGATTTACACCTGACATAGTACTTAAGCACTCACAAAAAAGGAGATAGTGACCTTTTAAGGTCAGAGGCTATAAGGACACCCCTTATTGGTTGAGTGCACCATGAGTCACCTTAGGAACACGTGTACCAATCAAAGTACTCTTGATGTCCCTTTCAATGTCTGCCAAGACTTGTCTCCCAAGCAATGGCAAAGCTACCTACCTATGGGTCCCAGTGCCACGTTGGCATAGCTCTTATCCCTTAGTCAGCAGATAACATCACAACTGTAAAAAAGATCTCAAGAAAGAGAATATGATGACTTGACACCTATCCTTGTACTGAGCCATGTTCCTTCGAGTATAAAAGGAACATGCAGCTGAACTTCTAGAGCAAGAACCCAAGAACCCAACTAGATATTTTGAGATGAAAGTAGAGAGTTGGTAGGAAAGAAAGACAACTTCATTGTAAATTGATCTCTTTCCCATACATAATACAAGCTGAGCCAAGCAAGAATATTTTATTCTTGCTCAAATCGTGGTTTTTTATCCATTCTTTAGGGTTTTCCATGTGCATCCTGTGTTGCTTTCTTAATTAGTTTCTTCTTCTTGTTTAAATGTACGTCTTTTTCATGTCCTACCATGGCTTTCTTTATTTCTTGTTTGAGTCATGTCAAAGCTTGCATCTTCTCGAGCTTTCTCATGTAAATGTATAGTTAGATAACTTATTTCACTCACATAAATAAGTTCAAATCTAACTTGCACGTATAAGGATTGAAATAAATTTCAGTCAAACATAATGGTGCAATATACATTTTAGCGGTAAAAAAAAAAGTCCCTACAATGCTGAAGTTGTTTTTATGTTTTTAACTATTACATTCCTTTTGAATTTTATTGAGCTGAGCACACAGAAACGGTTTTTATTTTAGTTGATGAATTTTCCTTATTTGTTTGGTCTTCCTTAGCAAATTGGATTGGTGAACTTCCCTGTCTATTTGGCCCTCAAAACTTCATTGAAAGTAAAATATTGATGTCCTAATTTCCTCTTGCCTTCGGGAAGTTGTATTTTGTTGTTACAACCCTAGGTAGTTTCTTCATGCATATGCACCCAACTAAATCAATTTTTACCTGATATAAACTACCAAAATGATTTTTTTTTTTTTTAATTTTTATTACATTTGAAAATTGTAATAAAAAAAAAATTAAAAAAAACTCTTGGCTTTGGCACTTTTCTTTTGGAAGCAACCCAGCAAAGATGAATTTCTTTCTCTGCCTATTTCAACCATAAGCTGTGCTGTAAACCCTTTTAATGGTACAAACATTAAGAATTTTCAGGATGACCTGGTTGCTAGTGCACCTAGGGGTCTTAAATTGGCTCATTGCTGCCCCATTGCCTATGAAGTAATCTAAAATCTTCTTGAATGTCCCTGTTTCCACAATACAAAGCTCTAGTGGCCCAATTGAATTAGTTTTCCTAGAAACAACATACCCATGATCAACAAATGATGCATCCATTTCCCGGCAACACTCGCTAAGAACTTGCTCTTCCACTTCTCCTTTAATCTCCCAGTAAATTATATAGTGACCTGGTTGGTTAGCTATATCAGCATGACTAGTGAAATCAACCAGCTCCACTCTAGCCTGACTCAGCAGCTGAGACCCTCTTTCCACTACTAATTGAAGGTCCTTCTCAGTATTTTTGTCAATGTTTACCGTCAAAATTAGCTTTCTCCTGCATACAAAGTTCAATTTAGGGGTTCCTTTGTGAAAACCTGCCACTTCCACCACATCCCCTAACCTGTACCTGTACAACCCTGCATACAATTTAATAGTCAGTACCAATAATACCAATGCCTGTGTGAAAACTGCACAACATGATATTGATTCTCGAAAGAACAAAATGGGATTCTGATCTTCAGAAACTGTAGAATTACTCTAAAGAGTAAAATTAAAAATAAAAAAAAAAAGTTAAAAGAAAAGAAGGAAACCAAAGTGTGTTTTGTGACCACACAATGAGCAAAAAACAATTACTTAGACCAATGATTATATGGTTTTAAATTTATCCACGTATCCTTGTTCTCCAAATGTCTTGAGTTGTACTGGTGAATCATTAATATAAAAAGGAGAATTAGATTTGGCCAAGATCTTTTTGCCTGCGTATAGTCAACAGTACTCATCCATGTCAAATCGAAGCTTAAGCTTGTAGTAAAAAAACAAAGCAAAGGAGTACAAACATATCTAATCCATTGTCCCAAGTATAGATTATAATGTCAGGAAAATTCAACGATAGAGACTATGATGATATGAACGTTCCATGATCAAATGACTAAAGAATTCGCTTAGGATCGAGCAGTTAGGTAACTGTACATATCAAAAAGATATAGAACAAGCATAGTTAAAATTTGAGACTTGCTTGAGTTCTATACAGAAATAGGTATCTCTCTATATCCTTTTTTTTCTTCAAAAAAAAAAAAAAAAAAAAATCTATATCCTATGTTTTATTTTTTATAAAAAGGAGATAAAGTAATGAGAAGGTATAGTTGGAATAAAAAATGAATGAATAGAAATTTTTCTGTCCCACGATGAGTGGTCTACTTTACGCTCACAATATCATTTATGTTGGGTTTCTTTATTATTATCTATTTTAAGATAAATTCTATTAACATATTTTGAGGTTTGAGTTAATGTCAATCAAGTCTCAAACTTTTTAAAACTAACTAATTTGATCCCTAAAACTAATTTAATTCCTAAAACAGTTAATAAAAAATAACTAACTAGTTTAACAGTGCTTGAAACTAAGCTGGCTTTAGAAACTAAATTTGTCAATTTTAAAAAGTCCTGAACCTAGTTGGTATTAATCTACACCTCAGGTATGTTATTGGGATTTACCATTTATTTTATTATTATCATTTTAAAGAAAGTAGAACACTCAAATTGAGGCCAAAGATTCTAAAATGACTTACCAGTAAAAGTGGTAAGAACAATCTCGTACTGTTGTCCAAGCTTGACATGGGAGAGTGGGACAGGTTTATCTTCTATGAAGTCATCAATGGCCGAATGGCAATCTTCCTTCTGCCTATAGAGTGGAATGAACTCATAGTAAGAGAAAGTGGGTACTACTGCGAAGGTCACCTTCTCTGGGGGTAGATAGGGATCCACATTCACCCCAATCCAGCTCTCAGTAGAACCATAGTCAGCGCTCACTAGTGGCAACTCTCCTGCATAATGCCTTAGTTTTTTCAAGTAATGTTGCATTGAACCGGTCATTATAGAATACACGTACTTAGCATTTGGCCAAAGCCTAGAAATTAGACCACACCAATCCAAATTTTGTAATTCCTGGCAACACCCTTCGATTTTGGATGCTAAACTTGGGTTGGGGGAGATGATTTCCAAGACGGCTTTTCGCACTTCCGGTATATTGATTCTTGGACTAAGAGTTCCTTCTCTGATATCATTGCATAACTCTTGCCACTGCTCTTCAAATGTGCTAAATGCCTGCACTATGCTATAGGCAAAAGTGGAAGTTATAAACTCTACTTGGTTAGAAAAGAGGAGACCTAGAAGGAGATGACAGTAGTTAGATTGTTTGTAATCTCCACTGGAAATTACTTCTTCTGGGCTGCAAGTGAAAGACTTAGTTTTTTCCTGTTTGATCTTAAACTCTTGGCTTGCAAAGTAGTGGGTTGTGGCTGTTCCTGTTGTTAACCCTCCCTTTGTTTTGAACCGCTTACTACTGTAAATGAGCTCAAGAATTCTCCCTCCTTCTCTTATTGGATAAACCCTACAATTATTCAACATAAAAATATATGTACCTAAAGAAAGATATACAAAATATACTCTTAAAACAATAAAGGAATAAAGGCATGTAGCACTAGCAATTAGCAAACTATACATGTTAAAAACGAAATTTATAGTGATAGTTATTAATGATACAAGAAAAAAGATATTTACAAAAAGTGAGATGAACCTTGATCTATAAGCAGCTGCCAACCTAAAAATCTGAAGCGTTGTCTGGGCGCTATGCCCTGTAAAGGGTACGTACTTCTGTCTCCCATCTGTTGTTCCAGAACTACAAAACCGTGACCATGGATTACAGTAAATTGCACATGTGAAAGGTGTGGAACCTTGTACAAATACTTCTCAACAAGGTTGGAGGGAATATAGCAGAGACTTCTTTACAAAGTTAAAAAAATAATAATAATAAAATAAAAAATTTGACCAAAAAAAAAAACCAAAAAAACAAAAGCTAGTGTTTTTCTTTCAAATCAATGTCATAAAAACATTATAAAATTTCAGAACAACTTTTAGGCACCCCATAAAATAAGATAAGAGATGGGAGCCAACAAAAGGAGCAAATTACAGCCCTTAACTTAAATTCTATATTCTGATTCCTTTTCAAAGATTATAATTCCAAAAGAAAATATAGTAAAAGCTAAAATGAAGATCAAACCAAAAGAAAAAAAATTAAATAAATAAAAGAAGGTATTTAATATTTACCTTAAGGAGAGAGTTGTTATGGGTTGTTGAGTGAGTAAAGGAGCTTCGTCCCCATCTGCAATTCTCTGAATATAAGGATCTAAATCTGCATGGGAGGCAAGGGGCACCGTGGAAGTGAAGAGTGATTCCAATGCACATGCATCCATGTTTTGGATGTTTAAGTTTTCTCTCTCCCCAAACCATTTTTTGAGATATTCCACCCCATAGTTCAGCTGAAGAATCCGGCGAAGTGTCTGAGTCTGAACATGTCCGGCGTTCTCACACAAGTTCTCGAACCAGTCGATAATGTCATCATACTCGTGGTTGCCATTGTTTTTGCTATAATAACTCACTGGCACAGCTGGTTCCATTATGGATTTTGGTGATGCAGCAAATCAGAAATGTAAAAAAATAAAAAAAAATAAATAGTTATTATAGATGGGTTGGAGAGGGGAGGGGGTACTTTTTGTGAAGAACCAAGGGCAAGGAGCCCACAAATTGAAAGATCCTTATCTTGGGCTATGGTTATGTGTAGATAGAGCTTTGTTCCTTATAGTATAGCTCAAAAGACCTCTCCTAATATTTTTCAGTCTAGCTCCATTGTCTAATGGTACGATTGTTTAGAGACCACAAGAAGTAGTGTTATCATATTTTTAGAGAGAGAGAGAGATGGAGATTCTTCTTTGAAATGATATGTGGACTAATGTGGCCAGGGGACCAAAACCCACGAGCCTTGACAGCTCGACACACCTTGTTATTTTTTCCCTCCAATTTATGAGCCACCATTTGAAAATGATACGTGTTTCATGTCATCTTTCATGTCTTCGGAACAGTGAAATTGTGTTTTATTTTTTTACGTTAATATTGGACTTCATCATAAATATAAAAGAAGAAAGTATCATTTTTCGTGTTACAAGAGTACCTAAGAATTATTCTCTCTTTCCAACTCAAATGCTAATCTCATTTTAATGTGATGACTAATGACTAGTGAGCTTAATTTACTTCAAAATTTCAACTCATTGGACCACTTGCTGGGTTTTCGGGAAGGTATGAGGGCAGTCACTATTCAGTGCCAAACTCAATTGAGGTACAACAAATAAAGTAGTTAAAACTCAATTGAGGTACAACAAATAAAGTAGTAAATTGCACGCATCCACTTAAATTAGGCTAAAATGACTAGATCAACTGCAGCTCACCATCAAGGATAACAGTCTAACACTATGTTTGCACATGCAAAGTGGGAGAGGAAAGACAGGAAGCTAGAGGGAAGGGAAAGGAAGCTACTATTCCCTTGAGGTAACCGGTTTTGTTCATATCATAAGATATGTATCAAATTGAAAAAAAAAAGTCCTGTATCATAAATATCAATTACGTTCATGAGTCGTATGTAATATAGATGTGTATCATATGAATTGAATGTATTGGACTATATATATACATGTGGGTTTAAATTAAGTTTTTTGGTTAAACGTTATAGTTTAACTTGAATCCCACAAGTTGTTAGACTTGTTTCTAACACAATTATTAGTTGAACCCATCTCTCTCTCTCTCTCTCATAATTTGGACCGCAAACTTAATATTTCACTTCAACGTTCACAATTTTTTTCTATACTATGAATACAATATTAAATGAGAACATAATCATTACATTTTGATATTATTGTTATTATATTTTGGTATTATAGTTACAAGTTCAAGAAAATTGAACGCCAAAAAGAAAAATTAAGAAAGAAGAGTAATTGAAATAGAAGAATAAGAAAAGATAGCAAATATTGGAAATGAGGAAGAAGAAGGTGGACAAAAGAAATTGATGCTAATGATGAAACAATTATGCAAGATGATGAAGATATTGATAACATTGTCTTGGACTATAAATATGAAATTGATTAAGCAATATGATGAATATGATTACAAAAAAATATTATTTGAATTTATATATCACATATCATCCCTTTTGAGTTTGACCAATTTGCGTATGGATGCTATAAATATATTTTTAATTAAATTTATTTAGTTAGTTTTGTGAAATATTATTACATAAGCGATGATTCAATTAATCACTAGTTGAACGTGTTCCATTTTTTAATATAAATTTTACAAAATGATTATTTATATTACAAAAACATGATATGATAGGATACGATAAAAATAAAAAATCGATTCATGATGCAATTTATGTTGTAGTTTAGTTATATTTAAAAAATGGAGGCAAATAAAATATTTTTTGTCTTTTTATTTTTTATTTTTTGATTTATAAATTCACTAAGCTCTCTATTTTTATAAGGAAAGGAGAAGTAACTTGATTTAAAAAATAAAAAAAACTATTAATCACAAGTGAAGAATATTAAAATTAAATTCTTATTGTTCATAATAATAAAGAATAAAATTACACTCTTCGTCTCATCTTCTCTTTATTTTCTTATTTCCGTTGAAGTTGGAAGGAAGCCAAATAAGATGAATCAGTTTATTTTTCTTACTTCCCCTCAATTTGGAAGAAGTACTTTGCCCTTGAAAGGTGATGACACAAGGAATCTTAACGCTCTATTTGTTTTGAAGTAAAATATTTTACGGAAAATGTTTTCCCATTTTCAGGTGTTTGTTTGCAGATAAAATGTAGTTAAACTTGTAAAATATTTTTGTTGATCGTAAAATCCTTTATAAAAAATTGTAAAATAATTTACCTTTGAAAATTTGGTAAAACATTTTCCAAAAGCATACAGTGGCTTCTCCTCCCCCATTTGGTCGCTAGGTCACCAGTTTGGTGGCTGGAGACTCTGCTTTGGTGACTGGCGACAACGATCAGGTGGCCAGAGACTTTGCTACGATGGTCTGGTGTTCGGTGACTCTGTTTATCGATGTCCAGAAACATCACACTAGCAACTAGTGTCAGCAGTTTGATCATTGGAGATACCACTCCCATTGTGATCGACGACAATCCGGTTGCCAGAGCCACTGCTCTGACTGCTAGTTCCAGTGGTTTGATCATCGGATCTTCGACACCAGTCGCTTCAATGTTGAGTCATCGGTTTTAGTGGTTTGCACTCCCAAAAAGCCTACGAAATAGAAATACATAAACTTGAAGTGACACTAGTGTGGTGTTGACTAAAACTCCTATGATACTTAAATTAGTACTCTATTCCAAGAAAAAAGTATCAAAGTGTAAGGAATGTCTCTCATACATGGGAGACAAAGACATCAAACACTCATTTTCAAGCTTGAATTAGTATCGTAACTCATGTAAAACTAATAAAGCCCATTTGCTAGAATTTAGCTAGGGTTAGAGTCAGTTAGAAAGTTAGTTAGTTATAGTTTGTTAGAAAAGTGCACATGTAAAAAATTAAACACAAGGGAGTATTCTTTAAAGTACATCCCTAATTAGTTTTTCAATAGTAATGAGCCATGTATGGTCACTTAGAATGAGGCAATGAGTGTATAAATCAAGCCATGTACTCATCATTTTTTATCAGTGAAACTATATTTAAGTTATTATTTAATTTTTTGTTTTCTCTCTAGTCTTTCTCTTGGAGCTAAAGACTCCCTTGAAATAATATCATTCTTGAAGGTGGTGGCTCTCTTAAAGTAGTCACAATCCATTCAACCATCAACTACTCATAAAAACCATTGAGCACCCGAAAGCCTAAATCAAGCCTAACACCCACTTACTAATCTAACTTGAAAACCATCACCAACTACTAAATCCACCCTAACCCCCAATGACCAATGTTGTACTCGAACCCTAAGAGTCTTAGACAATAAATCATATTATCTCAATCATCAAGAACTATCTTGAATTATCTTAAGGAACACTAACCCTAATTGAATTCTTTACAATTAGTATTAGAGCTATCGATTCAAGATAATAAAAATTAAAACCATTGCAACTCACTAGAAAATCAATTAACATTATCAAGCACATCATTGTTGACATCAAAACATCCTCGAAAATTCTCATTTGGGAATGAAAAGCCCAAAGACATGAACTTCATGGAAGGTAGTGTTCATGCTCTCAACCTATTGAAACCCACCAAAAGGCAAAAATCCGCTAGATTTGCAAAGCCAATCAATTTTTTTTTTTTTTTTAATAATACCCTAGAGTATAGAAAGGTCCTTATGGCCTTTTGTCATATGGATGGAGAGACCTTTGTATGGTATCAAGACGCAAAAAAAAAAAAAATAAATAAATAAATAAAATAAAATCAAGTAAATTCCATGAGTTGGGAGGTGTTCATTAGCACCTTATAAGATAGGTTTTGATCAATAGCCAATGATGCACCAATGGAGACTCTTAAAAGGTTGAGAGAAGCCTCTACAATGGCTAGCTATAAGGCAACCTTCAAAGCCTTTGTCTAACTTGTTTAAAAATTAATTCTTCAAGAATCAATTGACCAAATTTTGGGGAGCTTCAATATCATTATCAACAAACCACCAAAGATGCAAGATCTAACCAAAAAAATTGTCAGAGATCAAAGGAGATCCAAAAGTCAACAAATCAATCACTAGAGGCCAATAAATCATCAAAGGAGTCCAAGTGGTGTGTTGGTAACACTGCTAGTCTTGATTCTTAATTGAGGGTGAGATCTCAGGTTCTACACCCCCACGACACTCAATTCTCTATATACATATATACATAGATACATATATATATATATATATATATATATATAAATAAAGTCAGCTCTTTGACCTAGTTGAACTGGCTTATGGTTCAAATTGTTTTACGGGTCGAACCACAATTCAAGGAATTTTCTTAGATTCTTCAAATAGTCAGTTCTAACACATAAAAATCCGGTTTTATACTTGGTTCATGGTTAACCCAATCGGACCAACACGTCCGATCTGGGTCCGAAAAACCTTGCAAAAAAGATATAGAAAACGGTCTGTTAATAACACAATCTATAAATTAATAATTTTTATCCTGAAAAAAGTTTAATACTTTTTTTAATCTAAAGAAATAAATGCCCTATAAAGTAGAAACTAATGCTAAGAACAAGTGAACAAAATATGTTATTATAAGACAGGACAATGTAAGTATAAATGGAAAACTCTATTGGTTTAGGGTGGAAAAGTGGGGGATAAAAAATTGTGAGGAAATGAAAAAGTGGAGAATGGAAAGAGAAATTCTATGTCCACAAAATTTTCACAAAAAAATCATAAGTGACAAGTTATTACAGATTGTTATTGGTGAGCAAAAAAGTAATTTCAATGGTAGGTTTAAATTAGAACTAATAATAACTTATTAGATATGATTTGTTGTGAAGTACTGTAAATATGTTGTCGACATAACACTTCTTGAATGGAAAATATTTAATTTTTCCTCATGTATGTTTGGTTGGGGTGAAAAGTGGATAATGAAAAACATTTTTTTTTTTCAGTCTAGCTCTATAAATTTACTCTCATGCCCCTGTTACATAATAAAAAAATTATAATATAAAAAATCTAATATTTAAAAGAAAAAAAAAATCTAACAACTTTTTTAATCAGAAGTGATAATAGCCCTATATAGTATAAACTAATGCTAAGTGCGAGTGAATAGAATATTTTAATATAAGATGTGGAAAATGTAAGTATAAATGACAAACTCTATTGGTTTGAGGTGGAAAAGAAAGGGATAAAAAATCGTGAGGAAATGGAAAATTGGAGGATGAAAAACTTTTTTGTTTGGTTAAAAAGAAAAATGAGAATATAGAAAATATAATCTCGATAAATTTATTCTCATGCCCCTATTACATAATATATAAAAAATTACAATTTATAATATAAAAAAACCTAATATTTAAAAGAAAAAAAAATGATCATTAGTTAAAAAAGAAAATAATAATGCTTGTAGGGAGGAGAGGGACATATAGGTAAATTAGCATCTAAGCCCCTCAACCTCCCAATTTTCTCCCCAATTAAGGGAGACAGTGTATTGGTGAGCCCAATGAGAAAACAAACAAAGAATTAGTAGGCCAAAGGAGAAAACAACAATGTGACTATGCCTCACCATTTTCTCTCCCTGTTTCTCCCTACCAACCAAACAACTCCTCTACCCAAAATCCCCCCTATTTTCCTCTCTCATTTTCCATCTCCCATAAATCACACCAACCAAACATACACTACAAAACAAACTAAACATTAAAGCATACATTGATAATTTATTTTAGAAAAATATTTATTAAAAATATTTTACTAATGAATGAATGGTCATGCATCAGTAAAAACACATATGATAATAGAAAATGAATTATAATTACTTGTTTGAATTATAGAGTTAGCCCATTTAGAGCATCAATATCCGGGCTGGTATAACTCACAGTATGCTATATTTTAGCATCAAAGCATAAAATACATGCATTACTCGAACCTCCAATTGTAAAAATTTTTACAATTTACAGTACTGTCTTACAATTGTATGACGTTACTGCAGTATATTGTATAATATTAAATTAGTTTTTTCTCTCTACATCTCCAACTCGGTCTCTTCATCTCCCATTCTCTGTGTCTCTCTGTGTCATATTTTTTCTGACTCTCTCTCTCTCTCTCTCTCTCTCTCTCTCTCTCTCTCTCTCTTGTTTAAAACTTGCCACTGGATTTTTGTCTTTTGGGTTCGGATGGGTTGGATTTTGGATTCCGATGGGGTTTGGGTTGGTTTTAGATTGGTTGGTTTGGGTTGGCGCGGTGAGCATGGTAGTGGCGTGGTGGTGATTAGGTTATTTTTACTATGGGTTTGCTAGGTTTTTTGGTGGGTATTGTGGTTGAGGCATGGAGATTATGGAGTCGTGGTTGTGGCTAGGTAACGTGGGGTCGTGGGTAGTGAGTTTTGGTAGAGTTGTGGAGGTCATGGGTTCTGAAATTGAAGGAAAAGAACATATCTTTTTCCTTTTTTTAACTTTATGGGTATTTCGGAGACTGATCAACCTCAAATCAGCCAAGTAGAAGGGTGTGCAACCAAAAACCAACATGAATTTGAAGAGGTTTCAACAGAGTTGAAATTTGGTTAAGAGGCTAGCATCACCAAAAAGAGGAAAGCAAGTGAAAACTATGGCAACCTCTTTGTGCCATCAAGAACTTGTGGAGTCAAAACAATGAAAATTAAAAGCCATGAGGAGAATAACAGTGTTTCATTGGACTTGAGGCTTGGCCTTGACCCTTGGGTTATCAAGAAAAGGATTGAGGCAAGTGATAATGGAAATTTGTCAAGTCTGTTGTTGATTGCAGAAATTAGGGGGAGAAGAAAAGAGAGAGAAAAGAGATAGTTTTATATTATTTTATTGTATAATTTATATTATTTTAATGTGTTGTATGTTAAAATAAAAGTTGAGATGTTAGGTATATTGTAAAATGGTATGGATTTGCATATGTCATTTTAGTAGCAGGAGTTTTTACTTTTTAAGCCTATTTGGTATTGTTATTTAAATAACAGTTTTAGTTGTTTAAACAATAGTACACGTATTTTTATAACACTTTTTTACTTACACGTATTTCTACAATACTTAAACAACGTTACTAGAAATCTCTTACCCAATTGCCAATGTTACTAGAAATCTTTTACATCCCAACTTTTGGACTCATGTACTATCTTGTTAGCCTACTTTCTACACTTTCGTCTTTTAATATAGGCACGTGTGTTTCTCTAAAACTTTCTCTACTAGATACTTCCTAGTTCCCACTACCTCCAAAATTGGGTGTCCATATTATTGTCTCTCTCTCTCTCTCTCTCTCTCTCTCTCTCTCTCTCTCTCTCTAACCTATATGGACAAACGTGTAGTATTTATAAGCCACTAAAATCTCCATCCAATCTTGTATTTAGATTATTGTTGGCTCCTCGTTTCCTACATTTTCTGCACATGATTTCCAAAGTTTGATGATCAATCTCTTTACTAGGCTAAGGTTGCTTTCGTCAAAAAAGAAAAAAAGAAAAACAAAAAAAGACTCTCCCTCTCATTTAAAACTTGCCACTGGATTTTTGCTATGGATTTTTGTCTTTTGGGTTCAGATGGGTTGGATTTTGGATTCCGACGAGGTTTGGGTTGGATTTGGATTGGTTGGTTTGGGTTGGCGCGGTGAGCGTGGTAGTGGTGTGGTGGTGATTGGGTTGTTTTTGCTATGGGTTTGTTGGGTTTTTGGTGGGTATCGTGGTTGAGGCGTGGAGATCGACTTTTGTGGTGGAGGCCTGGAGATTATGGAGCCGTGGTTGTGGCTAGGTAACGTGGGGTCGTGGGTTGTGAGTTTTGGTGGAGCTGTGGAGGTCATGGGTTCTGAAATTGAAGGAAAAGAACCTATCTTTTTTCTTTTTTTAACTTTATGGGTATTTCGGAGACTGATCAACCTTAAATCATCCAAGTAGAAGGGTGTGCAACCAAAAACCAACATGAATTTGAAGAGGTTTCAACAGAGTTGAAATTGGTTAAGAGGCTAGCATCACCAAAAAGAGGAAAGCAAGTGAAAACTATGGCAACCTCTTTGTGCCATCAAGAACTTGTGGAGTTAAAAGAATGAAAATTAAAAGCTATGAGGAGAATAATGGTGTTTCATTGGACTTGAGGCTTGGCCTTGACCCTTGGGTTATCAAGAAAAGGATTGAGGCAAGTGATATTGGAAATTTGTCAAGTCTGTTGTTGACTGCAGAAATTAGGGGGAGAAGAAAAGAGAGAGAAGAGAGATAGTTTTTTTTATTTTTTTTTTATTGTATAATTTATATTATTTTAATGTGTTATATGTTAAAATAAAAGTTGAGATGTTGGATATATTGTAAAATGGTAGGGATTTGCATGTCATTTTAGTAGCAGAAGTTTTTAGTTTTTAGGCCTGTTTGATACTATTGTTTAAACAATAGTTTTAGTTGTTTAAACAACTGTACACGTATTTCCATAACACTTTTTCACTCACATGCATTTTCACAATACGTAAATAACATTACTAGAAATTTCTTACCAAACTGCCCACGTTACTAGAAATCTTTTACATCCTAGCTTTTGGACTCATGTACTATCTTGTTAGCCTACTTTCTACACTTTCGTCCTTTAATATAGCCACATGCGTTTCTCTAAAACTTTCTTTACTAGATACTTCTCAATTCCCACTACCTCCAAAATTGGGTGTTCACATTATTCTCTCTCTCTCTCTCTCTCTCTCTCTATATATATATATATATATATATAACTTAATATCTCAATAAAAAAAATACCTAATATCTCAAAAAAAAAAAAAAAAAAAAAACCTATATAGACAAACATGTAATATTTATAAGCCACTAACATCTCCATCAATCTTGTATTTAGATCTTTGTTGGCTCCTCGTTTCCCACGTTTTTTGCACATAATTTCCAGGTTTTGATGATCAATCCCTCTACTAGGCCAAGGTTGCTTTCGTCAAAAGAGGAAAAAACAAAAACAAAATAAAAAATCTCTACTAGGCCAGAAATTATACAAATTTCTATTGATATATGGCTTTTGGCTTGCGCTTTTCTTTTCTTCTTCTTTTATTCATTTTTGGATAATGCTAACTGAATGACTTTTGGCTTTTGGCTATGCTACAAAATGGCTCTGTTACCCATGTCTTTCATTTTTAATGCCCTTCGAAAAGTAAATTAAGGAGAATGAAATATGTAAATTATCTGAAGATTAGTGAAACATCGATCATTTATTGAAAAGGTATTCTACCATGTCATTCTGTCAGTATCACTTACATGTTTCAAAATCCTATAAAATTTATTCAAAGAATTCTATAGCCATCCAACCATATGTAAAATGTAATATCCATTCAGGGGATAAAAAAAAAAAAAATGTAATATCTAGATATTGCTATCGATTTTTCAGTGTCAAGTATCAACTTATTATGCCGGTTGTGACTGTAGATTATAGTACAAATAAAATTTGGGGGGGGGGGGGGGGAGGAGATTAATCCCGTTGGGCTTGATCCGAGGAGTCAAAAGGCGCAATCATCATCTCACCTAATTCAAGTGGGCTGAAATTGTCTGAAAAGAAGAACTGACCGACGAAGCAACTAGCTTGAGGAAGGTGCTCGAACAGGGACAGTCCGAAGAAATTGGGAAGGAGTTTTCACAAAGCCGAGGACGCTGATCCGAGGAAGATAGTAGTATCCAATGTGGATAAGAAGAAAGGGAAATTACCCAGAAAAGCTGCCATCACCTCCACATTAAATGCACCGCACTAACTAAACTTGCGGCATTAATGGCCAAATAACACTTGTATAGTGCCATCACAACCTGTTACTTACCCAGCATGGTCTCAAAAGGAGGAGAAAGGAAGGATGAGACAAGTATCTTTATAGAGAATCAACAACCATCCAAGTGGAGGGCCAAGATCAAAGCTGGGGTATTATAAAAGGGAAGAGATTCCCAATGAACAGGAATCATATCATAATTGAGAGAGAGAATAAGAGAGAAAACAAAATTGACTAGTGAAAATCTTGTTTTTCTTTGCAAAGGGTAGAGGCTTCTCGATCATTCCGAGGAAGAATAAAAAAAAAGATTCTTTTTTATTATCTATCCTTTTCAAATCATTTGCTACCTGTTAATCCTTAAATAAGAATTAGCATTATAAGATCAATTGTTAGTCTAGAATCCCAACTCTACAAATTAATTGTTGTGGACCTTGGTCCAAGCCCAATACCTTTTTGGGCCCTCAGTTTTTTGTCCCGCACAAATATAATAAATATTCTGTTAGTTTTAGTTGGTTTAACTGGTAAATTTTTTTTTTCTGGGATTTGAACCCTGCCTATCTAAAAAATTGATTGGTGTCTCGGTCTTGGTAATAAAGAGCAATCATCATAAAACAAATATCATAGGTTAAAATTTTTATCATATCTATTAAAAAATTATAATAAATATTCCATCACCAATTACATGTCAATTAGATGTTTAGGTATTTAAAAACTTTGCTCAAGGGGGAGGGCCTAATAGACCCAATATAGGATTTCAATCCAACCAAAGGAGCCTTGAGGCCCATGGTTAGGCCCACCAAGGTCAGTGGGATAAGGCATCTCGAGTCATCCACCCAAAGTGAGTTTCAGCTCGGATAAACTCCACAAAAGACCCCAAGCCCTTATAATGGAGGTTCGACTGCTAGGCCTTCTTCGGATGTTGGTCCCAAGGGACCTTCGTGGTCAACTTGTCTCGAGATAACAAAGTTGTCTTTTCGTGGACATATTCTTCTTAGGACAAAACTTAGGTACTGTTACTTAGAGTCGTCTCTTAAAATTTAGGGTCTGTATAGGATTTGCTTATTTTGCTAAAACTGAAAATTTTTTACTGAAAGTATTGTAAATAAAGGTAAAAGTTAGCTGAAATAGTACAGTGAAACCAATGAATAATACCAACAAGTGCAGTGGGACCTATGAATAGTATAAAAAATGAACTGAATAGTAAAATAAGTTGACAAAATTAATCATGCCAAACGGACACTTAGTCATATGGCTTTTTTCTTATGGGATGGAAATATATTTTTAATTAAGTACTATCACATGACTGAATTTTAAATGAGAAATCTAAAAAACAACATCTAAGTACAGTACATAAGTTTTGCCATTTTCCTTAACTCCTAAGGGGTGGTTTCATCACTCTTGAGTCACTCACCTACTTGCAAAAGGAAACAATATTTTCCTATTATTTTAAACAGTAATTTTTTTTCCTTTATTTTTTTTTTTTGGAGTTTAAATTATTGTTCCATCAATTATTATTTTTTCTTGGTAATATCAAGGATTTCAGATTCTCAATAATTTTGGCCATAACTTGATAGAATCTCTATAACCTTCTTCTGTGGACCAAGCATGAGCCGTTGAAAGAGAGTTCCAATGCTATTGGCTCATATCAGTAGAGAAAGACAAAACAAAAAGGGACTACTCAAGATAGCAGCATTAACGGGACCACTAAAAATGAATATGTAATCATAATTGGCTAAGATTACCAATTCAAGTCAGCAAATACATGCTTTAGTTTATTAGCACAAGTAGGTTATTCAACAAGAGGGTGATTTTGAACAGAACCAACATCATTCATGTGAAATGCGCCAATTAGTTGGTTCCATCAAGTTTTTAATTTCCAGAGATCTAACCAATTCTTTGTCGTTAATAATCCCCCAATGATAAATCAGGAAGTCAATTTTTGTTGCATTCACATATTACCTTGTCACCAAAAATCAAGAAGGATATTTTAAAATGAAATCGCACGAGAAATTTGAAAAAGAAATGAAGTTTGCCGCAAAATGATAATATCCAATACTCCAAATTGGGCTTTTACCGCTAAAGGTTCAGTTTTAAACTTACAGGAAAAAATATTATTAAAGTCTCCACTCGAGGTTATTTTATTATGTAGCTCCTTTTTAACAAATTCGAGTTTCAAGCATATAATTTTTCATGTAAATTGTTTGATGTGGTATTTTCAATCAGAGAGCAGCTACCTGCTTGGAATTCGAGCTTAGCAAACTCAAGTTCCAAAAACTTGTTACAGAACAAAATAACTTTGGGCTGATACTTTTTAGTAATATTTTTTTTGCAAAAAATGATTATTTGGCAAAAAATTGCCCTCCAAATTGAAAATGAAGGTTGGCCATGAGAACCTGCGTAGATTTATATACACTCCCAGATGATCTTGGAATCCCAAATTGTACCTTTGAAGCAACGCCAAAAAGGGGATCTTCCAACGCATAGCAGGAAATAAAAAAAATAAAAAAAGTATAAAAAACACAGTAAATTTACGACATAATCACAGAAAATATGCAATCAAGTTCAACAAATGTTTGATTCTCAAAGAAAAGAAGTTCAACAAATGTAAATTTGTTAGAGTGGGATGTAATTTGTGCAAGGTGAATTAATTAGTAAGAGTCTAGATATCATGTTTCTTGTAAGTCACGTTTGATTGTAGTAGCAGGAGTTTGGCGAATCTGAAGTGCCATCAGGATACTAGAACAATCAAAATTGACAGAGACTAATGCAGCAAAGCCACAATGTAAGGGATTTCAGAGTTCAAGTCACAGAATTGCTTCATTAAAACTGTAGAAGGACAATGATATATGGACAGTACTTAAAAAGTAGGTAATGTTTTTAGTGAAAGAAAAAAACAAGAGTTTTTAAATCGGGATAGACTATTTTACATCATATCCCCAAGTGAAGAGCTACCCCAAGTACAGAGCTACCACACATCGTGGAGTAATCACTTTCTTTGGTTTTGGGGTGGTGATATTGGGGGACCATTTTGTTTATTATTCAAAGTCGATTTCACTAAAGCATGAGCCAATTTTTTTGCCATAACCAACAAAACCATTGTCCCAGCATTAATTCTGATATGTACGTAACAATGAAGCCATACTACCACATCTAAGTTCGCCTGAACAATGGGCCATCACCTGCAAGAGCTAATGCCCCATAATTTTGTAACCACTGGAGCTTGCAAACAACACAACCCCATGGTTTTCTTATCTCATATAAAACTTGAGATGGGTAGCACAAGCAAATATTTATTTTAATTTCTTTTTGGACATCGATTGCATTTTCAATTTAGGCCCTAGTATTTAATTTGGTTAATAGTATGTTTTATTTAAAGTCAAGGGTATTTTTGTCATTCAAAAAGTAAGATTTCCTACATAAGTTATAAACTTATAATAAGAGTTTAGTGCTCCTTTCCTATAGCTAAGCTAAGTGTTGTTACACCTTTCAAATTGGAGATTATTTTGATGAATGAAAGTTTCAGTTGAAATTGTCTTCATGGTCTCATGCCGAATCTAGCCTACCTTAGGTGCCGATTTCTAGCGGTTTTCTTCGCTTGGTATTGACTTCAAAATTAAGTTTAGGTGTTGACTCATAGGCTCTATTCTTTATTTTTCTGTCTTTTAATTTCACTGTTGAATTATTCTAATATGTGCTGCAGAACAACTACGACTAATTTTTTTTTCAGAAGATGCGTAAAAATTACTTCAATCTTCTTGTCATTTTGGTCATGGAAATTGGGAAATGTGAAACTGAATAAGCAAATGACAGTCCCTAATTAAGTCTTGAATGGTAGCTAAATAGTACACCTAACACAGCTAGAAAAGTACTAGTTTTATGGTATCCTATCCTAAGTCCTAACTCATGTAAGCACTTATTCAAAAATATTGTTAAAAGAGTACCTAACGATTAATAAGCAGAGTCAATGTTGCTCATTTGGTCATTTAGGGTCCGTTTGAATCGAACTTATTGTCGCTGAAACTGAAAACTGAAAGTACTGTAGCAAAATAATTTTTAAATGTGTGAATAGTACTGTGGGACCCATTTTTAATATTTTTTAGTACGTGAACAGTGCTGTAAACAGTGATGAACAGTGTGTGAATAGTGATTTTTGTCCCCTGCATAGTGAACCCATGTAAGGTTACTGTTCACATGCAGGAAAAAAAAAAAAAAAAAAAAAAAAAAAAAAAAAAAAGAAAAGAGCATGAAAATGCAAAACGTAGACACGTGATTCAGTGGAATCCAAACGGGCACTTAATGCATTTTAGAGTACCCAAAGCTCATTCAACAACAACTTGCATCTATTTGGAATGGAAACAAGAAAAGCCTTATGGCCATTCTGGGCTGTCTAAATATAGAGAATGAAACCAGAAGAAAGAGGAAAAACGAGCTCCAACAGCTTCTTTAAAACTCAAAAAGTTTTTTGCTAATGAACAGTCATTCTCCAAACCTGATGTGCTATTGTTCATTAGTAAAAAAATAAATTAGCAAAGAAAGGAGTGGGGATGGGGGTATGGAGATACGTGTGTCAAAAAATGAATAAATAATATTTAAATGAGATAGAGAAATGATAGAGAATTTGTTGAAAAATGAATTTGAAAAAGTAGGTAGATAAAAGGTAAATATCACTGTTCACTGTCCAAACAGTACAAAAATATAGAGAAACGGCTGGAGATAGTCTAAAACAACATCACCTATCTATATGTTTGTCATATCTGAAAATCACAGAGCATTCACTCAACACTTTATCATTCTGCATAATTCTAGAAAGTATTGTAACTTGTAAGTTTGCTAGAATGAGTTTATCACTGAAACATCTTTATTGATATTTCCGTTCTGTCTCACTTCAGCAACACTTATTTCAAGTGTCGTTTACTGACAGCTATTGAGTATTGTCAAGTGGGTTCACTGAAATTAGATTGAATTCTTATTCAATACCTGATTGAGCATCCTATGCTATGCCGGTTAATTGGTCATGTTTAATAGAAAAACTGTTCCGAGGACCCAACAGTGGTCCAGGTAGGGCTGAACCTTTGTGCTTATAATTTATTATAGAATTAAAAGATGCTCACCCCACCTCCCCCTCCCCACAAGTATCTGGAGCTAGGCCTTTCCGCTAATCACTTACTATTGTTATTGGACCTACAACATGGCATTAAATTCAACTTTTTTGTACACTCCAATACCATCATTTTTCAAGGGTCCAGATTAAGTCTAGTGCTTCCAGTGCACTTAACCCAGTCAGATTGTAATACATGTCCAAAATTGGACATGTGTCACCATTTCAATAGGTCCAATGCTGTTGGACACTGGACTAATAGCACTGGACCCAAACTACTCCCATTCTTCAAATACAAAGAATGCAAACAGAAATATAAAAGTCAGAGAGAGATGGAAAGTAGGTTCCTGATGATATGCACAACAAGCCAAATTTGTTGGCATTTTCTGCTTCAGCTTAATTAATACTGGATAATCCCTCCAAAAAATATACTGGATAAGGAAAATTTTCAAAAACCCCATCTATCAGATTGTCATATGGAACAAATTTATGTGAGAATAAACTCAAACTATATAAGATATTTATTCCCAAGAAGCCAAATGTAAAGCAGCAGGAAATGGAAGCAGGAAAAGAAATTGGTAGTGTGTCGAAACAAGATGAAGGTACAATTGATTTTTATCTAATTGGAAATATATGTTAACTGAACAAAAAATATTCAGGAAAGACTATGGTATATTCACCCACTTTTTTTTTAGAGAGTTTTATCCTATGGTGTCTACTCTTGATGATAGCTCTTAATCATCAGACTAAGACACCAATCAATTTTTGGTATAGGCGGAGATTGAACCACAGATCTCTTATTCAATAATAAAATTTTTTACCAGTTGATCTAACTGAAACTCATGGTATATTCACCCATTGATGCAAAGGCAATGGGAAGACAGATTTATGATATTTTATTTGATTTTATGTATCAAGGGCAATTTTGTAATTTCATAATATTTTGAAATGGGCTGTGCTAACCATCCATTGGATCTTCTTTTGGGTTTTATTTTAAGTTTGGATATTTAGTTGGGCTTAGTAGTAAAAGCCTTAAGTGTCCAAGTCTAAGTCTTATTAGGGTTTTAAGAAATCCTGATTCAACTAGGATAAGGTATTAGACTTCTATTTAAAGAGTTGTAATGCTTTATATTGAGATGATGAATTTTTTAGAATTTAAGAGTTATGAAGCTTTCTTTATGGTTTGTGTGATGCAACCTTCTCCAAGGTGCGATACCAAGGAACCCTAGGTGAGATACTTAGGAAGTTTAGGTATGATGCCTAGAATTTATTTATTTTCTTTAATTTTACTATTCACAGTTACTGTTCCCAGCAACCCAAATCTTGATTTGCACCTTTATTTTCATTTTCAAACCCTACTAATCCTTATCCCTTTTGCAAACCCTATAATCTCTATTATTTTCTAGCCTATTTCCCACCAAAATCTAACCCTAATTCTTCAAAACCCAAGTTATCCAGATCTGCCCCAAGAGTTAAAAATCAGGTTTTGTTTGTTCCCCTCGTCCTACGTCACCCACACTTGGCTTGAAAATGATACAGTGATGGAAGTGTTGAAATCTGAAAGAGTAAAGAAATTGTTAAAAGTGGCTTCCACAAATACTCATTGGTTTTCTTAGTAATAAAGTTGTAACTATGACTACACGTCATATTTCTGTGGCCCAAACTAACAGGGCCGCTACATGTATATCTTTACAGGAGAAACATTGTAGGTATTCTATACATGTATTGCCCAATACACTGAATGGAGGGTGTTTGTATGAGCAAACTGCCTTGGGCCCTTGAGACACTATTACAGATAAATCCCCTCAAACATTGCATAGGACATACTCTGAAATTTCATATTGATAATTGTCACACTCAAAAAGAGTTACGGAAAGCAAAAGGCTATGTCTAATCAAGACGCTATTGCAGCAACACAGCCTATCATTTAAGGCAGTCATGTTCCAATGTCCCGGTCTTTCTGAACCAAGGCACCCACACCGTGCCCCAAGAGGTGTGTGGGAGTTGACTTTTGAAACAAAGGCACAAACATAAGAAAGCAGACATGGGGATACTTCACCTATTGCAACATTGTCTCACTTCTCATTTCAAGTAAAGCAATTGCAGTAGTTTTATAATGTTGAACTACTAGCAAGATTGGGCAAAACAGTTCCCTTTTTTTATTTTTGATAATTTAATAGTTACAACTAAGGATGAGAGATTTGAACCTAATTCTCCTAATAAAAAAAAGAGTTGGTTAGGCCACTAAGTGACATGGATCTTAACCTGAGCAAAAGAAATCTATACCATATAGATTTTGAATAGTACCCAATATTATTCACAATGAAAATTCTATTTGATTGTCTTTCATTGCGAAATTGTAATATTAACGAAAAACTATGTTAGTAGTTGTCTTCTTTACATGTTTATCTAACTCACTCAAATCATCCAAGGGAAAGTTCACCTTAAGTCAAGGAGCAACATGTTAGAGAAGCTTTAAGTTTTACAGGTGAAAGAATCTTTAGGTACCACCATTATCTAACTAATCTAGTTCATACTTGAGGAAGAACATCTTTGCTCATTTGCATCATGGAGAATAACTTATTGAAGAGCTAAAGCTTCTACTTGGTTGGGCCACTTCAAAATTAACCTGCCCCTCAATTTTGCCCTTAGAATAATAGTTAGGAAATCCATCTGCAGCTACGTTATTTCTGAATCTGCCGAAAATCAAGTGCAGTCAAATCCTAGTTGACTCCAACCTTTGCTTTCCTCCACAGTAGAAAAAATGTAGGATGACTAAAGAGAGGGGGACACATTTTCAACCTCCTTATGTAATCTGGATGCATTTGTAAGGACATAAGATATATTGGCCCTCATCAGGGTTAAATCCCATTAACTCTTTTGGTCACTTCTTTAGGAACCCTAAGAAGACCACAATATTATCTCCCTTAAATAGCATGGGAAAAATCCCACTTAAATACACATTTTTTAATTGATTTTTTATATATTATTAGAAGTTCATAATGAGATCAAGGAAGAAACATTACCTGGCATGCTGAATTGTTGACCCAAAGATTTCAATATAATCACATTGAAGAACCAAGCAGTAAAAGACTATCAATGAGTGGCATCTGACACCATTATGAGCCAACACACACAATTCATAAAACTTACTAAGCATTTAGATAATTTGTGTGAGAGAGAATTTATTTGTTAATTGAATGATAAAGTGCAGGGATGAACTGGAGAGTCAAGAACAGCTCCATCATCTTTACATGGTAAACAAGCAAACAATTTGATCAGAATTTAAGCACTTAGCCAAAAACTACTGCCTAAATTACAAAGCCAAAAATATGCCTAAAAACTCAATTGTCAAATGTAGAATGACTAAAGCGAGGGGGACACATTTTCAACCTCCTTATGTAATCCGGATGCAATTGTAAGGACAAAGATAAGATACATTGGCCAAAAACTAACTGCTTAAATTACAAAGCCAAATATACGCCTAAAAACTCAATTGTCAAATATAGTCTAGAACTTCACTAACAGGGGCAGCTCCAAGATTTTTGTTTAGGGGGGTCAATAAGAAACATAAATTATATAAGAGATGAATCTTGGGTAGGAGATGAATCTTGCAGTCTACGGAGTTTCCTTATTACAAATTTGTCCATAATACTAGCAAAAAAATAAATTATAAATTCATTTGACATATTTCTTTCCAATAAAATAAACATATTAATTATTGTTAAGTGATTTTTTTGCAATTATTTAATTTATAAGTTTACAGTTCTTTAAATATTCTATATTTTTATTGTCTTTTAGTGTTAGTGTATTGACAAGTCACATAGCCAACAACCACTCACAACTCAAAAGTCACATTCAGCAAAATTAAAAAACCACTCACAAGTCACAAATTAGTCAAATAGTCAAAGTGCAAAAGATGAGTAGATTTTTTTTCAAAATAACCAAATCCCTTAAACAATTTCATTAGTTAGCAAAGTTTTGAAATTATTTAGCAATCTAACAAATTGAGTGCAGAGAACTCGATTTTGTTGTGCTAGTTTCTACTATGGAACTCGAGTGTGAGACACTCAATTTTCAAGTGCGATTTCAAGGAGCAAAATCGAGTCTAAGGGCTCGTTTGGTTAAAAAAAAATGGTCACTCATCACTCAATTTTTGTCACTCATCACTCATTACTTAAAATACCCCAACTCCCTACACCCCACCCATTTGGCGTCATTACTCACTTGCCATCACTTAATATTTTTTAACTGTTTGTAGGCCTCATACCTATCACTTGGTGCAGTTTTTACTTTTCTTTTTTTTCTTTTTTTTTTTCTATTTTTCCTTCAACCCCCAATATCGAAACTCACCGAATCCAATTGAAAAAAAAAAAAAAATCACCGAACCTAATGAGGAAAAAAAAAAAGAGTCAAAAGTTATGGCTAACTTGACTAGTGGGTCCCTCAATGTATGTTTAATTACGGAAATGCCATTGAAAATAGAGTGATGGAAACAATGATCCAAAACTCATCCAAACAAGTGCTCTTCCGTGGGACCCACATGATTTGGATGATGAAAATAGAAAATTGAGTGATATCACTCAAAACTCACTACATCCAAACAAGCTCTAAAAGACTCGATTTGTTAGATTGTTAAATAGTTTCAAAACCTTGCTAACTAATGAATTTGTTTGAGGGATTTGATTATTTTGAAAAAAAAAATCCAAGATGAGTCATAACTCAACTTTATATCAAATCAATACAAACACTTACAGCAACACTACAACAATAAAGAAACTCAAAACTCAATAACAGTAAAACACTATAAGTTCTATAACCCATTAACCCCCACAGGCCCACACACACGGTCAAACTTATTATAGACTCAAAACTCAAGTTGACTAGTTGAGTTACACAACAACAAATATCAGAACACAGTCACAGTTCTTAACCCCACAGCCTCCACACACACAGAGTCCAAAATTCAAAACTCAACGAAAGAAATCAAAAGATAACTCCACACACATAGTGATTCACTCACACAGATTCAGTGAAATAGCCTATCAAAACACTATAAACACACTCTCACAGTGAAAGAAAGAGAGAAAGAGAGAGCTAAAAAACCATATCAAGCGGCGGTGACGACAGATTAGGGACAGTCAAGGGATGGCAGATCGTGGGGGCTATGCAACGGCAGCCTTTTTCCTTTGGGTTTGGAGAGTGAAGAAGGATAATGAGAGATTTTGGAGGTTAGGCAGCTGCAAATTCTTAGGGTATGTTTGGTAATTGTTTTTTCCCCTTATTTTCTGTATTCAAAAACAATTTTCTATTTTTGAAACTAAAAAACTTGTTTGGCAACCCAAAATGGACAAAAAACA
Organism: Quercus lobata; assembly: GCF_001633185.2. Lineage (NCBI taxonomy): Eukaryota > Viridiplantae > Streptophyta > Magnoliopsida > Fagales > Fagaceae > Quercus > Quercus lobata. The sequence goes on from NC_044911.1 coordinate 37,758,633, forward strand.
GAAATTGTTCTCAAAACTCAATTTGTGAAGGAAATTGAAAACATGCAAAAAACTATTTTTAGTTTTTAATTTTCAAAAGTCAATGATAATATGCATTTAATTTAATGAATCTGTCTCATTTAATAAGTTAGCATTAAAGTTCAAAACCTAGTAACAACATATTTTAGTTTTTTTTTTTTCTTCAAAAAACAATTTTTTTAATTTCAATTGACCAAACATATTTTTGATTTCAAAAATATAAGAAAATTGTTTTTTCTTTATATTTCCCAAAACAAGTTTTTGAAAATAGAAAACAAAAACGGTTACCAAACATAACCTTAGGTTTTATTTGTTTTTTTTTTTAATGATTTTTTAAATTTTGATTTATGGGCTTTTTATTTTGAAATTAAAGACCAAATTTTTTTTTTTTTTTTTTTTTTTTTTTTTTTTTTTTTTTTTTTCAGAGTTTAAGTTGGGCTTTTAAAAAAAAGGGGATCAAGTTCATGGTGAGGTTGTGCAAATTTGTATTGCAGGGGTTCAAAAAAAAATTTTCTTTTAATGTTATATATATATATATATATATATATAAACAGTGGCGACTCCAGGAAATTTTTTCAGGGTGTTCCTCAATAAGCATAAATTACACAATATAATAAAAAGAAAATTTTATATATTGACAATAACAACAATCAAAAAATACACAAATACATAGAATTTACAATTGCTTTCTACGAGTTTTCATATTTTGAAATCGTTGCATAATAGTCTCATTATCAATGCTACAAGCTACATCTTTTTCAATATACACAATCAAGCAATCATTCATTCATTGATCTCCCATTCGATTGCGCAGTTCATTCTTTACATATTTCATTGCTGAAAAACTTCTTTCTACTGTTGCAGTAGCAACTGGAAGGGTCAAAGCTAGCTTCACTAGCAAATAGACTAATGGATAAGTCTCGTGTTTTCTTGTGCTCACTTACTTTTCAGCAAGTTCACTAACTCCTTGAAGCTCTAAAAAGAAGTCATTGTTGTGCATATCAAAAATATAATTCTGCAGTTGAGAGTCAAGTGCCAAAATATTTGTCCCAAGAAAATCAGAAGGATAGAACTTAGCTAGACGTATCAACTTTTCCTTATCGAAAGCCACAAATGAATTACTTGGATTCAAGCAAGCCATACAAAGTAGCAAATCAGTATTCGCCTCAGAAAAACGGTTGTTAAGCTCTTGAAGTTGCATATCTATGACTGTGTAGAATAGCTCAACACGATAATGATGTAAATTTGTATTTTGTTGGGTGTTGCGCCGCGGCCTCCCACTAACTACAAATATCGCTTCCATGTCCAAGATCGGAATATCATGTGAGGTACAAAATAAAGATACTTCAGCCAATAAAGATGCCCATCCATCATCTCTCATCACTTGCAACCGTTGCTTAGACACTTTAACAAGATCCATAGCATTTACTATATCTTGATTTTTTTTTTGTAATGCTATTGACAACTCATTTGTGATCCCTAAAATATTTTTCATCAAGTGTAGAGCAAAGACAAATTCAAAAGAAAGAATTGACCTCATAATAGATCGAGCTTCAACTTTTTGGTCGGAGAGGCCATCTTCTTCAATAATCTTTAGTACATCAACAATAGCAGAGAACATCAAAATCAAACTAAGAATGGTCCCATAATATGATCCTCAACGTGTATCACCAGGACGTTTAAGATTTGTCTCTTGATTCAAACCTTGCCCACTTCTACGTACACCATTCTCTAAATCTTCTTTAATTTTGGCAAATTGTGTATCTCGAAGAGCATCTCGTCTCTTACAAGAGCCTCCAACAACAGTTACTAAATTACTAACCACATAAAAAAATTCAGCAATGTTAATGTGATTTTTAGCAACAGCAACAAGTGTCAATTGAAGTTGATGAGCAAAACAATGGACATAAAATGCTGACTTGTTCTCTTTCAAAATTAAAGTTTTGAGACCATTGATATCACCTTGCATATTACTAGCCCCGTCATAACCTTGCCCACGTAGGTTCGATAAACTCAAATTATGTTTACAAAGTAAACATTCAATAGCATGCTTGAGTGACAAAGCGATAGTACTTGCTACATGTACAATACCAAGGAATCGCTCTATAATAATTCCTTCTTTGTTCACATAACGAAGAACGAGAGCCATTTGTTCTTTCACTGAGATATCACGTGACTCATCAACTAATATTGAAAAGAACCCATTGTCAAGATCCTTGATGATGGCTTTGGATGTTTCACGTGCAATTGCATTCACAATATCTTTTTGAATGTCAGGGTGGGTAAGCTTGCAATTTTTCGAAGCTTTTTGCAACACTTCATTAATAGATTCATTGTGATCCCCCAAAAATTGTACAAGCTCAAGGAAATTTCCTTTATCACTTGAACCTTGAGATTCATCGTGACCACGAAAAGCTAATCTCCGGCATAAAAGGAATCTTATGCAATCAACTATTGCATTTAATTGAATCCGATAGTCAATTTTATCTTGATTTGATTGCTTAATAAAAACACTTTGAATGTGTTGCTTTTCGTTCAACAAATCATTACCCTTCTGGACAGCTTGGTAATGAGCACTATTAACTCCTCCAACATGGGAATTTAACTTATCTTTCTGATTCCAAAGTTTGAATCCCTTCGTTACAAAAGTGTCACCTCCCCCTTGCTTACCAACATCTTGTCCAAATAGGTAGCAATAAAAACAGAATACTGCATCTTTGTCTATACTATATTCCAACCAGTGTCTATCTTTATACCATTTGGATAAAAATCGACGGGGCTTTCCAGAAAAAAAAGATATAGGGTAATCATCACTGTGTAAAACAGGTTGACAAGGGCCTTTTGTTAAATAATATCTTCTTATTTCATCATGATCATTAGGATGATAAGATGATATTTTTTCTCGTAGCCCAGGATCTGAAGGAAGATTCTCTAAGTTAAAGTCAACACAAATTCGCTTAGAAGATGAAGATGAATCTTGTGCAGGAGCTGAATCTTGGGTACGTGGTTTTCTTATCAAATATTTGTCCATAATTCTAGCAAAAGAATAAACAAAAAACTATAAGTTTATTTGAAATATTAATAAAATTATTAATTATTGTTGTTTAGTTGTTTTATTAATTTGTTTGTTTTTTATAAACTATAATTTGTTACATTATTGTTTCATTAATTATAAAATTATTAATTTTTATTTAGCCTAACATAATTTAATTTATTTGTCTTTTATAATGCATTGATTAATTATACTATTTTAATTATTATTATTTAGCGTAACAATAAACTATATTACTTTAATTTATTTGTTATTAATTATATTACTTTAATTTGTTATATTGTTTAGTTCTTTGTGCACATTACACTAAAAGAACTAAACATTATACATCTCATGTGTAGCATAATAAAAGCAGTGTAATGTGCAACACATTACACTGCTTTAATTATCATTTACTATCCGGCCCCATGTGCCCACTGCCCATCAGCCCATTTATCCCTACCCCACTCAACAGACAAGCACAAATCATCCCCCAATCACAACCTGCCAATCAGAAAATTTCACAATCACAATACATATTACTAATCAGCAACACACTGAGTCACTGCCCAACAGACAAAAGCAACGAATAAAGCTATAAGATAAAGCCAAAAAAACAGACAAAAAAACAAAATAAAGTTAAAAGTAAAGATTGGTTCCCAAAAAAAAAAAAAAAAAAAGAAAGAGTAAAGATTCGGCACAGCCAGCCAATCAGATTATTCCAGTTCAAATTTCAAAAGAGAGAGAGAGAGTTAATGACTTAAAGACTAAATAAAAAGAGAGAGAGGCATCAGACTTTTGCATTTCATCATTTCATGGTTTTCATTTCAGTGTGAGAGAGAGAGAGTCAGAGAGAAAAAGGGGGCGAAATACCTTGAGGCCGACTGGCGACGGGCAAGCGACGACGGCGAAACAGCTGAGACGGTGAGACCGTTTTGATCTGCGACGACGGGCAAGTGACGACGGGCCAGCGACGAGCGACGACGGTGGGAGACGAGCGACGACGACTAGACGAGGAGCGACGGAGGTCACGGAGCGAGCTGCGCCTGCGAGCAGTGGCGGCGCCACCGTGGGTTTGGTTTGCTCTGGGTTTGGGGTTTCTTTTTTGCTCTGTATTTTGTTTCTCTTTTGCTCTGTATTTGGTTTCTTTTCTTTTTTTTGACAAACGCCTCTGTATTGCAGTATTGGGTAATGGGGTTTGATTTGTTTTTGCCTTGTATAGAGTATAGACTGTCTGTCTTGATCTCTGCCAACGACGTGATTGTGGTTTGATTTCTGATTTGCTCTGTTTTTTTTTTTTTTTTTTTTGGGTGAGAATTCATGGGTTTTGCTACCTCCGTATTATGTTGGGCTTTCCGGGTTTGCCGTGGGCTTGGCTTGCCGTGGGCAGTGGGCTTGGTTCTGTTAACAATTATTATTTTTTTTTTTTTTCAGATTTTAGTTCAAAATTTTTTTTTGGGTTTTTTTTTTTTTTGGCTTGAAAGTAGGATAGATAATTTTTTTTTAATTATTTAATTTGAGGGTATTCCTAATTTTTTGATTCAGGGTGTTCCTAATTTTGGGATGAGGGTGTTCCTAGCATAGATTAAATATAAAATTTTTTTTTTTTTTAATTTTTTTCAGGTCAGGGTGTTCCTGGGAACACCCTGACCTGTACGTGGCGCCGCCACTGTATATATATATATATATATATCAGGGGGTTCATTTGAACCCCCTGACTATAACGTACCGCCACCCCTTCACTCACCCTTTGGTGCTGCCCATTCTATCATATCCAATTCCAATCTTACCATGCATGAACGTCATGGCTAAGTCTGCATTGTCGCTTTCCAAAAGGCATTGATTAAAATAGTACGAACTATGCTTGGTATTTCTTTGCCCCAATCAACAATCCCATCAGCCAACTGATAGGCCTTGATGCGACCAGCTTTGCAGTATCTTGGGGTGAATTCCCAATGGAGCTGGTTCATCTAATATCTTGCAAGCCCTAACTACCTTGACTGAAAGACAAAGGTTAATTGAAAGAGTCCTAAAAAAAGCTGCAGTTCATGTAATACCCTTAATGATCCTCATGTCCCACATCTTCAGTGACTCTTCACTTCTATGCTTATTGAACAGTCCCTGATAAGCAATGTATATGTATTAAAAGTCTGATCACAATCTTCTTCTTCTGTCCTCTTAAAGAGCTTTAATGCTTCATCAATTTTCTCACACTTAGCTAGGGCATCAATAAGGTCATTGTAGCGATATGAATCCTGTGGGCATCCCTTCTCCAACCATTTCCTCAAAGAGCCTTTCAGCTTCATCAACTCTCACAGCCTTTCCAAGACTATCAATTAAACTAGAATAAAACATGTCATTAGCCATCACCACCCCATTACCTCTATAACTCAAATTACTCCTTGGCTTCCTCAATCTGCCACTCTTACAAAATCCATTAACAATAATCCCATATACCCTCACTTGTTCCATGCACCCAATTTTTGCATAGGAATCAATCAGCGCCATATAAATTGCTACATTCACATTATACCCCTTCTAAATCATACTCTTTTTTTTCTTTTTCTTTTTTAACACAGCATATCCTTCTGCACACTTCCCATCCTTACAGTGCCCACCAATCACTAAACTACAGGCATAACGCAGAGTTTCCAACCTCTTCTATTCCATTTCATGATATAGACCCAAACAAACATCAAAATTCCCATCCGTATAACAAGCCTGCATCGAAGTCATATAAGTGCTCATATCAAGCTCCATATTCCCCACCTCCATATCCCTTAAATCTCTCCATTCCCTTCTTTGTCTTCCCTGATATTCCCTTCAATCATTGTATTAGTGGTCTCTTCTCAAAAAAATTGTATTAGTGGTCACAACATCCAGTCCAATCCTCTCAGTTTCAATCGCTTGTAAGTACTCTTTCAACTCTGTCGATCATCATTGATTCACCAACCCATTCACCAATAAATTAAACAAGCGGGTTCAATCCTATTCTCCTTCATTCTACACCACACCCACAACAATTCCTCAACCATTCCCACACTTGCTAAGCAAAAAATTAGCCACTGAAACAGTCATCATGAGACACATTGATTTATATATATATATATATATATATATATATATATATTTTTTTTTTTTTCTGAATGAAACTCATTTATTTAAGCTCCTTATGAACACAAACAATGACACAATCCTATCTACATAGGCTGTGTTTGGTTGCTGGAAAACGTTTTCCGGAAAACACATATTTTCCGAAAATGCTAATTTCCGGAAAAGGAAAATGTATTCGGGTGTTTGGCTGTCTCGGAAATCATTTTACGGAAAATCAATTTCGGTGTTTGATTCGTCCAAATATTTTACGGAAATCGTTTTACGGAAAATTAATTCCGGTGTTTGGTTCGTCCAAATATTTTACGGAAAATACTTTACGGAAAACGTTTTCCCATGTTTGGTTCGGAAAATAGTTTGGATCATTTTACGGAAAATGATCTAGAATCTGACCCAAAAAATCGTCCATCCATGAATGAAGTTTTAGAGGAATTGGAGAAGATCAATGCTATTAAGGAAAAAGTAGCTGAGCCGAAGCATAATCCTAAGCCCAATAAACGCAAAGAAGATAGGCACCAACACCACCAAAACCATGGTGTTAATCGAGCTGGAGCTAGAGCTTAAAAATAACTAGTTTGAAGCTATATTTTGCTCTTATAGATAAAATTCAAGAACCTACATTCCCTATATATATCTGTAACAATACAAAAATTATGGTCATTTGGTTCAACATCAAACATAATCATTCGAATATACCCATAATATTTATATAAAAACAGTCACATCAATTGTTCACCATTGGCATTACACCTCAATGGCATACAAAAATGATACCTATTTGTGGTATCTGAACAGTACAAATACATAATTTGGGCAATTGTATCGTCTCAATAATACAAAAGAGTACATATATAATACATTGATAGGTCAATATTAATACTACAACAAAAGTTAATTCCTAAATATACCATCACAGTCAACATGAAATAAGCAAATCAAATTTGTGAGAAAAAATAACCATCTAACCACAGCTTCCTCAACCTAGCATTCTTGGCTAAAAATCCACGTGCCGTCTTCTCATTCTCACAAAGATGGTCGAAGGCAGTAGCGAGCATATCTTCGCTATATCCATTCGCCATCATAGCCATTACCTCATTATACAAAGTTGTATAATCTACCGGGCCCCGATTAATTTCTTTCAGAGCGACAGCTATTTCCTTCAGCTGATCAGACAAATCAGTCAGCACACTATTATCAGCATTAGAAGCTGCACGCCTTCTTTTGCAGGACTTGGAAATTCCCGACCCAGTGGTGGATGATTCATTTGCGTTCTTCCCATTTTCAACCACACATTCCTCCACATTATCTGCAACAAACTCTGCACTATCCCTATTATCCCCATTATCTGGCTCATTTTCGATATCCACTCCGGACTTAGCAAAGCCACCTATGGCTGTGTCCTTTCCCACCACAATCGCTAATTCATCGTAAAACTCAATTTTTTTGTTCAAATACTCGGCATGCTTCCGATGTGCCTGTAAGGGAGAAAAGAACGTATATAACAATGCAATAATAACTTCACTCATAAATTCAATATAAAAGACTATGCAATAACAATTAAAGCAAATACTCCATACTTTTTCCTACATTTTCTCAGTAATCAAACAAGTAATGCAAAAAAACTCTCAAATAAGGATGAAACAAGTCAATACATTATGTTACTATTATGCACACTTCACTGCTAAGAGAGCCCAATTAAAAAAAAAAAGAAAAAAAATTAGAACAGCAAGCACAAATCTTTTGGTTAAAAACTTTGTTTTCTTTCATTCACTTCTTCCTAGCAACCAAATAGAAAGATCAAAGAAAACAGTGGGTCCTTAATTTCCTATTATTCCCAAGTCATAGCTGAAAAAAACCCATTAAAAAAATCACCTTAAAAAGAAAGTATCAATCTTTTCTTTACTTTCCCAACATTTTATTAGCAACCAAACCGAGAACCAAAGAAAATTGTAGCTCAGACACATATACACATATATATAGATGAAAACGCATAGATATGTATAGATATAATACATAGGTAAGGTGACATGAAAGTTATGTTTGGAAAACCTTATAAAAGCAATGGAATCCTAAAAAGAATGACACTATAAATTTCATATAAAAGGCAAAAACATATATTATTATCTATATTAAGAAAATATAGTTGGAAGCCATACCATAACTTCTTCTTGGTATGTTTTATGGTCACAAGTTATCATTTTCAGATTTTCATCCCAACCGAATCCACTCTTCTTTCTAAGCTCTTGAATAGTTGCCCACATGGACCTTAGAGTCCGCATCCGGTTCTCCACAAATACAGGGTGGCACTCAACCCCGAAATGGGCCGTTATCTCCTTCGCTACAAGAGCAAAGAAGCCGGCCCTAAAAGTATTAGAGGGCTTATTGCCCTTTCTAGCCTCCTCTGTAAGTATCTTTAGCATCATCTCATGCATAGGTGGCAGCCACCTAAATTGCTTACTGCCGCTAACTTTTTCTTTACCCTTTGACATTACTACATATGAAAATAGTATAGTGAGAGTAGCATTTAGTAATTACGCTCGGAACATGAATAACAAATCAAACACACATACAACCACGCTTATGAATGTGCACAACAGAATGGAACATGCTAACTATGGAAATGACAATGTAATACCATCAAATAACAATGTAATGCTAAAAATACTTTTTCATTACATCACCAAAAGTCTATATTACATACATTGTCTTTACAAAAAAACAAAAAGAAAAAACACATTACAATCATAGAAATCTAAATAAAGTACTACTCTCCACTCCTGATATAATCAGACCACATGGCTTGGCATATCTCATCTCTCTTAGCATTCCATGATCTACTATCTTCGACGGACTCCCGACGGGATTGTGTTTCTTGTTGGTGGTCACTAAACTCTACTTGGTTCATTGCATCTTCCATAATATGGTCATTTGGTTCAACCCTCATAATGTGATTATGAACCACACAACACGCTAACACTACTTTCACTTGGGTTGGGAAAGACCAATATGGTTCTGCATCCAACACTCGAAAACGTTTGTTCACCACTCCAAACCCTCACTCAATGGTAGTTCTCAATGAAGAGTGTCGGAGGTTGAACAATTCTTGCGCATTCTCAGGAGGACGATCACTAAACTCTTTTAAGTGATATCGTACACTTCGATACGGTGACAATATTCCATTTTTATTACCATACCCAGCATCACCAAGATAAAATTTACCTACATATATTAAAAAAAAAAAAACCAAATCACTACTATGTTTAGGAAAACACATAATATTTATTAAACTAACAAACCAAAAGGGTGAAGTAATCGTGTAATACCATTGGGAATTGAAAATCCCCCTGTCCTAGCAAATGCATCATTTAATACACGTGAATCATGTGCACTGCCTTCCCATCCATCCAACACATAAGTGAACTTTAAGTCAAAACTAATGGCAGCTAACACATTTTGCGTGGTTCCATCTTTGCGACCACGAAATCTTCCTTGTATTTCAGGTGGCACAGATGCACGAACATGTGTACCATCTATTGCTCCAACACAATCCTAATTTTCGACAAACATAATGGTTTAAAATTACATAAATCTTCACAATTTACAAAAACACACAAGTCGCAATATTTACCTTAAAATATGGGTAAAACCTTCTGCTATTCCTTATCTCTGGAGGTGTATCTTCGCTACGCAGTCTTATTAGAGCTCTATATAATTTCAGGACCCCCCTAAGGACAACCTTGAAGTATCTATGAACAGTCTCAGTTGATCTATAGATCCGACTACCCATTACACGAAACCTCACATTATGACCAATAATGTGCAAGAAAATGAACACTTGCTCCGTAACAGACATGTGAACAGTCGGACGTACGTGCTCCCCCTCAGTGAGGGTGTGACATAAGTGGTGGAAAGCTATAGGCTTCATCCTAAGTTGATTCACACAATGTCTCTCACTTCCATGCAAAACACTATTTATGTATTCCTCTCTCTCGGCGGCATGGTTAACATAAGGCGCCCTAGGTAGTTCTCTACGTCTACGTCGTAATTTCTTTAACAATGCAACCCCCACAAGGAGGACAGATGCAACTCAGGCAAGAATTGTGGCTTTGGTTTTTTTCTTCATCTAACAAAATCACAAACATTGTAGTCTAAGAGGTATGTAAACAAGTATGCTATTGATTACACCATAAATAAAATCAGCCACAAACATATAACATCCAAACCATCACATTGCATTCTATTTACACTATAACAATACCATCACATTGATAACTGCACATTGATATAGCACAATACCATCACATTACATTCTATTTATAATCACCTATATACCCAAAGCACCTTCAATGAAGGTTTAAACACACACATATTGGTCTGCAAGAACATAATAACACCAAGCATGGGTGAAGCCCCAAAATTTCTACACATAACCCAACTAACCAAATTCTAATAAAAATCACAGCAAAAACCAATCATGCATAACCAGTCAAGCCCCAAAATTCTAAAAAAAAAAATTCAGACCACAAACCAATTGGGAATAACCTGCAATCAGAAAAGCCCCAAAATTGATATATGCATCACCCATAAATACACAGTTTCATAAACAATGGATAATTAAAAAAATTGATAAATAACCTGCAATCAGAAAAGCCCCAAAATTTCATATGCATAATCCACAAATACACAGTTTAATCGACAATGGATAATTGAAAAAATTAATAAATAACCTGCAATCAGAAAAGTCCCAAAATTTTGATATACATTACCCACAAATACACAGTTATAAACAATGTATAATACAAAAATTAATAAATAAAAACATGTAAATAATTATATAAATATTTATATAAATAAACAACTAAATAAATATATACATATATATATATATATTTCAGAGATCGGATCGGGAGGATGGGCTGGACCGGTGAGGTGAGTGGATCGGACGTGTGGGTCGGAGGTGAGTGAGTGTGTGGCGGATCGGTGTGAGTTTGAGCTGTCACTCACCGTGGGTCTGCAGCGTTTGGCGCGGTGGTCGTCTGGCAGAGCTCGGTGTGACCGGTGTGAGGTAGATCGGTGTCGGTTCGTGGATCGTTGGCTCTCGTTCTTTCTGTGTTTGGTTGGCCGGATCGGAGCTCTGGGTGGCTGGATCGATCGGGGTTTGTGGATCGTTGGCTCTCGTTCTTTCTCTCGCTCGTTGGCCGGATCGGAGCTCTGGGTGGCTGGATCGATCGGAGCTCTCGCACTTGATCTCGCTCGTTGGCTTCGATCTCGTTCGTTGGCTTGATCTATTCCGCACTTGATCTCGCTCGTTCGCTGTTGTGTTCTTCAATTGTTTTTTTTTTTGTTCTTTCTCTCTCGCTCTCGTGTTGTGTTTTCTGTTTTTTCTCTCCCTCTCTCTGCGTTTTGCAAGACCCGGAAATGAATTGAAGTGAAAATGAAGGCAGAAATTCATTTCCGTGGTCAAAGTGAAAATTTCGGTCAACAGGAAATCATTTTCCGGAAAATAATGTTTTCCGTGACAGCCAAACGCATGCATTTTCCGGAAATTGATTTCTGAAATTGGTTTGAAGCCGATTCAAACGCAGCCATAATCACATAAAGATAAACCTCACTCAAAGACACAAACACATGCAATACTATATGGACATAACTGTTTTGCTTAGCAGCCTAAGAAAAGAGCCTTAAAGCAATAATATCAGGGTTTTCATGAAGTTTATTAGACTATAAAACAAATGAAACAAAGTTAGGAGACAACTTGATCAAGAACTTGTGGCAGCAAGACTCTAAATTGGGCTCCATGTCCAGGCTAATCAAGGAGATTGAAAATTTGGGGGAATCAAGGAGATGGCAACCTTCAATTTACTGAGAAAAATTTCCAACAGAGGAAAAATAGATCTTTTCAGTTAACACCTTTCACATGTTCAGGGTAAAATTGCCCTTTTCCGTGCTCACGACCTAACTTGAAATTCACGTCATAATGGGTAATTGGAAATTCGGTGGCAAAGTGGTCATTTTCTTGGTTCAAAAATAAAAAATAAATGATAATCATTGGTTGAAAAATGATTTCAATGTGTACTTTGAGAAAAATTTATTTAATTTTTTACTACAAGTATTACAGATAAAAGATAAAAGTTAAATAAAATAAGTAACTGTGAGATTCACGTAAGATACATAAATAGTAAAAAATTAAATGAAATAAGTAAATGGCTAACATGGAACCTCCAAATAGTAAGAAAAATAAGCAATAAACTAACTTATAATTCAATCCTAAACAAACACTAAATGTATAGAATGATAATTACTTAATTATTAAGATGGCAACAGGTAGGACGGGGTTGAATTAAATGTGCCTCATTCCTCTTAGGAGTTAGGAAACTTGTGCGGAGCATGAGTGGATAAGTTAAGTTTGAGGTGAATTAGAGGCATTTTGTCATCTTTAACATTAATATGGTAAAGATGATGAAACAAGGTAGGGAATTGACAGTCATGAGAGTGCTAAGAGAGAGTGAAAGCAAGTGTTTTTGGAGATGATAATAGAATATGCACAAAAAAATAAATCATAAATAAGATTTGTAAAAGATTAGGGCAAGCAAAACCTCCCAACCTTGTCACCTCTTCAAAGCATGAAAAACCTGTACAAAGTAGCGTGGGTCAAGTGGGAAGGATGATTTTTGTCATCCCTAGATTTTTTTTTTTTTTTTTAAATTATGGGAAGACTGAAAATTTTATTCATAAATTGAAATAGAGACTACATCCTAGAGAAGAGTTTATTCTAAAAAATAAGGACTTTCTTCAATTTAAGTAGAGAAGTCATTAATGCCTAAAACATATTTTACTAATAAATGGGCTAGTTTGATCTATTACCTTGCCTATGTACATGAGAAAATTCAACCCAACAAAAGTCCCTACAGAAGGCAAGTATACTTAAGTCAACTAAAGCCACAGAGGAGGGGGGTGAAGATAGTTCACTTTCTCAATACATAATAAGGGAGTCACCTTCCAGGATAAACTCTTGGATACCGGCATCCTTTGCAAACTCTAAGCTAGCTTCTAAAGCCTTTGCTTCCAATTATACCGCCCCCAACGGTGTTTAAATTTTCTTACTTAGCGTTACTTCCACCATACCCTTATCATCTCTAATAATGGCTTCCACAAAGAAGACAGCCCAATTGACATTGATTTTGAACAACAATGTCGATGGGGGAGACCAAGAGATTGAAGGTAGCATAGGTGGTTTTGGACCAGAAGATATAGTTGCGTTATATTCTACCAAGCATGGACGGAACTACTCTTTGACTTGGGGGACAATTCCCCCCCCCCCCCAAGTGTTTTTTATTTCAATATTACTAGTATATATAGGTACTAATTTTAGCAATTTTATTTTATAAAACTACACTTTGCACACTCTTAATAATATCATTGATTATTTTAAAAGTAATGTTATAACCACAAACTTTCTACAATATTTTTTCAAATTTTTGAGATAGCAAATTTATATTAATTCACATTTGGGCCTACCACTTTTTTACTTATCAATAATCATTCACCACATGAGTAAATTGTAAAAATAATTTTTTACTTACCCAGTAATAGACACATGCATTAAAGACAAAGACAAAAAAAAAAAAAAAAAAAAAAAAAAAAAAAAAAAAAAAAAAAAAAAAAAAAAAAAAAGAAGAAGAAGAAGAAGAGAAAAACCCTCAACGGCTAAGTTACTGCACATAGCCAGCAACAAAGCCACCCTCTCTAACTCCAAGTTCTGGTTTCATCATTGCTGCCAAGTACTGTAAAAGCCCACTACATGAAAGGGAGATCACTTTTCTTTATTCCCCCATGTTGAACCTCATTCTGATTGAACCATAAAGCCCACACAATGGTGACAACTATGGATACTTTTTCCTCCTCACCACACTCAACCATCAACAAATGCCACATCAAGTCCAGAAAAGATTGAAACTGCATAGACCAGCAGGAAACCATTAGCTTCAAACACCTCCACACCTCTTGAGCTTTTGGACAAGTCTAGAAAAAATGGCCCAAAGTTTCAGACTCCATTCGACATTGATCACAAAGCTATGTTCTATAACATGTCTTCGCATAGGATTTTCCTTCATGGGAAGAATATCACGACATGCTCTCCATGAGAAATTTCTAATCTTATGCGTGGAACAAGGATCTTCCATAAGGGCACTACAGACACTGAACAAGCCATTTGAGGTTTCAACCAAATAAGCTTATCATGGGTAGGAAAGAACTCAAATGTATATTTTAATAACTTTAGTGTCATGGGAATTATTAGAGATTTATTACACATATTAGCCCAATGTATAGGCCCAAGCTCATCCTACTTTGTGTGCAAGACAAGTCTTCTACTTGTATTAGAAATCTTAAATTTAGTCTCATATATATACCCATGTTATGTTTATTGTAACATGGAATTTGTACTATACTCTCAATATAAAAGATTTATACTTTCCTGTATTCAATCACTCTAACTTTGAGTCCAATCACTCCATGTTTTCCCAAACTTTACTTTGAGTTCATTCACAATGGTAATTCGGAATGATAAAGGTGAAATTTTGGCGGCCTTGTCTGAAAATATAGTTATGCCTTCGTTATTTGTGATGGTGGAGATTCTTGCAACTCTTCAATTTGCTCTTGAAATTGACATTTTTCACTCTATTTTTGAAGGGAACTCCAAGATTGTTTTTAAGGCTATGACCCTTGATGTAGATCCCTTTTCTTCCATTGGACACTTTGTTAAAGATGCAAAGTCTATTGCTAGTTCTCTTATGAACTTCTCCTTCTCTTACACTAGAAAGGAGGGCAATTCAGTTGCTTATACCTTAGCTAGGAGAAGTAGGCTTTCTTCTTCCTTATTAGTTTGGATAGAGTCTCTTCCTTCAGATGCTTTAGTTCTCTTATAATCTATGTTTTTTTTTTTTTTTTAATAAACACAGCTCAGTATTTTTTTTAGAGTGAAAAGTGTAAATATTATTAATGCACGTGAGCCAAATCAGCTTGTACAAAGGACTGAATGTGTGGTGGAACATCCTCCATCCATACTAAAAAATCTGGTATGCTATTAGCATATCTAGCTAGACTATAAGCTACAAAGTTGCCTTCTCTTTTAGTATGAGAGTAAAGCAATTCTTCAAAACTTTGGGAAGAAAATCTCACATCCTCCAGTGGCAGACGTGCTGGGGATAATGGTTGTTCATCCTCACGCAAAGCTTTCATAACAGCCAGGGAGCCCGCCTCACACCCAACTCACTTGCAAATTCCAAAGTTGTTCCTGCTGCCATTGCTTCAACCTCCACTGCATTGTAAGCATGTGCCAGACGCTTAGTGCGTGAGCCTAAAACCAACCCGTTTTCATCCCGGACCACCACACCTACGCTTGACTTGTTTTCCTTTGAAAATATCACGTCGTTGAAGTTTACTTTGACGAAATTCACTAGAGGAGGCGTCCAATGAGATTGGGAGTTCTGACTTCGATTCTATACATGAGGTTCGGTATCCAGGAGCTTTGAGCGATAGTCATTCAAGGAAAGTTTTGAAACCTCAGCCACGTGGTATAGCGCTGTTACAGGTGCTCGTACACGGACTTTGTTTCATTGATTCCAAACTGACCAGGCCGCAAAGGCAAACAGCTCCAATTGTTTGTCTTCCTCAACCAACCACGATACCAGATGCTTGAAATCTGTGAAACCAACTGAGTTTCAGAAATCCCATAAGGTCCGATCTGTCCAAACAATATCAACTACACAGGACCACAACGCATGCAACAAATCCTCAACAGCATCTCTACACCGTTCACATATGGGGTCAGTGATGATGGTTCTTCTTACCAAAGCTTGTTTTGTCGGTATGGCATTGCGGCAAGCCCTCTATATAAAGGTCTTTACCTTCTACAGCACTCGCATAGCCCAAATTTTTGTTCCTGAGTGGTGGTACCCTTTTTGTGTCCGTCAGCTTTGCTTCTTCCTTGAGGAATCTATAACCCGTTTTACAGCTATACTCACCATTACTTGAATAAGGCCAGTATAGGACATCCTCCTTTATAGTTCTGCTTAGTGGGATTTTTTTAATCAACTCAACATCTTCCTCCACAAAAAGCCCATCCACCAAATCTGTATGCCACTGCCTTGTAGTTTGATCAATTAGGTAGCTCACTGTGTTGTGTTCAAAGTTTTCAATAGGGCATATGGGCAGAAAGGGTGGATGTTTTCTTGGTAGCCATCGGTGCTGCCAAATATTTATTTTCTCATTGTTTCCAATCCTCCATCTTGAACCCCTTTGGATGATATCCCTCCCTACCAAAATACTCTTCCAAATGTACGACCCCATCCTTGAATCTGAAGCTTCCAAGATTGTTGTGTTGGGGAAAAATCGGGCCTTGAACACCTTGTAAAAAAGAGAGGTTTGGTTGTGCAAGAGTCTCCACGCCTATTTTGCTAGTAACGAGTCATTAAAAATGGCTAGATCCCTAAATCTCATTCCACCAATTGTCTTGGACTTTGTCATTTCTTCCCACCTCACCCAATGAATTTTCCTCCGGTCACCTTGTTGTCCCCACCAAAATTTCTTGATTAAAACTTCTATTTCATTGCACAAGCCAATGGGGATTTTAAAACATCCCATTGTGTAGGTGGGAATAGCTTGGATAACTGCCTTCAACAAAACCTCCCTATCCGCTTGAGAAAGTAATTTTCCTTCCCACCCTTGCAATTTTCTTCACAGCCTTTCCTTGATGTAGTTAAAACTTGCTTTTTTACCTCTACCCACAAAGGAAGGAAGACCCAAATACCACTCATATTGCTTAATTTCAAGAACGTCCAAAGCCACCATAATCTCATGCTTCACTTCAGTGGAGGTGTACTTGCTGAAAAATAATGATGTCTTGCTTCTATTAACCTTTTGTCTCGAAGTTGCTTCATACATCTCCAACATCTCCAAAATCTCCAACACCTTGCCACATTCTTTCATAGTTGCCCTGCAAAAGAGGAGACTATCGTCTGCAAAGAGCAAATGGGTTAGTTTGGATCCTCTCCTACAAAGAGAAAAACCATGTATATCCCCATTACTTTCCTCTCTCTTTATGAGCTCATTTAGCCCTTCGGTACAAAGCAAAAATAAGAAAGGGTATAGTGGGTCACCCTGTCTAATCCCACGGGAAGGTTGAATCAAACCACA
Organism: Quercus lobata; assembly: GCF_001633185.2. Classification (NCBI taxonomy): domain Eukaryota; kingdom Viridiplantae; phylum Streptophyta; class Magnoliopsida; order Fagales; family Fagaceae; genus Quercus; species Quercus lobata. The sequence continues at coordinate 37,775,989 of NC_044911.1, forward strand.
TGGTTCACCATTTACTAGAACCGAGTAGGAAACTGTTGTCACACACCCCATAATCAGCTGCACCCACCTTTCATTAAACCCCAATTTCCTCATTAGTTGCTCAAGGAAATTCCAGTTTGCCTGATCGTAAGCCTTACTCATATCCAGTTTAATTGCCATAAAACCATGAGTTCTAGACTTATAATTTTGTAGACTATGTAGGGTCTCAAAAGCTACCAGGATGTTATCAGATATCAATCTATCTTTAGTAAAGGCCAATTGGTGTTCCATTACGATATGTGGAGTTAATTTTTTCAATTGATTTGCAAGGACTTTTGAATAGATCTTATAAAGAACATTACAAATGCTAATGGGGTGATATTGGTGAGCATGTTCAGGATTATGAATTTTGGGAATGAGAGCAATAAACGTATGTTTTAGAGGAGTGGGTAGGATACCTGAATTCAGCCATGTTAAAATTGAAGAAGTGATGTCTTGACCAACTGTGCCCCAGAAATGCTGATAAAAAAGTGGTGGTATTCCATTCGGTCCAGGAGCCTTGAGGGGTGTCATTTGCTTCAAAGCAGTAGCTACTTCTTGTTCGCTAAATTCTTGGCTTAACATCTGGTTCATATTCTCATCAATAATTGTAGGGACACAAGATAACACCTCCTGATACCCATTTGACTCACTTGAAGAAAAAAGGGTCTTGAAGTAGTCAACCAACACTCCTACAATATCACTTTGCTGGACACGCCAATTACCTTCCTCATCTCTAATACCTTCCACCTTATTTCTTCTACACCTTCTCGTTGCACGAACACAGCTCAGTATTGATTCTAAAATAATTTTTTTTATTTAAAAAATTTGATCCACTAACAAAGTTACAATGTAATGTAATGGACCAAAATTTAAAATAGAGAAGGCATAAAATCAAGTAAGAAAAAAGATGCATTTACTCATATGAGTAAATGTGTTACTATTCTAAGTAACTAAATTATCATCTTTAATTTTTCTGGGAAAAAAAAAAAAAAAAACCAAACAAACAAAAAAAGTGTACGTGTTTTTTTAAAAGGATCTTACACTAAGTTTATTACTCACTTGTGGTTTGGTTGGGGTCAACATTCTGAATTTACATCATGTTGGTTCTCCCAAAATGCTCTAGATTTTAGTCTCCTCCCACTATATATATATATATATATATATATATATATATATATATACACACATTTCTAAAAGTTTAAGCGTAACATTTATTGAGACTTCTGTTAAGCCATATTAGCGACCACATCATCTACCTATTTCTCACTTCTCTCCACTAATTCCAACCATTACTTTTCCTTTACCTTTTCATCTCTTCACTACTTTCAACCTTAATGTCACTCTTTATCTACCTCTTCATCTTCCTTTTATTTTGACTCTTCTTATCCCCATTCTATTACTATAAATATGACATTTTCTATCATATTCTATACATATTTTCTCACATGCAAAAGATTATTACTCTCTCTCTCTCTCTCTCTCTCTCTCTCTCTCTCTCATGTTTTATTTTTGTGTGAATTTTTTATTTTTTGTATCTCTACTTTAGATTGAAGTATTTATGTGTTCTATGTGTTCTTTAGAATTTTACTTTGGGTTGCAATTTGGTTTTGTGTTTTTAAGTTTTTTTTTCTTTCTTTCCTATAATTGTTAAATGTTATTTTATTGCATATAAATATAGTTTACAAGAAAATAATGTTATTCTATTATATATCATGGCTTAAATAAGTTGGTGTTTGACTTATGACTATATTTTTTATTTGATGCATCTTTTTCTCATTTTATTTTCTATTTCTCTACCAAAAAAGGTGATTATACTCTCTCTCTCTCTCTCTCTCTCTCTCTCTCTCTCTCTCTCTCTCTCTATATATATATATATATATATATATATTCTTTTTTGCAACTTTACTTTATGTTGATGAATCATTGTATTTTTTATATAATACTATTTTGGGTCAATACGATTTGGTAGTGTGTTTGATTTTTTAAGTTTTCTGTCACAACTCACAAGTCTTCTCTCTCCCTCTTTTAGCTTTTGTTTGATTTTTTTTTTTTTTTGGACATAATACTTAATTAATTATTTTGGAAGTGAGATTTTGAATTTATATCAAAATACAATGTTGTCTATGTATTTGAATGTATCTATCAACTATTAAAATTAAACCCCCTAAAAGAACTATTAAAATTAAACTGCCCAAAATGAATATGTATAGACAATATTTTTATTTTTATTTTTATTTTTCATTGATTTATTATTTAATTATAACATCAAAATTAAAGTAAATGAATATATAAAGTTAAAACTGCCTAAGATAAATTTGTAAAGGCAATATATTTATATATTTAATATTTTCAAAATATTAAAAGTAAAAAATAAGAATAATGATGTGGCTAATAATATGACGGATGAAAAGGCTCATCAGGAGCGTAGTAACAAAAATGCGATATGAAGATCCAGTTAAAGGCAATTAAATCTTAATAAATAAAAGTGTATGTTGTAAAAAAATAATAATAATAAATAAAATTAGATCATGTTCTCTTTATGTTATATAGATTATTAATTTTCTTTCAATTCGATAGGTGAAGTGTTCAATTTTAGACATAAAGTCTATTTTTTTTTTCTATATATTATTTTAAATATTAAACTATGATAAGAAAAATTATAAATATAATAATCTCTTTTTAAGAGAATGAAAATTTTGAATAATATATTTGAAACTCAAATAGTTTAGTTGTACAAGAAAAAAAAAAAGGAAAATATAACGCACGATAATATAATTTATCAAAATATGGATGGTCTAAAAAATGAATAATATCAATAAAATAAATTCAAATAATAAAATGATGATATTTTTTTTAGATAAATAAATGAAAAATGATTTTAGAGATTGTTTAAGTTTTTGGGAGAAATAATTATTTTCCACAAAATTTAGAGAACAAATTATATATTATACCATAACTAAAATATAATTATCTATTCTCACGCATTGCGTGGGTTTGTGCCTAGTGCTATTAAAAATTGAGGTTAAGTTTTGATGAAAACCACCCACCAAAGTTTGTAAGAAGATTAAAAATTAATCTTTTTTTGTAAAAAATAAATGCATAAGGATTAAGGAAGTTGGGTTTCAACTCTCAACCTTTAACTAGACTATTCTACTTTTTGCCCATAAAAAACTTAGGAAAACCTCACAAATTGATAGTATGCTGATAGAATTTGGTACTCCCAAGTTTACGGTATGTGCTTCAAGTCCATTAAATCTACCACCCGATTGTCCCTGAACAGGGGAGAAAAAAAATCTTAAAACTCAAAAACAAATTACCAAAAAAGTATGTGACAACTAACTTTCAAAAAAAAAAAAAGTATGCAATGAGTAATGATCTAAAAAAGACATATAGAAAGAGTTTGGCATGGGCGTGAACAAGTTTTTAGTATTCTTTCTTTTTGAGGGGGAAAAAACTATATTTCTAGTATTTAATCATGATGGATGATTATGGTTTAAAGTTCTCTTTGAGTTTCTTATAACTGTTTAATGTTGTATTACCCTTTTTGATACAAAATAAAAATTCTACTCTAATCTAATCTAAATGTATATGTATATAAAACTTCCTTCTGAAGATTTGAACCATGACCTCTAAACTTGAAATTGGGTATTCTACCTGATCATTTGAAGGACAATCCAAATCTTTCATTGAAACTCTTCAAAATACCTTCTCAGCTCCAAAATTTGTGTTTACTTTCTCTAACTCACCAAGACAGCTCTTAGTTCATTATTTTGTTAAAGGAATTTATTTTTTTTAATAGAAAAGTAAACTTTTTGTCTCACCCCTTAGCTTGTTGGGCAATATTTTGTAATCGGGATGTGCCTATTAACATCTCTTCCCTCCTTAATTTGGTCTTCCAGCAAGAAGTTAGAGATGAGACTGGGCACCTTTCCTATTCTCTTATACTCCTCTTATATAGAGGAGTATAAGAGAATAGGGAAAGGTAAGGTATAAGAGGAGTATAAGAGAATAGGAAAAGTGCCCAGTACCGCTCCTTTAGCAGCCTTGCTGGTGCTTGGTGATCTACATAACTTGTCCCAAAAAGAGAGAACTCCCCACTTGACCCATGACCCTGGCCTATTAAATGGTTCACTGCACGCAATCCTTACGTGAAACGGTGAAATAAGAAGAATATTCAAAATTGATTTGAAATTCTCATTTTTCTTTTTATTTTCTCTTCTAAACTTACCATTTGGCACTTGCCATGGCAACTCTTTACAGCACCATCACCACCCATAAACTCTCTCCACACGCAAAACCCATCACAGAATCCAAGAAAACCAACTTCTCTCCAACTGTCTTCTCCACCCAACTCTTCACCAACAAGTCCAAGTCCAACCCACCAAATAATTTGAGCTTCTCAACCCAGAAAAGAAGGAACTGGGTCATTGGGTCAGTCACAGAGGACAGAGAGGTGGTTCCAGTGAAGAATAAACTTGCTGAGGACCAAGAAAGCCGCTTGTTGCTTAATGGGTCTGACGAATTTCAGCCTCTTTCTCCATCTGAGGGAAGAGAAGAAGAACAGGGTGATGATGATTTCGATAGGTTGGTTAGTAAAGCTATCAATGCTACTATTGTGCTTGGATTTGGGACCTTTGCTGTCACCAAGTTGCTCACCATTGACCTTGATTACTGGCATGTGAGTGGTCTGGTATTAATAGCTTTGTTTATATTTTCTTGCTTTTTTAGAGATGGGTTTTGTGAGACCTGGCTTTTTTATTGTTCATTGCATGTATATAGGTTTCTCTCTTTGGTAGGCAAGACAGCCTTCAATTGTCAATTTTGTGTTTCTTTTATGTGACAATGTGCTATTGTGACATTATTTTTGCTTAATTATGTTCTATGGGATGAGAAAGTGGTGAATTGTTTATGTGTAACTAATTTCTATTGAATAGATATGAATTTCATATAAAAATTGGATTGACCTTTGACAGACAAATACAATCATAAAAAATTGATTAGTTATTGTTGGAAGATGTGTTTTTTCATGGCAATTTGTTTTTGTGAGTAGAAATTTTGTCAAAAGAATGAAGAAATGGACAACAATTTAGTTGCTTGCTGTTTTTCGTTAATAAGAACAAAATTGCCTCTGCAGTGATCATATTTTTCCTGGCATGACTAACATGTGCCTTTTTGTTTTGGTTTTATCAGGGATGGACCCTTTATGAGATACTGAGGTATGCACCTGAACACAATTGGATTGCCTATGAACAAGCTCTCAAAGCAAACCCTGTTTTATCCAAAATGGCGATAAGTGGGATTGTGTACTCTGTAGGAGATTGGATTGCCCAAGTAAGTATGTGTTTGAAGGAAATTATTTTAAATGAATTTTCTCTTTCAGTGCTAGTTTTTGTTGATATTTGAGTTTTTTCCCACTGAAATTGCAGTGTTATGAAGGAAAGCCGCTTTTTGAGTTTGACCGGACACGCATGTTTAGATCAGGCTTAGTTGGGTTTACTCTCCATGGATCCCTTTCTCATTATTACTACCAATTTTGTGAGGTGATAATTGTGGTTCATATTTGGCCGGTTGGTTTATTTGTGTATTTCTGCAGATGGCCTGAAGTGTTTGCTTTTGTTTCCAGGCTCTTTTTCCTTTCCAAGATTGGTGGGTGGTCCCTGCTAAAGTTGCCTTTGACCAAACAGTGTGGGCGGCAATTTGGAACAGCATCTATTTTGTGTTTTTGGGGTTCCTACGTTTTGAATCCCCTACCAATATATATAATGAACTAAAGACGACATTTTGGCCCATGCTGACTGTAAGGAACCATTCCTGTTGTTCTCTACACTTGGCTTACATATCTTTATATTGCGCCTGATCACCATTTGTTCCCATGGTTGTAATCTAGCTTGTGAAATCACTCATTTGTCATATGTAGAACACTTTTGAATCTGCAGGACTGAAATTTTCCTCAACTTTAGGACTTACATATTGCATGCAAATGTCGCTTTTTAGTTTTTATCCTTTATGCATTGGTAAATTTCTCCTCACTTTTGCTGGCACAACATTAGCTTACCAGAAATATAAAAAGGGCAAGGAAAAAAATGTTAGTAGTTCTAATTGGAGCTTTCAACCTTGTAAATGCTCGACATGGTCTACTTATTTTTTAAATTTTGAATATGCATACTGAGCTTCTGTAACAACTGAATGTGGTCTAGACTGCAGCAACTGATATTTACCACTTTTAAAAGTACTTGGGAAGCTCAACATGACTTCTAAAATCTTGAAAGTTCTAAGAACAATAATTTATCAGAAGTTCCAAGCACAATAACACAAAGTTTATTAACTGATATCTACTTATGGTTGTTATGACTTTGGTGTTATGGTTCCAACTTGCTTCATTTGAGTTCCATCCAACATAGTTCTGATTGATTTTAACGAGTCAGATATCCAATTTATGAGTGAGGGGAACATCATTTATTGTTATGATTTGCTTTGCAGGCAGGGTGGAAGCTTTGGCCATTTGCCCATTTGATAACCTATGGTGTTATCCCTGTTGAACAAAGGCTTCTTTGGGTGGACTGTGTGGAGCTCATCTGGGTTACCATACTCTCAACGTAAGTATCTAAAATACATCTATTTACATCTTGTCGAGTATTTATGTGAGAACTTATGCCAACGCATGCCAAGCTGTTAATAGCTAATTGGTTCAGATTTTAGGCCATTTGGAGTGACATTAACTGCATTATTACATAGTCAATCATTTGAAGTTGACTTTTCATTTTCTAGTTTATTCATAGCACAGAAGTCTTTGTGCTTATCTCATCTCTTCTGCCACATCATATGACTATCATCAGTGGTAATGTTTTCCATTATTGTTGAAAAAACGTGTATCTTATCATTCAGAATGAAAACCAAGATCACCTCTAGATTTGCACAAGTTACAATTTTACATAAATGTTGAAATCGAGATTAAAAACTCACAGCGGTCTAATTTAATGTATTCTAAATACATCAACATATCAATCAAAAGGCTCTACCTCCGTGATTAAGACTAATCATCTTGGTTGATATGTTATAGTTTTATCAAAAGAAATGTGTTTCGTCATGCTTTACGAGCTAAAGTTTTCAGCAATTGGTTTCCATACTGAGACTCACATCTTATATAGGTCATCTGATATGTCAATGAATGTATGTAACAAATGAACTTCATTATTTCTGAATCTTAAATCACTTGGTAGGCATGGTAAGATCTAAAAGTGTTTGGGTAAACTTCTAACACTTGAATTTTTTTTATTTACTTTGTAGTTATTCAAATGAGAAATCAGAATCACGAATATCTGAAGTATCATCAAAAGCAAATCCTACTTCTTCATCAAGCAGTCCTCCTAAGGTACAACTAATCACTGTTATCTTTGGAAGACACATGGGGAGAACCCATTGAAAAATTTTAGCTCATTGCCATTGCCATGTAGGATGTTTTATTTGCATGGAAATATCTGAACAACTTATCCTCTTTGAATCTTTGAGTATCTCAGCCCTTTAGGTAGCCCAAATTTCACTTTGCTACTCCCCCCCCCCCCCCCCTTTCTCTCCAAAAGAGAGAAGAGTAAAAATCTTTTCCAATATTTTTATGTTCTATCCTAATATGCTGTATTATTTGTGGTTTGTTGACAGGAGTAAATGAATAGTGTACACATGGTAAACTGAGAAGTGTTCAATAGAAGTCACAAGGAGTGATCAACCATATCGTACTTCTTACTTCTTGAAGCCTATCATCATCAATGGGAAACTGCAAATTTATGGACTCTCATAATCTGTAACCTGCCTCTACAGCTGCTGCATACCCCTTTTAGTCATTATACATCAATATTGTCTTTGTTTATAGTCTTTTTTTTTTTTTTTTTTTTTTTTGGGGGGGGGGGGGGGGGGTGGTTGAAGACTGGGACAAAACTTTTGTATTAAATAGGTAAAATCAACATGTTATATGAAGTGCAGAGTTTTGTATGTATTCTAGATTCAGTCTCCAAATAAGACAGCTATTCAAGGAGTTGTGTGGCAATACATAATGAAGGTCAATAGATCACTAGCTATCAATACTTTTATTTGCAAAGCTATTGATCCTATTCTCTTTTTATATTTTTTTTTAATGAATAGCTAATGATACCATCATACTAATTCCAGTGTGTAAGTGGTATTGTCTTGGCTGTTGTATCTTCTTTGCGGTAAAGTTGGAGCTTTTATATCATGGCTAGAAGAAGGTGCAAGAAAGAAATTGCAAACAATCCCCTCTGTTAACTGTTATGGAGGATTGATATTTTGGCACCCCCATCACTTCAGTTTCGAGTCATATCTGATCAAAAAAAGGTTCACCAATCACCACCCAAAGTCTTAGATTTGTGGCATATGTAATCACCTTACTGGTAGCTACTAGCTAGGAAAACATATGTTATGCACCCGTACACCATCTCTGATAGAATGAGATAGTTTTACTTTTACGTTTGCAGTTTCAAATGGTCCAAAGAATTTCCTCTACTTGTTTTGGTAATTGGGTCAACCACACCTGGAGGTCTGAGGCCCAATAAGAAGCTCAGAGTCCAATTTTTCCACTAATCTTGATTGCACGATGGTTGATCTCACTACCAACTTTTACTATGACCTAGCAATAACTCTAGAGACACAATATAATTCACAACAAATTTTAAAACCATTTGACTTGGCAAATTGTTGATGGGAGATGATAAAATAGTGTCAATAATGGGTCCATAAAAGAATCGATAATATCCTGTAAACTTAGCAAATGTAAACTTTGTTATGAATTGTTATGAATGTTGTGCTTATAACATTACTCACAACCAGTGTTCTATTTAATGAGTACCACTGCCCTTTGGGCTTATCAACACTTCATTTTCTCCTCGTTTTTCCTTTGACAAATGACAATGCCTAAGTTGTTGGAAGCCAAATTAGCCGGTTTTAAGTATTCTCTTGTGCATTGTAAGCGACATAGGTATAACACGTCATAAAATGACTACTTAACGGCCTAGTGTCCTGTGTAGTGCAAAGGAGCATTAGACAAAACCCTCATCCTCATACTAAAACAAATTGATATTCAAATAATTTCATAAAAGAATAAAAGAACAAGCGTATACATATTAGTCATGAAACATGTATAACTAAATTTGCAATTAGATTAGCTTAAATTAGTTGAAAGCTTTTAACAAGCTTATTTGTTAAAAATTGGTAAAAGTATAGTTGTACTTAAAAATTTGAGGCTTTTAAAAGTTACAAATTAGAAACTAAGACTTCAAAAAAAAAAAAAAAAAAAAAAAATCAATGTTTGTAGTTGATCCAACACTGAAAATATATATATATTTGAGAATTTCAGGTAAAGTTGACGAATAATTTTATTAGTATTTTTATCTATAATTTAGAAAATCTAATATACCTTTAATATAAAAATATACAAAATGAGTAAAAAAAAAAATTTATTTTATAATAAAAGTTTAATGAAAACATATCAAATTAAAACATATTGTTATTTTTATGGACAAAACTTAGGTGATGTTGAGGCTTATTTTTGACAAGTTCAGTAAGAGAAAAAGCCCAGTAACACAGACAGACCAAAGTTAGCAAGCAAGAAAAAGCCATTGAGCTCAAGTGGTAGGAATGAATGGCTTATGAGCTCATAAAGTGGGTCCTGAGGGAGCAAACAGGCTTGAATGGGCCCGGAAAGAGAGAAGAAGCAAACCCATGGGCAGTATGTAGAAAAACGAGAATAGGTTACAGTAGGCCCAAAGTAATGCAAGCAAAAAAAGTAAGAGGCTAATGGAAGACCCATCAGCCCCAAGGATGAGGTTTGAAGTAATTGGGCCAAGGAAGCCCAAGAGAGTTAGTAAAGACCCATGGGAAAGTAAGATTAGAAAAGGGTCGAGGAAGCCTAAGGAAAGCAAATGGGCCAAGGATGCCCAAGAGGGAAATAGGACATAAGAGCCCTCAAATAATGTAAGAAAAGACCCAGTGAACACACTGAGTCACTGGGAGGGAAATAAACAGCAAGCCCAAAGAAGCCCAGCAGGATTGAGTCAAACAACATTACAGTAGGAATAGTAGAGTGGTATGGCAGGAAATACTAACAAGGCCACGAAGTGAATACAGAGAAGGTCGGGGGAAGGAAGGCCCATGATCCGACAAGGCCCAACCCCCAAAAGAAGCAAGTCATAAAGAATGGCAGATCGGAAAACAACCCACGCCATAAGAAGCCAAAAGTGCACAGCAAAACGTACAGACCAATCTACAGATCACAGCAAATGCATAAGCAGCAAGCGAAGAAGGTGAAGCATGCACGAGACCTAGGCACCACCAGCCTGTACCCAGCTAATATAGGAAGTGGTGAGTCATGGGTCAGAGGTAAGAGAGGGCATGGTATGGTGGTGGGGAAAGGAAAAAAAAACCTATTCTGGGGTTCTTGCTAAACTCTTTTGGGGGAAATGTCCTGCTGAGATAACATGCCACCCAAAAGAAGTAAGGATGAGTTGGAACCACTACGTGCATGCCATGAGGGATAGAGAGAGAGAGAGCACACACACTGTAACGGGTAGAAAAGTCACAGCAAGCAAACAAACAAAATAGTCTTCTTTGTTTGGCAAAGGGGAGCGGCATAGCCAACACAGGTAAGTGGTGGTGGCTGAACAATTAACGACCAGTAAGTGGTCGGCAAGGACACCCACACCAGACAAAGGCAGTTAGGGGCTAAAACAGTAAATATCAATCATGGCAGACTCTATATAAAGGACCCCTTGCTATGCATTGGAGGGGGGATTGGAAAAATCACAATAATAGCAATTTCTAGCAAAAACCATAACCAGAAGTAAAACAAAAGAAAAGAAAAGTAAGAAGTAACGAGAGAAAAAAAAAAAAAAAAAAAAAAAAAAAAAGAGTTTAAAACGGCAAGCATGCACCAATAGGTTGATCTCCTCTCTCCCTCAATAGCCTTGCTCTCTATAAAAGGTAAAAGATCTGTATTTGGGCATAGACCATTTAGGCCTGTTCTCTCAAAGCAATTAATTTCTTCTCTGAGATTACTCGTGGTGAGGGAACAGTTTTCCCTTTTTGGTTTCAATCCCGTGTATTACTTGTCATGGCAGACTAACACTTTGATTTTACTAACTGTGTTTATCCTTCACGTAGCTTATTCTGTGTACAGAGAGCCTTTTGTTGCTCACTTTCATTTATTGTGGCTAAAAGTAGTGAGTGTATTTTCTTGTGTTATCCGTATTATATCTGCCCGCCATAACTTTTTTATAGCGGCTCTGCTTGCCATGGGCATGTAACCAAAGCCTAGTAGACGTGGTGTAGTTTGTGCACAAGCCAGACCAAGATGGGTTCCAGTTGGACTGGTCTTAACTCCTTTATCTAGAAAACTCGAGCCTAGTGCAGTAGGAAGCAGCCCAACATTACAAACAAGGCCCACCACCTTACAGGTGATGTTCTTTAAATTTTCCTCTTAAAATCCAACCATGTGCTTGTACTTAATTAAAAATGCATTTACATCCTATGAGAAAAAACCACATGATCTATTGACCTATTCTAAGGAGAACTTAAATAATAGCATCTAAGGTATTGTACCTAAATTTTGTTCTATTTTTATTGTTTGGACTAAAATCCGATGTGCCTAAAGAGTACTTAGGCTAGATTTAATATCCATAACAATTAATTTGTAGAAGTGAGTTTCTAGATAAATAGTTGAACTTAAAATAGTAAATTCTCACAAATGACTGATAATGAACAACATTGCAGGACAAATTCTAATGATGAATAAAGTTTTGATTTATTTCTTCTTCATCGGAATTACCAAGGAGCATATACACTTAGACAAACGCAAGATTGGATTCTTTCACAATGCTCACTGTATTCTCTCTATTTCCCTCTCTATATCATGATCAGATCCCTATACATGGGGATCTCTTCCTATTTATAGTTTCTATTCTTCAATCGTAACCCTCCACTTGGATGGTGGGTGATTCTTCTTTAGGATACTTGTCTCGTCCTTCTCCTCCCTTTCTTTTGAGGCTGTGCTGAGCAGGTAACAAGCTGTGATGCACTATTCAGGTGTCATTCGGACATTAATGCAACATGCCTAGTTGCTACAATGCATTTAATGCGGAGGTGATGGTATCTTCGCCAGGAAATTTCTTGTAAGACATATCTAGGTCTATTATTGTTACCTTCCTCGAATTGATACGTTCAGCTTGGCCCGTGAACCTTGTAGCTTCCTCAGCTTGTCCATCTCCTAGCTCCTTTCTTGAACTAGTTACTTCCTTAGATGGTCTTTTTCCTAGGTTCATGTGGGCTTGCATAGCTCATTTAGACCTCTAGTTAGGCCCAATTAGAGTCCATCTAAGGCCCAGTTTGCTATATGTCCCTTTGGTCCTCACACTTATTATCCAATTTTTTTTTTAATTTTTTTATGTGGGTTTAGATAGATTAACAAGTCTAAGTCCATTTTTTTCAAATTTAATATTAGATACTAGGCTAATTTTGTCAAATAGCATAATTTTAGGAGAAACGCATTTGGCCAAACTTATTTAGGTGTATAACACATTTTTGAGGAAAAAATTGCAAACTAACACCAATCTCCAAACAATTTTGTTAGTTAGCAAAATTTCCAAACTATTTAGGAAACTAGCATCTTAAGTGTAAAAGACTCAAGTTCACTACAGTAACTCAAGTCTTAAAGACTCGAGTTCCATGTGCTGGCACTAGGACTCGAGTCTTTAAAACTTGAATTTCCTAAAGGACGAAGCACCTGGACGAGGCAACCCAGCAACCTAGAGCAAGCAACAACAACAACAACAACCCAGAGCAAGCAACAAAAACAAAAAACATTAATAAACAACAAACCAAAAAAGCAAAAATGAGAATGAAGCACCTGAAGAAGCAACAACAAAGCAACCCCACGGTTCAAATTGAACATAGGCGGCGATTTGGACTAAACTCAGGCGAGCAACCTCACGATTCGGATTGAACCCAGGCAAGCAACCTCAAGCCAACTCGACCTAACGGCAAACCCTCTTCTCTTAAGCCTTTGGGCATTTTCTAAATCTTTGATTTGGGTCTTAAAAAAGAAAAAAGAAGGAAGAATAGTGGGTTTTATGTATTTTTTTGAATCTTTGAGAATTTTTTGTTTTAAAGTCGGAGATTGTGAGATGAAGAATGAAGAAGGAAGTGGGTTTTTGGAGCAAGAACTTGAGTCTATAAGACTCGAGTTTCATGTGGACACGCAAAACTTGAGTTTCTAAGACTCAAGTTGATACAGTGAACTCGAGCCTAAAAAACTCGAGATGTGAGTTTGCTAAATAGTTTGGAAATGTTGCTAACTAAAGAAATTGTTTGAAGCTTAGTGTTATTTTCCAATTTTTTTCTCCTTTTTGAAACTCAAGTTCGTCAAACTCAAATTCTAAGTAAAACTCGAGTTCCAAATATTATGACACTTAGAACTTGAGTTTGGAAAACTTAAGTTTCACTTGGAACTCCAAAAAAGTGCTACATAATTAAATAACTTTAGTTTTTTTTTTTTAATAGAATAATAATACTTACTAGAACATACGAATATGAAAGTAGTATACAGGGTTTTTTAAACAGGCTTATAATATATTATAATATACTAACCTTTGTAGTAGTAGCAACTTAGGGTTATAAAAACTAGAACTCTAACGTACCCAACTAATATGAGATTAACATTTTTTTTTGAAACAATAATCCCCTGGATTTTTTTCCCTAAAATTACGCTATTTCACCACCCACCCCCCCCCCCCCCAACAAAATCTAAGGTACTATTTTTGTTGGTTTTATTTATTTTTTTTAATTTTAATGACGCAATATTACCAGTAATTCAAAAAAAGAGGGTTGGATCTGTAAGATTGCCTAGAAAGTACAACCCCCGCAACAATAGATCCCTGATCCAGTTTGCAACTCCAATGGCGAAACTGGAGCAGCTGGAAGAACCCGACTACAAGAACGCCACCGCCACCAACACAAACACTCTCAACAACAACAACAAGAAGAAGTACAAGAAAAGGAATCATGGGTCAACCAAATTCTTTGTCTTCATCGATTACCTTTTCCTCTCCATATTCGTTGGCTTCCTCTGCTTCATTCTTTTCAAGATTCTTGGGCTTTGATTTCTAATCAACACCCACATTTCCTTTTACCAGGTCCACCTTAAATTCCTTCTCTTCTATTCTTTTTTGCCCACTCTGTATGATATGAGTTGGGACTTGTGAACAATTTTTTTGTATGTATCTATTCTCATTTCGGTCATTGAATTGATATGCATTATGATCTGAAATATTGCACTTTTTATATTTTGTCTAAAAAAAAAAATCTCTTTTATGGGTGCAACCTCATAAATTATCAACCTTTTTTAACAACAAATTGGTCAGAAACGGAAAGAGAACAAACAATTGTGACTGTTCATAACATGATAGTTGTTTCCTGAAAAGTTTTCCTATATTCCTTTTTATCTATTTATGAAGCTCTGCTTAATACAAGTAATTTTCTTTGTGTATAAGCTCAAATGTTGGATTCTTTTGAGCCCTTGTTGCTTGCTTTCATGTACTTGAAAATTGCAAATATGGATCAATGGGATGGAACATTTTTTACAGGAAAATTCTAAGAACAGAATGTTTTAAGATTAGAATGTAATAATTGATTCATAGAAGGCAGTGATTACAATATTAGAAATTTTCAAATTTGACTCACATTACATGGAATCTATAATTACTTTCTATTAATAATTTGCAGCTGCTTTTCACTTGTTACTTTTACTAACCCAGGTAGAATATACACTTCTTTTGCAGGGAATTTGTATGACATTAAAATATCACTGCAATGTTAGATTCAGTTCCAAGCTTGAAGGCACTTGCTGCTGTTGGCTTGGTCAGATTCAGATCATGCGATTTTAGATTTATAGGTGTCTTTCTTGATGTTGAGAAATGCTGTGCCCTTTTGATCATAGAAATTTTGATACTATTTTTCTTCTAATGCCTTTCCTGTTGCCCTTTCTTCATGTATTTTATGATGGTTAGAAACTTCTATGAAATTAGGGAATGATATTATCTGAGACCTAGTTTTGCTATTAGCTTATGTTCATTGTTTGTATTTGATCTCCACAAACCTCTTACCATATGCACGTCTCAGCACTGCACATCCAGTAAAAATTTCCTTATACAGTACACAGATCTAGAATTATCATAATTAGTTTCTTCATGATTTTCTGTATTTGATAATGAGATTTCTTTTCTTTGTTTGCATCAAGAAGATAAATTTTGAGCTGAAAGCCATGTAACATCTTTTGGACTAACTGCTCAGAATTGACCCCAGATAAATCAACTAAATAAGGTGATCTTGTTGCATCTAGCACAATATTAAAAAATTGATAGCTCCGTGGTGATATTTAGGATAGTTGATAGCTTGAATTTAGTTGGTTGGTTTATGATGGAGATGGTTTTGCTATGAGGTATTAAAAAAGCTAATTAGCCTTCTATCTGATCAGTGGATGGATTGTTTAACTTTCCGGGAAAAAAAATGAAGGATAGCTTTTGTAGGAAGAAAGAACATAGATGTCATAGCAACCATTACTTGTTTTCATTAGATTTCTCTCACTCTCCCTTTTCACATATTTTGTGAATGAGATTATTTTATTATCTGTGTTGTGGTTGAAATGACATTAAGGAAGGTAACCACTCAATTTAAGTGGTTCTTATTATACAATTACGAAAAAATTGACTATTGGGAATTTGCTACAGTTCAATTCAAATAATATGTGTCATTAGAATGTCTTTCATTCAATGCAGTGGTTTGATCATAGTGTATCTCAGCCAAAAAAGAAAAAGAAAAAAAGATCATAGTGTAAACCGCATCCTAATGAATGCTATTATGCTACTTCTGTGATACTTGCGTAGAGCTACCCATAAATGGATGTCCTATTTCTTTCAATGCGGTATAGTGTATACTCATTTTAATGAACTGTGAGTACGAAATGGTTTTGTACTTTAATAAATCTCTTTCATGTATAATGGCAATGGCGTGTGCAGATGCAAAAGCAACATTGATTGCGGAAGAATGCATTAGTGCATGCAAACACCACATTGCTAACATTACCAAAATAAACCTCTCTTATTTTTTTTTAACAAATACCATGCAACCCAAGCATGCCTACTGGATTACAAATGACTTGGAATTACAAATGTAACTGCATAGATAAGGAAACACAAGGGACATACATCATTACAATGGCAGACTCCAACACGTGCATATTTATTTATCTTAGGGAGCACAACAGACTCGAATACATGCTTCTAGCACACTTAGTTCCTGGAAGTTTAACAACCAAGTATATTTATAGATGGTTTGGTGCTGGACTGCCACCACCTGGGCCAGGATTTGGGGCCTCAACCCCTGGAATATTGTTTCCACTGTTGCCAATGGGTGTATTGTATGGATCAAAAGGCAATTGTTTATAAAATGGTGGCAATGTCACCCGCCCAATGCCAGGAATGAGCACACTGCCATCTGAAATCAACCACTCAGGCTGTTTCATATCAACATTCTTGGAGTTTGAGACATGACGTCCAGCAATAGCTTGACCAGCTATTGCAAGCAAGATAATGACTATGAGAAGCTGAGCAAGGAGAACTGAACTGGTTTTCTTAGCCATTATGGAGAAACTATTTGAGAAAGATGACAGAAGGTGGTTAAGTGAGGCAGAAGGTGTATAGAATTGCTCTATAAATAGTTCAGGTTTCAACGAAGTTGGGTGAACTTTTGACGGCTAGTTAAGAGATGGTTTACCCCGTGAAGGCCATGGATGGTGCAATACAAATGCATGTGAGAAGAAGCAATAATTATCTTATCTATCTGGCATATGCATCCTTTAGCATATATAAGTCCTGCATTTGTGGGGATGATTTACGTATTATAAGAGAAATGCTACATATATCAGATACACGAGATACCTTTTTAAGAATATGAGACTTATTTATTCACTTCTGACAATTGAATTTGATTTTGGTTAAGGACTACCTTCTCTAGCTAACATGGAAAGGGACACGTGCATCACGGATGGGCTCTCTTCCTAGCTGATTAATGAGAATTTCATGCCAGTTGAAGGCAATGTGCTTTTTGGTTTAATACGGTTGAAGTGTTTTGGACCTTTACTTTACTACTTACTACAATTATCTTTACTCTTAACCAACAGCTCTAGCGGCTACTAATGGACTCTGTACATTGCTTATTTATGTGCCTCCATCTTCTGTTGTACTTGAAGAACGGTTTTCAGTTCTGCATCAGCCTCACTCTCCCATCTGACCACATTAGCAGCGTAAAGATAGGTTCCCAGCATCTAATGGATCACTCTTTCATTAATTATAGAGCTAACCAGCACAATGGCAATGATATGGTTTAGGTAAACAGTATCTTCATATGTTTTAATTATGGTAATGATAATCCACTAGTTCAACAATAAAGATGGAACCAAGAGTGGCCAACATTCTCTATATTGGGAGTTTATGATCAGTTTCTACAACTAACGTATCATTACAAGTATAAATTTATAATAAACCTAAATTATGCAAGTTTTAAAAGTGTATTTGCTATCTTAAGATAAATTGTCACCAAAGTAATCTAAAGAGAAAGATACAAGGAATTGTTATGAAGGAAACTAAAAGGAATTTGGTTAGGATATAATTTCACAGTTAGACTGGCAAATAGCAATCCAGGAAAGATAAAAGTGAAGTCTTAAGTATACAAAGAACTTGACAACAAATTTCACACCGGCTGAGGTGTCAGTCCATAATTGGTGTGTCATAAATTGATGATAGAGTGCTCCAGGTGAAAAAAAATTGTGAAATTTGTTGCATCTCTAACATTGCTCTTTATAAAAAGGATCACCGACAACAACAACTAGTTAACCACACCTCATGAATATTTATGCACCGGCAATTATAAACCGTTACTTGCCATACGATTCTAGAAAATGGTTCACCATCAGTAACCACCTAAACAAGAGTCGAAAGTTGAAGAACAAGGTACGTACGTAGAAAAATAAATATCGATTTGACTTTTCGGGAAAAAAAAAAAAAGAAAAGAAAAAAAGCATGACTTCTAACTAAAACTTCAGAGAGTCCGTGATAACTCCACACCGGTGTTCTAGATTCACTCATTTTTGTAGGATGTATATTGACGATCGTGAATAAACTTCAGCCGAAAATTATTCATCTAAAAAAACACTTCAGCTGAAAATTTGCGTACAAAACTAACAATAAAATGTTTTAATATCATTCTAGTTAGTGGCGGAGCCACATACAAATTGCACCCACTGATTTTGGAACTTCTATACTTTTGAAAGATCATTGCAAAAAAGTTTTCCCAAGCCCTCTACCAAGGGGTGCCTCTCAATTTGAAGAAGAAGAAAAATTTTGTGAAGCAGTGAATGTAAGTAAAAATAAATAAATAAAATTATTTAAACCCTAAATTTTTTTTTTTAAAAAAAAATCTATCTTTTTATGGTTAGATTGTTTGAATTGATTATATTAGGGCATTTTTTTATTAATTTTTATTTTATAGCAAGACTGAAATTTTATTAATTCAAAGAAAAAAAGTGTACATCATTTGAGATGGTGTATATTATGAAACAAGGGGTTTTCCTCAATCCAACTTATCCAAATAGCATAATGCTCAACAAGTGGGCTGGTTGGTTTCCATTCCTTCCCTTATGTGATACTTCAAACCCTACGAAGCTCATGTGATAGGGAGGTAATGCCATAAACAAGAAGCTATTGATGAAGAAAAGTGAGACTTTCGTGCAAGTGCATTAGAAACCACAAGAGAGTCACCCTCAAGGATTATTTATCGGATTACAATGTCTTGAGCAAATAACAAACCAACCTCAAAAGCTTTTGCTTCAACCTCCAAAGGTCCTAATGGTTGCCAAAGTTTCTTTCTAAGAGCAGCTACCCCAAGCCTTGATCATCGCAGATTATGATTTATGACGCTAATTCTAGCCTCATGTTGAATAATGAATAATAAATTTATTATTTACTTTTTGAATAATGCATTTCTTAATTTATCATTATATATATATATATATATATATATATTTTTTTTTAATTTAATACTTAGGGGAAGGGAGGGTGATTTGAACCATGTACGTTTCTATTAAAAACACCAAAGGAGCTAGTTAAATTATAAGGCTTTTGGCATTATCATATTGAGTCAATTATTGAAAAGTTATTAGAGTTTAAGCCAAAACTTATTAATGTTTAAGCCCTTGAATATACTCGAATAAATTCCGTTGTTGTAGTTGGTTTTGTTGATTTGAGTATTTTTAGGGGCTTAAACACTAATAAAACCAGTCACAACTTATTAGGGTTTAAGTCCCTAAAAAATACTCGAATAAAATTCATTGATGTAGTTGGTTGCTAGCAAAGATTTTCAGAGTGTGTGTATGTATATATATAATGATTTGGAAGTTTTATGTAATTTTACTCGCCAAAAAATAATAATAATAATTGAGGGACCAATTCTTTGAAAGAGTTTTAAAATGTGAAGAGAATAAAAAATACACATTTTTTTAGATGTAATCCCCATTCTCAAAACAAAATAAAAGGTGTTCTTATGCCTGATTCCAAATGGTTGGCTTAACAAGGAACAAAAATACAAACGAAAAGAGAAAAGGAGGAAGAAGAAAAAATTGTGAAGTGATAAAAGTAAGTAAAAAATTTAGTTAAATCTTATATTTTTAAATTAGATTGTACTAGTATACTTCTTTGATTTTTAGATTGTTTGAATTGATAGTATTAGGGCTTTTTATTATTTCATTTTTGAATTTCTTAATTTTATACAATTATATTGGTTTAAGTCGAAAAGTAAGTTAAAATCTTTATTAGTCAGTATATGATTCATTTTAAGTTTTTATTTAAAAAAATATATATGAACTTATATTCTTAGAAGTGTCAAAATTAAACTAGAAGTTTTTATTTAGATTCAATTCAAAGTAGAAAATTAATTAAGGATGGTAGTTAGACTATTACATTATAAGCAAGGGGTTTGTGTGATGTCTAAGAACTTCAAGGTCAAATCTAGCATTTGTTTTTTCTTTTCTTTTTTTAATAATTAGAAATACTTTTATTTATATATATATATATATATATATTTTTTTTTTTTTTATTGTAATCCCGGCAGTTATAACCCAATACACCGGCTTCTCTAAGTACTTTTGACTTGGGGAGGTATCAACTCGCCCAACTGGATGATGGTGAATCTAGCATTTTTAATTGATTCACAAAGAGGCTCAATTAAGAATTAGATTCAAAGATACATAATACAATACTCTTTTTTATATAATAAAAAAACCAAATAAACAAAAAATATATATGTTTGGTCTTCTTTTTTTTTTTAGAAGAAACGTTCGGTCTATTTCAGTACTTTAAAATTAAAAAAAAGTTATTTTTAGGTGTTCCTAAAAATTAAAATATACCAAGTATATAATTTTTATTTTTGTGTTTAACGGAGTACTAAAGTAGTCAATATAATGTGGCTTTGGGACTCGAAACTGGGGCTAGTTTATCGGCCAATGAGTGCCATGTATTATCTAGATTATCCAAGGTCAAAGTCGCTAAAATAAGGACTCAAGTTTACGAATAAAAGGATCTAAGTATAAATGCTTGTAAAGTGTGGAGGTAAGAGTTGGGATTCAAGTCTATAGTAAGAAGTTTCACACATATATATACTTTTTTTTTTGAGAAAGCACACACATATATACTTAGATTAGACTAAAGTAGAATTTCTATTTTGTATTAAAAAGATGTTTATAAAAGGACCAAAATAAAAGGTTTGCTTTGACGCTCTATTAGCCATGTAAGTAAAAATTATAACAGGAAAGGAGTGTAAGGATTAAATTATCACAATTATAAATTAAAAAAAAAAAGGTTGAAGACTAAAAAGAATTTCAAAGATTAAAATATAACCTAAACTAAATTTGAAGGACTAAATATATATTTTTCATTTGAGAGTGAGAGAACAAAAATAATAATAAAGAGGAGGATATAGGACTCATATTATACAGTTTATTTTTATTTTATGATAACTTATACTCTTGGTCCCTAAAATATGATTAAAGATTAATTTGGTATTCCAAATTTAAAAAGTTTGATTTTGATCCATTTTGGCTGGCGTGGGTGGTGTGTTGAATAGAGTGTTTACGTAGCTAACCTTTACCTTTTGGCTCCTTAAATAACGGGTAAGTTTAATTTTTGTCTCATAAATATTTGAAAAATAATAATTTACTCTTTCCGTAAATTCTCACTTACATTAATATGACTTTTTATTTTTTTCTTCTTCCTTCTCTTATTTTTTTTTTCAAGATCTTTCTCTTCCCACTCTTCTTTATTTCTCCATCCACCAAACCATGTACCTCACAACCATGGGAAAGTAAGAATCAACAAAAATCATTATAAATGTAAATTATCAAACAAATTGCCTCCGACTACGACTCTTTGGTTGATAATTACAAACATGTATCTCATGTATCAGATATATATATCTTCTCACAATTACAAGACCCATACATTGTGAGAAAAATAATGCATATACCTGATGCATAAAATAATTATTGCTACTACACAACCCACTCCATCCATGCCTCTTCAATGCCACAACGGCATGCCTTTAAGCCATAGATTCAAGGATTTTCTAATTGAATACACAATAAAACCTCTCTCATGCAGCTTGTCTACATTAATAATGTTCCTTCCATAAGAAAAGAGGTTGGGGGTTGTGTTTCATCATATTATTATTATTATTATTATAAATCATCACGCAATCAAGATTCTTAAACTCATCCCACATGACAATCATCTTATTTGAAACCATGTTAAATAGAAAGTGATGTGAGATAGAAAAGAATTGACACAAGAACTAAATTATTACATTTTAAATATTTGAAAGATGGAATTCAAATTTTTTTTTTAAAAAAAATTTGAGGGACAAATCAAATTTACGTATTTTAGAGAACAAAAATATAATCAGTTATCTTAATATTTAATTAATGAGGTGGGGGGTCGTGTTTCATCATATTATTATTATTATAAATCATCACGCAATCAAGATTCTTAAACTCATCCCACATGACAATCATCTTATTTGAAACCATGTTAAATAGAGAGTGATGTGAGATAGAAAAGAATTGACACAAGAACTAAATTATTACATTTTAAATATTTGAAGGATGGAATTCAATTTTTTTTTTTTTTTTTAAATTGAGGGACAAATCAAATTTACGTATTTTAGAGAACAAAAATATAATCAATTAGTATCTTAATATTTAATTAATGCCACATTAATTAAAAATATTGTATCAAATGACATCTGCCAAAATAAAATAAATGACAAAAACATTGATGGAGAGACTAAATTGTCGCATTTTTAAATATTTTAGAAATGAAATTCCAACTTAACAATGTTTCAAGAACAAAAATTTAATTTGCCCTTATTTTGTTTACTTAAACTTAATTATTTACTTTTGACGTCTCTTAGAGACATCTGGGTTGTAAGCTCAATGGACTTCAAGGTTGTAAGCTCAATGTACTTCAAAGACATACCGTACCTGGAAGTCTCAAGTTCCATCCATCATATTATAGATTCATTAGATTCCCTAGTCTTCACAAACAATAAATAGAATAATCTTATTAAAGGTTAAAACACTACTTCCTCAGTATATGATACTTCCTACCATTGTACAGCATATTTACTCATTAATGTATTGTGCAGGCTAGAAACCACCACGTCCCCACGCCCTGTTGCAAGTTGTAATCACGAGTATCCATCTACCATTATCATATTCACCAACCCAGGGACAACTCATTGAACACATAGTTTGAAAATGATACTCAATACTGGTTTAGGATTAACATCCATTCCCATTCCTTTGTTTCACTAATCTCTCAATCACATATCACCCGGTGACAATTATACCCTTAAAAGAGGAGACTATTCCAGGCAGCAAAAGCTGTCTTTCAAGTAACAAAACAGGCATTTCAGGATCTTCCACATCACAACATATAAACTTAACTAGGGTATCATTAAGTACAATTTAGCTTAAAACCTGAACCCATAATGGTGTCACACAAAACTTGGCATATCCAAATATCCTTACGCAATGAGATATTATCACTACAGAAATTGGAACCATGCTGATATCATTCCTTGATGAAAGTGATTTCGACTGAATTTCTGTGCAATACAAAAGAACAAAACATTGATTGTAGCTTTAAATGTACATACACAAACCTTGGACAAAATGTCACCAAAGAAAAAAGGTTTTCTTCTTGTATTTGTAAGGTGCCAAGACCAAGGTAATACAAGAAAACTAGTTCCATTCCATTTCTATAGAAATCACAAAATTTCGGGGTTTGGCCTCTCCTCAGAAAATCTGGGAAGTTGAACAAGTGAGTTCACTCGTGTGACGCCTTCCAAACCTAACCAATTCTGATCTTCAGCTGCTACGGTTTCCTCATTCCCTTCAACCTCAACAGGTAATCGTCCATAAGCATCATTTTCTTCTGATGATCTGACTGTAAAGTTCCTTTGCAAAGATGGTTCAGACTTCTGGCCATCATCTGATTCAATAGCATTACCAGAATGATTGCTCTGAAGGGTTGCAGAAGAGAAGTTTTGTTCATCATAATCAGATTCTGCATCCATTTTCCCATCCAGAAACAAACAAACCACTGCACAGTCATCCATCTTCGAAGTTGGGTATTTGAGTTTCCATTCACGAGCAGCCGAGTCCACCAGGATCCTTGCAGCTGACGATCGGGTTGGAGCTGTGGATACTATCTCAACCACCTCTTCATTACTCAAGACATCCCAAACCTGTAATGAAACCAAATTAGAACCATTCAAAAGAAAAAGAACATAAAATGAATTCACGCAACTCGAGGACACCCAATGCTCAGAGATGAAAAACTTGAAAATGTTATCAGAAAGTCATGTAAGTCTTTTTCTATTCTCCAAATCCCATAAAATAATTTTGAAGATTTTTAGAATTATGGTTAAGTAATTAAACTCGCCATTTTCTAATAGTTTAAGCTTTTGGGACAATCAGTAATTTAACATGGTATCAGAGTAGAAAATCCTGAGTTTGATCCCTGTCTTCACTCTACCTCCCATTTAAAATGTTAAATTCCTACTTATTGGGCCCCCACTTATTAAGGGAAAGTTTAGGCCCATAAGTGAGGGGGAGTGTTAGAATTATGGTTAAGTGATTAAACTCACCATTTCCTAATATTTTAAGCTTTTGGGGCAATCGGTAATTTAACAAAGATCATTTTGATTGTTCCAGTTAAGTTTCTGCTTTGTCATTATGTTGAGACTTCAATCTATCCTAGTTTCTACACTCTCTTTATTGGGATCCATCTATAAGGATAAATTCTAACCTCTATGATACAGCATGCACAAAATTTTCTAGTCAATAGAAGAATTGGGTAATAACGATATTAGATTGTACCCAATGCACAAAGCTCCTACTTTTGTGAGATCTGGTAGAGGTAATTGATAGGAAGTCTAACCCAGAGAAAGCTGATTCCAAGGGGGATAATAAATTTAGCAAATTATAAAATTGGGGGTGAAAAATATTTCATGAATTAACTCTTCCAAGGCTACAAATCTAGGATAACACAAATAAATGGGCAGAGGCCAATTCCCATTCGAATTATAGTAATCTAGCATACAAGAGTCAACAATTTCTTTGCTTTTATAGCAAATCTAGACATTCATATTAATGAACCATGATCGAAGGGTTCCGTGTATGAAAAACTACAATTACAGGGAAAAAAGAATCATTTGTAGATAGGAGGACCATCAAAGCACTTACTAGTAAGCCCATGAAAGGCTCCATTCCAGACCATCACTCATCTGACCATTCCCTCATCCTACCCATTAGCTCTTAACAACTTAGTAAGTTGTTTTGGAATGGGGAAGAATGGTAAAATAAGAATTTAAGTTTACATAACATTGTACTGTAGTTGGAGAGGCTTTCCACTGATAACTAAGTAAATACTAACTGAAATGTTGTCTTACAAATTTCTTTAACCATGATATCCTTGAATATAACTATTTTATGAGGATGATTCCCAATATCTTGTATTATTTCAAAACATCAACAGTATTCATCATACCAATTTAGCATAGATGTCACCTGATTGGCAAACAGAGCAACTATTACTGCTATTTAATAAGAGGTAAATCTCATGGACATAAACCTCAAAGAGTTCTTTTACATTCTGCATAACTAACTTCATAATCTGAAGTCCTAGATGAAAATTACAGTGCAAACATTGTTGTACCCGTCAGTATTATATTATTGCAAAAATGCAAACTATTTAAGTTCTCTGCTTTTATGAATTAGTACATCTTCTTCTTTTTTTCAGAACTACTACGTCTGTTAGAATGTAGCAATATTTTTAATTTTTCATGTTATTATAAACTATGGCTTGTTTTCAAAAAAAAAAAAAAAAACTATGGCTTAAACCGTGTTGTCTTCATAGGATTTTTTTTTTTTTTTTTTTTTTATTTGGAAATCCATAGGATGAAAACTGCATTAGAAAAAAAAAAAAAAAAAAAAAAAAAAAAAAAAAAAAAAAAAAAAAAAATCTTTAACTATACATACACTTCTACAAGCCAAGGATTCTAATTATGCATATCCTAACATCATTATGCATAATGGTTCTTATTCTCCACAATACCTATAATTATGAGAATAAGTATGTACTCACTTTCCTCTTTCTTCTTTTTCTTGGTTGGCTAACAATAACATACAACCTAGAAGAAACTACTCCCCTATACCGGGCAGTTGTAACAGGTATATGCTTCCAATATACCAAACTCCCAGATTATGATGATCAAGAAGACATTCATACAAGGTAAGGACTAATGCTTATAAGGTAGTTTTACTTTTGGCCCTCTAGGTCTACTTTCAAGTAACTAATCAAGTTTCAAATCTAATTAGAAATAGTTTTCAGAGTCAACTAATTATTGGGATCATATCACTTATACTTGTTCAATAAGATTTCTGACCATTGGTTCCTTTTATTTTAGTAATGTTTGCTTTCACAATTGTGGGAATCATTTATATTGTTTCCACAAACCTCATACAAGAGGCAGAGCATTACCTAAAGATTAACAAACTATTTGCCTTTTTGAGTGTCATTTCTCCAAAAAGCATTTCCACTTCTACTTCACTACATACACGCATGTGTGTGTGCTCTCAAGAAGCAATTCAACCCTAACTTGATTATGTACGAGCATGTGTGCAAGCTCACAAGTGTGCACAAGTGCACTAGCATGCATCCACATATGTACTGATGCATGTGCCTCTATTTATATAAATCTGGCCCAGTTCAATCCTCACCCAAACAAGAAACCATGTGATTCTACAACATGAAAAAAAGCATGAAACAGGAACTAGCTCCATCGCTCCAATCTTAACCCAACCACTTTGACCCCATCAATACAATAATCCAAAAAAGCCATGATGTTTGACTATCTAAAATGGAAACCTTACAGACATTCTGCCTCTTTTCAACTCATAGCTAGTAATGAATTTGTGGCCATCTAAATGTTAACATATCATGTATCAGATCACTATCAACTAACATAACAGACAATACTTGTTAAGTGAAATTCCATGCATTTGCCAAACATATGTGCCATAAATCACTAGTTTTGATTAGCAATGATGTACAAAAATCATCATACTTTGAACATAAAGAAGTTTTATAAAGCCATAAAACAGATCAAAAGCAGCAAAGTTCAAACTACTTATTAACTCAGTGTTAGTAAAGCAAAAAATTATTGCACTAAGAAAAAGGGGGAAAAAAGAGAGAGAATCAGAGAATGCAGTCTGGGCAACCTAGCACACCACGACTGTCTAAAAATTTTTCCTGTTGGTTCATTAGCCCAGCATAAGTCCATCCAACTTTTTTATGTTTGGTGGTGATATCTATAAGAAACATCCTTTCCAATTCTATTACTTGAATATTGGATTCTGGAAGCCATTTTAGCCTCCCCCCCCACCCACCCCCAAAAAATAAATCTCAGTCACCAGAATATTGCAAATTGTAGAATATGATCCACAGGCAGCACCACCTAGTTTATGGTGAGCAACCGGCATAACTTAGAGTGGCAAATTAGTTTATTCTTGCCCATGAATTTTACAAAGTGGAGGGGAATTGAATTAAGATACCAAAATTGGAAGGAAATAAAATAAAAAGGAAAGAACAAATGCAACCATCAGAGAATGAAACATTTACCCCATCAGAGGCAAGAACGATGAACTGATCTCTGTCCGTAAGTAGCCGGTGAGAGAATTCAGGTATAGAGATCACCCCATACTCCTTCAAACAGAAATCCCCAAATGCTCGAGCCATTGCTAATCCAGGTGCATCATCAAATGGCAACCATACCCTAGGCACTTCAGGCTCATCTTGCAAAGCAAAGACCCTACCCTTACAACGTTTAATCCTTTCAGCCTCCCCTATATGAATTTACATCACATCAACAGAATTAGGCACACACGATAAGCATATATATATATATATATATATATAATCAAGAAAATTGAAATATAAGTATATCATAATACATACTTGGCAAATCAGGCTTTAAATCAACAGTCAACTGGACTGCCATCATGGAATCATTACTGTCCCTAGACCCCATAATTGCTCGAGAATCCCCAATATATCCCATAAAAAGGCTTGAGCCCTATAAACAGAAGCAAATAAGATGAGGCAGAACAAGTGGAGTATAATGATCAGTATGGGCAATGTTTTCTGGCATACCTGTTTCACTATGGTGACAGAGGTGCTACCACTACAGAAGCAGTCCAAATTTGGATGAGACCTCAGCTCTTTGTCCATGGCCTTGTATGACTTTAAGAAAGCTTCTCTCCATATAGAATTTAATTTATCCTCCGCTGAACAATCCTTCTCTGAATCTCCACCATCTGATCTCTTCAGATTCCCTTTAAAGCAGGTTGTATTTGACCCATTTGACCTTGACTGATAAGAATGCAAGAATGATAATAGCTTTATCGGCAGGACATCCCTCACTTTGCGTGCAACAAGATGGCCATGTGGACCATGGCCATCAAAGATACCACAAAATATAGCATCTTCTGACATGAAATCCTGCAGGAATTCAAATCCAGACTAAGAAACCAGCAACCAAATATAATTAGATATCATTCCAACCTAAAGAACAGAACTTACTTCCCAGACAACCATGGCATCCTGGTTTATACCCTTGCGGCCCTGCTGTGTGAATATGCAAGAAGTACGGCTCTTTCCATTCATAAAAATCCTGTTCGGTATGGATGGTAGATGCTGCAAGCTAACAACATGGTCTGAGAATGTTCTCCTCGTTCTCTTTTGCCTGCAAAAACAAGAGGGAGAGACTGTCTCTCCATTGCTCCCGCTACTACAAGTACTCCGACTACTAGTTGATACACAACTCCCCATTTACTCAGCTCCAGAAAGAAAACATTCATCAGATGTAAATAAGGGACAAGTTTCCTCCTTAGCCAGGCCAGATCTCACATGAAATTTTGAGATAGTAGAATAGTCAACCAAGGATAAAGACCATTCAAACGCCAAAGATTCTCACACATCAAGACACAAGCCACTTTACACCTCTGTATAGAAATCTGGCCTCATTTTATCTTGGTCAAATGCATAGCCTGTTGGAAGTTACGAGAATCGACATTGAAACCAACCGAACAAAACAGGAAAATATTAGTTTATTAAATAATTTAATCTATAATTTCACAGAACCCATCAATGGCTGCAAAGTATAGAAAAATCAACTAATCAGAAAAATAGCATTGGTAAATCTTCCATGTGAACAAGGATAGAAATGTTTTAAGACCGTCCAGATCATTTGTCTTCCATCAGGAGATACAGATCAAGTGGTGATATTTTATTGTAATTTAATCCACAAACTAAGTATTGAAGGTATTAAAGCCATTGAAAATAGGAAATTAAGAACACGCAAAGGCCAAAAAAAAGGGTACTATCAAACAATGGCTTGCCCTTTCATACAAATCCATATTCATCAAAAAATATAAATAATGAATTAAGACCAATGGAATCTCCACTGACAAGGCAAAAATGTACATTCAAGAGGCAACTAGAGTCTCCTCATAGTGCCGTTCGAGGAACAATTCTCTCTCTCTTTGCACACATAAACACACAAACAAAGAAGCATCCACCATTTGTATTTCACAGAAATACACAAGAAAAAAAACTAGAATAAGAATATTCACGTAATTCTCAAAAGTCTTACCTTACCTTTCCTGCTAAACACATCACCAAAAAATAGATCAACACCAAGGGGCAAGCCAGACATTTTCGCACCCCATGACAAAATTTCACAATATGTCCTTATTTAAACCTCTAAATCTCCGTTTGGCAGCTTAGAAAATGTAGGGTAAGATTATTAACTGCCTACTTTTTGATTGGTTCTTACTGTAGATGTTTCAAAAAACAATTCAGCCCAGTTCAAAATTGTTTAAATTTTATTGAACTTAAGAACCTACTAACAGAAAGAAAGTCATAGTTAAAGTTTTGATTTTTTTTCTTTTTCTTTTCCTTTTTCCGTGCTTTTTTTTTTCTCGGCAACCAAACGGAGCAGAAGACTGGTCAGTGGACTCTTTTTTAACACAGGCAGAGAGAGAGAGAGAGAGAGAGGGCAAAAGGAAAAAAAAATGTACAAAATTTTGAAATCCCACTTGGGAGAGAACCGAAAAGAGATAAAAGTAAAGGTAGAAAAGCAGAAAAGGACGAAAGAAAAGCATGATTTTGTCAACACAGTATCAATGAACAAAACCCAAAAAGGAGCATAAAGAGATTAAAGTAATAAGTCTTATGCAATTATATTATTATAAGAGAAGAAGGAAAAAATAGACAAACAGTGTTCCGTTTGGTAACCTAGAAAATGTAGAAGAAAACCCAGAAACAGAACGAACGAGATCAAGCAATTACAGCTGATTTTCCTAAGAGACAAAACCAGATAAAACAGGGTAACCAAAAATGACTACTTTCCTGTTTGTTTAGAAAAAATGTAGAGGTTTACAAAAGAAATTAACAGTTCAAAAACTTAAATTTTCTTACAATCGGTCTAAGCACAGCCTAAAGTTTCAGTTTTGGTTAACTACAGCCGCAAAAAACATGAAATCGAAAAGCATTTCTGATTTTCTGTTTAGTTTCCTCTGTTTTTTCTCAACCAACAAACAGAGCCTAGAACCCAAAACTCAAACACAATTGGTGTTACATGTACATGCAGTGATGCAAATGGTTCATTACTCAATGCCACTAAACAAGCTTTACTTGGGTGCTAAAGTAGTAACCGTAAGCAATAAATTAAGTAATTACTAACTGAAACAAACACATACCAACAAGGAAAAATAGAATAAACCCGGTTAAGAAACTATGAAAAGTAGAGTGGAATGGGAAGAATGAAGCATAAAAAGAATTGAAAGAAAAAGTGGGTTTTGCAAGGGAAAGATTAACCAAAGAGAATGAGTGAACAGAAAAGGTGTGAGTTTGGGATTATTAGCAGAGATTACCTTTTTGGTGTTCTGGCAAGGATGAAGCTTTGGGTTCATAATATTGGAAGCAGAGAGAAGAGAAAGAAATAAAAAGAGTTGGTTTTGGTTATAAATATATCATATTGAGAAGGTAGTGGTGCATTAATTGCAAAAGCAGAGCAGAAAGTTATGTTAGAGAGAAAGAGAGAGAGAGAGATTTGGCCATGGCCGTGCACTCCCGGGAGAGAAATGATTATTATATATTTGGATCAATTTCATGACGCCAAAGGAAAACACACCTTAACTCTCGACACTCTCCTCTTCAAGGCGCGTCTATCACCTTTGTTTTTATCTTTTTTTCTACAAAACATCAAGTACGTGTTTAAAGAATATGATTTTACGGGGTAAGCTGACTGGAGGAAAAAATGATTTGTCACCACATGTGAGTCATTCGTTACCTATGCTATGTGATTTTGTTGAGGAGGTGGAGGTCAATGTCTTCACATGGGCATTTGTGGTCTTTCGGGCATTGACTTGAGTTATTATGGTCATGTGTTTGGGGCAGGAATCCGATCATTTCATTTACCAAAAAGAAAAAAATTAAAAGAGAAAAATTATTTGTGTTTGGTTGGGAGGGTGATGGAGAGAGAGGGTTTTAGAGGATGATAAATCAAAATTTTGGATAAATTTTAAATGCAATGTTAGAGAATATGATGATTTACCAAAGTAAATTTACTTTGTGTGTCTTAAATTTTGTATCATAAAGTTTTTGTGGGGA
This sequence comes from Quercus lobata, assembly GCF_001633185.2. Classification (NCBI taxonomy): domain Eukaryota; kingdom Viridiplantae; phylum Streptophyta; class Magnoliopsida; order Fagales; family Fagaceae; genus Quercus; species Quercus lobata. The sequence continues at coordinate 37,807,410 of NC_044911.1, forward strand.
TCATAATCTTTTAAAATTCTAAGAGTAATTACACCATATAATTCTTAAATAAACATTGATTATCTTCTCCAAATAAAAAAATAAGCACTGATTATATTGCCAATATCATTGTAGTTAGAGACGAAGCTAGGACTTGGAATTAAGGGGCGGTTCTACTTCTAGTTGTGTGTGGCGACTCTGGCATTGGAATTAGGGGGTGGCTCTACTTCTGGTTGTGTGTGACAACTCCGGCCTCCAACTATATTGCTTAACCACTGAGTTTTTTTTTTTTTTTTTTTTTTTTTTTTTTTTTTTTTTTTCATTCATGTTGGATAAGGAAAAAATTATTTTGTTTAAAATTTTTTAAAGGGTTGAGTTGTTTGTTTTGGGTAAAATAGGTTGATTGGGCTTTATTTTTTATTTTAGGTGTACTATCGGTAATTTTCGTTATTGGGCTAATTTTTTTGGGCTTGTATATTTTGTTTTAAATTTAGATCTATTAATTTTTTTTTATGGCCTTTAAAATGAGGAAAATGCTAGAATTACAAACTTTTTTACAAATTATTGATGTGGTGAGTGATTATTGGTATATAAAGAAATGATATAAGTGGTAGGCTTAGATGCAAACCAATAAAAATTTGTTACCTCAACAGTTTGTAAAAATGTTATAGAAAAGTCTATGCTTATAACATTACACTTAAAAAAATCGATGATATTATTAAAGGGTGTAAAGTGTAATTTTATAAAACAAAATTACTAAAATTACTACCTATGTATATACTAATATTTTGTCAAAAAAATAGGGGGCGGGGGGAGGGGGTGGGGGTGGCATTGCCCCCCCCCCCCCCCCCCCCGAGTCTATATCTACCTCTATCCCTGCTTATAGTTCAACGAGCACCCCCTAATCCCCCACCCCCAACTATCAAATTGAAACCATTGACTATCGCTATTTTGGTATCAATTTAAATAATTGGTGATGTGACAAATCCAATCCACTCATTTCACAATTCGTGGAAATGATTTCAAGAACTTGAAAATGAAATTACCCTAAAACACTAGAAGATTTAAATTAGTTTTCCATCCTTCTTTATAGTTTCAATGTTCTATAATATTTTAAATCATTCTTTTTCTTATTTCTTTGATAAAAAAAAAATTATGGTAAAAGAATGGGGGAATTTTATTTTATTACAAATTAGAGACTGATTATATCCTAGTTGTGTTAGTTAAATGGTACTTTTTCCTTCAAGAATAGAATGATGTTTGGATTTGTCTAAGGTTTAACAAAATAAGAAGTATGAAATTAAAATTTTAAACCCATACATTTGAACTACCAATTCTTAATTAATTGATTCAATTATTAGCTAAGGTAGTTAATTAGCAATGGATTCAAAGCACAAATAAAGTACTACTTGATGAAGCATAAACATAGTTAAAAGCGCATTTAACAATTATACATAGACGTTGATATTTGTTCATGAAGTGAAAACTCTTGTAAAAACACCTACCAAGGTAAAAACACTCTGGGGCAGAACCTCAAAAAGGCAAATCCACTATAAAAATTGTTGCGATATAGCCCGTAATTACACAACATCATTATACATGTCGACAAACTACCATACTTGAGCTAATTGCTACTACATACTCCTACCTTATTCCTTTTATGTGATCAACTTCACAAACAATTGTCGTTTGCGAACTAACTCACTAGTCACTCCAAGAGCTTCTTAGTAGTACGCATAACTAAGGATGTCTTTTTGTTTTTAGTGATAAAAGTCTAATTAAAACACACATAAATGGATGATCAAGATGGTTGGCTCAAGGACCTATCAAGGATATTCAATGGAGAAATTTGGAAAGACAATGGAATTTTCTCTTAGTGGTTTATCTCTATTTTTGTGGTTGTATTCTTCTCCAAAAAGTAGGATTAAAGTTATGCTTTTATTATGGGAATGGATTAGGGTTGCAGTGACCTCTAGAAGGTAGGTTCATAATCTTACAAAATGTGTATAGGAAAAATTTATAGCAAGGCTGATTTTAGTTAACTAACCAACTTGATTAATTAAGCCTATGTGAAGATCTAATTTAGTGTGTAATAGGCACAACCATATTGCAATTAACCAATGTAGTGGAAAATAAAGAACACATGCGATATGGTTACGAAGGGAAATCCTAACAGGAAAAACTTTCCAGAGATTATTGATCACCATTCAACGGAAGAACTCATTATAGTAGAATGGAAGTATAACAATATAGAATAACCCAATCCTAATATTGCTACCTACAATAGGACTTACTCACATGTCCATAGGCAAATCCAACCTAGTTGGATTCTTCTATCTTCTGAATCTCTTCAATGCAAAGACACTCAATCTGTGTCTAATCCTACATCAACAACTTGATGGAAGTAGGTTTTTGCAGCATCTTCGCTTGGAACACCTTAAGATCTTAAATATGGTACTAGAGATGATGCTCGGAACAAAACTCTTGCGCACACAGACGTATCAAGATCTCCTGTTTTCTTTATGTTCTCTTAGACATTCTAATGACATAAGATGGCCTTCTTTTACGTTCTAGAACCCTAGGGCACAAATCCCAAGGCTTAGATCATCATGGGCCTGAATATGAGAATGCAATATTCCTGAAGCTCGATTGATCAACTAGTGCCGAGGTGCGAGTCAAGTTTTAATGAAGCTCAATCAATTAAATTGCAATCAAGCTTACAGTTGAGGTAGTAGATTTAGCATAATCTTTAGCACTTCTTTAGCAATTTCTTGTATCTTCAAATACTTAACTAGACACTAAAAACTCACAACTCAAGTTACATTTGAACAACGTTTTGGATAAGATTTGCCAAACTCATGGACCTATGCCCCTAACAAAATGGTTTCAATTAAGAGAGTGTCAAGCTAGAAATTGATGAAACTCATGGACTCATGCCCCTAACAAAATGGTTTCACTTAAGAGAGTGTCAAGCTAGAAATTGATGAAACTTTCTATTTAATTTTCAATTTCTCTCAAGAGAGCTCTAATTTTCACTCAAACAAGCTCATCAGTCTATACAGTGAACATCACTCTTAAACCCATTTTACACCTTTTATAAAAATACAAAGAAAATAACCCAAATTACAACGTTTTGTGTCATGGAACATACCAATAGTAGATTTACTAACAAAATAAATATGCAAAAGTCAAAGATAGAAATTGTGGGTGCCCAAGGACCGAGGATGAAGTTGAAGGGTTGTAGCCTTGGGGTGGGAATGCCACGGGCCACAGGCCCGAGGAAGAAAGCCGCCAGAGGAAGGGAAGAAATGAATCAAGGTACTATGTAGTATTCTAAGTGGGAGCTGGAATCTGAAGAGAGAGGAAGTTAGTGGACATTAAGGAAGCTTCTGGTTTGGTGTAGCCTGTTGCATCCGCATTAAATGGTAGGCAACAGTTTTATCAACCGCATTGATGAGGAAATGACCTGAACAGTGTAAATCATAGCTAAGCAGATTTCTTCCACAATCTTCTTCAGATGTTAAAAGCAACAAATGTCATAAAAGGAGGAAAGTTAGGTGAGAATGGATGGTTGAGATATGAGTATATAAGGAAAAGAAGAAGTGCTAAGAAAAGGATCGGGACACAGGTATCAAAAAGAGATAAGCACAAAGGAGAAGAAGAAAGGAGAGAAAGGAGAGTGAACAATGTAACTATTTGTACAAATTTAGCCTCCTCGGGCGAGCTTGTGGAGAGAGATACCCCTTTATTTTATAAGATCAACTTTTTCTTCCCTATTTTGATCCTGGGGCAGAGCCCCCTCTTGTTGTTTGTTTCCCTCTCTTACAAATTTTATTGATTTGGGTCAAGGTTTAACTGTGCAACTCACTGCTCTAGATGGGCTTGGGCAGCTAGATTTTTTAGTCCTTACAGAAATTATGTGAATAGAAAGATATAATAAAAGATATATTTTTATTTGAACAAAAAGATTTTTACAATAAGGACTGACAATTGAGGAATGAGGAAATTGATTAATCAATTATTTAATATATTTATGTGGGTTTTAGTTACTCAACTAGTAAAATATTTTATCATTGAATAAGGAACTTAGATATAAATCCCACCTACATATAAAAATAAAAATAAAAAATCTAATGGTTTTTTTAGCCTAATTATAAAAAATAATTAGCTATGATGACCATTTATGCAATAAACTTTGTTTATTAGATAAGTGTATGGCTGAGGATTGAGATAAAATTCCAATTAGATATTTCTAGAAGTTATATAAATCTCAAATGATACTCATCACAATAAATTGTAGCTCTATCAACAATAGTAATAGAGAATATAATTTGATTTTCGATTATGTGTTGACAATACCAATAATTTTTATTAGGAGTTAAAGTATTTAGCGACTCTTGGAAATTTCAAAAAGTAGAGCCATAATGTCATATATGAAAAACCTACAAGTATTTTAAGAGTAATGCTATATACACAAACTATTTTACAACATTTTTATAAACTGTTGATGTGGTTTTAGTATTTTCCAAATAGTTATTGTAAATAAAAATGTGATGTTAGTGATGAGTCCATATTAGAATTAGTAAGAATTTGCCACATTTACAGTTTGTAAAAATAGTATAAAATAGTTTGTGTATGTAGCATTACTGGTATTTTAAAGGTCAAGGTCATGTCACCCTTTATTGGTAAATTTATAAGATGCGAGTTTTAAGGGAAAATTTTATGATTGTTTTGTATTTTTTAAGGGTATGATATCCATTGTAATCATCGCCATGTATTTTTCAAGTTTCTTAATCTCCCACATTCATTTGCGTATATAAATAAAGAATTAAGATTATAATACTTGAAATAAACAATTCTGATTCTCAAAAAAAAAAAAAAAAAAAAAAAAAAGATAAAAAAAAAAAGAAAAAGAAATAAACAATTCTAATTACAGTGAGTACCATACACAAAGGTACCATAGAAGATTCCAGGTTTTAAGACACCTGTTTTAGTTGATAGTATTAGCGAAAAATGATCGGTTTAGGAAAATTGAAATGTTTTAAGAAGTGTTTGACTTTGAGAACTGAGATGATATTCCAATTAGATTTTTATGTGAATTATTCAAATCAAATTAGAAGAATGTCAAATGGTACTCATCATCATAAGCTTTAGCACTATTGGCAATGATAACAAAGAATATGATTTGAATGACCAGTTAAATCATATTATGATTTTAATTTTTAGATTATGTGTTGATAAAACCAATAATTTTTCTTTAGAGGCTAAAGTATGAGCGACTCTTGGAAAAATTAAAAAAAAAAAAAAAAAAGGTTCATTTATGAAAAAACTTACAAAAGGATGAGAGCATTTCAAAAATCAAGGGTCATTTCATCCTTGATCCCAACTCCACCAATAGAATATTAAAGTATCGCAAAATATTATTGCTAAATTATAATATGTGACTATTTATTTCTGTATTTTTTAAGGGTATGATATCCATTTTAATCATTGTCATATATTTTCAAGTGTGTTAATTTTCATTATTATTTTATGAATATAAATAAAGGTTTAAGATTGTAAAACTTGAAATAAACAATTTTAATCATAGTGAGTACCATACTTAGGAGAAAGTATTTGGTATCAAATGATACCATATCAACGGTATCAAAATTCATTAAGTGTGAAACATATCAGTAAAAAATAAGTACTCAACTAACAAATGAAAGATGTGTAGTAAGTAGTTATTTTTACACACATATTTCTTATTTATTAGGTTGTGATACGGATAATGAGGTATTATTTAATACAAAATAATATTTTCATACGTAGAGGTACCATATAAGAATCCAGGTTTTAACATGTGTAATTGAAGGTATTAGTCAAAAAATGATCAAATTGGGAAAATTGAAATATTTTAATAATAAGTGAAAATTTTAATTGATACTCTTTTAAAGTTTAAGGTTTAATTTACGAATACCCTAAACTTTAAAGGGAATTGCTAATTCTTTTTTACTTTTATGAATACTCATTTAAGACAACAGGAGAATATTTCAATAATTTTGACTGAAAATTAAAAACACTTTTCTAATCCATCAGTCCTATAGAAAGATTACGCATGTGCATAGAAGATTTTATATTAAAATTTCTAAAATACGAGTTTTCTATATAAAAAAAAAAAGTTTTCTATATAAACAAATTGCCTCAAAGACACTAATTAGTAATTAGGAATTCCTTGATATTGGTGATGTAAATTTTTTTTTTTTTTTGATTGTCAATTGGTGATGTAATTGATTGTACGGTAATAAGCAAAAACAATTGGAACAACACCAATGTAGCTAAGCGTCTTTGATACCTATATCATAGAAAATTTTTATGAAAACAAACAAGAGAATTTGTAAATATTCCATACGTTCAAGAGAATCAATACTGTATTAAGGTTGTTTTAATTTGGTTAAGAGAACAAAATACTTGATACTAATTAATATCAATGTATTGTTTTAAGGTTACTACTATTTACACACACCCATATATATATATATATATGTTTATATATATGTATTAAGGTTACTTATATGTTTATAAGCATATAATTTAAAATTTATATATTTTATAAACTCAAATATTAGCTTGGTAAATTAACCCAATATATTAATTATGAATACAAATTTTATATTTATTTTAAAGTATAACTAATAATTTTTTTAAGGGATGAACTGATCCTTGAATTAAACATCATAAACCAATTATATATTTTTTTTCCAAGAGTTTATTATTGCTTAAAATTATCTTCTATGCATATAGTTTGATTCGCCTATTCTTATGTTCTATTTTATTTCCAAACTCATTTAAAAGGGTTTATTATTATACTATCTTCACCTTCAATGTTATTTGGAGTTATCTTCGTGAAATACCACTTAATATAACCTATATCTTTATAATAAAATAATTCAAATGGGTGTGTGCTAACTGCTAAGCTAAAGTAAAGATAATTGATTCTCAAAAAAAAAAGTAAAGATAATTAATATCCAGGTGGCGTTGTACCTAAATTTGGGTGAGGACACGCGCTGTAGGAGAGGGTGAAAGTGGGTTCCGTCACAGATTGAAAGACAGCAAAGCACGCCAAACTGACACATGCTACGGACCACGTGACGTGGCACTCTAAGCTAAATTAAATGTTCCATCGTCAAAAAGTTAAAACCCAAACAAACTCCACAAACAAACTCATAGTACACACTCACCTCCAGTCCGTGCTGGCTTTTGCTGTCTTCTCTCTTTTTATTTCCAAGCTGCCCTCTCTCTCAAATTTTAACATACGAGAGAAAAAAAAAAAGTTGATTTTTTTTTTTCAATGTTTTTTCAAAACTTTTAATAAGTGATTAATTATTGTTCACGACGGGTAGATCTATAATGGGATAAATTGCTAGTCTAGAGAGTTTTTTCAAAGTGTTGGTGTCCGGATTTGAACTAGAGAGTTCTTAGTCAAACTCAAGACAGCCACTTTGAAACCAAATGTCTAACTTAAGACAGTCACTTTAAAACCAAATGTCCAACCACTTCGCTAAATCCACTGGGTTAGTTGAAGGGGTCTAGTTGAAGATTGCATATATAGCCTTTATATTTAATGGAGTTATGTCCCAAAAGCTAATTAAACCATGCCACTATGCCATAATCATTCATGCCCATGCACCCCTGTACCTATAGTTTATCTTATTTAATGCAATTATGTAATCCATTATTAGCATTGGTCCACCTTTTTTTACATGCATAGCAAAAACCAATTATCTAATTTCCTTTCTTTTCTCATAATATTTCGATGAAGGCATGTTGGTAAATTGACTACAATTTTACTCTTTTTACTGCCGCATATTCCGTTTGTGTTTTGTGCCTTTACACTTTATGGAAAAAGAAGCAAGAAAAGTCTTTTGTCTTAGCGAATAAAATCATGTTTACATGCAGGGATAAGTCCAAAATAGAGAATTTTTTTTTTTTTTTTAACCTTTGAATGTCAATGGACAATTCGATATAGTATCTGGAGAATATATTGTTTCTACAACTTCAATGATTTCTAACTCAGATTGGCAAAATCTTTCTTTGATAACATCTAAATCAATCTGGCCCAGTGCAGGTTCACCCTTCAAAATCTAACCTAAAAACAGTAGAGACATGTGATATATGTGGGAAGATTCGGTATCACTTTTAATTTTACACGATATTTACAAACACTAAAAATAAAATAACAGTGAGCTTATATCAATCAAGGAGTACAATTTAGTAAATTATGACTTCATTTCTTGAGAGAGAGAGGGACATACATGTCATATTATATTAGTCGTTAGTGTGTTGTCTACAGCGTTGACAAGGATTGCTGCAACAGCATTATACCAATTATCAATGCCAAAACACCTTAAGTACATCGTGTTATAAAAATAATGGCACAAAGGATAATTACAGTCATTGAGAACCCCTTTTAATGGTACGGTTTTTATTTTTAAATTCTAAATATCTTCATTGAAAAATCTAAAAAATACTATTTGAATTATAAAGTTCTCAGTTAATTTTAATTGTTACTTCATAAATTTTACAATAAAACCTTCTTCTTTTCAATTGAAACGGTATCTCCATGTTTGGATTGTGTCCATATTTCATGGTTCGAGGGATTTTTTTATATATGTCAAAATTGAATGAGATTAGTCCTAAATTTGAGCTTTTAATGATAACAAAATGATGATTGTTTGGTTTAATTGTTATTGTTATTGAGAAAAAGGAGTCAATTAATAACAAACAAGAAGCAAAAAAAATTATTTTCATTTTTTTGATTATTTATGCAAGTTCAATGGGTACTCCAAGTAAATTAGCCAAGCACAATAATCAATATAATAGAAAAATTCAAGACACTAAAAGTTTTGGATTAAGTTTGGTTTCAAACCAGTTTTGAGTTATCTCTTCCAACCCATTACCAAACGATTTATAAGACTATCCATATGTATTATTTAAACAAGTTACACGACTTATTAAAATCGTCATATGACTAAAACTACACATGAATGATTTATTCAATCATCATATATATAGTAGGTTGGAGAAAAATAGCTCCAATCTAGTTTAGAGCCAAGCTTTTTCCAAAACTTTTAGTTTCTTGTTCCTGTGGGTAGATGCTGAAATTTTCTATTATGCTTGGCTAATTTATTTGAAATACCCATTAAACTTGAATAAAGAATTTTAAAAAAATGGAAATAATTTTTTACGTGTTGCATTCATCCTAATCTATTTGTCTCTCTAAATAATAAATAGGTGCATCAGTCCGATGCTAATGACATAAGCATCGTGTGAAAGGCTAGAGCTTTTTGGTCAGTTTGCTATTAAGCACTAAAAAATGTAAAAAGGAAAACCAAATAATTATATCCACAAATTAGACTATATATGATCGCAAATCTGCAATGAATTTGGAGTTTAGATCTTTAAAGCAAGCAAAGAAAATGCTTGCCTCGCTTGACTATGAGATTTTGAATAACAAATTGAAGTATAAAAATTAAAAATGCTGAGTTTTGGTCTTTCCCCAATCAACCCCCAACAGTTGAAGGCCTTTAACAAGGACTTAAAACTTACAGCAAATGTTGGCTGGCAATTGAATGCCGTAGATCAAATTGCCGAAACTTTTGTGCCACCTTACATAGCTGGATGTCCACGAGATTGGGCCAGCAATATCCTAGCTTTGAACTATTAATGAGATAGTTACTTAATCATTTGCAAAGCGTTGAGGGTATATAAGGAAACAATGTAATTCAAGATGGATTAGTTCCCCTCCCCAAAAAAAAAAAAAAAAAAAAAAAAAAATGTAGAGCATTGGTCAAGAGCCTTGTAATTCAACTAGTTGATATCTCTTAATGTATCCATGACATTCATAGTTCAAGTCTCGTTGATTTGAGAAGGCATTTTGGATATATTTGTCGGTTCAGCAGGCAAGTTTTAAATAATGAAATAGTTGAGATTATTTTTTGTTGGGAAATTACACTTTATCCCCTCTAAATTATGACTATTTTTACACGTACCCTCTTAAACTATGAGAATGTGAACTTTACCCATTTAAACTATGACCATTTTTACATTTAACCTCCTAAATTATGAAAATATACATTTTCCTAGACTATTACCTATGAGATGTGGTGCAAGTGTTACACAAGTACTAGTTTAGGAGTGGGGGTAAGTATGCACTCTCATAGTTTAAGGAGGCAAGTGTTATGCTGGTAATAGTTTAAGAGACAAGTGCATTCTCATAGTTTATGAGGGTAATTATAAAAAGGAGTATAGTTTTGGGGTTAAAGTGTAATTTTCCTTAATAAATACATGTATCTAACTATGATACTAGTGTTTTTTCTTTTTCTTTTTTTGATAATACTAGTGTTTTTTCTATGTGAATAGTATAGGGGACAATGATATGTTATAATATGTTATTGCCTATGTTGGGTACATACAAGAATATTTTGTTTTTGGCTCGTAAAAAAGTATGTCTTACCTCTTATTATTTAGTTCAAATTTTTTACTTGACTTGGACATTACTTTATTTAAATTTTGTTTTCATTAACAAGAATTGGCAATACTATCACAAAAATTTGAAGAGAAAGTTAAGGATGTCCCAAGCAAGTTTGAAAAGTTAATATGGTTCTTAAAATGGCTACAAAAGTAGCAAAGTCTAAGGAATTCTTTGTGCATACCTTTGGTTGTTTAATATTTGTTTTGTTGTTCAAGTTTTCTACTCCTTATTTTTATCTTATTTGATGCATCTCTAATCCTGAAAATGATAAAACTCGGTCTTTGCATAATGAATTCAATCGTGCTACTATTAGTCTTGTCTCTAGTGGAGATCTAGATAATACTCCAATAATAGAGCAAATTTTGAACCTTAGATTGAAAAAGGTTGAAATTCTTAATTACAAAATTTATGATGAGGTATTTTTCATTATTTTTAAGATTAAGTGTTTATGAAAGAGTGGCTGATTATCATATTTTCAAATGAGCATGAAAAACAAAATACCTACTCTAAAAAAACATAAGAGCAAAAGTATAGTCGAAAGAGTGAGATGAAAAGTATAGTCGTGGGTTCAAAAATTATTGGGTGCTTATGTAATTAATGGCATTATTTGGTCTCTTTCATAGGAATAATTATAACAATTGAACTATTAAAAAAAAAACCTTTAGGCATAACTAATTGAAACCCAAATATACTTAGGAATATAGCTCCCAACTCTTTGGCAACATAAAAATGAATAATCAGAAATACTTTTTAATGCAAATTTTCAACAAATACCTTTTATACTATAAATACCTTAGTACTGGATTGTATGTTTGTTCCTTGTAGATATGGAAAAGTTAAAAAAAAAAAATTGTAAACAATTTAATGCACAAGAAGCTAATGATTTGAAAAGTTCGGATATCGTCTTTTGGAGAGCCAAGTTTTGTTTGCTATTATCTATGTTTATGGATCACTCTTTGTATGCACTCACATGCATTTACATTTCTAATTTCATATTGGTTTGAAATTAGAATACTACCAAATTCCCATCAGCCAATCTGTAAGTTAAAGTTGTCATATACTTTTTGGATTTTGCAATTATACCTATGTTTCAAATTGAAAAGAGATTAGGATATTTGTTTATGTTAACCATTTCTTTAAAATTCTTTCCCTATAGTTGAAATGTTGTATGTGTTTTTTATTTGTGTTTTAGTATGGTTGATGCTAATAGTTTATCGGGGATCTATGACTGATCTCAAAATTCGTGGCTAAGTCGTTGTCATTGTTTGTGAGTATATAAAATATATTTTGTATTAGGTTTATATTAAACATGGTGTTTTTTTCTTTTTTTGGGTCAATGCTATTCTTTTTTTAATTTATTTTTATAATTCAAGAGTTACATACTTACATTGTCATATATTTCTCATATTTTGCAATTATACCTTTGTTTCAAGCTGAATGGGGATAAGGGTATTTGTTTGTGTTATGACTATTTCTTTAAAATTCTTTCTATGTAGTTGAACTATTTTATATGCATTTTATTTGTATTTTAGGTTGTCTTCAATTAGATACACTAGTTAAAAACTGTGCTTTGTACAATTTTAAGTAGTTAGACTTAACTTTTTCAAAAATAAAAAATAAATAAAATTACAAAGTATAGTTGACTTAACTTAATATAAGTTAACTGATAAAATTTTATCCAACTATAATTTTTTATCCAAATATCTTATTTAAGCACACATTATATTGTTTTTATTGTTGAATCTTCTAGATTGAGTTTGTTGTAGGGTTTTATTTGCAACTAAACAAGAAGAGCTTCTCACCATGGTTGTTAAGGTTGCTCTTAGTTTGACTCTCATTTTGATCTTCCTTGGCGTAGTTGAAGTAGTTGTTGGAATCCACAATTTTAATTGCTTTACCTTTGCTGGTATCTAATTGCCTAATCACCTAAGCTTCAAATGTCATTTTATTTTTGAGAGTATTGGTTGTAGAGCTTCAAGTAGGCAAGTGGTATTAAATGAAGAAGATGATGAACATGGAGATGTTAATTTTTATGTGGAATCTCATAAACAGTCTTTGAAGCTCCACCTAAAGCACAATCTACTAAGCAAAGAAACTGAGTTTGTTCTTAACTTTTAAAAGGCCGTAACTTTTTTATGTTAACTTCTCTAATTTTGTTATTATTATTATTTTTTATTTATTTTTTAATTGTGAAGTGATGAGATGGGTTATGGAAGTCTAATGCAGGTGATGTCAGGTGGGTAAGGAGACACTTTTCATACCATAGGTAAGCAATTCTAAAATAAACAAATCATATGTCCATAGGTGGGTAAAATGCAATTAACTCTTAAAACTATTTGTAAATATATAACTATTTCTAACAATTTTAAATTGACTCTAGCCAGTGTTAACTTATAAAAGAATCCAACAAGGAAAGTTTTAAAATCTCAATTCAATCAACAATTTCACCTTGACGAAAAATTGTTTATTCGACTAAAAATTTCACACAATGATGAAATCAAATGTTAAACCCACAATTATGCTAAGGCGGTAATGTAAAAAAAGAAGAAAAAAAAAAAAACTTTTACTGAAAGGTGGGTGCTAACATGGTTAATTAAGCTTGTAGGAACATTGATGTTAATTATAGTTACAAAAATACATTATGCAGGAAAAAAAAAATTTAAGTAAAGAGTGGTGTTTGAAATACTACACATTTTACTATAAAACTATGTGTCACCAATCACAAAAAAATGATTCTAGCATTTATTTATTATATTGTTGACATTCACTAATCACATTTATTTTCATATTAGTTTGTAAAGAATATGTAGTAAATTTATATTTTTAACATTTTTCAAAAGCAAAACAATAGGTGAGAGAAGATAGAAATCAAGCTTGAGTATCAGCCAAAGCTTTCATTTGAATATGATTATTATTGGTAGTGGTGGGCAAGGCCTCATGAAAGTCCAATATTCAAATGCCAACGATATTTGGCACAATAGCTTAAGAGCATTCCCATTTGAATATGCCAAAAAAAAAAAAGTATTTTAAATTAGAATACTTTATCTATTTTACATAATCACTTTTTACAACACATTCTACGTCTTATTCTTTATTATACATTCCATTAGAATAATATATTTTCTACCCACACCAACAACAATAATTGAACCCAAAATACCACTACACCACCTCATGGCCAAACATGTCATCGTCCTTGCCACTTGTCACCAAAACCAAACATAATCCGAACCTAGCAACAACCCACCCCAACTCCTACAAAAGCCCACAACCACCAAACAACACACAACAATAATAGATTAAACAACCGCAACAACACATTAGAGACAACACTAAAAATTGTAATAACACTAACGACCACCACATGGCTAATGACCCACACAAGGCTAGATCAGCGATCACCATAACCACCCATGGCTAGATTGACAATCATTGTCGTAACCCAATGTCAAGATGTTGCCATTACAGATCTAAATAGGAGTGCAAGAGATGAGAAAAAAGCTTTTTAAAGGAGAGAGAGAGAGAGAGAAGCTACAATCATTATTTAAAATAGATGATATTGTAGCAATGTGTATAAATTTGTACAATGATGCATAATGAGATGCAAGGCTAATTTTGCCCTTTTTGATGAAAAATATTATTTATTTTGCATAAAATTGGATGAAAATGCTCTAACTGACCATGACAATTATCACGATGAACATGATGCAAACCAAACCTAAAATGACGATAACCCTTAACCCTAAGTCCTACAACTTGCACTTGGTAAAGTCCTTTATTGGCTTATCATATCCAATTACCCAAATCAGCCAAAGTGAAGGACTAAGGGAGTTAATATCATATTGGATGTTGTTTTGGTTTGGTTAGAAAAATGATATATTTCGGTATTATTCAATATTAGTGTATCGTTATTTATATATATGTTTTTGTCTCCATGTGTTTATTTATTTATTTATATATTTACAAACATATAAATCAAAATCTAAATATTTTATAATCTCAAATATTAGTTTAAGTATGTTAACCCAATATATTAGCTTAAATAATATATTTTAGTATGTGTGCGCATGCATGTGTATATATATATATATGTGTGTGTATGTATTTTTAATTTTTAATATTTATTAATTATTTTTATTGTATTTGCTAAAACATCAATACTGGCTAAAATATTTGAAAAATCTCCGATATTGATGGCGCACTCTAGTATTTTATCTAGTTCGTTTTAGGTGAGTATCATTATAATACATACCATAGATATGGACCATAAGATCGGTACCGATATGATATTAACTTCTTTGTGAATAATTTTCTTGTAAATCAATTTGGGGCAAAGATCTTCGAATACAAGGCAATGAGATGATTAGCACGTACTTATAAATTACTTTACTTATATAATAGTCCATATGACTGTTCAAATTACTTAATGGGTAATAAAGTACACTTGTATTGTCATTTTATTAAAGCATAATGGTTGAAGAAGATTTCTTCAAACAATTTATGATTTTTTTCTTTTCTTTCCTAAAGTGAAAACTTGGATTCAACCCACATGAGTTGAAACCAGGATTTTATCTCAAGCTGAAACCATGGGTTTATCGCATGATTTTAAGCTATACTTGTTCGAATCCTTGCCAAGTTAGCACATACCAACTTTGCTTAAAATTGTAATGTTAAAATAAAATTTCATATTAAAAATTTTCAAAAAGTATCATATTTTCCACTAATGATATCTAAAAATAATACTTTTAAAATTTGTTACTATTAATAAATTTGAAAATATTTTCCAAACCACTCTGCCATACTTATTTATTAAACATTTTGAAACATTATCTTACTCTCTTTGAAGTTTCAACAAGAAGAAAAGTGGACAGAGACACGGATATCCTCTACCTTTCTTCAAGTCGCTTAGATTTATAATACGACTTTTACATTAAATATCCAGCTACACCAATCAAAAACTAATATCCTTCTTCTAATCTTCTCTTTCCTTGTTGTTTCGTTTGAGGATTGATTGGAACACAAACATTATCTTTTCCGCAACCTTTTCTCATTGCTTTACAAACGCTCTCTATCTTTACAACAAATAGTCTAAAATGTAGGCCCCCCCCTTTTTTTTGTACTTTGTTTTGTAGTTTTCTCCGTTGATAACTTGATGGGCTTCACTGGTCCTCTCTCTCTCTCTCTCTCTCTCTCTCAGGGAATAAGCTACAATTTAAACTTGATCTCTTCTCAATTGAATTTATCATCTTCATTTTTATTTTTTTTGTAACCATCATCTTCATTTCAGCTTGAGAAATGATTATTTGTGCTCAATTATTGATCATTACCATATGAAATAGGGATAAGAATCATTTCTTTTAGGTGAATGATAAATACATTATCAATGTTAACTTAAGCTGTAATTGTTAACATTAATATTAATTCATACTCCTCCCTAGCTGTCACCTCTTTTTAATGCCTTTCATTTATTTAACATTAATATTAATTCATACTCCTCCATCGCTGTTTCCTGTATTTTTAATGCCTTTTATTTATTTATTTATTTATTTTTGATAATTCGGGAGACTACAATGCTATTGGCTTTATTGCCTTTTATTGGTTTGGCTGCTCAAGTAGTATTAAACTCTTGTTTTTTGTTTTGTTACTTTGTATTAATTGAAACTAGTCTTCTTTTAACTCAGTAGGCAGTTCTTAGATTTAATACAGTAGCTTCTAATCAGGTTGAAAGAATGCTTGAATTATAAATAAATTATTTCTTATATTACTCTTTTTTTTTTTAGTTAATTTTATAATTTGATAGTTACAATGGAGTACAAGGAGTTCAAACTTGGACATCTAAAAAAAAACCACAAAGTTTTTGACTTATATTACTCATCTTTGAGGCAGGTAAAGAATCAGTAAACTTACAAATTGACTGCCTTTTCCTGTTTTTCTAGTCAAAAAGAGATGAACAATTATATTTTTAAAGCATGAGTACAAAATAACAATCATTAAAAGTGGTGACATATTTTGCCCTTAACTTCTTTACGAAGACTGTACACCTTTATCATCCAGTATCTAAAATAAAGCGATTGACACTTTGGTGGGGTTTGTATTATTATTATTTTTTTCAATATTTATATAAACAGAACTGAAACTGAGATTGGAATGGAAATCTTGGGAAAAAATGTCCCTAAATTAAGGTTGAAAGGTGAAATAGCCATATGCTACAAAATGAAGAATCTGGGAGATCAAAACAGGCTGTTCCACCAATCCTAGGACTAAGACTTGAGTCTAATGTTTCATATACATGACACATGTTCAAAAAAGTCATATAATGAAATTCAAATAAAAATTTAATAGTAGTGACATTTTTTTTTTTTATAGTGTTTTAACTTTTATGTCTGTATCTGTAACGCTCCACATCTTCCACTACCCACCTCTTTCAAAATAAAAAAGAGAAAAAAATTCATGTGCTACCCCAAAGTCCCATCCAACATAAGTTTTGTTCCCAATCTTATTCCTACTTCAAATTATGTTAAGAAGTGTTTGTTTGTTTATTTCAACATCAAGACAAAAACAAAGATTGAAATATTCATCGCCTTATTCTCATTTTTTAGTTCAGCTACTATCACCAAGCCACAATATCTTCTAATTCTTTATTTATTTATTTTTTGTCATGGACTACAAACGAGGACAATCCTCCCACTCCCATATCAGAATTGGAGACGCCCTTCGTTTCTATCAAGAGGGCAATGTCTTCGTCAACCAAAAAAAAGAAAAAAAGAAAAGAAAAAGAGTAATGTCATTAAACTAACGAGCAATACTAGAGATTAGAGACACATAAAATAATAAAATTTTTGTCAAAATTCTTTACATGACAAGTTATGAACGGTAAAAGTGTTATAGTAAATTCATATGAGAACACATATTTATTACTCATAATTTTGTCACGTGATAAGTTGTGACAAAAATTATACCATTTTATATATCTTGATCATTATTTTAAACAGCTGGCTAATTGGCCCATTCCAAAATAGAAAAAGGAAAAAGAGGGGGGGGGTGGGGTTTGAAAATTTGTGTCGATTACGGGAAAATCCCTTGAAAGACTCAAGACTTTTGACGCATTCGACCAGTCTCGTACCATTTTAGGCATTCCTTAATCCTTTACCTAAAGAGGTTCAAGTGTTCAACTAAGTCCACTTCTTTCACTGGCCCATGAATACGCATGCCTCTCCACAGAATTGGATTGGAATGTTTGTAGTCAAAGACTTGGGGGACATGACACATTTTCATAACCTTAAAAGACCCAATGAATCCCCTTTTAGGCCCAAAATTTATATAGATTTTTTCGGGTCCTTTCTAAACTCTTCCATTTACGATCTCAGCCCACCAATTAACATCCATCATTTACCTTAGAGATCTTGAAACAAAGTCCTCCCCCATATAAAAAATCAAAATTCTTTTAATTTAAAATTTCAACCCATCTATAGAAGCCTCCTCCTCATGGGCCTTGAGCTCTTACTTTTCAAAAACTGGGACAGTTAATTTATATTTACTATGGCCAAGGTTTTGAGTATAAAAAAAAAAAAAAAAAAAAACCACATGGACACTAGCTTGCAGCTGATCTGTATCTAACACGAACATCTAAAATCAATCTCATTGGGTCTTTGCTATCTTCTCATCCATAAAAACCAAACAATCTAAGATAAGGTGATAAGCCCACGTGGCAGAAACCCAGTTCCCCTACCTAACTAAAAACATCCATCACCCTCTTCCTCCATTTCTCTTTCACCACACAGCCAGAAACCATGGCATCACCAACCCTATTAACTCCAACCTCCAAACCAACACCACTCTCTCCCCTCAAACCCAAATTCACCACCACCATCACCAGCAGCTCTTCCACCCCCACCACCACCACCACTGCCGCCGCCGCCTTTCAACCTCGCCGCCGTGAATTCTTGTCACTAGCCACTACCATCCTCTCTCCTGCATGGCTCTTTCCAATGACTCCAGCAGCACTAGCTGCTTCAGACGAAGAGTACGTAAAAGAGTCAGAAGAAGTAATCAACAGGGTCAGAAACACCATTAACATGGACAAGACTGACCCTAATGTGGCTTCTGCAGTGGCTGAGCTAAGAGAGACTTCAAATTATTGGGTGGCTAAGTATAGGAGGGAGAAATCTTTGCTTGGCAGGGCTTCATTCCGGGACATATATTCAGCTCTCAATGCTGTTTCGGGACATTATATTAGTTTTGGCCCAACAGCACCTATTCCGGCAAAGCGGAAGGCAAGGATTTTGGAAGAGGTGGACACTGCCGAGAAGGCCTTGTTGAGAGGAAGATAAAGAGAAGTTAGTAACTAATGGAGGAAGTTTTTTTATTTTGGCCAAATTTTTGGGTTTTTTTTATTTGCTATTCCATTTTTAGTATTCGAATATCATTTTGCTTGAATTTGATCAGTTACAGCATGAAGTTCACTTTGTGAACTATTGGGGGGAATTCTACAAATAAATAGTAGAGTCTATTTCATTGACATGAAAAATTTGAGATGTGCATGTTTTAGTAAGGACATATGCTCAACCATGCCCGAGGGGCGTGTGTAGTTTCTGGCATGTCAATTAGCAATCTCACTGTTCATACGGAATGAAATTTACTGTTCTCAATTTTCGATTTGTGAGTTTTTTTCAATTAACCTTTTCTTTGGGTAGAAGTGGCTACAATCTTGGATGAAAATTTGTTTAGCAGGGGTTTCTTAGTACTGGGGTTGAGACTCTGCTCTCCTCCTTGGGGAGGGGTTTTTATATAGAGTATATTTTACCAATATATTTATCAATAGTTATGTTGTCAAGTGCATTGTAATTGAGTGCCTAACATGCTCTCATTTATTAAGAAAACTAGGATTCAAATCCTTCTCTCCATGGTAATAATTGTCAAATTATTAAAAAATAATCAAAATTTTTTTATCTTATTGAATTGGTAATTTTTTGGATAAGTGTATCGTCACTTTTCATGTGAGTTTGGAACAACTTTATTTTACATTAAATACAATGCAATGGCTAACACTTGTGAATTTTATTTGATTTCCTAAACTTATGGTACTCAGCAAGAGCCTTATAGTTTAATTTGTTGGCACCTTGGTGTTTCTAATAGAAACATCTAGAATTTAAACCCCTAAAGTTTGGAGGTCTTTGAATTTTACACCTTGAAATCATAGAATTTGGATTTTACTTCCTAAAGTTACATTTCGTTTGTCTCGGCATTTCATCTGTCCATATTTTCTGTTGAGTGTTACATAAGCTTGTCACGTGTGTCTAGTTCGTCCAATAAATTGACGCCATTAGGAGTGTAGTTTGCAAACAAAATATATATAATATAATGTCTTTGACTTTTTGTTAACTTCTTCTAATGTTGCCACAAAAGTTTTTGAGGTAGAATTTTACAACATTCTATTTAACTGCTACACTAGAATATTTCAAATCATATTTCCATTAAATAGTGGAATAGACAATTCCATATACATTCTTATTATAATAAAATAGAGAAAAAAAATTCATATTGTGTTAAAATTTTCTGTTCAATTCTTGGGTTATTGTTTGTTAAAAATTAAAAAAGAAAGAGAGGTTGTAGGAGGCAAGGGATTTGGAAGGAAGGAAGATGAAAATTTTGTTTCACTAAACTTATCAAAATTAAAAATTATAAAGGAAGAGTAGTCTTAGCAAGCAACATTGCAATGGATTGGGATAAGATCCCCTCTCATTTAAAACCTCTAATTACCTCAAATTTTTAGTTTGATGAAAAACACGTGACATTTATTTTATTTTGTGGTTTACATGGGTGTTTTTAGAGCATTGAATTTTTTAGTTGTCACATGTCTTACGTTTATATTCAAATTAGAGAAAATGAGAGGATTTAAATAGGAGATAATCTTTTTTCCTAGGGATTAGGAAGAAGGAGAAAGTACAATCAAATCTTCTGTCTCATCAATTGTGCTCCACTTTATACTCCACCAATAAAACTTGGACAACTAACCTCTCTCATTAAATAAGATAACTTTGACTTTAACACTCACCGTTAACGTTAAAATCCCTTTCTTTTTCTTTCTTTCTTTCTTTCTTTTTTTTTTTTTTTATTTATTTTTATTTTTTTTTATTTTTCTTTCCGCAGCTTTTGGTTTCTTTTTTTTTTTTTTTTTTTTTTTTTTTTTTTTTTTTTTTTTTGCCCTTTCCGCAGCTTTTGTTCTTCTCTTTGTTTGCAGCTTTTGGTTTCTTTTATTTCCTCTTCTCCATGTGGCTGACGTTAACAAGGAGTCCAATAAGTTTTGTCTATTGAGAAGCAAAACCCATGTTACTTGCTTTGCATTTTTGCCTCTACTTTTCTCTACAAGCCTGAAGGCAGACTTTGGACCATCAATCTCCGCAACTGAGAAATTTGGGTTATCCATTGTGACTACCACTGGGTTTCCTTTGCAGGTATCTTTTGCCCACCAGTTAGAAAAGTCCAATCTTGGAGCCATTAAAGTTTGGAACTTGGAACCTCAAACTAAAAAAGTAACACAAAAATTAAGAACCTTTGAAGAAAAAAAATTTCAGAATCCAGATCTCAAAATTGAGAAATGAGCAAAACCCATTTGAGAAACCAGCTAAGAATCTCGAACAAAACTCATTGGACTCCTTGTTAATGTCAACCACATGGAAAAGAGGAAAAAAAAGAAACCAAAAAAAAAAAAAAAAAGGAAGAGGGAAAAAAAGAAACCAAAAGCTGCAAACAAAGAGAAGAACAAAAGCTGCGGAAAGAAAGAAAGAAAGAAAAAAAAAAAAGAAAAAGAAAAAGAAAGGGATTTTAACGTTAACGGTATTAAAGTAAGAGTTATCTCATTTAATGAAAGAGATTAGTTGTCCAAGTTTTATTGGTGGAGTATAAAGTGGAGCACAATTGATGAGACAGAAGATTTGGACTCAATTTTATGTGTCTTCTGCCGTCTTATGTGTCTTATCTCAATAGCAAGTTTTGTAAATAGAAGAACCACACACACACACACACACACACACACACATATATATAAGGATTCCTCTATTTCAACTAGATTTTTATGTGGTTCAAAATTATTCTCATTAATGAAAGGTAACTTCATTTAGAAGTAGGATCATAAATGTTAAATAACAAATTTCATTATGAATTCAAAAAATAGAACTCCCCTAAAATTTAGGATTTTTTTTTCCTTAATGTTCAAAAAAGAAATTACAGTTACTATTTATCTCTAAAGTTTATCATTTTTATTTGTTTAAAAAATAAGAATGTATATTTTTAAATTATAATATATGCAAATTATTAACTTTTACTCAAAAAAATAAAAGAGTTTCTAAGTACATGTGTAAACGCATGCTCAAGGCTAGTGTATGTATAAATATATATATATATTTATATATATATATAAGAGTTTTGTAAATAGATTCATTGTTACAAATTTAGACACAGAACCCTTTCTGTATTGAATTACCCTCCTTTGTGTAACCTTCTTTTCTTTTATTGGCACTATGTAATTTTCTTCTTCCTCCATCACCATGGGTCCATGGCCAGGGGATAGCCACGGAGGAGGTTGTAAAAAGAAACAATTTCAATGATTGACATGCTTCCTATTTCATGTTTAATCTCTGGCCCAACTTCTGCACAATAATTCTTATGAGAATGAAAATAACTAGTTTGCGAAAACTAGCCCACAAAAAAGCTGTGGATATTGCATACTACGAGCTCAGTTACTGATTTCCCTTTGAATCCACTTTTTGCAGAGGCGAGTCGAGAGACCTTAGCCCATGGGTGATTGGGTTAGGTCCAAAATCTTATAATTAGGAAAATTGCTAATTGTTTCCACGTACCAAGTAAAAGCTGCAAATTCATAAAGAGGAATGAAATTGATTTACAAATAGTACAGGCCCACGAGCAACCTCATGGCTTAGGGCCTAAAAACGTTTTTAATACATTTTGAACA
Organism: Quercus lobata; assembly: GCF_001633185.2. Lineage (NCBI taxonomy): Eukaryota > Viridiplantae > Streptophyta > Magnoliopsida > Fagales > Fagaceae > Quercus > Quercus lobata. Next base: position 37,829,873 of record NC_044911.1, read on the forward strand.
TTCTTCAAAACGAATTTTTCTTTATCTGATATGATGGCCTTATCTTGAACTTAAGAAACCGTTGTGGATAAACTAGGCCAAGAAAAGAAAAATTGTTGTTTTTTCTAAAGCTTTGTGGAAATTATGACAGGAACAAGATTTAGTGGATAAAAGCACAAGTTTTCTTACTCTCGCTAATTGTTGACCTTATCCAGTTAGGCCAACAGACAATATTTGACCCTTTTGTGTATATGTTTGTGGTTCCTTGTTCAACCAATCCTTCAGAATTCAGAGCTTAACATTAATATAGTATAATATTTTTCTTAGTATTTAAAATTATGCAGGAAAAAAAAAACAAAAAAACAAAAGTATGAATGCATAATATATAGTGAGTCAGTGACCGAATAAGTTGCATACATTTGTAGCTTTGTAAGCATAGTTGTGCAGCCCATTGATCACTCTTTTGGGCTATATAGATAATAGGTTAGGCTTTCTAAAGTCCTCCCGTGGGGGACCATCTTTAGGTGGCTGTTTACAATCTTTGTATATACTGGTGGGTCCGAACTCCAAATGTTTGATAGCCATGTCGGAGGAAAGCCATGTCGGTTTCCTCCGACATGGCTATCAAAGAATTATATTATATTACATTATATATCTATATATATATATATATATATATGTGTGTGTGTGTGTGTGTGTGTGTGTGGATGTATGTTGATATGCCAAATTCGTTCTTGATACATTGGTATTCCTAACTTTATTTATTTAATTCTTTTAATTATATATATATATATATATATATGGGTCATTCTATGGTATCCACCTATTTTTTAAGTGGGTACTGTATCCATCCAAATCTTAGCCGTTTATTTTTATTATTTCAATCATGACTGTTTACTTAAGTTTAGTAGTAATATAATATAATTGTTACTAAACGAAGATTTGAACCTTTAGTTCTTCTTATAAAGAAAACCGATTTATACCACTAAGTTACATTTTAGGATTCTAGGATTTGAAGAGATTTGAAGAGATATAAGATTTCATTCTAAGATTTCATTTACCAGTATTATGACCAAAATGGACTCTTGCTTCCATCATTTCTTCCAAATGGATGTTTCAATATCTTCTTGTCATTTATTTATTCACACTTCCCATTTTTTTTTTTAAATTAAAAAAAAAAGAGAGACAAGGTGCCTTGAAATAGAAATAAATAATTGTTTTGATGGAGCCTTCATTTCTACCTCTAATGGATATTGGCTGTTGATACATGATTCAAGCCATTAATATTAATTTCTTTCTATTCTATTTTTTATTTTATTACCTTTATTACTACTATTACCAAATAATAATAAAAACGACCGCAGATGCAAATAGTTAAAAAAGGGATGCAAGTCTCACAAATAACCTCCATGGAACTTTCATGTTTTAAGGATATATATACCACATGGGTGATATATGTAATTTACCTTACAAATTTTCAATAATAGTTTAGCACTCACAATGATAATTAATGCAATCACAAGAATATCAGAAAAATCCAACAAATAGTAAAAAAAAAAAAAAAAAAAAATCAACAAGCATTTGGTGACAAGTGAGGTTTATATTTATTTATTTATTTTGAAGAATAAAAAAACACTTAGATAGCAACATACCTCACTAGAAAATTTACTGTACTAACCTATATTTCCAAAGCTTTGTTACAACCTATATTTCCAAACCTAGCAAATGAATGATTTGTTTGCATCCCATCAGAGTAGCTCTAGAACTTTGGATCTCTTCTATAGAATATCCACCATGAACGAACTCGATCATTCGCACTAATTCGGATTTTAATGATCACTTTACGCTTAATGAGCCTTCTAAACTTAGTGATCTTCAAGCAACATATGCTTTCTCACATCCAAATCGTCAACACAAACCTAAGCTAAAAGGCTAAAACTTAACAATTGATGGTGGCAAAAACAAATCTTTTACAAGGCAACTGTTGTCTAGAGATTGGTGGAGGTCAATTGTCTTTGTCACATTGAATTCCATTATGTACCGAGCGTATTGATCAATATTTATTGTACTATTGCATAAATTAGTACACAACAACCACTTGTTCCCTAAAGACTCAAATATCAAGCCATTCTGATCCATTATAAGCATTTTTAACCTATTTTGGTGGGCAAAAAATTATTTCAGCTCGAAATAGAATTTGGGTTAAGTTTTAATTTTATTTTAAAAAAATATATATTTTGGGTGTTTTGGTAATTTTCTGTCTCCCAAATCAAACCAAATCTCTTACATTTCAATTTTTAATAGGTTATTTTTAATTTTTTTTTAAAGATTAATTCTGAGATTAGTATATGACAGGATTTGGTTACTGTTCATTATTCTTTAATGTTATAAACCTTTTATAATTGATAATGAGATGTGATGAATTATTTAATTCTTATATTTATTTTATAATAAGTTTATATAATAGCATTTATGATATAATGACAATCTTGAATCAATACACATCAATACTGAAACATTATGTTTTAGTGACCCATCAAAAATGATCCTAGAAGACTAAAATGATATTCAAAACTTTGGTCACAATACCTTTATATAGTGCAGCAGTACTCAAGGTGTTTCACTTTCATGTATAGACTGCTTTGGGGAATAAATAAAAACTTATCTTTTTGTGTTGTAAAACTTATCAAAGAAACCACCATTACCATAAAGTCAATTGGAAAGACTCGGTGATGTCTAGGCCACCAATTGGCACGTCAGCCAATTATGGGCGATAAACAAGAAGACTAAAATACTTGAAAATCTTGCTGGTTTAATTGATTTCCGGAAATTGTGCCAGGAACTGAGTAAGAGAAAGATATTGTCAAGAACTTTTTGTTGCTAGTTCTTGACCTGATCAAATTGTACATTCACTCACGTATCACTATAACCTTGTCAACGAGCTCATCAGCTAGCCCTGCTTCAATGACTTTATATGATCATCATTATTTTTGTTTTTCAAGTGATGGGGAAATTTTAATTCCAATTATCCTCATTGATAATTTGATATTATGTTCATATTAGTATTATTACTTTACAATAAAAAGAAAATTGTAAAAAGTTTACTGAAAATCATAATTAATCAAAGAGCAAAATATCTAACCAAATAAAGCTGAAATTAAGTGAGAGCACGTGAAATTATTAATGGACAAAGCATGTAATGGAAAATCCACCCCTTCTCGGCCTCACTATTCACTAATCCCTTTCTCATTGAAAAATTTGACTAAGGAGATGGCTTTGAAGTTTGAAGTGACTTTTTCTGTATTAAATTTTACAAGGGTGTTAAATGGTCAATGGTCATGCTCAAATTAACAGGATTATGGAAGCCATGTTCTTCCCCTAATATATTTTATATATATATATTAAAGTTAACTTTTCCATCTTCTAAATTTCCTGACATAAGAAACGTTTTAAGCAATATAATCCCATTAAATGCGGGAACAAAATATTATTTCAATGAATGTGATTAAAAAATGCAATATTAACCTAAAGTCTAGCAGTGGAGGGGCTTGACAAAATGTTGACTTTGTTTTTCCCCCCATTTAGTCGTGCTTGGAATATGACCTTTTGTGAAAGCATGTTCTGTAGGAGAATTTAGAGGATTTTGGGTAAAAAACAAGAGGTGACTGGTGACACTAGTACACTACTGAGTACTAAGAGACAGTGTGCTTTCATTTTCTTATGATGAGCTCTCCATTTTATTTCTTGTGGGCTATCAGACTCAGCTTCAGTCTCTCCAATCCAATTATCGCATGACGTATCGTATTTATCACACTTAGGCTCTCGTAATAATTCCAGCGTGAGAGAGAAGAGAGAGTTTTGATAAAAATCTTGACAAATTAAACTCATTGTCAATAAATATATTTACTAATGTAAAGTAGGAGTTAAGTTCCTTATTCAACAATAAGATAATTATGATATAATTAACTAGTCATTGTCCTGCGTGATGTGCCTGTTGCTATAAGTTTATGTAAAGAAAATAGTGAGTCAAGAAACTAAAAGAAAGAAAAAGAAAAAGAAAATTGTAAGTTGATTTTTTAATTCATTTTTATTTTTATTTTAAAATTAGCAATTAATATATATATTTTTTAATTTTTTCTGTAAAAAAAATATAATTTTTAAAATTTTTTGACATGGATTTTTTTATGATGATGACATGGCTTTTTTAAATAGAAATCAAAATATTTTATTATTATTTTAATAGACATATGACATGTCAATAATTAGTATGCTAACTATACAATCTGTTAATCACATAAGTATTTTTCATTAGTGAATTGATTATAGAGACCAAAATGATGGTAACTCCAAAAATGCAAGAATTAAAATGATGTTTTCATTTAAAATTAAATAGATGTAGGTGACCAATAACATTTTAGAAACTCAATAATTGGTGACAACTGTCTTTTGTTGACCTTTTCCCATGCTGAGAAGGGTATGCACATAGCACATTTGGGCACAAGATGATACACGTGTCGCTAGCCCAGGGTTGGGGATAGGAAAAATCCAGTGTTAACAGCCCTTTCATTGCTTAACCCATTTGATTTACAACATTATGCATTATATAATGAGAATACTCTGCTAGCAATTCCATGACACTTTTTATTGTTTACACTCTTATTCTGATTTTGAGAAACATACCAAATTTAAGATTGGATAGATGATAAACTACTTTCTTTTCATCCGCTCTCTTATAAATTGCTTCTATTTCAAGCAACTTGCAATTGTGGTTGGAGTTGAAGGGATAGTAACAGGGTGCGATGGGGTTGGATTATTGTTAGCTTGCCTCTGTCTTATCAGCTCTTCGGACGAAATAAACTTGCATGGGACAAACATGTTAAAATGATGTAAGATGGAGGTATTTTGTAATTCTTAATGAAATAGTTTTAACATTGATAAAATAAATATGAGAGAAACAAAAAAGATGTAGTAGTGAGAGTGTTAATAAACGAGTGTTTTGATGATGGTAACAAAATATGTAAAAAAATAAATAAATAAATTATAAATAAGACAGGTATAAAATATTAAATGATATGTCTAAATATATTCTAAATAAAAATAATATACATACTTGAGGTGGGACGGAAAGGGCGAAATCTGTCTTCTCATCATGGAAAAACCGGTGGAATATGGTGGGGACAAGATGGGGCATTTTTGTCATTCCAATATTCGGTTCAAGTTCAAGGTTGTACTGCCCAAAAGAAAAACAAATGAAGTAAACGGCAGTGGACCCATTGTAATAGTGAACAAATATATATATATATATATATATAATATGTATAGATACATTTTTATATTGTAGTACATTTTATATATTTTATCCTTCTGGATAAACAGTTGGCTGACAATATTTCAGTGGTACAATTGTACTTCAAGTGGTAAATACCTTGTACCATTAAATAATTGAAGCAGATTAGTTTCTGGTTCTCCAACCTAAAACAAATAGTAAAAAGATTTAAATTTGTTATCCAAGACTCTCAAAGAGTGCTTAATTAATACATATATAAGCATCTTAAATTTTAATGCATAAAAGAGACGTTGACATCCCACTTAAGCATTTGGATACAGTTTATTTTGTTGAAAATTGAAAATAATAAAAAAATTACTGTTCATCCGCAGGTTATTATTCATTTGCCTACTTGCATTGTTCATGTCCCATAAATAGTGTAAGAGACACTAATCAAAAAAAGAGAAGCAAAAACGCCAAACATTCAACGCAATCAACTATCCAAACGGGGCTTAACGTTTATCTGCCTCTGAATTATGTTTATATTCTTTTCAAAGTTCACATTGATCATGGAGTCACACAATTTGGTTGTTGACTTTGAACCACAAAGTCCGACCATTAATTGGGCATGCACTTGATGCAACATGCCAAATGGACAGTGGTAGCATTATCATAACTTCATGTTCCTATAATTTCACTTCCATGATTGCTTAAATGTGGTGCCTGTTGCAAATTTGCAATGCACACTACCTTTACAGAATACAAATGTATGAGTAAATGACATCCACACATGTACGGAGAGATTAGTTTTGATTATAACTAATTATTTCTATACCTTTACGGCTTTACCATTATCCTATACAGTTTTTGTTAGTATCTTCTCGGTATGCCTGAATAATTTTTAGATATTTTTGGAGTAAGGGAAATGATGCTATTTTCTTTCATATTCATAGTATGATCTACTCATTAAATTTATGGTAACGTGCATTTCGAATGTGAAAGGAGCGAGCACAATTTTTCCATACTCCAAAATACCTGGACATAGACATCTATGCAATTTTGTTTCCTTGGTAGTATTTATAACACATCATCCATGCCATGATGTCAATAGCTTATACAATTTGACTCAAATTTTTATTTGGATTGGGTTGTTTATTTTGGTAATGGAAAAGATTTATTATGTATCAAATCGGCTTAATTTTAGTCGTGGTAGCTGATATGTGCTGACACTAGACACACCATTTTGAAATCTTTGTTTAATCTTACAAAAGACAAAATCATCATTTTAAGACCTAAGGACAAAATTGTATTTTTGATCACTGTATTTAAAATGCCTCATTTAAGAAAACTTTTTTTTTTTTTTTCCATAAAAGTGCTAACAATCAAAATGATATATCATGTGTTTCAATTAGACCGCTGGATTAAAAAAATTATAGCAGAATCAATTTTTAACGATTAATACGCATCCCTAGGATCAGAAGTAGACATGTGTAAGAATAGTAAATTAGTTATGATTGGTCCGTTAACGGATTATTATGATTAATGATGTTTTATAATCCCATTTGGTCTAGGCTTAGGACAATGGTTCACTATCATACGTAGGATTTAATAGTAATGGATAAATAGTCTTAGTTTTAGCCATTGGCCTCAGTAGCCTATTGGCACCCAGGTACTTGTATGACCTGTTGCTCGGGGGTTCTAGCCCCCGCAATCACCTAGCAAAAAAAAAAAAAAAATAGTCTTAGTTTTATATTTTAATTAAAGCTCTTAGAAATAAGTGTTTAATTAAATAAATCACTTCCTAAATATCCACTAGCATTATCTAATCATAAATATGCTAAATTTTAGGTCCTAAAGTCAAATGGAACTAAAAAATTATCAAATTTTTTTCAAAATAAAAAAATTGAAAACAGTTTTCAGACTACTATTGCAACGCAAGTTTGGCATAGTAATCATGCAAAGTAGGTGTTGAGGATTTGTTTTTCATGGCCACATGGCTTAATATTATTGGGTAACCCATGCACATCGACATTATTTTATATAAGCAAGAAACAATGGATCTTGCATTAAATTCCTTTAAAATCAAAAAATTGAGCTTATGGCCCATAATTTTCTTCACTTTATAATATATAAGAAATATAATTGGAGATTTAACTTACCATTGAAATTATTGATCCAACAATTTCTCCAATTACATCCACCTTATCAATTTTCATATTAGTCTTTCTCTACTTCTGTTTTTCCCGCCTAAGTGTTAAAATTTTGGATTGTTCTTAATTATTGAATTGGTGCTTTCACTTGGAATAAATGTTATTATTCCTCAAATAGTTCAAATTCCATATTAGTCTTTCTCTACTTCTTCTTCTTTTTTATTTTTTATTATTATTATTTTTACCTTAATGGTAAAAAATTGAATTGTTCTTTTTATTTTATTTATAGGAATTTAGATTGTTCATAATTATTGAATTGGTGCTTCCACTTGGAATAAAGGTTATTATTCCTCAAATAGTTCAATCTCATACAAGGTAAACTTTGATGGAGCTATCTTTGAAGATGAAAATATTGTTGGTTTGGGAGAGATAATCTGTAATGAAAATGGATTAGTTATGGTTGCTTTATCACATTTAATTCCACCACCTACCCTGGTAGAGATGGTGGAAGTGTTGACAGAATGACAAGCTATTTGGTTTGCAAGGGAACTAAGTTTTGAGAAGGTGATTAGTGAAGGTGATTTAGAAATGGTCATTAGGGCTATTGTTAAAAATAATATGTCCTCCTCCAACTCCCTACATCCTCCATGACATCAAGTCTGTATCTTCTTGTTTTCTTGAAACTAGTTTCTGTCATGTTAAGAGAATGGGTAATTGTGTTGCTCATATACTAGCTAGATGAGCTAGAGAGTCTTTGCCTTATCAAGTTTATATATAGGATATTCCTTTAGACGTTTCTTGTGTGTACAACTATGACTTACATTTGATTTAAAAATATTTTCCCTGAGGGGTGGGTTTTCAAAAAAAAAAAAAAGGGTTCAATTTTGTACAAAATCATTTCAACTCATAATATATATATCTCAAAATGAGAAAAAATTAATCATATATTACTGATGTATACAGCCCATTTCATTCTGACCTATACCCGAGCTCCCCAGTCCTAATGACAAGAAATTCAATCATTGCCAAAATGATTAGTATCGTGTGTGGAGTCCAGTGAGGATACTAACCCTAAAAGTGGCCCAATACAGTCCAAGCACAAGCCCGACTATGAACCAGAAACCAAGTCCAAAAGCTTATTTTTGACCTAATTTGGCCAAGGTTTCAAAAGGTGCATACGCTGGGTACATGACATGTATGTGCCCTATCTATGGCGTACGCATCTTCTAGATAGGAAGCTTAAACTCACTCAATTTGATTTTAATAAGATTCTGGGGCAACCAACTTGATCAATTGGTTGCCCAAATGTCCCATCAAACCTTAGACTTTCATTTTCCCTGTAAATACTCCCATTTTCATCGATCAAAAGGTCAAAAACTTTTGACTTTGAGAATCTCTACTGAAATATCTCTTGAAACTTAAATAATATAATATAATATTACCTGAATTTAATTAATACTTGTAATACCCACAATACTATAATTTCTTTATTAGAATCATAACTATTCACATATAATTATGTATGATTATGATTAAATTCTTTTTTCTTGGATTTGAATCTTTATTAGGCCGATTCTACCGACACTTCAATTCCATCCAATTGTAATTGAATCTTGATTGGGTCAAAGTTCTAATAGATTTTGATCTTTGCTTTATCTATTGACAATCTTACATTTTGTTCTTTGGCAAAACCATTTCACCTATTAAGAATGCTTAAAATAGAAAACAAATTTGATTGGGCGTGCAATTTTTCCTTAAAATTGATTAATTTCAATATTTCATGAGTTCCCAAAGAAAGTATTTTTGAGCAATTAAAAATTGTAGGTGGATTCTGATGAACTTAATTAGTAAAGTTTTTTTTTTGTTGAATAAAAAATTTAAAGTTCGAATCCTGCTTATACTAAAAACCAATTGATGTTTTGGTTTGATAATAAAAATAAATTATTATGGAATAGACACCAAATGTTGGAATTCTATTATATCTATAAAAAAATTAATAATAATATAATACGAGTATTATTATTATTTTTTGAAATTCATCTTCAAATGTAATTTTCAACCATGCATTAATTACAAAACAAAACAGATTTTTCCCGTAATATAAAATAATTTACACACCTAAACTAGATCGAACCAACAGTTGAATTAGGGATGGCAATGGGGTGGGGCGGGGCCGAAGGATGGGGTCTTCGTTCCCGCCCCGCATGGTTTTGTCTTGCCCCATCCCCGCCCTACCCCGCATGACGGGAAATACTTTCTCACCCTATCCCCGCCCCTTGGGGCCCCACGAAGCCCCACCCCACCCTGTAAAACTCTACTTTTTGTTAATTTGCCCTACAACTAGTACAATTTTTTTAATTAAACCTATTTCATTAATAAAAATATACTTGAAATTACAACTAAATTTATCCCATCAAATCAAATCAATTTTTAGAAAAAATTGAATAATATATCCAAGTGTTTAACAAGACAATCATTAAAAATAAATAAATAAATAAAAATCTCATAGTATAACACATAACAAAATAAAGGCAGAGAATCACATTGGGTAGAATAAAATATGCTAATATTAATATGTTTGTTTAAATAGTAGGGTTTTAGGGTATGAAAAATTTACAATTATAACCTTTAGTAACGCGGGGCGGGGCGGCGCGGGGCGGGGACGGGGAGGGGCGGGGCGGGGTGGGTCTAAAAAGCCTAAACCCATTCCCGCCCTGCCCTGTGGTGCGGGGCTAAAATCTTGCCCCATCCCCGCCCCACTACCTTTGCGGGACGAGAAAAATCCACTCGGGGCGAAGCGGGGAGGAACGGGTTAAGCGGAGCGGGGAAAAATTATCATCCCTAAGTTGAATTCACAAGTAATATACTAATTTTTAACATTTATTTTTCAACAATTAAGATGATAAGTTTTAACTAGTTTTCATTTTAGTCCACTAATAATGTCACTTTTTTACCCACAACAAAATATAGGTGAATTTTTTATGTCTTTAGAGTTATTTATGAATTGATTCTTTTAATTTAACGCCATTTGTCACAACTTTCTATCATGAATGACGGTTAATTACTTTCATGTAATCCCACTTTCAAATCAACACAAGTTTCTTTCTAAGTTTTACTCGTTGAATTCACACTACACTCAGCTAGAAAATGCCATATGGACTGGAGCCCATTGCCACAAACCGAGGGCTATCTCTTGAATGCGCACATAGGACAAGAGCTTGAAATCTTGCTAGTTGTGGCTAATTTCAAAGAATTCGGCTACACCTACACAGCTACACTGATCAGTTTCAGTCAGCAGACAGAACATTGATGAGGTGGGGCAGAGTTTAATGCTATTTCTTTTTTGAAATAACATTATTTCCTTCGTATGTATGTCAGCTTTTCTTTCATTCATTTCTTCTCAAAAAAAAAAAAAAAAAAAGCTTTTCTTTCATTATTATGGTGGTTTAATTTTCTTTTCAAGATGTATTTGGGGTCTCTACGTAGGGTAATGTCAAATAAATATGGACCAAAGTAGGCCCACTTGAGTGGGAGTGAGAGACTTTAGATCTCATCTTTGGGCGCATGGACATGTGAAACTGAGAATCAAAAGCTGATCTTTGGTGGACCGACGTAAACAATGAAATGTTAGAGATAATGTGACATCGATAGCAGTCACTATGGCAAAATCAGTGTCATTTTCTTCATCATTAACCACAAAGCTATAATTATTGGGTTTAAGAAATTTATGGAAATTTATAATTAGACAAATGTTTAACTATATGCATGCTCAAGAATCATAATGCCTTTTTTTTTTTGAGCTAACAGGAAACCTTAAGATAATGGCTCTTGATATTGTATCGAGGACGTAAGATTAAATCCCACATTTATTGGATAATTGAAAATTATTTCCCATTGTGAGTTCATAGGATTAATGAATCTCCCATATATTAAAAGGAAAAAATCAAACTCATATAGACACGAGGTAATGTATAGTAATGAATAAAAAAAGTGCAGCAATAAGAGAAACAAAAAAACATTCCAAGGCCATTTCGAGGCTTGTTGTACAAAGTATATATGCAACATTTGGAACTCATAATATGTTAACATAATGTGCACAAACTACGCAGCTGAAAGTGGCGGTACTGCCTCCAAGGACGTCTCTGTCAATCAACTATGTGTTTTCTTTTCTACCAAATTCGGAGATTACAACCTAAAAACACAAAAACTTTTTCAGTGATTTACGTCAAAAATATTGGGTGATCTTCATAAATATTGGGTTATTTATTATTTTTTTGGGGGTAAATTAAAAATATAGGTACGTATATCAAAGAAAACTTCTTCGTTTATATTTGCCAGTTTGCTTTAGTTGTCTTTGCTCATCTTTGAACTATTGGGTCACTAATAAATTTTATTCCTCAATAGGAAAAAGAAATAAGGACATTAAAATTAAAACTTTTTATTTATTTATTTGTCAAATAAGTAAATAAAAGAGATGGGTGGATGCCAAATATTTAGACTTAGTTACCTTACTAGTCTTTAAAGTTTAGCTCATGAGTGATTTTGGTTCATAAAGTTTGATTACTTTTATTCTTTTAGATGATGTGTTCAAATTAAAAATTTACACATCATCACCGATACCCCATTAGTAATATTAGAAATTAAACGCAATCACTTTAAGTTTTGTAAAAATTATATCGATCGATTTTGTCTATTTTTCTTTCTTTGAAGTTCTTTTTAAGGTTTAGGAAACAAAATCTCCATCATAATAACCTTAGCCATTTAAGCTACTAACGTTACTCTTCACTTTATAGCTAGAGTGTTTTCATCTAATGCAAAACAAGGACGTGTACATGTGCTTGTTTAGTTTTTTGTTGAAAGTGTGCTAAACTATACTTTCAAAATGTGAGAAAATGTGAAGTTTTAAATTACAGTACACAAATGCTAAAAGCTGAGAGCTAACCAAATAAGTTGGACACAAGAGACTAGTATTCTCTCTTCTTTGAGTCTAACTTCGAGATGGTTGGGTTCCTAGGTTACTGAATTCAAAACATGAAGGAAGAGCCTTAATTGAGGAAATCATAATCAATGATGGGGAAGGGAAAAAAGAATCAAAAATGTATGCCGTGTGCATTATAGGGAGGCTCTTAACGGACACATGATTTGACCTAGGGGGAAGCAAAAACCAAAAATGGGGAAGCAAAAACCAAAAATAGTTCATGAACTAAAATCTATTCAATATTATCAAAATATCAACAAAAGAGAAGATACAAAAATAAACATTTCTTCAAAATTATCTAGGATTGAATATGTACTAAAATTTGCAACAATCTCACTTTTAATGTACAAAATCAAAGAGTCCATTAGAAATTTGTTTTTCATTATTCTACGAAGCCTAATTTTAACAATATTCATGGTTGAAAAAGCCCAGTTCATAGTTGCGGCAAAAATTGGGAAAGTAAGCAAACATATAACCACTCTATAAACAAGTTGGTAAGCTATTGATCTTCTAGTTCTCATTAACTATTGGTACAATATGCAAATACTTGACAACATTTTGAAGTCCAAATTATGCTCATAATGGTGATGTTCTATTTCCCAAGGATATACTTTCTTGGTCTATGAATTCTTGCGGATAAAACTTGTTTACCAATAACCAAATATAACCATTTCTAAAATATTCCCATGCCTCTATAGGATCAAGAGTTAAGCTAAGATTATGCAATTTCACTACAATATGAAAATACTTGACAACATTTTGAAGTCCAAATTATGCTCATAATGATAAAGTTCCATTTCCTAAGAATATACTTTCTTGGTATATGAATTCTTGCAGATAAAACTTGCTTACCTATAACTAAATATAACCATTTCTAAAACATTCACATGCCTCTTTAGGATCAAGAGTTGGGCTAAGATTATGCAATTTCACTTTATTCAAACTAAACCAGCAATAAGATTCTAGAAATTGAGAATCTAGTACAGCATAAAAAAGATCTACTTGATAATGATGCTCAATTATAAAATCATCTTGTTGATGATGAGCTCGACCTTGTCTCTCAACCTAAGGAGCATTAATATATGGTGTATCTATGTTGTGTCTGATAGGATTAGTGCCCTTAAATCCTATTGTATGAAGCTATGTATGACATTATGTATGACTTAATGTTGTGATTAATAAAGTTGTTTTATGATTATCTAAAATAATAGTAACATTAATATTTGGACATTATCATATAGTCCACAAGATGCATAGAATGTGATTTATGTAATTTAGTCACAGAAAATATAAGTCACAAATTCTTTATAAACTCAAAATTTTAGATCGTAGTTGGTGATGAATTTAAGCATTTCATCTGCGAAGACTATAACATATCAACTAAGATAATTTGTCTTGATTATGGAGTTGGAGATTTCTAGTTGATATGTTGATATGTTTTAAGAGTTAAGACATATTGAACTAGACCACTGTGAGATTTATTATTTTCCTAACGACTGTCAAATGAATAATAAATCTCACGACTTTTATTTACATGAACTTTTAATTCTGAGAGAAAAATGAACTTGATCATAAAGTGCAGATTGCTTTGATATATCAGGAGTGAAATTTAAAATCACGATCAAAACCTTAGTATGTTAGGCAGCCACATTTAGTGTTGATGGAACATATATTCTCGAGATGGAATTCATAATTTTTTAATGGAAATATAAAATATTCCCTTGAGATAAGTTTAATGAGTTTGGTTATTCAGAGTGTTAGGCCTAACCATTTTAGTAAAAAGTTACTAAAATATTTATTTATGAAATTAGATTTCTTAAATATATGATTAATAACTTAAAGGATTAAACTAAATACTTAAGGATTAAGATATAGTAATTTTCAAAGTGGCAGTTTACATTCATGACTTTATATTACTATGAATATTTTATGAAGGGGTTGCATGTACAATAAAGTCTTGTGATATAATTTATTAATAAGGTTTAGAGTGCAATTATATTTATATAGTGGTATTAAATATAATTAATAGTAACTTTGGACTTGTCAAAAGTTGACAGAAAAGTCCAAGACCCATTAAAGCTAGTGTCTTATTTGTTCTCTTTTGGTCCCACTTCAAACCACATACTAAAACCCAATTGGAATGGTCCAAAAGACTAGCTCAATTAGATAATCAGTTATAAAGAGAGAAACATACAGAATTTTGTAAGAGAATGAAATGGTTAGTATGTGAGTGTAGGACACTCTCTTATTCTCTCTTGATCACACACATATAAACTGATTAAGAGATCACACTTCTTGGGCACAAGTGGAATTAGAGTGAAGATTAAAAGTGTGCCCAAATACTTTTTGTAAGATCACGTTTTTCAGGCCTTGGTCCAAGATGCGTGGGACCTTAGACTAGTGAGTTCGGTACAATGAATTTGTAAAGAGTGGGCTAAAGAGCTAGACTTTAGGGTATAGACAACGGTTATCATGGTGTTCTTTACGATCAAGTTGAGGCGAACTGGGTTCATCTGAGTGGGTCGGTCCTCGGCACGGCCTGGGGAGCCCTTTTTTGTACCTCTGGTGTGTTGGGGGTCTCCGCACCCCGCCTTCTCTGTTTTTCTTTACTTTCCTTTTATAATAGTTTTCTTCCTCTTAAATGGGGTCCCTATGGTAGGTACTTGTCCTATTAGCCCTTCCCTTTAGTTCTTGAGAGTGGTTGTAAAAACAGAAAAGTATGGCCGTGTCAAGCACAAGGCACTGAATGCAATAATGACAGCCTTTCTTTCAAACACTTTCGTTGTTCTTTTCTGCTTTAGTACTTTTCCCACTCCGTGGGATGATAGAGAGTGTCATTACCGGTGGCAAGTTACCTCCTCCATCCTCGGCTACACTGTGCCGAGGAGGGCTCTCCCCGTGGCCGAGGAAGAGCTTTTCCTCCCCACGACTGAGGAGAGATTTTTTCCTTGGACTGGACCTTTGGCCTAATATAGATATCGACATGGGCCTACTGGTCCTTTACTCCCCACAATAAGGTATTCAGATTTATCTCGGACACATGTTGCTGAGGATACTTTTGTCCTCGGACACTTATTGGACCCATCTCACATTTCCTCCTCTTCTCTCTTAACTTTATTCTATTCATAGCCTTATTTGGGCCTCCTCGGATGGTCCAACATCCTCGGATAGGGCCATAGGCCCATTTAGTATCGCTTTTAATCAATACTTCCTGAGTAACTGGCCCCCACACTTCTAATCTTTGGTTTTGAATTTCACTGTATCAAGGTACACTATCTTGTTCTTATATTCTGAAATTTACATAGTACATATTATCAATTGCAAATGAAATAGATCCGTTAATTTTTCGCTGCATATGTTTTGTATACGATATAAACATGTGTTTTTCCAACAGTGTCTCACATAATGATTTCACTAAAATAAGTAAACCATTCTATATCTATTGTCTTTGAATTTTTGGATAAATATTCCAGTGGGTGGAAAAAAAATGCATGACATTTAAAATTTATTGAGACCGGCACTACAAAGCTTGACATAGTGAATAAATGATTTCTATATCTTCTTTCAAGAGATGAAAGATGAACACAAATTTAAATGAATTCAATGCCTGACAAGATGAATCTGCTTCTCCTTGTTTGGAAGGAGTAGTTCCTTAATCAATGATGTTAAGTAAAGCTTCACATGTTGCAGTGAACATCTTTATCCATCTAGAAACTGATCTTAAGTAAGAACTCCAACAAGTATCTCCAACCCATTGTAATGTGCCAATATGATTTAGTTGCTCTTTGTGTTTGAATGATGCGCCAACAACATTGACAATAGACATTTTAGTAATAAATGATGAACATGGATAATCTCTTTTGATACTGCCACCAATGTTAATTGCAAATGATGTGTGAAACAATAGATGTAGTAAGCATATAAACAATCATTTGAAATCATATTTTTTAGTCAATTCCACTCACCACGCATATTACTTGTATTGTCATATCATTGCCTTGAAGTATTTTGAATATCTATACTATATATGATGAGACAATGCAAAATATATCTCAATTTTCAGATTAATGCTATAGTACCAGACATTAACTAGTTGAAAAAACATTTTCTTACACGCAAAGCCATCTTTGCCTACAAATCTTAAAACTATAACCATTTTCTCATTATTTGACCCATCTCGACTATCATCAAGAATTATACAAAAATTTGTATCTCTAATTTATTCATGAATTAAATTCTTCACTTTGTTTGAAAAACACATGAGATTTCTTTTAAGATCTTTGTAGATATATAAGAGGCATTTTGGAAGCTCTACATATCATCACTTCAACAACTTTTTCATTATATGATATCTCCGAATTTAATACAATGCTAAATCAATGGCCCACGTATAAATTTTAAAAAATTCTTTGGATTTGAAAGTAAGTATATAAATAACTAGTGTTGTTGAAATTTTTTAATTTTGGTTTCAAGAAAATTTTCATGATAAAATTTCTTAGATATCGAATGTCTTTTTAACTCATTGAGATCATTTTTACATATTCTATTGTTGTTACTTATGTTGGGAAATTCACATACATCTTTATAGATGCTAAACGCAGCATAAATAAATCTAGGATCTACTTCATATTTTGCATATTCACAAACAAGTATGAATCTAGAATTTACAAGAGGAGAAGTGTTCCTTTGATGCATTTATCCTGAAAAAATAAAAAAACAAATCTTGCCGAGTATTCTTGAATCTTCACCCAAAACTTTGATTAAACCTAGTACCATTTTGATCCTCACCTCAATGACTATATGATGGCTGAAAGTGTGAGATATTCTTTTGTTGACAAACCTTAGAAACCATGTAGCTACCATGAGGAGAAAACAAATTTTCTCCTCGTCAATTAGTGTAGCCGCCCCTTTAAGGTTTTCTACATAAGAAAACTAATTTAGAAATGGATGTATAGTGTATTTTTTCATCTTATGGCCGTCCATCCAAGGGTCTTCTATGCATAGCTTAAATTGGGACGAAAGAGAAAAATATAAGTCTAACTCCAACGGGTCTTGGGCTTTAGTTATCTCATAACCAGTCCAAAGTTACTATTAATTTTATTTTATTCTACTATAAAATATAATTGCACTCTATGTTTTATTTAATTACACAAGGCATCCAGTAACTATTTAAAATTGAATTTAAACCCTCCATGAAATTATCCACAATGAAATAAAATCATAAGGATACTATCACTTTACTAACACTATATATTTAATCCTTGAGTCTCCGATTTAATCTCTTGATTATTTTTGTATTTGTTAGGTTCTAAAGATTTAAGTTTAAATATTTAGAAACACATTCTTATTGTGTTGGCAAACCGAGAATAAAACATGTCTAGTTTAGATTTTTAGGCAATGCTTAAAGGTGTTTGTTTCAAGGTTCAAGTCCAGCTAATTGTAGAAAAAAGAAGTGAAGTTCTGCCTTACTCGACCGATCAAGAATTAGGCTTGATCGATCGAAAATCACAAGCACAGTTTTCTACAGAATTTTAAACAGGCCCAAAGCCCATGAAAACGTTCAGAGTTTCATCTAAACTTCTCCACATATAAAAGGGAAACCCTAGCCATGTTTTGAGTGTGTTGAAAAGACTTATGTGTTACTCTTTGTGAAATTTGAGATGTTTTGTACCTTCTAACTACACAAGAATCTACCGGAGCAAAAATTACAATCAAGCATTTTGGTAGAACATAGTTGCTGTATCAAGATCATTACTGGTGGTGATCTAAAATCTTTGAGTGGGATCTCAAAGTCACAAGTAAGGTGGCTTGTGTTGCTGTAAATCCAAGAAGAGAATGAGTCTGTGAATTTGGAACTTGCACGTGATTATGCCAGTAAATTACGATTAGAGATAGCAATAGATTTAGGGTTAAATATGATTGTAAAAACTTCAATTCTTTTATAGTGGATGTGTTTACCTTAAGGATAACTAAGTTAAATCCTCTTTAGATTTTTACCTTGAAATTGTTAGTTTTATCGGTTTTCCTAGGTCATCATATTGTGGTATTATTTACTTTTCCACTTTTATGCATGATATGATATATGCTTGTTTAACGTAGATCTGAATAATTAATCTAAGTAATCATCATATTGTGGTATTATTTACTTTTCCACTTTTATGCATGATATGATATATGCTTGTTTAATCTAGATCTGAATAATTAATCTAAGTAATCGCTTGATTAATATATTAGGTTAAAAAATCTGGTTTAAGGGGTCTAAACGAACAAACAATATTCTTCTATAATCTAATTCAATTGTATATAAATTTTAATAACTTTTTAATAAAATTATTTTATAGAAGAATTCAATAAACTTTTACACTTGATTTTTTTTATAGAAGAATTACGCTTGGATTTTTTTTTTTTTATTTTTTTTATTTTTTATAGAAGAATTACGCTTGATATTCTAAATAATCAATTTTCATTAAATCTATCTTAAGTAGATGTTTCTTGCCTCTTATTGAGATTATGGATTTCATATTGAGGAATAATGATCCACAATGCTACATACGATTATCTAAAATATTGAGCTATTAACTGTATAAGATCTCACTCCAACATACATCAAAGTAACCTACAGTTTTACGTTTGAGTTCACATCCCTCTCAAAAATTTTGTTTGGCCCATGAACCCGTTAACATTCCCCTTAAAAAAACTTTTTGTTTCCTTTTTTATTTGAGAGAAAACAAAGAAATATTTGAAAGAATTCCCATTATAAATATCTACCAAAAAATTCTATTTTTTTAGCCTAATTAGAGAAGTTCCAATGTAAGCAAATGTATGTTGTCAACTCGCACAATCCTTCCAACTCACTAAATCAAATTGCCTATATTTTCCATTTGATCTCTCGGTTGTAGAGGTTAGTGGGTTAGTGGTGTTTTGGAAATTTTCAACTAGTAAAGACAGTTTAATTAAGAATTTTAACTTCAACTCTCCCATACTAACTCATGCACAATCCTGACTTCTAGGCAGAGGGGGGGGGGGGGGTGGAACCTTGGCCATCTCAAGGCTTCTAAGGGTCAAATTACTGACTTAGGAAAATATTAATTACAATCTTGTTCTATATCTATTGCTTGTCATGACTGGCAAGTGATTGGATGAGGCTAGTTCTTTACTATAACTGGTTATAGATTGGATAACCTACAAAATAGTATAAAACACTAATCAAGTCACTCTAATAATTATTGCGAGCAAAGATTATGGCTAAAATATCTCCAATCATTATTTGGGATATTATTAGGTATTTTTGGATTACAATGGTATGATGCTCTATTCTCTCATATTTATGTTGGTTTTTACTAATTACTCATATTGAGAAATATGGATTGAGATATGCAATTGCACGGTATAATTAACTCTATTTCCTTCACAAACTTTTTTATATTCTTAACTTTTTAATTTTAAAATTTTACTTCTTTTTAATATTTTTTATTTAATAATTGAGATTAAAACTCTCAATCCCAACCATTTATTACAATTTCATAAGCTGCAATACCCTAAATCTCACTCCTTTTTTTTAATATGTTTATAATGGATTAGATATTTTAACCTCATATATATATATATATATATATAATGCTTTATTTTATTTTTCTTAATAGGCATTTTTCTCTAACTAGTTGTCATAGAACTATCTTAGTCTTATCACCAAGCGAGCAAGCGATTGGTGAAAGTAGGGGCCCCATTCTTTATTATTTATCATTATCCAACACTTCCCGCGCCATGCCGTACTCGTTATCCACGTGTTTTGTTTGCTTCTTATATCTATCTAGTTTTCGTTTTTGCGTTGTCACACACACAAACAAACACGCACACACACACAGACGGTGTCAAACTTTTTCGGTTTCGTAAATCGACCAACACAAATAACACACATTCTACGTCGTCCACCTTAATTTTATATTTATATTACTAATACGTCTATACTTTGTATTTTTTCGAGATTCTAACTAACTGTTACGTTCACGCGGTTTGCCAAATGTAGCTCTCCCTTTCTTTATCTTTACAGCTACAACACAAACTCGATACTAAAAAATTACTACATTTCACTATTTCAGTTTCTTCCTTACTTCTTTTATTTTATTCTTTTGTATTTTAATTGGTATATTTATTAATGGACCCAAAGTTTTGTTTTTTGTTTCTATCGCTCATTCTATAGGTTAAGGTTAGACAATAAAAAATGATTTTCTCCAATCTTTTAAAATTCTTCACTCTCTGTTCTAGGTGATATTCCATCCAAACTCTCTTTTTTTATTTTATTTTTTATATTGCAAACACTTTTTTAGTATATTGACTTTATTCTCCTAAATGGGCAAAAACTATCTCATTGGTTGTTTATTCATTCCATATAACTTGTATTGGAGTTTATACTTGTGTGTTATAACTCGTATTCCATATAACTATCTCATTGGTTTTTTATTTATTTATTTTTTAATATTACAAACACTTTTTTAGTATATTGACTTTATTCTCCAAAATGGGCAAATGGGCATAAACTATCTCATTGGTTGTTTATTCATTCCATATAACTTGTATTAGAGTTTATAATTGTATGTTACGTAAAATTGTTCCTTGGTGAATTAGTAATTGAATTATCAAATACCAACCACACTGGTTCTTTTCAAAAAAAGAAAAAAAAAAAAAAAAACTACATTGGTTGGTAATTGTTCTCATTGGTTGTATATTTATTCCATATCACTTTTTATTTTCTTACTCAACATTATGATTAGCAGTTGATTTACCAATTACCAACTACATAAAAAAGGATGGGAATTGAACTAGAGGAATCATAAAAGTGTAAATATTCTACTTTTATTTCTCAAGGAGTCAAGGTATATTTGAGATGAAACTATTGTATTATTTGATCATTAAAAGAAAAAAAAAAAAAGGAAGTCAAGTGGTGGAAATTTTTTTTTAATGTAATATAAGTATTTTTATATATGAAGCTATATATTCTAATTTTTTTTTTTTAAAAATAATGTATTATGATTTTAATGAAGTCTAATAGAATGTACATTCAATTATATATATATATATATATATTATAATAATAATCATGTACAAAATTGTAAAGGTTTAGAAACTTATATTACGTAATATTGCACGGTTAACTAAAAATCAAATAATATCAGTCTTATATAAATTAATAATAATAAATATTATAACTATAATTTTATATTATTTATTTTTACAATATTTTAGATATTATACTTGATAACTCTAGAAAGGAAAAAAAAGAAAAAAGAAAAAAAAAGATAAGGTCAAATAGTGGAAAACCGATTCCTCTCTCCCAATTTTTTAAGTATTAAAACCTAATATCATTGATGAATGAAAAATTCAGAGACCATAGACTGCTTTCTGTGCAAGCCATGGACCCAGTCCGGTTTTATACTTTTATCTTCCAAAGATAACCACAGAAAAGAAAAAAAGAAAAAGAAAAAAAAAAAAAGAGTGAGGAGAGAATACAGAAAAAATTAAAAGAATATAGAAAAAAAAAAGAATTTATTTAAGTATCTTTCAAAGTTTAGGCCCTTTGAAAGAGACAGACGAGTCTCATAAATGTTAAATCTGGAAATCTGATGCCTAAATTATTGTTGGGTATCAAAATTCTCTCTCTTTCTCACCCTATTCTCTACAAAATCGTTCTTTCTAGAACTAGTAGAACCCAAAGTGCCTAAACTCTGTTCCAAATTCCAATTCGACAATTCTGATATTTCGGTATGTCCATCTAGCTCTCTCTATCTGTTTTTGCTCTGCTTTTCTTTTTCCGGGAAAGTTGATTCCTTTACATTTTTTTCTTTAAGAAAATCGTCTTGATTACCACTCGGACAAACCACCGATCTTTTCTCCCAGAAAACATGGGCTTATCTTAAAAGAAACCAATTCTCTGTCTCTCTCAAACCTTCCCCTTATTTTCCTACACTTTGTTGGGCTTTCTTTTCCTTCAAAACCCATCAAATTCTGACCCTTTTCTTCCATTCTCCGGGTTTTGCTTTCTGGGTTTGATTTAACTTGAAGAATTAACGTTGAATTGCAGTGACTTTTTGCGATAAGTCTGTTCCTTGAATTTCGAACAAAGCAGAGCTAGAGTTTTCTTTAAGGTTAGTGAAAAAAGAAAGAAAGAAAGAAATAGGGAGAGTGTGCAAAGGGAAGAGAAAAACAACCATTCCTTTGGTACTGTTTTTTTTTTTTTCTGTCGGAAACAATTGGCTGGAATTCAAACTCTCCGGTGTACGGAAAAGTTGTGGAATATAGGAACATTGCCAACGAAGAAACTCTGTGAAAGAGAGAGAGAAAGAAAAAAGAAAGAAAAGAGGGATAGATATTTAGTACCCGTGAAATTTGCTGTCAAAAGGTTAAAAAATAGGGGTCTTTGTAGAATAAATTCGCATTTCCCTTTTTTTTTTCCCTATAGGTAGCTCTCTCTCTAACAGGGAAATCAAATCCCGTCAATTTCTCTCTCCCTCCCTCTCTCTCTCTCTTCTGTTTTTGTCTGTTTTCTGCGTATCCTCTGTTCCCTTTCTGTTTTCTGCGTATCCTCTGTTTTCAAGAGAGAAGCTGAAAGTTTGTCCAACTATTTTCTGCTTCTTTCTGTCTCTAAAATCTCACTAAAAACCATGATTTATGATAAAGGGCCAATGCAATCAAACCTTGATTGCTTCCTTCACTGCACAACCCCTGTGGTCCCTTCCCAATCTCTTCCCAAGGTTTGTATCTTTTTTTTTTTCCAATTTTCTCTTGGTGGGTTTTTAACTAATCGGTTTCATTTTCGTTATCAATTTCTATATGTGATCATTTTTTTTGGTTGCAGACTGAGATTAGAAACCTTAATCGTCTATGGCATCCATGGGAGAGAGAAACAGTTGAATATTTCACCTTAGGTGATCTTTGGAATTGCTATGATGAATGGAGTGCATATGGGGCTGGAGTTCCGGTCGCCTTGAACAACGGCGAGACCTTAGTTCAGTATTATGTGCCTTATCTTTCTGCAATCCAGATTTTCACAAGCAATTCGTCTGTACACGGTTTGAGGTATCTACCCTTTCTTGTATCTGCATTTGCAGTCTTATTTTTGTTTTAATTTGATTGTCGTAGAGGCTGAATTTTACTAGTGGTAGCTTCCAGCAAGGTCCTAATTTGATTTACTTTGATTGGATTTGCAATCATTCTTCTGATTAGGTCCAATGTTATGATCTTCCTTGACTAGTATAATTTAAAATTTTGGTAAACCATGTGGATTAGTTAAAGTTTATTAGGTGTTTTTTTTTTGACTCATTCGAATCGATTGATTAAGAATTCTTCAATTGGTTGTATAATTGAATTGCTCAAGGACCCATATGGGTTAGTCAACCTGTGATGATTGGACATTAATGTGTTTTTTTTTAATTAGTTGTGGTATTCTTTCACTTTTAGACAGAATTGCTGAAATTATTTTGTTTACTACTAGGTTAATCAATGATAACATATTAGTCTTAATTTGAAGCAGTTTTCTGGACTTAGTAATATTGAAAATATTTTTTGAATGAGATTTTCAGGGAAGAGACTGAGTCAGGGGACTATGAGACGCGGTCCTTTAGTGATTCGTGCAGCGATGAGAGCGAGAGTGATAAGTGGAGATGGGAGGGATGTTCGTCAGAGGATGGAGGGTCGGAGCAAGACAATCTTTGTCACCCAAATGATAGATTGGGGAACCTTTATTTTCAGTACTTTGAGAGATCAACTCCTTATGGAAGAGTTCCTCTAATGGATAAGGTACCTTTGCTAGTTCATCTTCCTTTCATGCAAACCTTAATTAGCCCTTTTAATGTTCTTTACTTTCATTTCATTAGCATTTCATCTTTTCTTTCTGTCTCTTCTGTTTTTCCTTTTTCTTTATAAAAAATAAAACTGATTGAGGATTGGAACAATGAGAACATTTGTGGATTTTTTAGAATCATATGAAATCCTTTTCAGATAGGCATCTTTTAAAGATACAATGGAACTTTTGACTCCAATATGACACTAAGTTTTCCATTCCATGTTTAATTTTCTTATTTACTTCTTTATCTCTCTTCTCTTTGTGTCTGTCATGGATAATAATTGTACTTAGGTTTATATTTTACTTCCTTTTGAAGTAATTACCATTTTTATTAGCATATGTTCACGCCTTTGATCTTTATTGTCTTTAACTTTACTATTGTTTGGAAGAAGAATTCAATATTTGGGGTTTTCAGCTTTTTAGATGATTATAACTAGTCATGCTTTAATCCCTTTACCATGTAGGAGTATGTTGATTCCATTGATGAATTACTGGTTCCTTACTTTTCAGATAAACGGCTTAGCTCAAAGATATCCTGGCTTGATGTCATTGAGGAGCGTGGATCTTTCACCAGCAAGCTGGATGGCAGTTGCTTGGTCTCTCTCTCTCTCTTATCAACTAGTATATAAAGCTTACCATGATAAAATTTAAAAAAAAAATGATTTTTTTTTTTGGCCTTAAGCTTGTTGCTTAAGTTTTTAAATTAGTGTTCTATTAAATCATTGCTCTCAAGTCTCACCATGGTCTATTAGGATTTATAGAGCGTTATTGCCACTAGTTATGACCACCAATAAAAGGTTATTTCCCCAAATAATCTCTTGTTTGTATTAAATATTAATACAAAAGATATGATAATAAATTTTCTCTCTATTTAAATTTATTTTATTATTTTTTTCAGGTATCCAATATATCACATTCCCATGGGAAGAACCATAAAGGATTTGTCCACATGCTTCCTCACTTATCATACCCTTTCATCCTCATTCCAAGGTAGGCTCTATTTATTTTCATGTCACACCTATCAACCTAGTACCGTTCGATTTTTGGTTCAACCAAAAAGGCGGTGACAACTTTTGTTGTTTACTTTTTTATTTTTATTTTTTATCTTTGCCCTCTAATTGTATCCAGTCAAAGAAAGGTACTTATGCGAACTATATTTGCTCATTAAATATGCCTTGTGGATATGTCTATTGCTATGTAGATATGGACCTTGAAGATGACCTTGAGAGTTCTGATAGGAAGAGAAAGGAAGGGGAAGGCATCTCTCTTCCTCCATTTGGTTTGGCCACTTACAAGATGCAAGGAAACGTGTGGATATCGGGCAATCGTGGTCGGGACCAGGAGAGATTGGTGTCACTTTTGAGTGTGGCAGATTCATGGCTAAAGCAATTAAGGGTCCAGCATCATGACTTCAACTACTTCACGGGGATTCGAAGTGGCTAGAATTACAACTTTATATGATTCAGTTGGAAAGGATTGACCATTAAAATCCTCTTTTTTGGAACCATGGTTTTGTGCTCTTGATCGGAGTTGAGTGTGAGGATTTTGATTGTAGTTTGACACTTCTCAGTATTGAGCTTCGTAGATAGGCTTTACTTAAGGGCCAGCCAAATATGTGAGATTTCATCCCAACGGTATTTGAGGTTGAGTTTAACTCTCTTTGCTTTCTGTTTAGGCGGTAAATAGGCTGTTTGTTGTAGAGAGATAGAGAAGAGGCTTCTTCCACCATGTAGTTTTATGGATTGTGTAACTAATATATTCCTCTTCACCATACAAATTTGGCCATTTCCTTTGTATCACATTAATCATAACATTTTGATTTGCCCCTGGGAAATGTTAAAAAGAAAAAAGAAAAAAGAAAAAAAATGGGTGAGGAAAAAAAGAAAGAAAGAAAAAGCCAACAGATTTAAAAGGATTAGATAAAAAAAAAGCAGAGAAGTGGGTCCACAGTGTTGAACATTGCTCCCATGAAATTAAAACCACCCTTTTTGGCTAAGGGATCAAAATTCAACCAGTATAATCTTTTTCTTGACCAATTTGTTGCAATTAATTCCATAACTATCTATAACACTAGTAACACTTCTTTCTAGCCACCTGGCACAAAACTTGAGGGTTGTCTATATGTTTGCCTTTGCTACTTTGATTTTCTTATAATTAAGTTGCTACTATGATATCAATAAATTAACTAAAAAAAAAGTTGCTAATTTTATAAGTTTCTAAATATTGTTGTATATTAATACGTACCATTTGGACTTAATGCTTTGTCTTGTGGTACAAAATGCTAGATAGACAAAACTTTAAGTCACCAAAATGTATTATATTATAAATAAATTAACTTTCTGATTACGGTACATTTTACTTTTAACATCCAAATCAAAATATTTATATTCTATTTTGAGAGCCTAATGATAAGAAATTTGATGTATATTTTCTAGATTGGAATTCGGTGCAATAGTTAAGGTAATTGCACCATGCAATACCTCTCACATCATTTTAAGTTTTTCAAAATTTTTATTTTTTTTAAACTCTAAATTTTTTTACTTTTTTAAACTTTCGAGATCCCATGGTTGGTATCAAAAGTTAATTTTTTAACTCTGAACCATTAAGAAGGTAGCACAGCCAAAGAGTGTGCTGGGTCATAAAGAGGGGTTTGTAGAAGTGTTTGACAAATCTCTCTCAATCGGCAAAGTACATATGGTGAACTTATCAGAATCGGCAAGACATTTGAGCACTTGATGAATGACACTTTTTTAGCATTTACATCATCCACCCAACCATCATAGCACGTGTGTTCTTCATACGTTTTCTCAATACTCAATAGTCTTGAATAACCTCAAAGGGACGTCTCTTTCTCTTCTTTAAATTCATGCTTAGATCTCCTTAATTTTTGTCTTTGGCATATTAAAGTATCTTATAAAAATAAAATAAGACTTTAGCTTTGGTACACTCTAGCTAGAACGCGGATATCACTAGCCCAAACTGAATGATCATATTTCCACAAAGACCAATCTTTTATTAAAGTATTAAGTATTAAGTACTCATTCATTTACTTTCAACTTAAAACCCAACTGAAAAATTGATTGATCATTGCTTGATAGAGCATCACGGGAATCCCATTTGTAAAATCAAAAAACTTTATTCCCTATCACTATATAGAAAACATGTCCCAAAAACTCCCAATTAGATAAAAGTCTAAAGGGATGATATATATATATATATATATATATATATTGTTTTTTTTTTTTTTTTTTTTTTTTTTTTTTTTTTTTTTTTTAAGTTGGTTTAAAACGGAAACTGGTTTATGGGATTCACTTGAATCAAGTGGGAATATTAAGAAGGGGTGATTCAAGATCATACCAAACTTGTATAAATATATATAAATATTGGGCAGTATAATATTGTTTAACAGTGAATTTGCCAAAATTTACATCCAATTAAAAAATATTGAGTGGTGTGACATTACTTGAAGTTATATTAGGTGTAATTTGCAGAGTAAAAAGGTTTTGTTTTTCGAAAGTTGATTTCACTTTGAAGTGAGAAGGAAAAAATCCATTGTGCAGACCACTAATTTAGCTTTTGCTTATAACAGGTGATGATAATTGAATGAGAATTGGGGATGCGGAATACAATGGTTTTTTTCATTCAATAAGGGCTTCTGAGTTCTAACTTCTAACCTTATTTTCAATCCGGAGCAATTTTTTTTTGGTTAAAAGGAAATTTCATTCAACTAGGCCAAAATGGCTAAATTAGTAGCACTAGGTAGAAAAACCCAAGTTTGGATTAATTTAATTAATTTTAAATCCACGGCCCACCAGGCATGTGCACTTTATGTGCACTATGCTAGAGGCAAGCATGTTGTGATTAATGGAAAAAAAAAATGGTATTTCCTCCAAAAAAAAAAAAAAGTATTAGTTTTAGATTTTTTTTTCCTTTAATAAAAACTTGATAGTTATAATGAGAGATGGATGATTTAAGCTTTGGATGTCTTAGAAATACAAGAAACACCAACTAGGGTTTTTTTTTTTTTGGGAGAAACAAAACACTAACTAGTTGAACTATAAGATTCATGACTAGTGATGAATTTATGTAAAAGAGATATTACACGATATCACCTCAACAAGTTAAGGAAAAAAAAGAAAAAAAAAAAAAAAAAAGAAAAAAAAGCTGTCTCGACTTTAGAGCCTTTTTAATTTTAATTTTATTCAAGTGCAACCAGCTTGTTATCCACTTTGCTAAGCTCCAAAGCTGGAAACATAGTTCCACCATCATTCCAGATAAAGAACATCATTTGTTTTCCATTAATCTCAATAGTGCAATCGCTATCCTCTTTACCGACCGAAAGAGAAAAAAAAAAAAAAAAATTGCAACCACTAACCATACCAATATGTGTAATAAATTGGAAAATAAGCAGGGCTTGCAAATCCAACTACCAACAAACATCACATAGCACTACACATGGGGCAGTACAAGTAGACTCGTTTGGTCAATGATGCATGTAAACAGATTAGCTGTGTGGCACTTGGAATTTTGGAATTCACTTGCTCCCTAATCCTATATATACCATTCTTTAGTTTTATAATCACATTATGGTATAATTACATTTCACTACGTGTCACGATAAAATTTTTCTTTGCTTTTTCAATCTACGCATGACATTTACAACACAGGAATCAATTTAGTGCATGCCTTCTTTTATTTTAAAATTATTAAAAAAAAAAAAAGTGCATGGTGATTGGACAAGCTCAAACTTTGTGAGCTTGATCCCGTGTGTTAATGACTTTGTTATACAAATAAAGAAAATTAAAGCATGTGTAAATTGGGCAATTGGGAACTCTATTTGGATGTTTCTTGTGGATGATCACTTAAAAAAGCAAACTAATCCATATATGGGTTAATTTTCTTGAAATACATAGAAATAGTTACCGTAGATTGGATTGTCTTTTTCACGCTCATGAAATTCAAAAGTGAAAATTCAACCTGAATTTTTTGAGTAAAATACGGAGGTAATTTAGAATTTTAGAAACAAACATATTAATTGGTAATTATCTTTTGTTTCTACTTAGGTTCTTGTTAGAGACATATTTTTATGTAATTAGCATATTTTTTGACAAAACGCACTTTATCTGTATTTGAGTAAATCTAAGTAGGTTGAAGATGATCATTACAAGTGGTTGAATTGAAGACATGAAGATTACTCAAGAACTGCTTAAGAAAAGTGCAATTTGCAGGTCTCGATTCCTCCTTGACAGAAGCTCGATCTGTCGATATTCATTAAAACTCGAAAGATGTCTCGATCTATCAAGCTTGCGGGATTTAGATTATAGCCAGCAACGTTTTTATTCTAAAAGACTATTTATTTATGAGTTTTGTATAATCCTTATAAGACTAGGAAAACCCAAGGTTTGTGTAAACTTATTTGGAATAGGAGAGCCCATTAAACTCCTATTTAAAGGAGGTGGAAAAAGAAAAACCCTAACCCTAGAGAGCTTTATAAGCTATTTTTTTGGAAACCCTAGTCTCCTCCAACAGAAGAAAGAGTTCTTGCTGCATTTCTTATATATCTTTGGGTTCTGTAACCAAGCAAAGTCTCTTGCACCAACATTGAAGATCTTATTGGTGTTTCTATGTGAAGCTGCTGCAAATTAATTACAACAATAGAAGGGTTGCTGTGGAATTAGTCACGTACTTAGATTCGTGCAAAGGAGTAAGCCGTGTACTGGAATCTGCGCATCAAATTGATTAATCACGTACTGAGAGCCGTGCATCAAAAAGAGAGATTGTCACTACAGAATAAGTCCAATTGAGTATTGAGGTGAGGGTTCAACTGTAAGTTGGTATAAGGTACTGTAATTTCTTTACTTGTAATCGCTTGTTGTGATAATAGTGGAATTTCGAGAGTGGTGACCTGAAAATCACCCGGTGGGGTTTTTGTCATGTTGGTTTTCCCCATTTGTAAACAAATCACTTGTGTCAAATTTATTTTCTGCTGTATACTTAGTTTATTTAATGATTTGTTTGTGTTATTACGCATTTGCATGTTAATTTGATTAATTAATAAACTTGACTAATTAATCAATTAATCTATCACAAGGGGTCAATTCGTTTATTAGTGTTTTTATGTGAAATTGCTGTAAATCAACTACAACAATCAAAGGGTTGCTATGGAGTTAGTCACGTACTTGGATTTGTGCAAAGGAGTAAGTCGCGTACTGGGATCCGCACATCAAATGGTTAGTCATGTATTGGAAGCCGTACATCAAAAGGAGATATTGTCACTATAGAACAAGTCTAATTGGGTATTGGGGTAAGGGTTCAATTATAGGTTGGTATAAGGTACTGAGATTCTTTTACTTGTAACCACTTGTTGTGATAATAGTGAAATTTCGGGAGTAGTGACCTGAAAATCACTCGGTGGGGTTTTTGCTGTGTTGGTTTTCCCCATTCGTAAACAAATCATCCGTGTCAAATTTATTTTTCATTGCATACTTAATTTATTTGGTGATTTGTTTGTGTTACCACGCATTTGTATATTAATTTGATTAATTAATAAATTTGACTAATTAATCAATTAATCTATCATAAGAGTTCAATTCGTTTTTGGCCTATCAGTTCTCAAATTTCATCTCATGTATTTGTAATTGTAAATCCTCTATAATCCTGGAACTAATTTCTCTTATGTAAAATGAAATGTGATACATATATTTATTATTTAAATTATTGAATAATCTCACCATCTTTTGAGGAACTTTTTTAGTTTTTATGAGGTTATTTGGTTTCAAAACACTTCCCAATGTTCCCATGCTATGCAAATAGACATGATTTCTGCAAAACTTTGGCTCCTTTTATCCAGTAATTGGGGTTGAGACTTGAGAGAAACTTATTATTGCAGAAGTTCGGTGAGGGATTAACAATGGGGTGGTGATTTTTCATTTTTGTACGCATCTTCCATATATGTATACATAAGCTTTTTGAGACAATATATGTATACAACCAATAGCTCTTCACTTTTTACGACACAATCAGTTCAATCATGATCATTGTGGAATTTTTTTTAGGATTTTGAAATGTCGTTCGTGCTTGTCACTTCAATCGTGCATTATCCACTGCGTTGAGAAGTGAGGAGTGAGGACCATTAAGTTACCATTTGCGCTATCATTACTCAAACGGTGGTTAAAGGAGGAAAAAAGGACATGCATGGTATATTAAACTTTGACTGATATTTTGTATAGATCTGATATTTTGGATAAATCAATTATAGTCAACAGATTCATGTGATAATCTATTGATAATGACATTTTTTATAGTGTTTCATGTACAAGGTTTGAATCCCAACTTGCCCTCCCTTACCATTTACCTATAATTAAAAAAAATATAATAATTATAGTCATGTTTTGGGCAAAAAGATTACGTAGCTTCTACTTCCACAAAGATACCGAGCATTTTACATATGAACTTACATTTTAGATATGAACTTAGACTAATATTTTGGATTTTCTGTCACAACATGACCAAACAACCAAAACTATGGGTGAAAAAAAAAAAAAAAAAAAAAACCAAAACTAGGAGTGAAAAAAAAAAAAAAAAAACTATGGGCGAAAGAATGGTATATCTTTTCTCTTCCACAAAATTTTGGAGCGGGTATATATGAGTTATTTTATAAAATAAAAAAATTAGGTTTTTTATTATTAGGGGTAGTTTAGACATTTGGCTTTAGAATAATCCCCTGACGGGCCTATGTAGCATGTTCGATACCTATACAAACAATAAAAGTTATGACTTATGACGAGTTGAATTGGTGATCTCTAAGAAGTATACCCAAGGTAGATGTCGTAAAATGAGTCGTTCAGGTTGGGTCAATTAGGTTTAGGTCAAAATAGGTAATTTTAAACAAATTAGAAAATGGTAGGGTTATTTGGGTTAGGACAAGTCAACTTGTATTTTTGTCACATGAATTTAAAAAAAAAAAAATGCATTTGGCAATTGGAAAATCATGTAGCAAATTACTTGGTGTAAAATACATTAATTTGAATTCACTACTAATATCAAGAATGAGATTAACTCAACAAATTAATACTTGTTTAATAATTATACAAATGCCAATACTACTAACCAAAAAAGCATAAAGGAGTTTATTCTACCCTTTGAACATCTAATAAAAACAAACACGCAAGTTTCATTTCTATACAATATCAACATTCCAAAACATAATACAAAATTACAAATGCCCTATTGGATAGCTAATTTAACAAATAATAAAAATGTATAAGCAATTTATAATATAGAAAACTAATTTTATAATCTAATATCAATTATGGTTGATACTCTATTTCAATTTGAGAATATACATTAGATTTTAATTGTTTACTTATTTATACATGGTATCTTTTATAAATATCATGTCATTATTAAGTAACGCACACTTTAGGAAATATTATGTTTTATTTTGAAATTTTTTTTATTTTGATCATGAATTGTTAAAAATAGGTCTAAGCATCTATAATTTATGCTAAATTTCATCGATATACTTTGGCTTCACTATTTTTCCACTAATGAATGCTTCTTATACATGTTTATAATTTCAAATGTAGGTTTTTAACTCTGTTGCAATTAGATTATCTTGGCATATACTTTATTATTTGATATTTAAAAACTTTACTTATCATATTATTCAAGTAAGAGAATGTCTTAACTATTCATCTTTCAATTTTTTTGTATACAACTAGATAATGGACTCAATTGTATTTAAATGACATTATCCAAAAAATATTGAAAATTTGATATTTTTTTTAAAAAAATAACGTGCATTATACTTGTCAACCAAGTTTGAGTTGTACACTTTAAAACTCACAATAAATAATTAAACCAATAATGTCTTAATTTTATTATTTTTTACCCAAAATAAAAGGTCTTAAAAAATGGGTCAGGTCGGGTTAACCAACAAAATAGGGGTTGGGTCACGGGTCAACTTATTTTTAATTCAGGTTGAAAAAATTCAAGTTCGGATTCGGGTTGCGTTCACGAATCTTGATCTATTTTACCATGTCTAACCCAAGGCCTGAGTAGCCTGACCAACCTCCCAGAGGCAAAAAAAAAAAAGAAAAAAGAATTTAAGTCTTTTAAATTATACAAGAAACGGTAACATTCTAATTTTTTATTGAATCTTTTTGTTTTTGTTATTTTTTGATAGATGAATTTCTCTGTTGACAAAGATAAGATTTGATTTAAGATCTCAAAAAAAAAAAAAAATGGTATGTTTGGAACGGAGAGAGGACCAAACATGGGGTTACATAAGAAATTTAAACTGAGTTCATTTAAAAAAAGAAAAGAAAAGAAATTTATACTGTAATAAAAATTAAGAAACTGCTTTGTGTTTTGGGGCTGAAGAATGTTTCAATTATATTCAAGCTACAAGACTTTGGTCCAATCTCCTTGGGGTTTGTACTTGTCTGTGACCAAGAGCAACCACTTTATGGGCTTAATATTTAACCAATGGAACTCATATGGCCCAATATCGGTGGGCTCCATAAAAACATATCTGTTCCATGCTGGATAGGCCTTGATATTGCATAGTAAAGCTAAAATCTTAGTTCGTTTAGATCTTCTACTCGTGAAATTTTTGGGTCGGTTCCCATAATTCCATTATAGTAGTATCCTCTAACATAGTTAGGTTGCAAACAGTGACGACTTCAATAATTTTCTTAAAAAAGGTAATTAAAAAAATTAAATTAAAAATTTTTTAATAAAAAGATAACTTGAATTTATTGTGTTATTGAAAAAAAAAAAAACACATGCAAGAAATTTTACAATTTTTTTTAATAGTTTTCATATTTTGAAATTGTCACATGATAGTTTATTATCAATTGTCATTATCTATTGTCAATGTAGATGTAACCATTTTATTTTGCTAAATTTGTATAACATTTTTATTTTTGTGTAGTTGCCATTATTTATTAGTTATTTTATAAATTATTGACCCACATAACCACATTCATCCATACATAAATAATATATTTAACAATCACTAACTTTACTATTTTTTTTTCTTGAATCACTAGTTTTATAACAAAAAGTTATTATGACATCATAATAATATACACATGTAACAAACCCTTTGTATTTCTTGGTTATTAAATTATATAAAGTTATAGTATATTTATACTATACATGTACACCTTCACACACATCACAATTCACACAAATAACATTATATCAAAAAATAAAAAAATAATGCACAAAATTAGTATCAAACACTCTCTCTCTCTCTCTCTCTCTCTCATATATATATAATATAAATTTATAACAAAGAGAGACATTCAGAGCTCATAAATACTCACATTTTACTCTTAGAGTCGGAGATATATAGAGAGTCAGATAGAGAATAGAGATGAGACGAGATTCATGAGAGAAAGGGAGAGTGATTTGTGTTGTTAATTAGTTTTGGGATGAACTAATCTATGTTGTTTAATATTTGTGTTAAATTGATTTGTGATCAAGGTGTGCAAGATTTAAGCCAAGTTGTACAAAAATATTTTTAAGGGTAATTAAATTAATAAAAAGAATATTATATATATATATATATATTTTTTTTTTTTTCAAGTCAAGGGGTTCATTTGAACCCCTTGACTTACAAATGCAGCCGCCCCTGGTAGCAAACCTAGGGATTTACTCCTGCAAATTTAAACCCGAAATAAAAAAAATTAATACATGGATTTGGGTTAGCACTTTGGACTCAGTTTTAAATTAATACATGGATTTCGGTCAGCACTTTGGACTCAGTTTCTTTTGACGTAAAATGTTTTATTGGTGTTTGGTTAATGGTTTTGTCAATGGTGAAAATTAAATTATATAATAAAATTCAATAGAGAGAGAAATTGAATATATCGATGTCATAAAAAAAAAAAAAACACTCAAATACATGAAGGATTACAATATCATTTTACTAACAAGGAAAAAAAAAAAAAAAAAACAAAGTAGAACTGATAAGAGATAAAGTATGAATTGAAAATGCTAATATAAGTCATGAGAGTAATAAAAGAGAGAAGAGAGAGAAGAGAGAGAGAGAGAGAGAGAGAGAGAGAGAGAGAGAGAGAGAGAGAGAGAGAGAGAGAGAGCAACATATGATATTTGCTAAAATTGAGAGTTGAGTTGCCAAGGAAAGCAAAATTGTTGTGACTGTAAAGCTGAAGAAAGCAGAGCTACCAACATCACCAAGGAGAACTCATGACCAAAATATTTCTTATGATACTTTTTTTTAGGAAAAAAAATGAAATTAGAGATTATTTTTATTTAATGGGTTAAATGAGTTACAAATTTGAATTATTAAGGGGATTTTAATTTTTTTGCTTTTAAATAGGCTTTTTGTTGAATAATTTGTTCACTTATCGTTGTTTAGCCTAGTCTTGTTTTGTTTAGGTTATTTTTCTTGTTACCTAATTTTTATGGTTATTATTTGATTTTTTATTTATTTTGGTTACAGGCCTCTTGAATCCTCTATTTACTTTTTTTTTTTTAAAAATATATATTTTCTTTTATTTGTACGGGATTAAAGAATATGTTTAGGGGCTAGAATTATTTTTAGATTAATGCTACATCTACAACATTTGTAGAACAAAACTTACGTGACAAGCTATTATTGGTGAGTAAAAAAGGTGATGCTAGTATTGGGCCCAAATTAGAACTTGTAAGAACTTATCACTTAGGATTTGTTGTAAAATTATTGTACAATTGTTGTAACTATAGCATTACTCTTCTATTTGTTAAATCCAAATTCTTGTGATTCTCAAGTCATGGAATTCAATACTTTTTTTAGGGTGTTCAAAATAAGTTAGTTTAGTATACTTAACTTTTTTTTTACAAATATTTGTACATTTTTTGAACACCTTGACTTGAACGTGGAGCTGCGACTATTTATCAAACATTTTCTAGCGTTTGGCTCATATGAAAAATCACAAATTTCCCCCTTTTTACATACTATTAAATACAACTTTAATTCACTTTAAAATATTAATACACTTAGCTAATATCAACCTTCTAGCGTTTGGCTCATATGAAAAATCACAAATTTCCCCCTTTTTACATACTATTAAATACAACTTTAATTCGCTTTAAAATATTAATACACTTAGCTAATATCAACCTTGTAGGGGCCTTTTTGTGTATGGTGTATTGGGCTACCTCCTGCTGTAATGGGCTGGGCTGCCTCCTGCGGTGATGGGCCCGAATATTTTTGAGTAAGGGAGTTGGGGCAGGTCCAATTGTAACTCAATTTGGGCCGGTTTGTGCACAAACTTATGCCTTGTCTGCCAGGAGTAAACTTACGGCAAGCAGAACTGCTGTAGACGAGTTACGGCAGACAGATATAATAATAACCAAAACAGAGTACTCTGATTATTTAAATAAATGGCTATGTACTCCCTACTAATAAAGCATGATTACAGTCATAATGATATCAATCACAGAGAAAAAATGAAGAAAATAATACTAGGTAATCAAATGGGCATAAATCAAGTTTTAAACTTAGTTTGCCGCAGCAAAGCCAAAGAGGAGAGAACGCCTATTTTCAATGCAAATAATCCTCCAAGAAAAAGATCCTGCCGTGGGGATTAATGGTTTTGAGAGAGTCGGACCTGAATAGTTATTGCCCAAAAAAGGAAGAGTCCTTGTTTACGTTTTGGAAGAAGGTAAGATTTGAAGGGGGAGAGAGAGGAACCGATCTATTGGTGCATGCCCATTGAACTAACTCTCCTTTTTCCTTAGTTTCCTTTATTTTCTTCTCTGTTTTCTTTCTTATCTTTTTTTCTTTTCTTCCTGCTCTGTTTTTCTTTTTATTCCGTAAAATACTCTGTTTTTCGATCCCTTTTTCAGGGCACGGCATGGGCCCTTTTATAGCGCCTGCCATGGCTAGTGTTTTACCGTTTTGCCCCTTAACCGCCTTTATCTGGTTTGGGAGTACTTGCCGACCACCAGGTCTGTGCGACGTCCACCCTTGCCAGACAGAGGTAGGTTTATTTTTTTCCTCTGTATACGGTAACATTTCTTCCTGCCATGGTATTAATGCTTTCTCTCTCTACTCTCAGAGCATGCACCCAACGGTTCTCCCTCAAACTTGCCTCTTTTGGGTGGTCTATCATCCTAGCAGGACGTACCTCCCAAAAGGGCTTGGGCAGGAACCGCGAAATAACCTTTTCCCCTCTCCCCACCACCAAACCATACCCCCTTTACCTCTTACCTCTGGCCCATGGCCCCACCATGTCCAATATTGGCTGGGTACAGGCTGGTGGTGCCTGGGCCTTGCACTTGCTTTCCTTTCAGATTTGTCCAAGAGTCTACCTGTTGCTCATGCGTTTGTCGTGACTTGAAGACTCTCCGTCTGCATTTCCTGACCCTTCATGTGGGCTTTTCTTTGGTTTCTCGCTCCATTCAGGAGCTGGGCTTCGTATGATGATGAGCCTTACATTTCTTTGACCCACTTTTGATTTTCTTTATTGCCTGCTACGTTGAACTGTTATTCCTGCCGTAATAACTTAATCCTGCTGGACCTCTTTTTGGGCCAGCCGTTTATCCCTTTTCTCAGTGGCCTGTCATGGGCACTGTTTTGCTTTTACTCATGGGCTCCTATGTCCCTTTGGGCTTTCCTTTGTGCAATCATGACCCGATTACTTTCTTTGGGCTTCCTTGGCCCATTTGCTAATTCCACACTCCCATGGGCTTTTTACTAACTTCATTGGGCTTCCTCGGCCCAATAACCTTATTCTTATTTTTGGGGCTCATGGGCCTGTCATAAACCCTTCACTCTCTTAGTTTGCATTGCCTTAGGCCTGCGGTGGCCTTTTCTTACTTTTCTACCTCATACACTGCCCATGGGATGCTATTTCTTTCTTTCCTGGCTTCTTTGAGCCCGCTTGCCTCTTCAAGACCCGCTTATTTATTTGTTGGGCCTATGATCCATTATTCCTGCCGCTTGGGCTTAATGGATTTTTTGCTATTTATCTTGTCAATTCTTTGTAGCCCTCATTATTGGGCTTTTCTGTCTGCTTGGGTTTCCACAAATGGCCCTCAACATTTAGCCCCCTGAACATATGAAACGTTCCTGCGATTCATATGTGAATGAAAAGGCGTTTCTGCCCTTCTCTCATCTTTTTTCTTCTTTTATTTTTTGCGGGTCTTTTTTTAAGCTGTGGACCCTTTCTTATACATACATATATTCTCCTTCCTGCCGTGAACAGGGTTGTCTCTTTGAATTTCCCAGTTTGGCAGTTATTTTCCAAACAGAGCCGCCGCTTCATTAATTTCATTCCATTCTGATGGCTGACCCGTCACCTTCTTTCGTGCTGCTATTAATGACCTGGGTATTTAAGGAAGAATCCTTCTGCACTTTAATCACAAACTCTTTCTTTTCCCAGAACATACACTTTCCGTCTCTTACTCTCATTCTTCTTCTCAAACACCCATACCCATTTTCTCCGACTAAGTCTCCTCACCATGTCGCCGGTGAAAAGCCAAGGCTCTTCCCGTCCCAAAGGGAAGGCGGTTGCTTCCGATTCTCCTGCCGTTCCTGATGTGGGTGAGGAGATGGAACGTTCTGATTCAGAGCGGTCTGCTGAGGAAGAGACGCAGTGCGACCCCGACAGCGAGTGCGCTCCTTTAATCGACTCGTGGTACGAAGTCAATCCTCACTTCCCGAAAATCCCTGGTGAATACGTACCGCTGCTGCCGGGTCGTGTATGGCTTGCCCTTGTTCGGTGGAAACCCGATGCCTCTTGGGCTCCTTTAGCATCTTCAATCCCCGATCTGTCCATTCACCAAGGTACCTCGCTTCCTGTACCCCTTCATTTTGAATTTGGGTCCGGCACCTCCTCGGGTTGGAAGGAATGGGTTGACAGCGAAATTTTCGACACGGGTTTTATGGGTTTGCTGCAACGAGCCGGCGTTTTGAAGGCTATAGTCTCGTCTTGCTGCTTGTCGAATTTTCGGGACCTCTATAACCTCCGTCATTTGGTCCGGCGATGGTGCATCACCACCCACACCTTCTTTTTCTCGTGCGGTGAACTCACCGTGACCCTTGAAGATGTGGCTAACCAGTTGCTCTTGCCCATTCTCGGGGATGCCGATCCTGCCGCCTTAGAGTTTTCTT
The DNA here is from genome assembly GCF_001633185.2 of Quercus lobata. Classification (NCBI taxonomy): domain Eukaryota; kingdom Viridiplantae; phylum Streptophyta; class Magnoliopsida; order Fagales; family Fagaceae; genus Quercus; species Quercus lobata. Next base: position 37,869,218 of record NC_044911.1, read on the forward strand.
CGGAGGAAGAGGCCATTGAGGCTGAACTAAGGCAAAGGATGACTGGAAACGCCAAGTTGTCCTACTAGGTGAGTTCTTCCTCTAAGTTTTCTGTTGCTGCCCGCCGTGCGGCTTTTATCGCATTTTGGCTTTGCAAGTTTGTTTTTGGGTCCCACCCCCACTACGCTATAAAGCCTTTGTACTTTCGTTTGGCTATCAAAATATCTGCTGGGGTGAGCCAGCCGCTGGATCCTATGTTCCTGGGGCACTTGTATGTTCAATTAGATATCCTCCGTAGTGATCAAAGTCAGGCTGGGTCCTGCCATATTGTCACTTCTTCTGTTCATTGCACTATACTTCAGCAGTTGTTGTTTGAGCGTTGTGCTCAATACTTGACAAAATATAGACCCGCTCGGTTTGCCAGAAAGAAGTACCAGAGTTGTCCGAGAGTGATTACCGATTTTTGTGGCAAGTTTGAATCCGATTTCCCGCTTGCTTTTCGTTGGTCTGGTTTGAAGCCGATTGGCTATTCTATGGTTGAATCTTTTGATGAGGGTGTGGGTTTCTCTTGGAGAGCCTATAGAAATTTGGGTACTTGTGCGGATTCTGTCATGGGTTCGTTTGTTGACACTATTGGGACCACTACCCCATTGGTTAGCTTTGATGAAACTGGGATTACCTATCTTGCTGCCACCAATACTGGATGGCTGCCTTACCTAGCCGATGAAGGCATTAGGTTTGTTCACTATCCTACCAACCGGGTGAGAAGGCAGTTTGGGTTGGATCAAGACATCCCCGATGACATTTCTTCCCTCATGGGAGCTCCTACTTCAGTCCATCCTTTCCTACGGCACACTGCCTTTGAATTTTGGAAGAAGCGTTTCAATGCCATTATAGTTCCCGGTTCACTAAGGGAGGGTGTCTGTACTTTTCCCATGCAATGATGGATTCATTTGTGGCTGAATTAGCGGGGAGTCGTGGCTTCTCCCTTATTCCTCCTGAAGGGTTAGGTATGGTTGTCTCAGTTAACCGTCGTCTGTTGCTTCCTTCTAAATCTGTTTTAGCATATGTTAGAAAACAAAGCCGGTCTGTCATTTTTGAATGGGACGCAGAGAAGAAAGGATGGTTCTGGCACGCTGGCGACTATCCCCCTAATTGGGAGAAAAAAAGTTAAAGTAATTAACCTCTCTACATCGATCAGGAAAGTGCCTGCCAAACCTAAGTTTACCGGTAAAACCAAGCCTGCCACACCACTGTCTCCTACAGGTGCTTTGCTGGCTAGCAGGACTCGTGGTAGCAAAAGGAAAACTACTCCTCACCCTGTATCTACCACTGAACGGAGGGTAAGTTATTTATCCCCTTTTTCTTTTTCGACAAAATTTCTTAATTTTCTTGCGGCTAACTCTCCAATTTCTTCTGCCTCTTTCCTTTTAGTCCAAGCATAAGGAAGACTCATCAGTTACCTACCCCATTTTGCTTGATGAGCCTGAATCTGAGGTGAGTTCCTTTTCTCCACTTCTCTCTTCTTTCTTTTTTTTGCACGCCTCTGCCCCGGGTCTTTCGTTTTGTTTTGTTTTGTTTTTTTTTTTTAACAAATTTTTTTTCTTTTTAGGAGGAGCTTGAGCCTCTATCCATATATCGCCCCACTGCCGAGGAGATTTCTGCCTCCATGGGTGTACCTATGGAAGGCTTTTTTGATGGGGCTGAGGCGGTATTAGCAACGCCTGCTCCTTCTACTACTGCGCACAAGACTCCTACCAAAACTCCCACCCCTTCTGCCGAGCTGGTACCTAGAGAGGGTACTCATGTCGAAGGGGTTGGTAAGACTACACCTTTGCCTGCCAAGAGACCCACTCCTTCAGAGGGAGCCATTCCTCCTGCCGCTATTCAAACCAAAACCACTTCTCCCGTTCTGCTGCTTGTGATTTCGACTAGTGACTCTTTTGCAGCTATCTCCCAGGCTGCAAAGGGTGGTGCCTCGCTTGTTGTTACTCCTTCCTCCATTCCCAGCTCCGCTACCCGTGGCCCTGATTCAGACTTATCCTCGGAGGGGTCCGATGACATTCTTGAGTATCCTGATGATGCACCCGTGCTAAAAAAGAGAATTTCTGATTCTGATGAAGAGGGGAGTGCTTCGCTGGAGCTTGACTTCATGGGTATGTATCTTTCTTCCCCTTATCTTTTTTTTTTTTTTTTTTTTTTTTTTTTTTTTTTTGTATTTGCGTTTCATTTGCATATTTATCTCCCCACTTGCAGAAACTTCTGAGGTGCCAGAAATTGCAGCAGGCGTGGGAATGATTGCTCCTGCCGCACCCGTAGCACCTATTCCTACCGCACCTTCAGTACTTGTTTCAGTTGTACCTACTACTCCTGCTTCTGCTGTGCCTACAGTGCTTGTTTCTGCTACACTCGTAGCCCCCATTCCTGGTAATTTTGGCAATTTTCCTTCTCTTCTTATTTCACCTTCTGTTTCTGCAAGTCTTCTCTTCCCGTGCCATTTTTTTTTTTTTTTTTCATTTTGCCTTGCGTTTCCCTTTTTTTTTTTGATAGGTCCACTCCCTACTATCCTTTCTCAGTTTGAGGCGGGTAGTAGTTCTGCTGCCGTCCAGGATGATATTGTGTCCTTCTTTGTCCATTTTGACCAGTCGGAGGTTAATGACCTTGGTCCGGCAGACTTCTAGGCTTCCGGTCCCCCTTATGTAGACTTTTATGGCTTCCGAGTCCCTAAGGATTGCGTCTCACACTTAGTGATGATCTACAGTCGTCATGGCAATTTTATGCAGGAGTTTCGCCTTGGTCGTTCCTCTAGGGAGCATTTCTTGAAAATGCTGGGGTGTGTGCTGAATGATATCGAGCATAACTTCATTGACTCTGTTTCTGCTGGGAGGATTATGCAATGGAGGGCCGTGATTCAAGAGCTCATCAGTGTGGGTTTCGCCGTGGAGTTTATTCTTGAACATCTACGCGAAGTTGCCCGGGCCTTTGTCATGAGGAGAGTCCAGCCAGCCGTCGAGGCCATAGACGCTCGTATTGAGCTTTTGAAGAAAGAGGTGGCTGATTTGGAGGGTCGCCGTGAACGTCTTCTTTTCGGCTTCAGTGGGCCCAGTCGCTTTGGAGATCAGAGTCTCATTTCTGGACTTCATTGATGGTGGCACTGTTTCCTTTCCTTCTCTTTGTTTCTTTGTTTCTTTGTTTTTGTTATGTTACACAGAACACTTATATGTTTCCTGCCGTAGTTACTTGGCTTGTGTTTGCCACAGTTTGGGTTTGTAATAATGCTACACTTTACTACTTTTTCTTTACTATTGCTATGATATGATGCTAATACTTCGTACTTTTTCATTGCATACTCATGAAAGCACGTTACAATTTCTTCTATGACATAGTCACTTGGAGGAATAAAAGAAAAAGTAAAGGAAACATAAACAAAAGAACTAAGGAAAGGGACAACCACATGACTTTCTTCTCTAAGCAAAATAATGCTTTAGCCATTTTCCATTGATGAGATTTGTAGGGGGTGTTTTGGGGCCCAGGCCCAGCAGGTAGGTGATTCTGGCCCAAAGAACCCTCGACAATGAATTTGTAGAGAGCGGGTTACAGAACTAGGCCTTAACGAAGTGAACGTTAGTTAATTTTAGGTCATACAGTGGTTGAACGTAAGAATATCTCTTCTATGCCTACGGGATGTTCGGTCCGAGGAGATGTATGGGTGCACCTCTGTTCCTGATTAAAGACTATATTTTTTCTCTCTCTATCTCTCCTTCTTTTTTTTTTCTTTTTTCCGATCCCCTCTTCATAGGGATGCCCTTCTCTTATATAGCCTCCTTAAAGTAATAAGAACCTTACACTTGTTGATCATCTGAATCTTCACTTGAGTGCCCGTTCCATCGGACATCCACCCTACCTTTCTGTGAGTTGCAGTGACCAAGGTAACACTGTTCGCCTGTCCTCTCCACATTAATGCGGCCAGAAAAGTAGCTTCCTTGCATTTAATGCGACAGTTGTGGTCTCTCCCTAGACATCCTATACTCTCTTCCTTCTCCCGGCTTTGTGGGGCTCGTCCTTACTACCAATATTCGTTTGGAGTGATTCCTTATTATGGATAGGGTGCACGTTGGGCCCATATTTGGTACGTCCGAGGAGACATTCCTCCTCGGAAATCTTTTTAAATAAGTTTGGACTTATCAAGGTTGGGCTGGAAGTCTTTTTGGCGCCCCATTTTCTCCTCGGTCGTGGCTGGACTCTATATGGGGCCCAAGGCCCATTGCTTGATTTGGGAATTTTACCCTTACAATAGCCCCTCAAAATTTCAGTTCTTTCTCTCTTATCCAAGGAGAAAAGGCGGGATTTTGACATTCATAGGGTTATTTATTGTGGATTCCTGCTTTACCCATGCCAAGGTATGCTTTCCACGTGCCTCATTACTGCTAAAGGCGTTTCATAACCCACAAGGCGCTAATTATTGTGCTTAGCGACTTTATATCCTTTCAATCCAATGGTGGGGTGCCAGATCAACGGTTGATATTCTTTCCATTTCTCTGGGCGGGAGTAAGTCCGTTCAGCTTCTCCCGGGTATATAAGATTTTTAAGGGAACTTACTCCCATTTTTTGGAAAAGCACTCAAGCACCCAGAGCACTCCAGCACCTTCTCCTTCAAAGCGTTCAAAACTCCGCAGACATTCCCTTGAAGATTCCCAGCGAGTTCCTCACCTGTAAGTGCTCATTTCCTTTCCGTTGCCTTTCCCGGCGTCCTTCCTTAAGTAAATCGCCTTCACGTCACCTAGGATTAGGGGGATGGGTAAGCTTGAGAAAATGGTAGACTCTCCGGCCGGTGTGGAAGGCTTCAGGGCTAAATACTGTATTCCGTCGGGAGTAGGTCTAGAGTACTGCTGTTTGGAAGAAGTCCTGATCAAGAGAAAGACGGGGCAGGTCGCCATTCCAATGATAGCCTTTGTGGAGGGTGGAATGACGATCCCTATGGGGAGAATAACTAGGGATTATTTGCGTGGTCATAGGTTGGCCCCCCACCAATGCACCGCGAACATGTTCCGGATCCTGGGGTGCATAGACGTCTTGAACGATCAGATGAACCTCGGCCTTTCATGGCACGACGTAGTTCACCTATACGAATGCCATAGCCTCAACCAGTCGTATTACCTGAAATCCAGGTCCGACGAGGTGAGGCTGATATCCTGCCTTCCCAAGTCCAACAAAGGCTTGAAGAACGACCTTTTGATTGTCTCCGGAGCATGGCACGACGGTATTCACTACCCAGTTAGGGCAGGAACACCAGGTGGGGCATTGTAGGGTCAGATTCCTTGGAGGGAATCTTAGTGTCGAGCTTTCCTTTCTTTGTCTCAGTTTTGATTTTGCTTGTTTGCCTCCTCGGACTAATGTAACCCTTTCTTTGGACTTTGCAGACAAGGAGCGAACAACTCCTCGGCTGAGTTTGGTTAATGTCCAGACGCTCAACTTCCTCCTAAGGTCTGAAATTTACGTGAGCGAGGATGGGTAATTGCGTGCTGCTTCTTTAATCTTGGACTACTAGCCCCTTTCGCGCACTCTAGTGGACGCCGGTCAAGCCATCAGGGCTGGAAGCCCCGGCTAGCACGCATCGACGTTTCTATACTGGGTTTTCTTGCTCGGAGAGACCTACCTCCCGTCCCGTTGCCTACTCAGCGAGTTATTCTCGCGGAAGTTGTTCTAGGAGATGGAGCTGACTCCTCGCACTCATCCCTCGAGGTTCAAATTGATCAATTCTGCTTCTCCGAGGAGGGAGAGGTATCGGCCAAGCTTATAGAGCTCTCGGACAGCGATTTAGATATAGACCGTGCCTCGGCGGCTCCTAATCTTGGTTTGGTAATTGCACAAGTTGATACGAGCCAAGAAGTTCAGGAAGAAGGCATGGATCTGAAACCAAGGTCTGGTCTTAGGGGTCTCTTGTCCAACAGGAATAAGGGGCAATCTTCCAAGGATGCCCCAAAGGAACAGGCTACCTCCAAGGCCCCTCCTCCCCTTCCTCCCACGACTGATGCAACACTACGGCTTATGCCCAATTTGAGGCGGAAGAGGCTCGTGGAAGAATTGGAGGAGGGCGACATTGGCCCTGAAAAGGCCAAGCACCAAAAGAAGGGCAAAGAGCCCAAGAAGAAGAGGACAAGGTCCGTTGACAGCCGAGACGAGGCAGCTATCTGGAGGGAGCAGTGGACCTGGTCGCCACGGCTCGAGTTGGACGGCGCCCCGATTTCATGGGACGCGACTCTATGGGAGTCCCAACGAGGACAGGCGTCCTTCCTAGCTGATGCCCTACAACATCCCTTTCTTTTGCCTCGCGATATGGAGGGTCTCCGGGCTACTCGGCAACCGGACCTTTTCATGTTGCTGAAGAGAGATATGGCTATGGTAAGCGAAGACTTCACTTATCCAGTTTTCTTATTCCGTATCTGTTTATTCGTTATTTTCTTTTAATTAGACCTCTATTTTTTTTTTTTTGCGCAGGTCACTCAACAAATTTTTGTTGCCGAGGAGTGAGCCAAGAAGGCTCGCGAGGACCGAAACAGTGAGGCCCAGTCCCGCCTCGCTACTGAGAAGGCTGCCGGCGCCCTTAGGCGGGAAAAGGATCGCCTGAGTAGCGAAGTGAAGGAGGCGCAAAAGGGTTGTGCTAGAACCGAGGCCGGGCTTAAAACACTACCAAGCAGGCTGAGGATCTGCGCCAACAGCTCCGTCAGTCCGAGGCAAACCTTGCGACAGAGAAGCAGGCGGTCTCAGATCTCAAGGCCGAGCTATCAAAGGTCAAGAAGGCGGCTCGCGTGGCCAGAGAGGCGGTCGAGGCAGCAGTGGCGACCTCATATGATCGTGGAGTCAGGGATACCGAGGTTAGGCTGACCGAGGAGGTGGCCGCCGTATACAGGAATTACATCACTATGTCTTGGGGTGTAGCCTTGGATCGGGCGGCAGTTCCAGCGGACTCCGATCTCTGAAAAGTTGAGAACATCTTTTTTCCGGAAGATATTTGTGAGATTCCGAACTCGGTTGCTCCTGAGGAGCCTTTCCCTGTGAAGGCCTTAACCTTGAACTCCCATATGCCTGAAGCTGAGGAAGCGCAGCCGGCCGTGAAGGAAAAATCACCCGAGGACAGTCTCACAATTAGGGATGTTATCGCGCAAGCCAAGGAGGTTGTTCCGGGACCTCAGGCAGGAGATAATCAACCTGAGCCTACTCAGGATTAAGACTTAGGAAAATAGTGTAGGACTTTATTTGTAGCTGCTTTCTTTACCCTTTACATTTTGTTTTGTCAAAGTTTGTAAAAGAACACTTTTGGATTTCAATGAATGATGTCATTTTCCTTTAAATTTTGTTGCACTACTTCCTTTTCTGTTTTCATCATGAATGAATTCCTATTCTGCCACTAACTGTTGAAAACCAAGTGTTGTTGGAGATTTACACAATGTGGGCAAGCATGAATGAATGTGTAAAAAACGATAGTCAACAATTAGATGGGACTGCTTCGAGGTTAATTTCCCCCAAGCCTGTGGTCCAAGGAGCCAGGCAAGACTTGGATTCTGTTTAACACTTAGCGAAAATGGTAGAGTTGCTAATTTCCCGAAGCCTATGGTCCGGGGAGCCAGTCAGGACTTGGGTTCTGTTTAACACTTAGCGAAAATGGTAGAGTTGTTAATTTCCCCCAAGCTTGTGGTCCGAGGAGCCAGGCAGGACTTGGGTTTTGTTTAACACTTAGCGAAGATGGTAGAGTTGCTAATTTCTCCCAAGCCTATGGTTTGAGGAGCCAGGCAGGACTTGGGTTCTGTTTAACGCTTAGCGAAAGTGGTAGAGTTGTTAATTTCCCCCAAGCTTGTGCTCCGAGGAGCCAGGCAGGACTTGGGTTCTGTTTAACACTTAGTCCAAGTAGCTGCATAATATTGTGGCGCCAAGAATTACGTCTTTCATTAATAACAGTACCTTTTCAGGTTATTTACATTCCAAGGGCATGGCACTAAACATTCATCCAAATCTTTCAAAAAGTAGGCTCCTATGCCGGCTATAGAGGTGATACGATATGGTCCTTCCCAATTTGGTCCGAGTTTTCCCCACGCAAGATTTCTCGCAGTGCCCAGGACCTTCCTTAGTACCAGATCCCTGGGCGCCAAGGGCCTTAGCTTCATCTTGGCATCGTAACCCTGCTTGAGCTTTTGCTGATAGTAGGCAAGCTGGACCATTGCGCTTTCCCTTCTTTCCTCGATGAGGTCCAAGATTTTTTCCAGAAGTCTGTTGTTGGCATTGGGGCAGAACGTGGTGGTCCTTTGTGTTGGGAATTTTATCTCCAGGGGAATAACAACCTCGGCCCCGTAGGTCATTGAAATGGGGTTTCCTCTGTGGGCTTGCGAGGTGTGGTATGGTACGTCCACAAGACATGGGGCAACTCTTCTACCCACCTCTCCTTTGCGTCGTCTAACCTCTTTTTCAGCCCATTCACTATAGTTTTGTTGATGGCTTTCGCCTGCCCATTACCCTGTGGGTAAGCCGATGTGGAGTATTTGTTGGCAATTCCTAGCTCGCTATAATATCTTCTAAAAGCTTTACTGTCAAACTGGAGACCGTTTTCCGAAATCAGTGTGTGAGGGATTCCGAATCTAGTGACGATATTTTTCCAAATAAATTTCTTGGCATCAACGTCCCTAATGTTTGCCAACGCCTCAGCTTCGACCCATTTCGTGAAATAATCCGTGCCGACGAGAAGAAATCTCTTGTTCCCTGTTGCTTTGGGGAATGGTCCTAGGATGTCTAGGCCCCACTGTGCAAATGGCCAAGGGCTAGACAGCGGGTTAAGGTTTCCACCCGGCTGGTGTATATTCGGGGTGAACCTTTGACACTAGTCGCACTTCTTCACATATTCCTGCGCCTCTTTCTGCATGTTCGGCCACCAGTAACCCTGCGTTATGGCCGTATGGGACAGGGACCTACCCCCCGTATGACTTCCACAAATTCCTTCCTGTAATTCCTCCAGGATGAGTTCAGTGGCATCTGGGTGCACACACAGCAAGTACGGCCCTGAGAACGAGCACTTGTACAGTTTGGAATCCTCGGACAACCAGAATCGAGAAGCCTTCCTTCTAATCTTGTCGGCCTCATTCTTATCATCTGGTAAGGTGTCGTGCTTTAAGAACAGCACTAGAGGATCCATCCAACTAGGTCCGACCCTGACGTTGTGGACCCGTATTTTGTTGGCCTTTGCCGTCGTTAGGCAGTAGAGATCTTCTACTAGAATAATCCGAGGAAGTGGCTGAGCCGAGGAGGTGGCGAGCGTTGCAAGAGAATCAGCATGGGTGTTCCTGTTCCTGGACACGTGCGCCAGATAGAAGTGACAGAAATGGGTCTGTAGGCGCTTAACTTGGACGAGGTACTCTTGCATTCTTTCATCCTTCGCCTCCAACTCCCCGTTTACTTGTCCCACGATGAGTCTCGAATCCAAGAACATGTTCACGGATTTCCACCCAGTTTCTGGATCATTGACATTCCTTCCAATAGTGCCTCATACTCTGCTTCGTTATTCGTGGCCGAGAAACCAAGCATCAATAATTTTTTGATGGTGATCCCTTCGGGGGAGACCAGAACAAGCCCCACCCTTGAGCCCTTTCGGTTGGCTACACCGTCGATGTGTGCTTTCCACCAACTGGGCTCTTGCTGAGAAATTGTGTTGATCAGTTTCCCGTCAGGGCTTAGTGAACCTGACCCTCCCCTTCCTTTTGGTGTGGGCTTCGCAAATTCAGCTACTAGATCTGCGAGGACCTGACCCTTCACAGCGGTGCGAGGCATGTACCTAATGTCGAAGGCGCCCAGAATCGTTCCCCATTTTGCAATTTTGCCCATGTAGTCAGCGCTTCGGAGAATGGACCTCAGCGGAAGTTGGGTTAGTACAACTACAGCATGTGCCTGGAAATAGTAGGGGAGCTTTTGCGTGGCTTGTACGATTGCCAAGACGGCCTTTTCGAGGGGGAGGTAACAGATTTCTGCCTCGTGCAGCGATTTGCTTACATAGTAGACAGGTCGTTGCGTGCCATTGTCTTCTCGGATTAGCACTAAGCTCACTGCATGAGAGGCTACAATGATGTAGGCGAACAGCACCTCGTCGGCCTCAGGACTGGACATAATTGGTGGTCGGGCGAGGTATTCCTTAAGCTGTTGGAAAGCTAAAGCACACTTTTCAGTCCACTCGAAGCCTTTCCACTTGTTCAATAGGAGGAAGAAAGGCCTGCATTTGTTCGCTGAGCGGGAAATGAAACAGTTTAAAGCGGTAATCATGCCGGTGAGCTTTTGGACCTCTTTGGGATTCCGAGGAGGCTGCAGGCTATGGATAGCTCTAATTTGGTCAGGGTTAATTTCAATGCCTCTGTGGGTCATCATGTAACCTAAGAATTTCCCTGATCCTACTCCAAATGAGCACTTGGACGCGTTTAGGCGCAACCTGTACTTTCTCAAAATTCGAAAGATATCGCCGAGGTCTTTGACGTGGTCGGCCACTAATTTGCTTTTTACCACCATGTCGTCTATATAAACTTCAATGCTCTTACCTATCTGCTGTTCAAACATCTTGGTCATCATCCTTTGGTAGGTTGACCCGGCATTTTTTAAGCCAAAGGGCATCACCTTATAATGATAATTTCCGATGGGGGTGACAAAAGCCGTTTTCTCTTGGTCCTCAGCAGCCAGGGGTATCTGATGGTAGCCTTGGAAGGCGTCCAAAAAACTCATTCGAGGGTGTCCGACGGTCGCATCCTCCAATCGGTCTATCTGCAGCATGGGGAAGGGATCCTTCGGGCAGGCCTTATTTAGGTCCGTGAAATCTACGCAGACCCGCCATTTCCCATTCTTCTTTTTTACCACGACTGTGTTGGCTAATCATTCGGGGTAGAATACCTCCTTGATAGCCCTCATTTTCTTCAATTTTATGACCTCTTCTCTCACGGCGTCTGCATGTTCTTTCGACGGTCGCCGAGGAGGCTGCTTCTTAGGTGTTACGGTCGGGCTAACATTAAGGTGATGGCAGATGAAATCTGGGTCAACCCCAGGGGCCTCGTAGGCGTCCCAGGCGTACACATCCACATTCCGTCTGAGAAAATCAATTAGTGTCAACTTCTCTTGGGGCGGTAATTCTGAGCCGACCTGAAAAAACCTCTCTGGGTCTGATCTGACAAGTACTTTCTCCAGATCCTCGCAATTCACCTCCATGGTTGGTCCTCCACTTTTTGGTGTAAGGTTGATGACACAGCCCCTAGTGCATGAAGCCACGGTCGGGCCACGATGGTTGTGTAGGGGGAGTATGCATCTACCACAATGAAGTCCACTTCCACCACGTCTGAATCTCTTTGTATAGGCAGCCTAATCATGCCTTTCGAGGTGACGGTTTTTCCTTCAAAACTGACCAAAGGGAAGTCGTATGCCGACAGGTCCTCTGGCTTCAGGTTCAATCCTTTATACAAGTCGGGATACATTACTTCCACGGTGCTGCCTTGGTCAACTAGCACCCTCTTCATGTCATAACCCCCAATTCTGAGCGTGACGACTAGGGCATCATCGTGGGGTTGAAGGGTTCCCAATTTGTCCTCATCCGAGAATCCGATTAAGGGCGTGTCAATCGCTCTGGCCCTCTTGGATTCCCTGTCGTCCGCTTCAGCCAGGAGCCTGCCCACTGACATTACCCTTAAAGGATTGGAACCGGTCCTTCCAGGTGAGGCAAGAATGACATTTATTGTGCCAATGGGTAGCCTCAATGTGCTTTGTCTGGTTTCGGTGTTTGACTGTTCCTGCCATCCCACAGGGTGATGTAATAGATGTCTCAACTTCCCTTCTCGGACAAGCCGGTCCAAGTGGTTTTTCAGATTCCTGCAATCATCGGTGGTGTGACCCGGCTCTTAGTGGTACGCGCAATACAAATTCTGGTTACGTTTTGAGGGGTCACCTGCCATCTTGCTTGGCCATTGAAAGAACGGTTCGCTCTTTACCTTCTCTAGGATCTTGTGTAATGGTTCTCAGAACATAGCATGGATTGCCTGTGCCCCAGTGGATCCAGACTGTTTCGAGTAATCTTTTCTCGACCTGTTACTGTTGTTAGAGCGGTCTGACCTGAAGGCCCTCCTCTCCTGAGGGACAACCTTCGCTTTGCCCTTCCCCATCTGCTGGTCTTCCTCGACCCTTTTGTACTTGTCAATTCTGTCCATGATTTGGCGCACACTAGTGACCGGCTTCCCAATCAGGGACTTTCTTAAACCATGCTCTGTCGGCAGGCCCCTCTTGAATGTACTAATGGCGATGTCATCGTAATTTCCCTCTACTTATTATACATTTCCCAGTACCTGTCTGAATAGGCCTTCAGTGTCTCTCCTTCTCGCATTGACAAAGATAAGAGGGAATCTAGGGGCCGAGGGACTCTGCTACTGGTAATGAAGCGAGAACCAAAAGCCTGTGTCAGCTGCTTAAAGGAATTTATGGAATTTGGTTTAAGGCCATCAAACCATCTCATCGTCATAGGTCCCAAGCTGGACGGAAACACCTTACACATCAACGCCTCGTTCCTGGAATGGACGGCCATCCTCTGATTAAACTAGCTTACATGCTCTACTGGGTCTGTCCGACCATTGTATATGGCAAAGGTTGGTTGATGGAACCGTCGAGGAAGCTCCGCCCCCTCTATTCTACGTGTGAAAGGTGACTGGGAGAGGCGATCCAGGGCCTTGCTCATGGCATTGTTGACCAGGCCTTGGTAAGATGGGCTTTTGTGGCATCGTTTGCGAGGTTGCTTTTCCTCATAGAAAAAATTCTCGCTTGGAGGGGTTCTTGATCTCCGCCTGTATTCATTGTCCTCATCACTGCTCGTGTTCGAGCTGGGTAAATGACATTTTTGTTGCGCTCGGCGCAGCTTCTTCTTCAAGTCATCGATTTCTTGCTGTAAAGCCTTACGATCGTTTCGCTTATGGGATGCGTGACCTTTCCCTTTCGAGCGACTTCTGCTCGTGTGGGAGGTATTCATACTGCCCTCTCGTTGCTTGTCTTGATCTTTCTCCCGTTCGAGATTCAAAAAGTTGTCTTGCCGTTGGGAGTCTGCGTGTCCGGTTTGGCATGGTCCTGATCCTTCCATTTCTTACGGTTTCACTTGTTGAGACAGAAGTTCTTCCCACAGACGGCGCCAATTGTAGGGGGTGTTTTGGGGCCCAAGCTCAGCAGGTAGGTGATTCTGGCCCAAAGAACCCTCGACAATGAATTTGTAGAGAGCGGGTTACAGAACTAGGTCTTAACGAAGTGAACGTTAGTTAATTTTAGGCCATGCAGCGGTTGAACGTAAGAATATCTCTTTTATGCCCACGGGATGTTCGGTCCGAGGAGATGTATGGGTGCACCTCTGTTCCTGATTAAAGGCTATAGTTTTTTTCTCTCTATCTCTCCTTCTTTCTTTTTTCTTTTTTCTGATCCCCTCTTCATGGGGATGCCCTTCTCTTATATAGCCTCCTTAAAGTAATAAGAACCTTACACTTGTTGATCATTTGGATCTTCACTTGAGTGCCCGTCCCATCGGATATCCACCCTACCTTTCTGTGAGTTGCAGTGACCAAGGTAGCACTGTTCGCCTGTCATTTCCACATTAATGCAGCCAGAAAAGTAGCTTCCTTGCATTTAATGCGGCAATTGTGGTCTCCCCCTAGACATCCTATACTTTCTTCCTTCTCCCGGCTTTGTGGGGCTCGTCCTTACTACCAATATTCGTTTGGAGTGATTCCTTATTATGGATCGGGTGCACGTTGGGCCCATATTTGGTACGTCCAAGGAGACATTCCTCCTCGAAAATCTTTTTAAATAAGTTTGGACTTATCAGGGTTAGGCTAGAAGTCTTTTTGGCGCCCCATTTTCTCCTCAGTCATGGCTGGACTCTGTATGGGGCCCAAGGCCCATTGCTTGATTTGGGAATTTTACCCTTACAGGATCCATCAAGTCCCTGCCATCCATTTAAGTTAGACGATAATACCCACTTTGATACACTTCCCTTATCACAAGGGGTCCCTCCCATTTTGGTGCAAACTTGGATGGTCCTACCAGACCTTGCCTGACGTAGTCTGCCACTTTTAACACTAGTTGTTCTTCTGCAAACACTCTTTCCTTGGTCATCCTGTCGTAGGCTTCAGTCATCTTCTGCCTGTATCTCCGGCTGCGTTCTTGGGCTTCTTCCCTCTTTTCATCAAGTTCTTCCAAGTCCTCAAACCTTTCTGCCGCGAAGGCTTCTCCCTCTTTTTTTTTTTTCTCGCATCTGTATAACCCTTAGGGACGGTGTCATTATTTCTGTCGAACTCACTACTTCAGTTCCGTAGACTAAGGAAAAGGGTGAAAAGCCTGTGGCTGACTTTGACGATTTTCTGTAAGCCTAGAGAGCATCTGGTAGATGTATTGCCCATCCTCCCGCATACTCTTAGCTCTTTTTGCTAATGATCTTTATGAGGATTTTGTTTGTTGACTCTACCTGCCCATTCCCTTGAGGGTAATAGGGTGATGATCTGTGGTGCTTGACTTGGTAGAACTCTAACATTCTCCTTACATCACTGTTGACAAATGGTGTGCCATTGTCACTAATGATCCTGTGAGGCACCCCAAACCTTACAATTATATTTTCTTTGATGAAATTTGCCACTGCTCCCCCTGTGGCCTTGCGGAGTGGCACTGCTTCCGCCCACTTAGTAAAATATTCTATAACTACCAATATCCATATGTACCCACGTGATGGTGGGTTGATTGGCCCTACCAAATCTAGCCCCCAAGTGTGGAAGGGCCATGGGGTGACCATGCTGTGCAAGCCTTACGGATGGGTATGAATCAAGTTGGCTTGTACCTGACAACTGTGACACTTCTTTACAAATTCTGCCGCATCTTTCTTCATGGTTGGCCAGTAGTAGCCCATCTGCAGCAGGCATCTGTAAAGCTTTTTCTTCCCCTGATGTTCACCATATTCCCCTGAGTGTACTTCTTTTATCATTTCTTTAGCCTCTTCAGGGCCAAAACACCTCAAAGGGTCTCCATCATATCCTTTTTTGAAAAGGACCGTGTTATGCAAGAAGTAACGTGTTGCCAACCTCTTAAGCTTGTACCTTTCATTGTGCCTTTGTGGTAGGACGCCTTCTGTTAGGTACTGCATGAAAGGGCTTCTCCAATCCTCGCTGATGAACGCAGTGTAACTTTCCTCCCTGTCTGCCGCAAGTTGGCAGGTCCCACACTGGGTTTGGACTTGATCTGCGTCTTTACCCATGCTTGGCTAGTAGAAGCCTGCCCTCTAGTGTCTGCGATAAAGACCAACTTTGCCATAAGATCCACAAGTCTTATCATGTATTTCTTTCAATTTCTTCTAGGCTTCCTCCTGGCCCACGCATCTGGATAAGACCCCACCTGGCATCCTGCAGTACAATTCTTCTTTTACCAAGGCATAGTCTTTTAATATCTTCAATTCTGCCGCATCGTCTCCCTTTACCAAGGTTTCCTTTATGGGGATTCGCCAATCCCCTTTGCCCTGTTCCTCCCGGAACTTTTCCTTCAGCACCTCAATGATGGATTCTTCCCTCTTGCTGACTTCTATGTTAATGCTATTCCCTTTGAAGATTATTTGCGAACCCAGTGCAGCTAATGCGTCCGCAAACCGATTTTCATTTCTCGAAGTATGTTCTATCTCAAAGGTTAAGAATTTCTCTTCCATTCTCTAGGCCATCACTCTGTACAGGGCTAGGCTGGGCTCTTTTAAGGAAAAACTTCATTTGGCCTGGCAGACGACCAAGTTCGAATCTCCCAGTACTTTCAAATGTTTGACTCCCATTTCGAGCGCTGTGGCAAGCCCAGTTAGATAGGCCTCGTACTCTGCCGTGTTGTTTGAACAGGGGAATTCCAACTTAAATGACAGTGCCACTACCTTGTCTTCTTCTTGATACAGAACTACTAGCACCCCTCCGGAATGGGTAGTAGAAGACCCATCAAATTTCATTACCCACTGTTCCTTGACTTCTTCTGCCATAGCTATTTCCCTTGGAACTTCATAATCCAGTGGGAATTCTTCCTCTCCTGGAAACTGTACCAATAAATCTACTATAGCCTGACTTTTCACTGCCCTAGGTGTCCCCATTCTCAAGTCATATTGTGATAACTGTAGCAACTACTGGGATATCCTGCCGGAGAGAATCGGCTGTTGTAACAGAACTTTAATGGCATGTGACTTAGTCATCAGCCATACTTCATATGCCAAGAAATAGTGACGCAACCTCTGTGAAGCGTATACAATGGCTAGGCATGCTCTCTCCGCCCTTGGGTAACCAGTTTCTGCATCTTTTAAGACGCGACTGATGTAGTATATTGGCTGCTCGATACCACCTCCATCTTCCTGGGCGATTAGTGCGCCGATGACGTACGAGTTAGTGGCCAGATAGAGTAGCAGGGGTTTTTTATGAATAGGGGCCTGCATTATGGGGATGTTCATCATTATCTGCTATAGCCTTTTAAAGGCTGTCTGCTGTGCTTCCCCCCATTCAAAACTTTGCCCCTTCTTAAGCAACTTGGTGAAGGCAGAGGTGATTGATGCCAACCCAGGGATGAATCTCCGGATGTATGAGACTTTCCCTAAGAAGCTCTTCAATTCTTTTACTGTGGCAGGAAGAATAGGTAATGACTATTTATACTGGAACGAATGGTTATCTTGATTCATTAGAAATTGGACAGGTAAAGAAATTTCTCGTTGAGTTACGGACTTATAGTTACTATGGCTGTGGCTTTGGTCGGATCCACGTCTACGCCTCTGCTGTGAACCAGGAAGCCCAAAAATTTCCCAGAGGATACTCCCAATGCGCACTTGAGGGGATTCATTCTTAGCTTAAAAGCTCTGCATCTTTCAAATACTATTTTTAACACCCGAAAGTGTTCTTCTCTTCTCCTTGACTTAACTACTATGTCATCCACATAGTCTTCTAGCTCCTGGTGTATCATGTCGTGAGATATGGCCGTCATTGCTCGTTGATAAGTTGCACCTGCATTTTTTAGCCCGAAGGGCATCACAGTATAATAGAAATTGCCCATGGGTGTTTTGAAGGTAGTTTTCTCTGCATCCTTTGGCTTCATCTTGATCTGATTGTACCCGCTGAAACCGTCCATGAATGAGAACATGGCACTTCCTGCCGCGGAGTCTATTAGTAAATCCATGTTTGGCAATGGGAATTCGTCCTTTGGACAAGCTTTATTGAGATTTCTGAAATCTACACAGCATCTTATCTGGCCGTTCTTTTTCTTTACTGGTACTATGTTGGATAGTCAGCGAGGATGCTGGATAGATTTGATGAATCCTGCGGCTAGCAGCTTCTGCACCTCTTTGACTATCTGCCATTCTATTTCTGTGTGAAATATCCTGGCAGGTTGGGCCACTGGCTTGGCCTCTGGGTCCACATTCAATGTATTCGCAACAAGCCCGGGATCGAGCCCTGGCATTTCATTGTAATCCCAAGCAAAAACGTCTTTGAATTCTTTCAACAACAGTATGAGTTCTGACCTCTCCTTTTCTGTCAGGCTTGTACTAATTGAGATGGGCCTTGGTTCTTGCGGGTCAGACCCTAAGTCAACTTCTTCCAACTCTTCCTCTACCATAACCTGGATGTCATTTTCTACCGTAACTGCCTCATCCTTTTCTTCTTCTTTTCTCAAACTTCCTTCAGCAACGCAACATGCCAAACTCTTGTGTTACCCTTTTTGGGTGGGACCCACTTGCATCTTACCCGTGGGCCCCACACACCTTCATAATTTATAGATAATCCTACCATCAAGACCTCGGACCCTGATGCACTGAGGTATTTCGTTTGGCTTTGCGGCAGGCGTTTCTTTCCTTTTCTTCTTTCGCGCTAGTAGCTCTCTTAAATCAGGTTCTGGGTCATCTTGAGCATCTTCCCACCTAGGAACAAAGGTGCCTCGTGGCTTTACAATCGAATTTTCTCCAGATGGAGCCCATTGGTCATAAAACATGGTTTCCACCAAGTGGGCTTCTGCCTGCTCGAACGGCGAGGGGTTCGCCACTATGCGTATCATCCTGCCATTCAATCTTCCCTTCACACCTTGGTGGTAAGTGGATGGGACTAGTCGGTGTTTGTGTAATCAGGGTCTTCCCAAAAGCACATGGTAGGATACTTCCGTTCTGACCACGTGGAAGCGAGCTAAAGAGGCTATAGGGCCTACTTTCAACCATAACTGAATATGGCCTGTGGTGTACTCGCCTCTTCCAGCAAACCCCGTTACTTCCATCGGGCATCCTTGGATCTTTTTCTCTGAAATTCCCGCGGTTTGCAAGGTGCTCAACGGAATGAGGTTTACGGAAGCACCCGTGTCCACCAGGGCCCTTTTAATGGGAATTTAATTTATAGATGCTGCTAAATAGAGAGGCCTCATATGGTTTCGGTGCCCCACTTCCATATCCTCACTGCTAAACGTGATTTCTGTTGATTCCTGCAGGAAGGCCCTATCTTCTGGCATCTCTGTTGACAGGCATTCCACCCCTACCCTGGAGGTGATGCTTACCAAAGCCTCCGTGGCTATTTTTCTTTCTTTTGCTGTACGTCCCAACTGGTCAAATAGATTTTTGAACTTGACACTTTGCTGAAGAGTGGTAATTGACGTGGCAGGCAGGACCAAGTTTTCTTCCTCATCTTCTCCCAGGTCTGCACATATCACCACTGCTGCTACACCCTTTCCCTTGTGGTTTGGGAATGGGTTTCTTTGGACTTCCTGCTGGGTCAGCTCTAATGTGCCTTTTTTGATCCTGTAGTGCACCAGCCTGCGGAGCGCCTAGCATTCTGTAGTGGGATGTTGTACATAGTTGTGCAAGTGGCAGAAGCGAGGATCCCTCCTTTCTTCCTCCGTAGGCTCTCTAGAAACCTGGTTGGGTTTAAAGATCCCGTTCGCTATCCATTTGTCAAGTAGCACATCTAACTCCTTGGGAGTACATGGTAAGGGTGGGGGCGTATTATACTCCCTCCCTTCTGTTTTTCTTCTCTGGTTTCCAGTGGACACTGCCATAGCCTGCGGTGCATTTCTCTTATCTGAACTGTGTTTCACGGACTGAGCCGTCTTTCTAGCCTTCTACAATAGCTGTGCAAATTGGGAAATCTCCAGATTCTCTAGGACAACTCTGAACTCCCGAATCATATTGGTCATGCACATTTCTACCAGCGTCCTTTCCTCACAGTGGTCATAGCAATCAAGTGCTATGTCCCTGAACCGTTTGATGTACTCCATCAGATCCTCTCCATTCCTTTGCTTGGTTGCTTGCAGAGTTGCAAGGGTCACCGTTTCTTCCCCGTGAAAGTATTTAGTGCAAAATACGTCCACCATGTCATCCCAGGTTGGGATTGATCCTGGTTTTAAGCCAATGTACCAGGTGTATGCCCGGTCGCACAGTGACTTTGAAAACTCCCGCAGACATAAGTCTTCGTCTGCTGCATAAGGGCCAAGGATGTCAATAAATTTGCTCACGTGCTCTACTGCACTTCCCTTCCTTGCCATCGTACTGGGCAAAGGCCCTTGGTTCATACCTCTCGGGGTACGGCTTACTGAGTACTTTTAGAGGATAAGGAGGTCTCCGTGCGTAAAATCTCTCATTTAGTTTTCTGGCTCTTTCTTGATCCAAGAGAGCCGCTACCTCAACCATGGTAATGAAACACTGTCCTGCGTTCCGAGGGACACCTCCTGCCAGTGTCTCTTCTCTGTCTGCCATATGATCCGAGTCATGTTGGCTGCCTTTCTCTTTTGTTTTGTCTGCCTTCAGTTGACGGATCTCTTCCATCATTTGTTGCTGCGAGTGCTGCAATGATTGCAATACTTCGACAAAGGTGTTGACATTGTCCGCGGAGACTCTTGTCTGAGGCTGAGGATCAGCCCCCGTTCTGTTGGCACCTTCTGTTTGGTTGAGTTGCTCTTGGTAAGGCGTCGTTGGCCTGGATTTTGCTTGTGAGGGTACGACACTCATATTCCGCGTCGTCCTGGACTTGGGTGGCATTGTTTGCGAGGGGCTCTTTTTTCTTTTCCTTCACCCCTGTCTGCTTCCTAACTCCCCAGTGAAGTCGCCAATTTAATGTAGGGGCCTTTTTGTGTATGGTGTATTGGGCTGCCTCCTGTTGTAATGGGCTGGGTTGCCTCCTGTGGTGATGGGCCCGAATATTTTTGAGTAAGGGAGTTGGGGCCGGTCCAATTGTAACTCAATTTGGGTCGGTTTGTGCACAAACTTATACCTTGTCTGCCAGGAGTAAATTTACGGCAAGCAGAACTGCTGCAGACGAGTTACGGCAGGCAGATATAATAATAACCAAAACAGAGTACTCTGATTATTTAAATAAATGGCTATGTACTCCCTACTAATAAAGCATGATTACAGTCATAATGATATCAATCACAGAGAAAAAATGAAGAAAATAATACTAGGTAATCAAATGGGCATAAATCAAGTTTTAAGCTTAGTCTGCCACAGCAAAGCCAAAGAGGAGAGAACGCCTCTTCTCAATACAAATAATCCCCCAAGAAAAAGATCCTGCCGTGGGGATTAATGGCTTTGAGGGAGTCGAACCTGAATGGTTATTGCCCAAAAGAGGAAGAGTCCTTGTTTACGTTTTGGAAGAAGGTAAGATTTGAAGGGGGAGAGAGGGGAACCGATCTATTGGTGCATGCCCATTGAACTAACTCTCCTTTTTCCTTAGTTTCCTTTCTTTTCTTCTCTGTTTTCTTTCTTATCTTTTTTTCTTTTCTTCCTGCTCTGTTTTTCATTTTACTCCGTAAAATACTTTGTTTTTCGATCCCTTTTTCAGGGCACAGCATGGGCCCTTTTATAGCGCCTGCCATGGCTAGTGTTTTGCTGTTTTGCCCCTTAACCGCCTTTGTCTGGTCTGGGAGTACTTGCCGACCACCAGGTCTGTGCGACCACCCTTGCTAGACAGAGGCAGGTTTGTTTTGTTCCTCTGTATATCGTAACATTTCTTCCTGCCACGGTATTAATGCTTTCTCTCTCTACTCTCAGAGCATGCACCCAATGGTTCCTCCTCAAACTTGCCTCTTTTGGGTGGTCTATCATCCCAGCAGAACGTACCTCCCAAAAGGGCTTGGGCAGGAACCGCGAAATAGACCTTTTCCCCTCTCCCCACCACCAAACCATACCCCCTTTACCACTTACCTCTGGCCCATGGCCCTACCATATCCTATATTGACTGGGTACAGATTAGTGGTGCCTGGGCCTTACGCGTGCTTTCCTTTCAGATTTGTCCAAGAGTCTGCCTGTTGCTCATGCGTCTGCCGTGACCTGGAGACTCTCCGTCTACGTTTCCTGACCCTTCATGTGGGTTTTTCTTTGGTTTCTTGCTCCATTCAGGAGCTGGGCTTCGTATGATGATGGGCCTTACATTTCTTTGGCCCACTTTTGATTTTCTTTATTGCCTGCCACGTTGAACTGTTATTCCTGCCGTAATAACTTAATCTTGCTGAACCTCTTTTTGGGCTAGCCGTTTATCCCTTTTCTCAGTGGTCTGTCATGGGCACTGTTTTGCTTTTACTCATGGGCTCCTATGTCCCTTTGGGCAATCATGGCTCGATTACTTTCTTTGGGCTTCCTTGGCCCGTTTGCTAATTCCACACTCCCATGGGTTTTTTACTAACTTCATTGGGCTTCCCCGGCCCAATAACCTTATTCTTATCTTTGGGGCTCATGGGTCTGCCATAAACCCCTTACTCTCTTAGTTTGCATTGCCTTGGGCCTACGGTGGGTCTTTTCTACCTCATACACTGCCCATGGGATGCTATTTCTTTCTTTCCTGGCTTCTTTGAGCCCGCTTACCTCTTCAAGACCCATTTATTTATTTGTTGGGCCTATGATCTATTATTCCTGCCGTTTGAGCCTAATGGGTTTTTTGCTATTTATCTTGTCAATTCTTTGTAGCCCTCATTATTGGGCTTTTCTGTCTACCTGGGCTTCCACAAATAGCCCTCAACAAACCTAAACACAATCAAAACAAAACTTAAACATTAAAAAAAAAAACCTAATAAAACAAACAAAAAGTAAAACAATTAACATAAACTATCAGAGTAAAGTTAGACATTCACATGCATAGTTACAAACTCTTAAAAGTAGTTTTTGTGTGATTTTTAAAAGTTTGAGAGTGATTTTTAAAGTTTGAGACACGTTGCACTCATTTAGGAGGTTTTAACTGGTAATTTTCTTTATAATGATTTTGGAGTGGTATTTTTGTCATTTTGGTGGTTTAGGAAAATTTCAATCATATTGAACGTATTGAAGGCATTTTGGTTGTTTTAGAACTTTTCTTTAGTGGTGGGGATTTCAACATTTTAAAGGTTTTTAAGAATATTTTGGTTAGTTTAGAGATTTTTAGGTGTGTTTGCATATGCATCTCACACCCAGGATAGGCATATGTTTTGATTAATTTGTTTCATTTTTCACATTTTTGTGATTTGATTTGACTCTTAATGCCTAAGATTAGTAATATTGGATTATTTTCCATGATTATCTTAGTTGGTTCTTTGTAATAGGATAGATTCGAATATGTTTAGATATTATTTTCAAAATAAAATATTTTCTTATTAATGCATGCCTAATTTTTTGAAATTTCCTTTTACCAATATCTGATTTCATTTGAACTTCAAATATGTTTCCTTCTTTGCTTGATGTAATCTTTGAAAATATGCAATTGTTGGAATTCCATTTAATGTAATAAGCACAAAATTTGTACAGGGCTCATCTTAATATTCTCCTAATTTAGAAATGACTTTACAACAGTAATAGAGGTTGAGCTACTAGTTTAGGAGGGCTTGGGTGCGTAAAACCTTTCCAAACTCGTACCATAACTTTGAACTCATTCTTTCGTTCTTTAGATCTTTGCATAAGGTTCCAATGATTTATGGACCTAAACCAGATGATGACTCCGATTCTCTCCCTTAACCTTTAGTTGGTGGCATATACTTGAGAGGCTGAGCCTATGTCTAGGAATTGTCCATACTGGGATGCACAGATCACACGTCACGACATTTACATTTAGAAGGATAACTGGATTGATAAGGATTTCCTTGGGGGTTTTCTTTTTGGATCATTATTAGTCAAGGATCTATTTTTTGGCAATAGACGGGTTGATGTGATTATCAATAGATCAAAGAATGTCATTTAATTCTCTTACTGAGAATTTGAGCCTTAAATCAATTTACCCTTGTGTGAATGAGCATTGCACTGGAAAGGAGAGTTCTTTTGAAGGAGAGAATTGGGCCAGGAAAGCTTGGTCAGGGAATTTATGGTTTCTAAAAGTTTGTGTCTCCCATTCTAAAATATATACACTTAATATTATAATAATAAAATATGAAACCCTTCAACTTTTTGTGTACTTCTTCTAATGTTGACACACAAGTTTATCAAAACTCAATTTTCCACATTGTCATTCTAATATATATTTCTTAATTTAGTTTTTAGAGTTAAAAATAGTAATAAACTATGTTAGTTACGTTTAAACTAATTAATTTCCTAAAAATAATGTTAGAACTTACAACCTTGTTATTCTAAGCAACATAACACAGTACTAAACAAATTCTGATTAATTTAGGCTTGAACTTTTGTAAATAAAATCTAATTAAATTAGGTATATTATTTTCTATTTTTTTTTTTAATTTAAAACTTTTTATTCATTAATACTATTTTTGTTGAAGTTTCTCATGCATATCACGAGTTAATGACTACTGACTTTATAATAACAAGGATTACATCATAACCATATCACTTAGGGTATGCCTCAATAATGGATTGTAAAGCTAGAATTTTGATGATATTGTAGTGAAGAATCCTTCCAATACTTTCTTTCACTCGAGTTCAGCCCTTTCCTTGCCACTTGAGGTGTGTGCAATCATAACCAAATCAAATACTAATCCTGTGTCATCAAATAGACCATTATTCTCTAGTTCTAGCACAACATCTACAATAATAACTTTTCCAATCTCTTCCGATATTGCTTTTCGGCAATTTTTAAAAAACTTGACGCAACTTTCATCGCTCCAATCACGCATAATCCACTGCATTATTGAGAAGTAGTAATGTCATTAAACTTTTGATTACGACTTATCTGTGCACATTAGTGTTAGTGGGTTTAGAATATAGACAAAGAAACTTAATTTACATATTAATCATTTTAATTAACTTATTTATGATAAACTTATCTCTAAAACGTAAAAACTATCACTGGATTCCAAAATTTAAGAGGTTAAGAAATTGGAGAATTTAATCATTATTCTAATAAAACCTTCTCAGCGAGACAAAAAGAACAGTGTTGATAATGAAAGAAATGTGCAAGAATGACATTTGGTCATCGGCTTACCTACTGGATCCAGTTATACATTGCATTGCGTCAAATCTGTTTCAAATTTGTGCCAGTTAGAAGAACTTGAAGGTTTTGCCCGCAAATATTTGCTTTTGAACTCTTTCATCTTTCTTATTATTATTATTTTTTTTGAAGGGGAAACAGGGATTCATTGCTTCAAGAAATTGAAATACAACAGGAAAGACAAAAGAAGAAAAGAGACCTCTAGCTACTAACCTGCCAGCGCAGGAACAGCAAACCAAGAAGGACCCTCCCAAACCTAAAAAGCTTATACACACCAGCCAGCTAAAAACTTATAAACTATCCTGTTGAACTCCCTTTTCAAGAAGACAAAACTAACTAAAGCAAGATAAGCCCAAGATCCCAACAAGCACCGAAAAGTGCAGTCAAGTTAAACTATCCCAAAGACATCGTCAGCTAGACTTGAGTTGACCGGTTCACAAAAGCGCTTAGGAACCCGGTTGTTCTCTTCCTCTGAACCTTCATTCGCTCTCAAGCGCTTTGCTCCAATCTTCAACATCTGGGCAAGAGTTTGATCATCACTAACTTTTCCATTCGCACGGGCAACTTTTTTTAGATTGCCTTTACCCAAAATCTGTTTTCCTTTTCCATGAGCTTTGGCCTGAAAAATTACACCAACTTGGACATCATTGGCCGGATTCTTCTTCTCTGGGTTGTCTTTCTCATTTTTATCTAAAGGGGCTTTAGTACTTGGGCTCCCTTGAGAAATAGAGCCTTTTGGGCTTTGTGAAGCAAGGCTTTTTGGCCCATGGGAGAAAGAGCCTCTATGCTCAATTGAAGAATCCTGCCTTAAATGATCACGTGACTTCTCACAGGAACCCAAAACACTCAAGTCCTGTCCTGCCGCTGCACTCATCATCTGCTCTGTAGGTCTACTGAAGTCTTGTACGTCACCAGTAAGTTGTCCATCCGCACATGTGGTGTTATCGCTTCCCCAGGCATCACCTTTCTCCAAGTTTTGTTTCTCGCCCACAAGACCTGAAGCCTTAAGCCATGTCGAAGCAAAACCAGTCACCGGCTGGGTCATTTGCTGCACTTCTAACTCATTGGAGCTCACTTGGATCGTGTCCTTGCTCGAGTTCCTTTCTTTGGCTGCCACTTTTGCAGTCCACCCCGCCCTTAACCAGTCTCCATATTGATGGCAAGCAGTTTGCCAGACCCCAGATGTTGGGCAATGTTTTTTATCATGCCCAAGCTTCCCACAAATGAAGCAAACAGTAGGTAGCCTTTCATATTTGAACGTAAGCCATAGTCGTTCACCTTTAGAGCTTGCAATATAAGCTCCTCTTCTTAGTGGCTTATCAATCTCCAACTCCACACGGACTCTCCTAAATTTTGCCTGATCAGATTGCCACGAACGCCTATTGACTTCAATGAATTTACCTAACTTGTTACCAATTTCTTCCCCAACATCCTGTGACATATGCTCAAAAGGAAGACCCCAAATTTGGACCCAAAAGGGAGAATGGGTGAAAGAAATATTTGTAGAAGTCAACCCTTTTTTCCATCTACAAAGCAAGAGGAGGTTGTTATCAAAGCTCCAAGGCCCACACCTCTCAACCCACTCCATTTGATATTTTGAGCTAAACTTGAATTGGAGTATATTATTTCCAACTTTCACAATTCTCATGTTTGAACCCATTTTCCATGCTGATCTAAGGGTGTTCTTCAGAACACGTTGGTTCTGTTGCCGATCAGAGACAAGCCGCTCAAAAAGATTTAGGGAGCATTCTTCCAAGAGGCCGGAGCAGTTTGTGACTGTGATAGGAATAGCTTCTTCTTCTTCTTTTGTGAGTTGCAGGTTTTGTAAGCTAGAGAGAATACTTGGGTCCATGACTAGAGATTATTGGCTCTTGCCTAAAGAGAACAAAAGAAAACTATACAACCCCTAAAATGGAAGATTAGGGATGGAACAACTCGTATTCAAACGAGAGGAAAAAACTCCTACTAGGGAGAGAAAAAACTCCTACTCAGTGGCTGTCTTTATCTTTCTTTCTTATTATTAGTAACAGCAAATGAGTTGATTTAATAATCAAAACATCAAAGTCTAACACAGAATTCAATTACAAGAAGTATTGGCTTTTTTTATTATTGCGGCAAATTATCCAACCATATATGCATGTTTCGAGCACATTATGCTGGATGCTAGAGCAGCTAAACTCATTGTGAATTAAAAAATAAACTAATACCCATGAACAATATTAGATCATGCGTGAATTTGTAAAGCAAATCATGCAATCGCAAGGTTATATTTGATGAAAAAGATAAGGTCTTATTATCAAAAAGAAGAAAAAACCATCCAGACCGCAAAGGAAGTAAAAATTAAACAAAAAGCAAATTTAGATTTATAAGCAACCTTGTTTACCCACAACCCAACAAAGAAGTTGCGTCGTTTTGCCCACGAGCGACAAAAATAAAACAAAAGAAATAGCTTCGGGTGAAAAATGAAAAGAAATGTGCTAAATGAAAAAAAATTTAGCATTTAGTGCATCAAACACAACAACTCACCTCAATAAAATGTGTCAAATTTTAAATAATTTGACATTTGTTACAGCTATGTTCTAACAATAGAATGGTATTTCATCAAAAAAAAAAAAAAAAAAAAAAAAAAAAAAAAAAAAACGAAACAATTTGAATGGTACTGACATAGGTTGTATTTCTCTCTCTTTTATATTAACATATTTGTCTCTTCTCTTTCAACCACTCGTCACTCTCACTATCACTCTCTCGTTCTCTCACTCAGCCACTCATTATAATTAATAAAAAATTAATTTAAAATAAAAAAAATATTTAAATAAAGTGGTAAAAGAATACAATATGTGATGTGAAATGTATTGTAAAGTGGTGTGTTAAAATAGATAAAGTAACTTTTTTATGTATCTAAATAGTATTTTTTTTAAGAATGTTTGATGCTAATGCTCTAAGGGTGAAGCTCTTGGTTGCCTCCTTTGCTAGATCGACTGTTTACTTTGTGTACTGTTGGTTTAAAAGTGGCTATATAATATAGAAGCTTATACATACCCCTTAGTGTACTAAGAGTATATATATCAGCTCATACAATTTTTTTTTTTTTTATATCTATTTTAGTATTAAAAATATTTTTTTGTTTTTTTGTTTTTTTTTACATGCTTACTTTTTAAAACACCCCATATTAGATTATTTATTTTACACTACATTTTATTAAAATATTAATTCTTTTCTTGATTTTTAAAATTATTTATCTTTCTTTATATACAACAATCACCATCCATTCTCTTCCTTCATTCTCGAATACATAAAGAAAGAATAAAAATCTAAATGCAAAATGGATAGTACTAGTGTAAATTTACATGGTTATTGATTGTAGCAATCATGTATTTTTACACAACTTTATATGATCTGATGTGGGTGAAATTTGGATTTGCTTGGTTAAAATGTGGTACTTTTTTTTTATTATACAAGCACTGATGTGAGTGCTTTTAGATACCAAAACAAGAAAATAAAATTATGTTGAAGCAGAAAATTTTCTACCAATTACAAACTCCCACATCATATTATCCAATCCATGTAGTACATTGGTCAATTACAAAACACCACATGTTATTTAATGGATCGCTGTTATTCAAAGACCAATGGAAAATTTCCAAATGTCACTGAATAAAAATTGTGAAGAATACCTAAGAGCTAACCACATGTTAACACATGTTAATTTTTAATTTAAAATGACATAAACAATAAAATTAAATTTTGCTATTTTTATTTTAAATTAAGACACTTTTGCTAATTAAATGATGCCATGTGTCCCTTGTAGAACAAGACATAAGTCCTTCCATTTAAATTATTCAATGTGTCACTGCTCAAAACCAATAATGTTTCATCACACCTTCCCCAAGACTCCTAGAAATAGAGACTCTCCTCAGTCTTGTGGGAGCATATTTAGAAGTCTCGAAGTTCTGCTGGAATCAAGCTTTAAAGCCTTCAAGAACTTCAACCTTCAAATATGAAAAACTTTCGAAGAGAAATCATTCATCCTCCCAGGTCTTAAAGTTCTATTGGAATAAAGTTCTCAAGCCTCCAAGAACTTCAATAATTTCTACATTCAAAACTCGTTTCAAATCAAGCTCTAAAGCCCCAAAGAATTTCTACATCATGATCTTTGAATAAAAAGAACATTCATCCAAATCATTATTTTAAGTCTCAAATTTTTTTTGGAATCAAGCCTCCTAGAAACTTCAAAGGCTTTGATCCAATGAAACTTCATCAGATTCAAGCTCTAAAGTCCTAAAGAACTTTCATCACATTCGAAGAACTCAAATAACAAAGAATTTCTAACAAGCTTATAGCCAAAGATTTATCACAATTCTATTTCAAAGATCTTTCAATCCACTTTCCAGTCAAGGTCAAAACAAAATTTGTGTTCAAATCAAGACAATTCATGAATCGAAGACTTTTCCAAGGAGATCGAATCAGAGGGTTATTCTATTTTAATAGAATCAAAATACAGAGGATTGTACTTCATCAACGCAAAGAATGAAGAATTTCTAATAACCTTATAGCCAAAGATTTATCACAATTCTATTTCAAAGCTTTTTCAATCCACTTTCCAATCAAGATCAAGACAATTTGTGTTTGAATCAAGACAATTCAAGAATTGATAACTTTTCCAAGGAGATTGAACCGGAGGGTTATTCTATTTTAATAGAATCAAAATATAGAGGATTGTACTTCATTAATACAAATTTCCATTTGTTAAACATTTTCAACTGTTTGATTTCCAAATTTGAGATTTTGTGTTTTCAAATTCAACTAGATTTTATTTGCACGAAATGGTTCACTTGACACAATGTTGCTAGTTTATGAAGTGAATAAGAAAAAGTAACGTGGCCTGAATAAAGAACTTAAGAAATGGTAAAGCTATTGTTATAAAATAGTGGAAACTCAAATTATTAAGATTGATTGTGAAAATATTTTGGATATGAGAAATATCTCCAAATAAATAATAGTAATGAAGAGAACTAAAGCAAAAGAAAAATAGGGACAAGAACACTAAGAATTACCTGGCTAGGCAATTCATGTGCGATGACAAAGAAATTTTACCATATCAAATTTGGTAGAATACAAATTAGTGTAGAGATGCTCTTATAAACCCAAATCCCAAATACACCTAATTAGTTCTCTCTCATAAATACAAAACTTAAAAGTTGCACCTCGCATAAGTGATTTCTGCCAACCAAAACTAACAAACCAAGACTCACAAATATCACCCTTTAATATTCTTATTTCACCAAAAAAAGAAAAAGAAAAAATAAAATAGATTCATAAATACCAAAAAGCACAAACCAAAGAAAGAAATACCAAACAAATTTGCACTGAACACAAAAACTGCAGTATTACTGTTAGGATTTGAGTTTGTTGTGTTGGCAAATCATGACACAAAAAGTAAGTCTCATTGAGTTAGAATGATGTACTTTCAAGTCGAAGACAAAAAACTCAAGTTCAAGATAAAAAAAAGTGAGATGCAATCTAGTTCTCTTGATTGCTGTTTGATTGCTATTCGATCAGTTGAGAGACGCAGATTAAGAAAAATCAGCAAACGTAAAAAGCCCATAACTTGTTTGTTTGGAGCCAAATCGCGATTTTTTTTTTGTTTTTTGTTTTTGTGTGCAGTATTTAAAGGACATTATAAGTTAACCTTAGGAGTGGTTTTAGAGAGAGAATAGTGCATCTTGTGCCTCCAATTGTAGTTCTAGGGTTTTTGTACCCAAAACTCTCTCAAATCTTCTACCGGCAATATTCCTTGAAGAAACTCAAGATCCGAAGTTGTATAAGTTGCTGCATACAAGATCAACTATTGTTGATTATCTAAAGTTTTGAGTGGGATATCTCAAAGTCACAAACGTGGGTGTTTGTGTTCAACAAATTCATATAGAAAAGTTCGTGGATTTGATGCTGCATGTAGTCACATGAGTAAGTACTACAAGAGGTAGCTTTAGGTTTAGGGAAAAATCTATTGTAAAATTTTCACTCTATATAGTGAATTTTTTGCCTTGAAGATAGTTTAGGTTATATTCTTCCCAGGTTTTTTTACCTTGAAATTGAACGGTTTCATTGGTTTTCCTAGGTTATTGTATCGCTTATCTTCCTTACTTTTTCGCACTTAGTGATATGATTGTTTGTGTTTAACCTTGATTTGTTTAAATGAACTAAGTAACAACTTGGTTAGTTAATTAGGTTAATCAATCTGAGTGTACAATGGTCTAAATAAACCAACAAGTGGTATCAGAGCGGGTTCACTTTGAATGGATTAATGTCCTGAGTGAGATCATTGATCCCTGCTATCATGGATAATTTTATGTGTCTTACTGCTTTTGGTTGTGATGATTTGAATAAAAAAGACACTAATGCTTCTGTTGATTTTATTGATGCTTTTGAAACTCTTTGTAAGGAATTATATAAAAAAATCTATGAAAATTGCTAAGAAATTCAAGGAAGAGTTAAAATTGGCTAATCTTGAAAAAGAGGAATTGATTTTAAGATTGGATGAATCCTATAAAAAGAATGAATTTTTAAGAAACCAATTTTCCTCTCAAGATGAAAAGTTTGGAACAAAAGTTAGCTGAATTTGAAGCTAAACTTGAAAATTTTTCTAGTACCAAACTTGCTGTTAATAACAAATCTATTTCTGTTTTTGTTCCTATTAAGACTAAAGACAAAATTTATATTCCTCATTTCAAGAGGAATCATAAAGAAAAGACTTATGTTGCTAGGTTAGACAAAGGTAAAAGTTCTGATGTACACGCTGAAGTTTCTAAACCTACATCTAAACCTTCTAATCAATTGCAGAAGAAATCTGTTTTTGTGCCTACCTGTCACCTTTGTGGTGTTGTTGGTTACATTAGACCAAATTGTTCTTTGTTGAAGCAAAAACCAAAACTTAAGACTAGATATGTTTCTAGGAATACTGATGTTCCTAAATTTTTTCTTGTCTGTCACTTTTGTGATGTTCTTGGTCACGTTCATCTTAACCATCATAAATTGAAATTTAAGCATTCTGTGTTTCAGTTTAGTATATGTGATGATACTTCTCCTGCCATAAGTCCTGAAAAATTGTTTCATATACTTTTGAAAAATTTAAGCTTGTTGGCTTGTGAAAGGAAATTGCAAGATTTCTGTCTCTCTCAGAAGAAATACGTAATTCCTCAAATACACTCTGCTTTTCATGGTTTTACACCTACAAGTCCAAAGATTCATGCTGTATGGGTGAGAAAAGATCTTCTAAGATGAGTGTTTGTTTACTTGTCCTTGATATAATTCTTTCAATTATTTGTGGACATGCTTTCTTTCAGTTTTTGATTGTTTTATTTACTTAGGTTGTTTTGTTTATAAAAAATAAAAATAAAAAAACCCAAAAACATTGAAAATTTTCAAAAAGACAAAAATATTTTATTTTGAGTCTTGTTTTTTTTTTTTTTTTTTTTTTTTTTTTTTTTTTTTTTTTTTTTTGAGGATTACATGAATTATATTATTTCTCTCTTGACTTAAAACATGCTTGATATTATGGAGAAACATAGAAAGTGTGTATTGCATAACTGAGTGCGTGAGCTTTATTTGATTTTGTACGAGTATGTGCTAGATTGTACATGTACTAATGGGTTAATTAAGAATTAGATATTTCTTGTTTGTGTGCCCACTATAGCTTAGTTGTGCATTACATGTTGTCATGCATTGCTTTTGCATTTTATTCATTTGGCATAATGTGTGCTTTTTGATTTTTGGTCATAATTTAAAAACACAAAAAGATTTTTATTGTTTTGTATTGCACCCCACTAAGTGTTTAATTAAGGTTGGCCAATGAAACTTACGTTTCATGACTATGTACCTTGCTAAGCTTTAAAGAGCTACTTTTTGCACTTTACTATGTGCTATTTAGTGCTTAATTATGTGAGTTGTTTATAATCTTTGAACAAATGATCTTGATTTTGATGTCACATTCTTTTGATCATTAGGATAAGAAAATCCAAGGAGAAAGACATAAATAACTATCTCACCACTGTTACTCGCCAATCATGAATACTTGTGTGCAAATCATCTTGGTAAGGTGTAGCATTTGCACAACAAGATAAAACGAGGTGTTATTTTTTTAAAAAAAATGTGTAACAAGGGTATTTCTTTTCTATCTCCTATATGCCCTGATAATAGCTTAATTTTGCATATTTATATCTTTATTAGAAAGCATTATCATTTTTATTTTGAGTTAATTCATGCATTTTATAGTTGGTTTTGGAATAATGTTGAATAATCAATTTTGCGTTTAATTGAATTTTAGGCTGTGTTTGATTCAATGTAAAATATTTTCTAGAAAATTTTATTTTCCGGAAATGCTATTTTCGGGAAAGAAAAATATTTTCAAGTGTTTGGTTGCATTGTAAAAATTATATTAGAAAACAATTTTCAGTGTTTGGTAATATTCTGAAAATGCTATTTTCCTACAAAATTTTCATACTTTCTCAGCTTCCAAACAAATTTTATATCAGAAAATCCACCACTATCCACACAAAACCCGCCACCACACAACACAGAAACCACCAAAATGCCACCACCCACACCACCACAACAACAACAAAAAAAAATCAGAGATCAAGCAGATCGATGAGAGAGCAAATCAGCGAGAGAATGATCGGCGAGAAAGCAAATCGGCGAGAAAGTGATCGACGATTAGACCCGGTTCAAAAGGGAGAGGGAGATTGAGAAAGAGAGAGATTGGCGACCCGAACTGAGAACTCAGCAGCGCGATCTCGCTGCTGCGTCTGGGGTTGGGGCGCGATCTCGCCGTTGCGTCTGGGGTTGGGCCACTGCTCACTCTCGCTACTCTCTCTTCTTTCTCTCTCTCTTTGCTGTTCCGCTGCGTCTGTGAGTCATTCTTTCTCTCTCTCTTTCTCCCTTTGCGCGTTTGTGAGTTCCTCTCTTTGCGCGTCTGAGTTCCGGAAGTGATTTGAAGGTAAAATAAAAATGAAAATGCTTTTACAGGGTCAGAGGGCATATTTTATGGTCAACGGAAGTTATTTTCCGTTTGACCCAATTTTCTGGACCAACCAAACAGCCTATTTTACGGAAAAGCATTTCTGAAATTAGTTTGAAGCCAAAACAAACACAACCTTAATGTGTGAATTTGTCTTTTGTAGGATAATGAAATTAAATAAGTGAATTTGTGCAAAGAAGAAAGATAATGGACTTTACTTTTACAAGGGCCATGATGAAGTCAAAGAAGGCCACCCCAATTAAATTCAAGTCCAATTGGAATAAGGAATCAAAGGAAATTTGCACCAAATCCAAGTTCAATTCGGATTAGGATTTCAGCCTGCGCACCAGTTAGTATTTGGAGTATAACTTTCTGTTCAGATGTCCAATTGAGATGATTCAAGTTGGGCTGGAAATTTAACTTAAAGGGATACAGCTTTGTAGTTTACCAAAAGTCTGAATTTTGAAGTTAAATATGCCAAAAACGTCAGTTAAGTGAAGCCTAAAAACCAGAGATTTTCTCTAAACGGGAATTTAACTTATAATAGGATTCTATGACCTATTTAAAGGTTTTTTAGGGAAAAATTCAAGGGAGAGCTGCCGTAGAACATAATTTTGGTTTTCTTAAAGTTTCTTTATAGTTTTTAGAGTTTTATTTGTGTTATGGTTTGCCTGAAGCCTTGCTTAGGTAAGGGGTGAAACCCAATTGTTTATTGGTATGTTTTTAACAATTATTTATTGGTTTTAATTCTTATGTTTTTATGTTTTTTTGTTTTGTTTTACTCATCTAGAAAAGTGTTTAGTTTTGTATAATCCTTTGATTTATCATAGACTCCGAGCACGTTAAACGCTCAGTATTCCCTGTGAACTAATTCACTAGTTTTGTTTTGCCTAAAATCAATCAATTTCATGAAACTACCTTAGACAATTAATTCTTGAGTTTTTATTGTTAAATCATCCGGCTAAGATCATCATTTGTATGAATTTTAGTTGAGTTATAAAATAAATATTGTGAAGACTACCAATAGATGTGTTGTGTGTGGATACCTAAACCTTAGCAACTTAATATTTAAATTACCTTTACTAAACTATAAAAAATCTCTTCAATTAAACTTTATTATTTTGTCTTTATTCTCTTGTGGTTTGCTAATCAATTCCCTTTTCCCAGTGGATTCGACCTTGGACTTATCGAGTTATTACTTCGCAACAATCCTGCACTTGGGAGCATTATTTAAGTCCTAGCATGGCCCATGCATGATATCTTTGATTGTGCTCAAAAGAAAAAAAAAAGAAAAAAAAAAGCAAAAAGAATCAAAATGCTTTTACATGATTGCAAGAGTGTTTTCTAGGATTTGAGAGTTATATGATGTGACTCTTTATGTGATAGTTACTTTCAAACCAATGTGATTGATAATGTAGAAAATTTGTTTGATTACTATTTACATATTACCTTTTCTGTACTTTGTACACATATTAGTTTTTGCACACACTACACACAAATCTTTGCTAAATCAAGTACATGAGACTGTGTGTGTTGTCTAATCTGACCATCTTTAATTGCATATGATCTAATGTGTAAATACAAATATTTGTTTTGGTTGGAACTTTGAAGAAAAGTTTTTTATTTTTATTTTTTATGATTTAGAATTTTAAAATCTGTGTTTTTAACTTCTTGATTGGTTTTGATATTTACATTTAAGAGGCATGATGTTTTTTAAAACTTTTATGGATCATGTGCATATGTATTGAGTCTCAAAAACTGCTCTTAAAGTTGTTTTTCTACATAAAATTTTCAGATTTTTAAAGTTTAAAATTTACATTGTTCAACTAATCGAAAATCTCCCTTGACCGATCGAAATTGTGAGCTTTGTATTCAAAACTCTCTACCTCTCTCGATCGATGCTTGATCGATCTTCACCCAATTGAAGCTGGAAAATTTCAGTTTTTTAGGTTCTTGATTGATCAATCTTTTCATGCATCATTTTTGATAGGATTCACATGTATTGCACGTATAGATTAGGAAATGCCATTGCATTGTTTTCTTTATCTATCTTGCATTTTTTTAGTCATATCTCTCATAGATTGTTTTCACACACAACACCCATACACTTTGCTAAATTGAGTACTCAACTTGATCTAAAAATTGATTAATTAATTTTTAAGTTCTGTACATTTTAGTATATGCTATTCTTCTTAATGTGTGAACTACTGAAAATTGGAAATATATTTTTTTGAGAGATATGGTGGATAATAAATGTGAAAATATTTTCTCTTCTCTTGAGGTTGATTTGAGTTTACAAAATACCATTGACACTTGAAAACACATTGCATACTAAATTTTTATATCATTGAGATCTATATTGTATAGTCTTAACTGATTGTGCCTGAAATGTTTGCATGCATCTGTTTGTGGATCACATAGTGTCAAGTTTACATATATTAAAAGAGAGAATAATTGGATTCATGTGTGTCCTTAGCTTATTTTTTAAGTTTGGTTTGTGTCTTTTTTGTTTTCCCCACCTTCTAAATTTTCCCCAATACTGTTTTCCCACAAACCTGTTTTGTTTTTCCCATATCTTATAGGGGGAGAAACTTGTTTTTCAAACCTATGCTATTCATAGGGGGGGGGGGGGGTTGCCTCTTTTTTTTTTAGAGAATAATTCTTTCGTGTTCCCTTGATTCTCTATTTTCTCTTGACCTTTGTTGCGTATGTTTTCTGTCTACCTTCTAATTAAGTTGTCTTTGTCAATATGTAACAAAAAGGGTGAGAAATAGATGAATTTTGGAAAAGGTTTTTAACTGTTTTTATTTAGGGGGAGATGAAATTGTTTTTGAAAGGGAGAGAAAATAAAAAGTTTTTGATGTATCTATCTTAGGGGGAGAGTTAGTTTGATTTATTGTTATCCTTGTGATTCATATTGTTTATCTGTCTTTATTTCCACACATGCATTGATGTACTATTTTCTGTCTCTTCTTGTAACTTCTAGGTTAGGAGTCTTGGATTCAGATTCATGATGTATTTGGGCATTTTATTGTATATGGGCATTATGTTGTATGTAAGTTTTGTCACAAATTACCAAAGGGGGAGATTGTTAGGATTTGAGTTTGTAGTGTTGGCAAACCATGACAAAAAGTAAGTCTCATTGAGTTAGAATGGTGTACTTTCAAGTCCAAGACAAAAAACTCAAGTTCAAGATAAAAAAAAGTGAGATGCAATATGGTTCTCTCAATTGCTGTTCCATTGCTCTCGATTGGTATTTGATCGGTTGAGAGTCAAAAGCCTATAACTTGTCCGTTTGGAGCCCAAATCGTAATCTTTTTTTTAATAGTATTTAAAGGGCATTATAAGCTAACCCTAGGAGTGGTTTTTAGAGAGAGAAGAGTGCATCTTGTGCCTCCAATTGTAGATCTAGGATTTTCGTACCTAAAACTCTCTCAAATCTTCTACAGGTAATATTCCTTGAAGAAACTCAAGATCCGGAGTTGTAGAAGTTACTGCATACAAGATCAACTATTGTTGATTATCTAAAGTTTTGAGTGGGATCTCAAAGTCATAAACGTGGGTGTTTGTGTTCAACAAATTCAGATAGAAGAGTCCGTGGATTTAGAGTTACGTGTGGTCACATAAGTAAGTACTATAAGAGGTAACTTTAGATTTAGGGAAAACTGTATTGTAAAAATTCCATTCTATATAGTGAATTTGTTTCCTTGAGGATAGTTTAGGTTAAATCCTCTCAAGGTTTTTTACCTTAAAATTAAACGATTTCATGGTTTTTCCAGGTTATCATATCACTTGTCTTCTTTACTTTTTCACACTTAGAGATATGATTGTTTGTGTTTAACCTAGATCTGTTTAAATGAACTAAGTAACAACTTGATTAATTAATTAGGTTAAACAATTTGAGTGTACAAGGGTCTAAACAAACAAACAATTACCGAGAGAGATCTTTTAAATACCAATTGATGTGAGAAGCTCTCACAAGTAGATTACAAAGTGCTACACTTCATGAATTCTCAAATCTCAATATTGCGGCACACTCCTCTCACTCACATTCTATTGCAACATCACTTAGACTAAGGAGTCTTTAAAGTCTTGCATGCCACTGCAAGCAAGAGACAAAGTCAGAAAATTGATTGCCAAGTACCGAATTCAAAGTCACTTCAACAAATCAACCATGTGTTGGCTTTATTCCATGACAAATTTGCTTGTAATACAGCACTTAGAAACCTTGTATTTAGGTGGGAATCATGTAAGGGTAGTGTGTGAGAGAGTGTGAAGAAATGTTCAAGATAGTGCAGTGAAGCAGAGACTCGCGGCTAGGACTCGCGGGTGGCTCGCGGCTTGCAAGCCGCCAAAAGTTGCTCACGTGCAGAACATGCAGGGGAGCTGAACAGTCATGCCACCTGGAGCACTACACGACAAAAATCCAGACTGGCCATTAAGTTAGCTCACGGCTTGAACTCGCGACTCAGTCAAGTCGCGAGGTCAAGTCGCCAGCCAGCCCTGTTTTTGGAAAAACTGACTCTTTGCATTCCATTCTCATACCAGTATAAATACCCCTCATTCCCACAAGATATGTGTGGCTATTTAGAAAGAAAAACCCTAAGAGAGGTTTCTTCAAAACACCCACCCAATTAGAGAGAGCTACTCATTCTTAGAGAGAAACCTTTGTAGTCTCTTCTCATTCCCTCTCTCATTGTCATACCTATTGAGAGGAGATTTCTATCCAAACACTACCCACACCAATTTAGAGTGTTGAGTGTTTTTGGAACTTTGGGAAGCATTGGAGGATGCCAAGGATGGCGGATGCTACGGTCTAGTAGCGGAATCCGATAAGCTAGAAAAGAAAAAGGTTCGGCGCAACCTCGTTGGAGTAAGAAGCTTGGAGGGCTTAGGTGCACTGGGTAGATTAGGCTTGGAGGGTCTATTGCTGTCCGTGTATCCCAATTGTATTTTCTAGTGGATTGTTTACCGTTTGGAGGGCGGCGAAGAGGTTTTACGCTGAGGGCTTCGGTTTCCTCTTCGATAACACATCGCGTGTTGTCTTTGTGTTTGCATCTTCCTTCCTCTCTATCTTTGCCTTTTTGTTATCTGCTGTGGATTGTGTTTTATTTCGGCTTAGATAGTTTTTACCAATTCCATATTATAGCTTATGTTAAGTTTCCGCACACTAGTTGTTTGACATATTGCTTGAATTGGTTAAGTTGTTATTTGGGGGTCTAAACGTTCAAAGGTGTTTATACACGTTTTTGAATTTTCAAACCCTTAACTAGTCTCCACCTTGGCGAGACATCTTTCAAGTTACAAATGTCGCAAGTGCCAGATTAAATTGGAACCCAACCAAAGACAAAGTGCCAATTACCAAAGCTACTTTCAAATTAATCCACAAACAAACACAAAAAAATTCACCAAAAGATGGTGTCAAATCCAAATGAGAGCCCAAACAAAATAAAGTGCATATCACCCCAAACTATCTCACCAAAGAAACTCCTTTGCTGCCTCCAATAAAGCCACTAAAGGCTAATTCATATTACAAATACCAAATAAGTCCAAACAATGTTTGAACTTGTACAAAGAAATTGGCTTAGTCATCATGTCAATTTTAGTAGTCCCACCAAAATTAACAACGTGATGCCTACCTCTAAGAGAAACATCCTTAGTAGCCCACATCCTTAGAGCAATGCGGTCTTAGATGACCAAAGGCACCATAATGGTGACAAACAATATGTTTAGGTTCACTAGGCTTTTTGGGAAGGGATCTAGCAACATTGTTTTGTTCTCTCTTCAACTTGGAGCATTGAGGTCTTATATGACCAATCACATCGCAATGATGGCAAGTTGGAACAAACTTAGATCCATCCAAAACCTTAGGTTGAGACCTAAATAGAGGCTTAGGCTTAAGAGTCTTTCTCTTTACCTTTTGATATCTTTTATGCGGAGGAATGTACACCGATTTATCCTTTGAGGTGGAACACACAATAGACATAAAATCGGGTACCACAACATGATTGCAACATATATTATCTTCCTTTTTAGCAATAGGTTCAGCAATCAAACACTTGACATGCATCTTAAGAAATTCATTTTCACATTTTAGCTCATCAACAAGTTTGCTAGACAAAACAAGTTTAGCATCCAAGTCCATATTCAAACTCTTTCAGCTCTTCAAGGGAAATTTCAGCAAGTTTTTTATATTTCTCAACCAATTTGTTGGATTCTTTGAGCTTAGCAATCAAATCATCATTTTCACAAATGAACTTGCTGAAATTCTAAAGAAACTTCTTAGCTTTTTTCTTTAAGAGTTTGACATTTTGAATATCAACAACAACACCCATAGATTCGTGTAACATGGCATCACAATCATGTGGATAAACACTTATAGAGGCATTTTCACAAACACATGGCATGTTACAATCAACAATATCCATAGAAGCGCACAAAGCATTATCCATGGCAAAACACACAAGGAGTCAAGGATCACACTTAAGTAATGAAACCAAAATAAGTGTACCCGCTCTGATACCAATTGTATACTCGAAAATGTGTGAAAACACAAGAGCTATTTAGACCCCCAAATTAAAGTTACGGCTCGATTGATTTTACTCTAACTTAATACTAAGTGTGGAATAGAGTAAATGTGATCGGATAAACAAACAAGTTACTTTAACCCATAAACATTATAACTCAGCAGTAAAATGAAAGGTAAAAGAGTAGTGAAGAAGAATGCAAACACAAGATAACACGCCAATGTGTTATTGAAGAGGAAACCAAAGAACTCAGCGAAAAACCTTTCTGTCGCTCTCTAAGCGGTAATCGATCCACTAGAAAATCAGTTGGGATACATGGGTTAGCAAGAGACCTTCCAAGCCTAATCTACCCGATGTACCTAAGCCCTCCAAACTCCTACTCCAACAAGGTTTCTTGGAACCGTATTTTGTCTAGCTTTTCGGATCCCGCAACAAACTCCATGTTGCATCTGCCATCCTTAGCTTCTTCTAATACTTCTCAGTAGCACCAAAACCTCACTGAATACTCTAAAAAGGTGTGGTAAGTGTTTGAACTATCAACCTCTCAATGATATGGAAATGGAGAGATAGGAGTTGAGGAAAATCCACAAGCAATTGTGTAGAGGATTGTGGATAAAACAATCTCTAACTCTCAAGATTTGTGGCTAGGGTTTTCTCTCTGAAGCACTTCTCAACTTTTGTGGGTAATGTGGGTATATATAGTGTGGGTACAGAAAGTGTGTATCAGATAGTGCAGTCTGGAAAACAGAATGTTTCGCGAGTGTCGGGAGAAGGCTTACCCGCGAGCTACTCGCGAAACACAACTGTCTCCATCTGTCTTGATTCTTCGCATTCCAGTCATGTGCAGGACACATGTATCATTTCGCGGGATGCTTAGTCATAAGCTACCCATGAAAACTCTTCTGTCTTCAATTGCTTGAGTCTTCACACACTCTCTCTCTATCACACAACCCTTACAATTAAATCCTACAATAAATACATGGTATAAAAGATTGAATAAAATTACAATTAAATTTGGCACGGAATTAAAGCCAACAAAACATATAGTTGTAAATTACAACTTTACAAGTCGTTTATAAAAAAAAAAAAAAGCAAATATTAGTCTTAGGAGCAAAGCATTCTTTCTATACTCTAACCGTGGTTTTACGCCCTAGCCTTCATGGTTGTTTTTTTTTTCACATAATTATCAGGTTTTTGTATGCTTTAAAATTCTTTCTCTCACCCTAACCTGACATTAAGCACACTAAACTAGCCGTTGAGCCAACCTTAATCGTATGTATGTATCAGTAAAAGGCAATAAGCGGTACCATCACTAGTCTTCTCTTGAAGCTAATTACCGTGTAAAAGTTGGGATTATCAAGTTTCATTCTTTTATAAATAGGATAAACATAATCCACTTATTTAATGTAGTTTGTTTGAATGTTTGTATGATTTACTTGTTAATCATAAAATAAAATAAAATAAAATA
This sequence comes from Quercus lobata, assembly GCF_001633185.2. Lineage (NCBI taxonomy): Eukaryota > Viridiplantae > Streptophyta > Magnoliopsida > Fagales > Fagaceae > Quercus > Quercus lobata. Next base: position 37,910,615 of record NC_044911.1, read on the forward strand.
TACGAAGGGATTCAAAATATCCTCGTTTTGATGTGATAGTGCATATGCATCCTGTATACCCGTATACCTTATGCGTACGCAGCCTCTGTGTTTATGTACGCATCTTGAACCCAAGTCAGCAGAATATTATGTTTCGATTAGTTTGTTTAATTTTCCACATTTGTTGTGATTTTGTTTGACTCCAATTCTATAAAATTATTATTATTTAAATCAGGAAAATATAAATGGGAACTCTATCCTAATTCTGCGTCTATTACATTAAATGGAACACACAAGGGGGAATATTTTCAAAGATCACGTAAGAAAAGAAGGAAACATATTTGAAGCACAAATAAAGTTAGATATTGGTAAAGGAAATGTTGAAAATATAATTAGGCATGCATTGATAAGGAAATATTTTATTCTGAAAATCATATCTAAACATACTTGAATCTAACCTAGGATGGAAGAATCAACTAAAAAAATTATGAAAACTAATAGTCTAACTCTAAGCTCATAGTCTTATATATATTTGTAAGATCTCTTCATTGGGTCTAAAGTGATTCTTAGATCCAAAATAAAGGGCAATTCCCATTCTTTGAATTAACCTTGAGTCCCTGGCCTATGTAAGCTACAGAGATCACACATTGTGGAAGTTACATCTGGAAGAATAACTAGATCGGTAAAGATTCCCTCAAGAGTTTTCTTATAGGACAGTTACTTCTCCAAGAAGGCAATCATGTAGCCAAGGATATACTTTTGGGTAATAGACAGGTTGATATTTGATAATAATTTGACTAAGAATTTTTCTAACTCCTTTTACCCTTTGGGTTGTAATTGCTTTTTTGATTCCTTAGATCCTTTTGGGTTGTAATTGCTTTTTTGATTCCTTAGATCCTTTTGGGTTGTAATTGCTTTTTTGATTCCTTAGATCCTTTGGGTTTGAAGGATCCTTTGGGATGAGAGTGCCCTTTGAGTCTAATGCCAATGTAGGGACCTTCCGTCCTCCCATCCATCTCAACCGTCAGGTATAGTATCACCCGTCGTGTTACCACCTACTGATGATGGATGATGCTTAGTGTCACACCATCTGCGTGTTCTCCACTCATGCATCCCTATATAGAAAGAACTTGCACACCACCTCTCAGTATGGGTAGTAAAGTCCTTAGATCTTGGGATATTAACTCCATATCTTCCCTACAAGAGGAAAGATCCTGCATTCATGGGATCTTGGTTAGCTCTTCTCCGCTATATAAGCATCATCAAGTCTCATCTTCTCCAAGGTACGTGAAATTTCCTAGGTCTCACACTTTTGGTTAATTGGAGATTCTTTTATCACTGACTTAATTTTCGGAAGGCTTTTGGCCGGCATCCTATCTTTGCTCTCAGTAGGTTCTTTTTTCTTTTGTTCTTTAGGTACCCTAATTAGCATACTTGCAGACAATCAACTCACTAACGATTTTATGCATCATCAATATTAGTAGGTTGTCACTCTCAATTCTAATAGAGCTTCTACAAGTTTTAAAAGCAAACCCTAATGGAAGCTTCAGTGATTAGCTAGATGAAAGAATGTGGTTTAAATCCCTGACTAAAGGATTTAGTTGTAAATCAATTTACCTTCTTGTGACGGATCATTATACTTCTAAGGAGAGTCCTTTTGAAGGAGGGAATGGGGAATGAAAAGATTAGTCATGGAAGTCATGGTTTCTAGAGGTTTGGATGTCTCTTATTCTAATTTAATTAGAAACTAGTCACAAACCCGTGCAATACGCGAAAAATTTTGACATCATATTCTTTTATGTTAAGTAAAAAATGAAATAGTGGCTAAGACTTATAAATAATAGTCCCAAACCCATCTCACAATAATGTGATTACACTATAATATATAATATATATTTTGTAACTAAAGAAGTCTATATCTTGATTTTTTGTGTATATATATATATATATATTTTTGCCAAGGAAACATGTTGCGTTTTATTTTTAATTATTAAATATGAAAAAATATTTTGTAATACATTATAATATAGTGAGATATGCACCAAAATGCAACACAAAAAAAAGAAAAAGAAAGAGAATGTATAATTTTTATTAGAACCTGAAAATGAATCTTGATGATTTCATATGAAAGCTAACATTATTTTGCATTTTTGGAGATGTTAATGAGCAATTTATCCAAACTTTGTTTTCATTTTTTTGCATAAGAACTATTAAACAAAGTATGACAATTTATATTTTGATAATCACTAAACTCATATATGAGAATCAACTATTACAAAAAAAATTTCTCCCCAAAACATACATTGATTTATATTTTTCCTTTACACACAATTTATAATTGTTTGAAAAACTAAGAAAGCTAAATGTGTAGTATTTTTTTTTTCTTTTGAGAAGAAGCTAAATGTGTACTTGATTTTAGTCAATCAATAAAAAACATAAAAGGGGTAGATAAAAGCAAACGTATTCATGATATAATTGTTTATACATGTCCATATTTGTTTTTTTATACCATAGAATCACCTCATTATGTTAAGCTACTGAGAAATTTATACATTTATTACTCATGTTCTCTAAAAGATTCATGTAGTAGTTGTACAACTGTATCTTGTTTGATCTCTCCCAGGTCTTTAACTTTAGCCCAACTCATAGCATATAAACCAATGATCATGAAAAAAGAACCTAGAAAGATGAAGTCAAACACAATTTCTAAATTTTAACAAATTAGCCAAGAAAATAGTAGGAAAAGATCTTGAATTATAAATTATCATGTGTCAACAAACAATGCAATAATCTATAATTATACTGCAAGGGTAATGCATTGATAATTGTAGAATTGCTAAAGAAATCATCCAAGTAGATGACTATATATATATATATATATGGTCAGGAAAACTTGCTAAAAAGTGTGACCTATGTGAAAGTAAAAAAAAATTTAGTAATACAAAGAGTGAAATAATGTAAGAGAATTTGATTAGTAATATCAACATATAGACAACCTAAAAACCATTTATCATTTAAACTATGTTATTCAAATTGCTTTACTAACATAAAAAATTATTGTTATTATCTTGACAATACTTATCAATATTCATATATTAACTTTCTCCATTCTAATTAATCTAAGAACTTCTAGAACTTGTAAAATGCCTATCATAAAGCATTAAAACAAATAGAATGTCAAGATTATAGAGAAATCTAAATGAGAGAGAGAGAGAGAGAGAGAGACCTTTGATATGTAGTAGATATAAAAAACAAACATGTATTGATAATTGAAAATTTTCCATCACAAATACTAAGCTTATTGGTTTTAAAAGAGATAAAAAGAGAATATATATATATAAATATATATATATATATATATATATATATTTCAAGTATGTAGGGGAAGGGGAAAAGGTGTAAATGATATATAAGTGTCGTGGGAGGGAAAGGTTAGAGAAGAGGAAGAGACTTTGTATATTTTGGTAATTAAAAATTGTATTTGTAACTGCTAAGTTTCATATATGGGTGTTTGTGTGTGTGTGTGTGTGTATAAACTCATCGAATTAAGTGTGGTAACATAATAGCAAGTATGAATAGAGAACTTTTGGACTACCATATTGGTTTACGGAAAATTAGAGACTTTCCATATTCATTATTTTTTTTCCCAAAATTTTTTATGTGAGAGTGAGATCACATTGAGGTATATGCTTCAAGTAGGAGTAATGGATATTAGTATTATCATGGAAAATATAAAGCAATAGTTAAACATTGTAAGCATCCCAGAGTTGTTTCCTTACAAATTATAATTGGTAAGAATTTTTGTTTTTTTGGAGATGATAAATTGTAAGAATTAGAGATTAGATCTTAAAAAAAAAAAATACATTAGTATGTATGACTTGCTGTAAAGTTATTTACATTGTAAAATTAATGAGAAAACCATACAAAACTAAGTTATAATCTCAAATACAAAGAAAAAGAGGAACACCATATGCTCCATACCTATTGATCATAATATGTAGAAGATCTTGTTTCTTCTTCCAAAGTATCCTAAGAAGTTAGAAGTTAGCATAGATTTAGACGAGACTAAAGAAAATTAGCAAGAATTTATATAGTAAACATAAATAGAACCAATAACAAAGCCATTCAGAAAATAAAAAAAATAAATGGGAGGGAAATGATCATGTACTAAATTAATAAAACGCATTCCAATTTTTTACACTATTTTATTGGTTAAAGTGCAATTATGTATAGGAAAATTTTAAACATGAATATAAAGAAATAGACTAACAATTCACAATTGGAAAAAAGAAAAAAGAAACAATGTATTATGACATTGTAAAAATATATACATACATACATACATATATATATAGCACAAACCATAACCTTTGCAGTTGAAAAGCAAAGAAGTTGAGGGGGAAGAAAAGAAAAAACTGAACTCAAAGGGAGTTTCCAATTCTATTTGTAATTTGGTGACTTATGGGGTGGAAAGAGAGCAATTTAAAATTTATATATAAAAAATAAAAATAAATTAGGTGGTTTTAAATACAAAAGGAGGCAAATGAATGTTTTGATGGAGAGAGAAGCCGTTTTAAAATGGCTGCCATGTGTTAATTAATGACTCCCTTACCTTAATCAATTATTAACTTCTTTATTTGCCTCTTCGAAAGAAAGACAAAAAAAAAAAAAATAATAAAAAAAAAGAAAAGAAAAGAAAAAAAACTCTTTATTAGCTAGTCTGTTAAGAAAGCTCCTTCAATTGGGCTAATATTGATGAACGAATACCATAACATTAATATCAATGCATTAAATGATTTTTATTGGGGAGGAGGCTAGGAGAAAGGTTAGTTTTTTTTTTAATTTATTTTTTTATTATTTTTTTATGAGAAGGAGAAAGGTTAGTTTGCCATAGATTAAAAAAAAAAATAATAAAAAAAAAAATAAACTAACTAACTAACTAACTAACTAACAAACAGAACCATTAAAACTATACTCTTTATTTTCTATATATAAAATCCAGACATAGTAACAGACAATACAAAACAAAACATTACCAAACCAAAAAAGAAAAAAAAGAGCTTAATTGTTTCACATTTACTAATATGCATTCCAATTTTTTAGACACAAACAATTTTAATGGTTAAAATGCAATTATGTATAGAAAAATTGTAAACATGAATATAAAGAAAAAGACTAAAAATTGAAAAGTGGAAAAAAAAAAAAAAAAAAACACTGTATTACAACATCATAAAAAATAAAAATAAAAATAAAAATAAAATAAAATCTAGCACAAACCATAAAATAAGAAGATGATAAGTCAAAAAGAGGGAGAGGGAGAGGATTGATGGTTGAATTTAAGGCAATTGAGATTTAATGGTGAAGTCATTAATAGGAGAAACATTAGCAATTTGTTTGGTGGGAAGATGAAGTGTTTTTTTTTTTTTTTTTTTGTGAGAAGAGGAAGATGATGAGTTGAGAGAGATATATAGATAAAAATTGGGCTTTATGGAGAGAGAGAGGAGAGAGAGAGAAGAGAGAGAGAGAGAGAGAGAGAGAGAGAGAGGATTGATTGTTAAATTTAAGGCAATTGAAATTTAATGGTGAAGTCATTAATAGGAGAAACATTAGCAATTTGTTTGGGGGGAAGATGATGTGTTTTTTTTTTTTTTTTTGGTTGAGAAGAGGAAGATGATGAGATGAGAGAGAGATATATAGAAGAAGTGGGATTTATGGTGGAGATAGGGGTGGGATTTATTTTATATTTTTTAGTATTTTTAAATTGATAGAAATTATTTTTAAATTGTTGGACAAATACAAAAAATATGATGGAAATGACATTAACATTAATGAATTAAAGGATTTTTTGTGTGGAAGAGACTAGGAGAAAGGTTAGTTTGCCATAAATTAAAAAAAGAAAAAGAAAAAAAAAAGGGAACCATTAAAACTATACTCTTTATTTTCTATCTATGAAATCTAGACATAATAACAGACAATACAAAACAAACATTACCAAACCAAAAAAGGAACAAAAAAGAACTTAATTATTTCACATGTACTAAATCAATAAAATGCATTCCAATTTTTAGACAAACAATTTTAATGGTTAAAATGCAATTATGTATAGAAAAATTGTAAACATGAATATAAAGAAAAAGACTAAAAATTAAAAAGTGGAAAAAAAAAAAAACACTGTATTACAACATCGTAAAAAAAAAAATCTAGCACAAACCATAAAATAAGGAGATGATAAGTCAAAGAGAGAGAGAGAGAGATGATTGATTGTTGAATTTAAGGCAATTGAAATTTAATGGTAAAGTCATTAATAGGAGAAACATTAGCAATTTGTTTGGTAAGAAGATGATGTATTTTTTTTTTTTTTTTTTTTTTGAGAAGTGGAAGATGATGAGTTGAGACAAAGATATAGATAAGAAGTGGGCTTTTATAGTGGAGATAAGGAGATGATAAGTCAGAGAGAGAGAGAGAGAGAGAGGGGGGGGGGGGGGGAGAGGATTGATTTTGAATTTAAGGCAATTGAGATTTAATGGTGAAGTCATTAATAGGAGAAACATTAGCAATATGTTTGGTGGGAAGATGATTTTTTTTTTTTTTTTTTTTGAGAAGAGGAAGATGATGAGTTGAGAGAGATATATAGATAAGAAGTGGGGTTATGGTGGAGATAGGGGTGAGATTTATTTAATATTTTTTAGTATTTTAAAATTGATAGAAATTATTTTTAAATTGTTGGACAAATACAAAAAATATTATGGAAATGATCTGGCTACTGACGTGGTTTAACGTGAGCGTAACAATATTAAATGCTACCCTTCAACTTTTAGTATTATATATAGATATAGATTATATCTATATATATACTTAATCTAAAAATAGAAAATGAAAACTATTAACTTTTTGTTTACTTCTTCAAGGTTGCCACACAAAATTTTCAAATCCCAAATTTTCTACCTTTGTCATTCTAATATATATTTCTTAATTTAGTTTTTAGAGTGAAAACTGACAAGTAGCAATATATAGTCTATGTTTAAACTATTTAGCTTCCTAAGAAAAATTTAAATTAATTAGAGCTTATAACCTTTTAAAATAGAGAAACACGACACAACACTAAAAATATCCTATTAAATTGGGATTGAACTTCTGTAAGAAAATTCTAAACAAATTAGGCATATTATTTTCCAAAATTTTCCTAATTAAACTTTTTTTCATTAGAACTTTTACCCCCCCCCCCCCCCCCACACCCACACACACACACACACATACATATATATATATATATATATATACATATTAATTATCAAACTTTCTCACCAATACCTGAGTTAAAAACTGTTGACATTATTAAATAAATAAATAAACTACATCGTAACCATATCACTTAGGGTACGCCTCAATAATAGATTGTAAAGCTGGAATTTTGATGATATTGTAGCGAGGAAAGCCTGCTCCTTCCAATACTTTCTTCCACTCGAGTTCAGTCCTTTCCTTGCCACTAGTGTGTGCAATCATAACCAAATCAAATACTAAGCCTGTGTCATCAAATAGATCATTACCCTCTGGTTCTAGCACAACATCTACAATAATAACTTTTCCAGTCTCTTCCAATATTGCTTTTCGGCAATTTTTTAAAATCTTGACACAACTTTCATCGCTCCAATCATGCATAATCCACTGCATTATTGAGAAGTAGTAATGTCATTAAGCTTTTGATCAGGACTTATCTATGTACATTAGTGTTAGTGGGTTTAGAATATAGACAAAGAAACTTAATTTACATATTAATCATTAGGATAAAATTTCAAGGAAAAAGTAGTTTTTTTTTTTTAATTTGTTTTTAAAAAAGGTAAAAAGTCGTTTGAAACTGGGCCATATTTTCTACCCACTCAACTCCACCATCTTTTTTCGTATTTTTGTATTTTACTATTATTATTAAATGAGGAATAATAATTATAATATATAAACTTTTTGAGATGTAGTATCATGAGTTGGCATTTAACCATTATTTTAACACTCCTCTTTATAAGTAAATGCAGAATTTATTTGCATACTCCTCTAATAATAAGTGAATTTTTTAAATGAAGTTTTCATTTCTGTAAATGGAAGTTAGAGTGGAAACAAGATTCAAACTTATTAATGATAAAGTTATCTCTAAAACTTTTTTTTTTTTTTTTTAAAAAAAACTATCACTGGATTCCAAAATTTAAGAAGTTAAGAAATTGGAGAATTTAATTATTATTCTAATAAAACCTTCAATGCGAGACAAAAAGAACAGTGTTGATAAAGAAATGTACAAGAATGACCTTTGGTCATCGGCTTAACTACTGGATCCAGTTAAACATTGTTCAGCGTCAAGTCAGTTTCAAATTTGTGCCAGTTAGAAGAACATGAAGGTTTTGGCCGCAAATATTTGCTTTTGAACTCTTTCATCTTTGTTTTCATTAGTAACAGCAAACGAGTTGATTTAATAATCAAAACATCAAAGTCTAACACAGAATTCAATTACCAGAAATATTGGCTCTTTTTATTATTGCGTCAAATTATCCACAATATATATATATATATATATATGCATGTTTCGAGCACTTTATCCTAGCTGATGCTAGACTCATTGTGAACTAAAAAAAAAAAAAAGACTAATACCCTTGAACAATTAATATTAAACCATGCGTGACTTTGAAAAGCAAATCATGCAATTGCAAGGTTAAATTTGATGAAAAAAAATAAGGTCCAATAAAAAAGAAGAGAAAACACATTTATCTCTAAACAATAACCTTATATACGTACCTTCATGAAAACTGCATCAGTATTGGGAATGGCTTGAAACATGTCACCTCCAACATGTGTGATTCCATCATAAATGGGTGCCGTAGCAACAACGTGTGGTAGATCAAAGTTGATACCTTTGATGTGAGGATAGGATTTCACAATCTCAGCTAGCCCACTACCGGTCCCACCTCCAACATCAACCAATGACCGCACAGAACCAAACCCATCTTTATACTCACAAAGAATAGCATTCATAGTAATCCTGGCCGTACAAGCCATGCCATCATTGAACAACTTGTTGAATCCAGGATTTTCAGAAGCAAAGTCCCAAATCTCACGGCCATTAGCCTTCTCAAAGGCTAAGCCACCGTCTTTGACACATTGGCTAAGAGTGTGCCATGGACCCACTAGCCAAGGATGGGCCTCCAAGAGTACCATAGGTGCTAGGCTCATCTTGGAATCATGCAATAACCATTTCGATGAATGGGTTAGGCCGTACAGAGTTTCTTCATCACCTTCGGATGTTTGATGTGCGGAGAAGATCTTTCTGCGGACTAGCAACCTCATGATACGTGTGAGGTAGCTGATATTTAGGGAGAGTGCATCATCAGTATTAGGAATACGAGCTACTATCTGGGACAAGGTCATTGGGCCACCATGCAAGTTTATAATGTCAGCTATGCGGAGTTCCACAGCACATTTCACTGCCATGGAGTCTGCAAAGCTCAACATATATTTCCATATATCAGCTTGACCTTGTAACTCTGCTTCAGCTTCTTTTGCATCCATTCTCAAACACCCTCTCTCTTTCTCAAATGAAGTGGAACCCAAATTAATAGATCTTAGCAATCCAACAAAAAGTCACATTTTCTCACTACCCAATACCAATAAAGAGTCACAATTATTCCCACCATCCAGACCGCAACAGAATAAAAAATTAAATAAAAATCAAATCTAGATTTATAAGCAACCACGTGACCCCATTTACCCACGAGGGCCACGACCCAAGAAAGGGAAATGGAAAGATCAACTTGAAATGATTTTAAGGGTGAAGGCCATGCCGCCTCATTTAAACGCCAATATCCCAACCCAACAATTTACTGTCCGTTTAGATATAATATATTTTTGTTGAAATTAAAAATTAAAAATTAAAAACTGAAAATACTGTAGTAAAATAATTTTTAAATGTATAAATAGTACCGTGAGACCTATTTTTAATATTTTTTTTGAATAAAGTAGTTGTGAGTCTTATGAACAGTGCGTAAACAGTGTTGCTACAGTGTGTGAACAGTACTACTACAGCACATGAACAGTGATAATTGTCCCCTGGTCTAAAGCAAAACACATAAAGAAGAAGAAGAAGAAGAAGAAGAAGAAGAAGAAGAAGAAGAAGCAGAAAATGCAAACACAGTAGACGTGATGCGGATCCAAACACATACTTAGTGAACGTTTGGATATCATATTCAGTTCCATGTTTTGCGTTTTGCTCCTTTTTTTTTTTTTTTTTTTTTTTTTGACTAGTGCCTCTTGCACTGTTCATAGGATATGAACAGTAATTTAAAAAGTGAACAGTAATTGGAAATTATTTTTTTATTGTTTTTCAGTTTTCAGTAAAATAAGTGGTATTCAAACGCATCCTTAAGTTAACTTTAAGGGTGATAAGTAAACTAACGTTTAAAAAAAAAAAAAAAAAACATAAACTATGTTAACTTTGCTACAACCAAATTTGATATCTCTATCTTTTTGGGCTTTGTTAGAAATATATTAGACATATTAGTCCAATGTAATAGGCCCAAACCCACTTCTACTTGTATTAGTAGTTTAGGATTTAGTCGCTTATATATACTCATGTTAGGGTTCATTGTAACACAGGTTATTGTACCACATTCTTACATAATAAAAATGTAGCCTTTAAGGGATTCCTCCGTGGATGTAGGCTGACAAGGCTGATCCATGAAACCCTTATATTCTTGGTGTTCTTATTCTATACTTTCCATTCCACATCCACTTTAGTATATATAACATGATATAACACATAGCGTTACTAATATATTTAACATGGTATCAGAGTCAAACTTCGTTCTTGGCATCAAACAAACATCTCGAGCAAGCAAAGAAGATTCTCACATGCACACCACCATCTGAAGTCACACATGCTTGTCTACTGGATCTAGACTCCATGGCATCTCGCAGCCACCATGGCTCAGTGTTGTGTCAAAATCCAACAACCAAGCAAACCATGACTTACCTTCTTAGATCTATGCACATCAAGCTTTCGCCTGATGAAACTTACACCATAGACGTACTCCATGGCCTCCTGTGACCAAAACCCAAGAATTTGGTCTCCAACAAAAGCTTCACATGCCACCACGCTCCATAAGAGATTCCAGCACAATCCCATGCGTTGTCAAAAGTTCTCGACTCCCAGATCAGACTTTGGTCACATGTGTCGCCATGACGGCCTGGTAGCCCCTTGATCTGTCAAACTGTGAAATCCGGCCTTTATTTAACGAATGACACGCCACCACGCGCACACCGTTAGATCCATGTGCTACCAGGGAATGCACGCGCCACAATGCTCTGAAAGACTTCTGCTGATGTTAGTATGACGTCATTAGATGACGTCATTTAGCCATGTCAACGCTATGTAAGCCCTAGCCACGTTAGCCCTCGTCTACATCAATGCCACGTTATCAAGATGACATCAGTGGCTCTGCCGCCCGATCAGTGACTCGACCTGAAAACCCGAAACCAACCTGGATAGTGTAGCCTGTTGATCACGCTTGATTGTTGACTTTTTTCCATTTACTGACTTTGACTTTTTGCGTTGACCATTGACCAAAAGTCAAAATTTTTTAAAGGGCTTATCTTGCTCAGTTTTTCACATAGATTCTGATTTCAGACTCCTTTTCTTTGTTTGAAGCTTCGAAATTGGTCAATTGATACATTCTTCATCGTGGTTTCTTCAAAGGCATTCTTCAAGGGATCTTCTTATGTTTATCCAACCTTAAGTCTTCATCAAGCTTCCGCCTTGAGTTTAAGGGAAGATGTTAGAGATATATTAAACATATTAGCCCAATGTGTTAGGTTTTTAGACCCCTTTAAATTAGATTGTTTAACCTAATTACTTAATCAAGTGAATACTTAGGTTTTTTATTCAGATCTAGGTTAAAACAATAACAATCATATCATGTAAAGTAGCGGAAAATATAAAGAACATAATGATATGATGATCCAGGAAAACCAAACCGGTAAAAAATCTAGGGAGGATTTAACCTAACTATTCTCAAGGTAAAAAGCAAATCCACTATGAAAGAATTGAAGTTTATACAATAGAACTTAGACCACTAACATTCTATTGCTACCTCGAGTAGAAAACTTACTACCATGACCCCTTGATAGCTTTGAGTTCACAAACTACTTTTTTCCTTGGCCTTTGCAACACAAGCACCCACACTTGTGATAAAAAACACAAACTTTCCTATTTGTGACTTCAAGACCATCTTTGAAGGTTTAGATCATCAGCACCTTTGATGATTAGAGAAGGCAGCAACTTCTACAATATCGGATCTTGAGATTCTTCAAGGAATAACACCGATAGAAGATATGAGAGAGTTTTTTGGGTACAAAAGAGTTACACTCTTCTCTCTCTAAAAAGCCTTATAAAAATGTGCTTAAGTTTTTCTTTATATACTAGAAGAAGTAGATTTGAAACCCTAATCCTTTTTGGGCTTGAACTACTATTTGGGCTTAATTAAAATTCTGCAGATACGAATCTCGATCAATCAAACTTGTCTCTCGATTGGTCGAATCAGGCAAATTTCAAATTCTCTTTTTTGCAGCTTGCTTGTTCTTGGATCTTGACTTGTATCATCTTGAATATTGTCTAATAATACCTATAGACTCAAGGATCTATATTTAGACAAGTTTGTGTTTACAATTTGCCAATTGTTCTAAACTTTTATAATCTAACACAATGTAATAGGCCCAAGCCCACTCTTACTTGTACTAGTAGTCTAGGGTTTAGTCGCCTATATATACTCATGTTAGGGTTCATTGTGACACATGTTATTGTACTACACTCTTACATATTAAAGATGTAGCCCTTAAGGGATTCTTCCGTGGATGTAGGCCGGCAGGGCTAAACCACGTAACCTTCGTGTTCTTGGTGTTCCTATTCTATACTTCTCATTCTGCATATACTCTAGTATATACAACATGGTATAACACATCAAGTTGCTAATATATTTAACAGGCTCCTTGTGCCTTTCTAATGTGTAGTCTGTAAGGGGTGGAGGTGATGAAGGCTGACTGGCTGAGACTAGTGGTCACGATGGTAGGCTATTAATGATGGTCGGGCAGTGGCGTGGTTTGAAGCTTAGCATATGTGTTTGTTTCCATAAAAATGGGTTCATCTTAAATTTTAGGGGAAAAACTAGGTTTGATTACATATAAGGTGGGGTTTTTTTTTTTTTTTTTGGTTCTTCTACCTTTCTGAGTTCAGAATCTTCTGATTTTTGAAATTACAAGAAACAGAGAACTACTTTCTAGTTCTAATAAACCACTATGTGATGCAAAGCGGCGATTTGGTAATTTTTTTTTGAAATTCTTAGGGGCTTCATGGTTGCTCTCAAAATTGAGAACTCATTAAAGAATTCCCGTTCAGTATAGGAAAATAGCGAATCTTTGGATCATTGTTGATATCTAATAGTAGTAGCACAAAAAAAAATTCAAGGCCCTTTTCCCAATCCATTGTTATTTATAGTGACAACTTTCAACATGCATTGCCCAAAATAACAGTAGAATCAAATCCTTGATTTTCCTATCAAGTAGAGTTTCAATCACATAAATGACTCTAGCTCTAAAATGGTTTCCGATGAACTTGCTCTTGAAAAATTACCCTCAACGATTTCATTAAAAATGCAATAAATAGGACTCTGTTTTTTGTTTAAATTTATGGTGAACGAGCAGAAGCTCATTAGTCATCACCTCCAAGACTCTAACACTTAAATTAACACAAGTTTATTTGTTTGTTTGTTGTTGTTGTTTTTTTTTTTTTTTTTTTTTTTTTTTTTTTTTTTTTTAATTTTAAACGTTAGTTTACTTTTCACCGTTTAAGTTTCTAGAGTCTAGAGTTAAGTTGTTGGGTTAAGTTTAAATGAGGTGGCATACTCTACACCTTTGATTTATTTCAAAACAATCTTGTCCATAAAATGGACACTCTCCATTTCAAAGAGAAATGGAGAGGATCCAAGCCCCCAACAAAGAAGTTGCACCAACAGCCCACCACGAGCTACAAACATTTTGGAATGGCTTGAATGGTCAAAAACCAACAAGCCATTAAATGTTAGCATGCCCATGTTAGAAAGTATGGCTTGATATTTAACCAAGCCAAAGATTGGCATCCACAAAGAGCATGCATGAAGGAATACAGAAGTCTTGATGCATGGATTCTTGGTTGAATTTTTTAACTTCTTAGTCAACAAAAGTCTTGCATTATTTTCATGTGCTGAACTACTAAAAATTCGGCTAGACCTTTAGCTATAAATAAAGGTGGAGGAAGAGAGCTCCTATGGGAGATAGCAAAGGGCTTCTTTTGTGTGTGCACCAAAGATAGAAGTTAGACTATCCTGCAACTCTTGTCTAAATACAATAGGATGTTCTCTATTTATTTGTGAGAAAACCAAAGGTTTCTTATTAAAAAAAATAAAAAATAAAAAATAAAAAAAGGTGAGACAACCAAGGGTGTATTGGGGGTTTGGGTTTGTGAGAGTATCTTCAAGCTATTGTTGTAATCTCCAAAGTAATAGTGAAACTTTATTCTGTCGCCTCCTACGGATGTAGGCATATTGATGAATCACATAAATTTCTTGTGTCATATTCTGTCTTCTCTTTACCCTTTAACCTTATGTAAATAGATTATTTCTCAATTTTTTTCACAACAACTAGTATTAGAGTTCCAAGTTGATATATTCAATGGAGATCAATGCTTTTATTGCCAAGGTAGACGTAGTTAAGTTTGACAAAACTGGTAACTTTGGTTATGGCAAAGAAGGGTGAAAGATTTGTTGGTACAACAAGGTTTGATGAAGGGTTTGTATGGGAAAGCAAAGAAACCAGATATGATGACATATGCCAAATGGGAAGAACTCGATATGAAGGTGGTAAGTTCAATTCGACTATGTCTAGCAGATGAGCTTATGTATGATGTCATGGATGACGTGTCAACTACGATTGAATGGTTGAATTTGGAGAGCCAATATACGTCCAAATCCCTCACAAATAAACTAAATCTTAAGCAAAAACTATACGAGCTTAAGATGGCAGAGGGTGTGGATTTGGCTCAGCACAACCATATGTTCAATCAAATTATTAGTGATTTGTTACAAATCAAAATAAAATTCGATGATAAAAACAAGGTGATAATGCCTTTGTCATATCTCCTAGCTTCCTACAAGTATTTAGTTACAACCCTACTTTGGGAGAAAGAGACTTTGAAATTTGAAGAGATCTTAAGAGTCTTGTTGGATCACTACCAACGGAAACAGAATTTGAGTGAAATTTCTGGTGAAGGGCTTATGGTAAAGGGTAATCAAGATTGTGGAATGAAGAAAGACAAAGATCACAATTCTACTAGGTGACATAGTAGAAATAAATCCAAAAGCAAGACAGTGAAGCGCTATAAATGCCAGAAGAAATGGCATATTAAGCAAGACTATCTAGAGTGGAAAAGAGGCAAGGACAAAGACAAGGAAGGGTCCTTAAGATTTGCAAATGTTGTGGCAGTAGATTTAGATTTAGATGGAGATATGCTTTCTGTTTCATCTAGTGCCAACTTGCTGATCAATTCTTGGATTTTGGATTTTGGATTTAGCATGTTCTTTCCACATGGCTCCTCACAGAGATTGGTTCGACACTTACAAGTTGATTAATTGCAATTTTGTTCTAATGGGCAACAATGTTGCTTGCAAAATTGTTGGAATAGGAAAAATTAAGATAAAGATGTTCGATAATGTGGTGAAGACATTAGGAGAGGTATGACATGTTCCATATGTGAAAAAGAATTTAATTTCATTGGGAACCCTAGACTCTAATGGCTATTGCTATAAGTCTAAGAATGGGTTAATAAAGGTGTCAAGGGGTGCTAAGGTTGTGATGAAGAGGCAGAAAGTAGAAGGTAATATTTGCAAGCTTTTCGGCAATACCATTGTTTTTGGAGCTGTTGCAGTAACTGAATTTGAGTAGGATGATACACTCTCGTGGCATATGCGATTAGGGCATATAAGTGAGCGTGGTATTAGGGAATTGCAAAAAAGAAATCTATTGGCTGGAGCTAAGTCATGTAAGTTAGATTTCTGCAAATACTATGTCATGGGAAAGTAGTGTAGGATGCGATTCAAAATAGCCACGCACAAGACATAGGGTATATTAGATTATGTACACTTTGATATCTAGGGACCGGTGAAAGTGGTCTCTAAAGGTGGAGCTCGGTATTTTATGAGTTTCATTGATGATTATTCCAGAAAGGTTTGGGTTTACTTCTTGAAGAACAAGTCTGAGGCATTTGCAAAGAGAAGTGGAGAGCTAAAGTGGGAAACCATACTGGAATGAAGATCAAGTTCAAAATCATTGTTAACATCTACACTGGTAACCATTTTTTAATAGGCAATTATCAAACTTGTGCATTCTTGTTTCTACCATGTTTCTTGTGGGGGGATAGGATGGCATCACAAGCCTAAAGGCCCAAGGCCCATTAGAATAGAGAAGAAAAAAGGGGACAAAGGGAACACTAGGCCAAGCCCCGTAAGATCACAAGATGAAAAGAAAGGGACTGTAGAGCTCAAGCACTGGAGAGAAGAAGGTGTAACCCTCTGAGGTGTCTCCCTTCCTTGGAACATAGCAAAGGAACCAAGTCATCACTAGGAAGGATAAGGACAACAACAAGACTGATGAAAGAGGACAGCCAAGAAACAAGAGAAGGTAGCACCTAAAATCGGCAACAAGCCCTTTGCATTAAATGGTTGGACTTACTAGACAAAGGTTATATTAAATGCCTAATGACCTGTTAAAACAGTATCCCCCAACAAAGAACCCACTTATTCCTTGAAAAAAAGAGGAAGAAACCCCTGATGGGATAAGTATCTCCCTTCCCTAGAACTCAAATCTACAAGGAAAGTGCTAGGAGTCACCAATTCACCTCCATCATTTCCATCACTAATGTCACCAACTCGTCTCCATCACTAATTTGCCTCCATGTCTCTTAGGTTCAATCTCTCTATTCCTTCTCTCAGATTCGATTATATGTGAAATTGGTGTTTTTGTTCTTTGGATTTGTAGATCCATTCTTTGGGTTTGTAGATTTGTATATTTTGTTATTTAGGAATCAAACTTTAGTGTTTGATCTTTGTATATTGGTCGAAATTAAAGCCGATCGCTATCCACCCAAGTCCGATCTGACTTGACCTGTGGTTA
This sequence comes from Quercus lobata, assembly GCF_001633185.2. Classification (NCBI taxonomy): domain Eukaryota; kingdom Viridiplantae; phylum Streptophyta; class Magnoliopsida; order Fagales; family Fagaceae; genus Quercus; species Quercus lobata. The sequence goes on from NC_044911.1 coordinate 37,927,826, forward strand.
TTTGTGGTCGACGGTGTGTTTGGGTCTTCTCCACCCAATTTGATCAGGTCAGTTGCAGATTGGGAACAAACTCAACCTAGACCAACACGTGGACAACCCTATTTAGAGCTTTAAATATGTCTCATATTCTAATCTATATCCATAACTATATACACTAATGTAATAATATAAAATGAAAACTATTAACTTTTTGCTTACTTCTTCAAAGTTGCCATACAAAATTTTCAAATCTCAATTTTAAAGTTTAACCTAATTTGTTTCGTAAATATGTTTAAACTAATTGGAATTTACAACCTTTTTAGATAAAGCAACGCAACACAACACTATACAAATTGGAATAACTTGGGTTTGATCTTCTATAAAGAAATTTAAATTAAATTTGGCATATTATTTTCCAAAAGTTTTGTAATTCAAATTTTTATTCTTTAATACTTATTAATATAATATATTTTATTAAAACTTATTAAAATAAAAGAAAAAATTACCAAACTTCCTCATATATTGCATGAGATAAAAACTACTAAGATTACTATAATAAAAAGACTACATTGTAATCAAATCACTTAGGGTACGCTTCAATAATGGATGGTAAAGCTGGAATTTTGATGAGATTGTAGTGAGGAAAGCCTGCTTCTTTCAATACTTTCTTCCACTCAAGTTCAGTCCTTTCCCTGCCACCTGAGGTGTGTGCAAGCATAAGCAAATCAAATACAAAGCCTGTGTCATCAAATAGACCATCACCATCTGGCTGTAGCACAACACCTACAATAATGACCTTTCCAGTCTCTTTCGGTATTGCTTTTCGGCAGTTTTTCAAAATCCTAACACAATTTTCGTCACTCCAATCATGTAGGATCCACTGCATTATTGTTGAGAAGGGCAATGTCATTAATTTTTAAATATGACTTATTTATCCACATTATAATGAGTTTAGAGTATGGGAAAAACAGATTTAATTTACACATCAAAGGTAAGATTTCAAGTAAAAAGTACTTTGAAACATTAGCCATATTTTCTACTCATTATACAGTAATTTTTTTTTTTTTTTTTTTTTAGGGGTTCATAACATGAGGTAGGAATTTTGACCAAATATAATATTCCTAAAACTTGAGATATAAAGAAAGTGTAAACTTAATCTTTTTTATTTATTTAAATAATTCTATAGGTACAATAGGGAAGAGGAATTTTAACCCCGATAATTAATTTCCGTTAGAAATGTCAAGTGGTGCTAGTTAAGGTAGAAGGTTCTTGATAGTAAAATTAATTATTTAATCATTATTCTAACACTACTCCCTACAAGTAGGTTGAAAGTTCTTTTCTATATGTCGTATAATAATTAGGAACTAACTGTGATTTTTAACCTTTTAATTAGGAGTTAGAGTAAAGGGTACAAACATGACTCAAACTGATTGTTAACTAGCTGGCTCCAAAACCTATCAATTGATTCCAAAATTTTAGTTGTTATGAAATGCGTTACTTTAATCATGATTCCAGTAAAACCTTCTCTCCGAGACAAAAAGAATAGTGTTGATAATGCTGGTTATCTGCTTCAAATATGTGCCAGTTATAATAACTTGAAGGTTTTGGTTTTAGTAAATGCAAAAGATTTGATTTGATCATCCAAGTTTCTTCAAGCCTAACATAGACTTCCACTAACCGAAGTATTGGTTCTCTCTCTCTCTCTCTCTCTCTCTCTCTCTCTCAAATGACCAATACTCACCCGAAGTATTTGGCTTATTCGAACGTATTGCGAGAATTTATCTAACTATACATGCTAGTTTCTGAGCACTTTATCCTAGATGCATACTGGACTCACTGTGAGTAAAAAAATCATGCAAAAGTAGTCTTATAGCTTAATTAACAAATTTTTGTGATTTATCGTAGACAACAATCATGCAAGCAAAAAGCCTTATAACTTAATTAACATTTTTTTGGGATTCGAATAAAGACATCTAAGGTTCAAGTCTCTCATCACTCAACTATTAAATTGTAAAAAAATATATATACACACAAACACACACACAATTATCATGTAAGGTTTAATTTTTCTTAGTGTGCAAAGGAAAATAACAATAAAAAAAAATGGCTTATCAAAAAAAAAGTTGAATCTCTTATACATACGAGTAATGCTGGGAACACCAACTTTGTGCCACAACTCGCCACATGGCAAATTGTGCCAAAGTTGGTGTCCCATCATTACTTTGTACGTATACATACCTTCATGAAAATTGCATCAGCATTTGGAATGGCGTGAAACATGTCACCTCCAACGTGTGTGATTCCATCATAAATGGGTGTCATAGCAGCAACATTTTTTTATGTTTTATTGTAGACAACAATCATGCAAGCAAAGAGCCTTATAACTTAATTAACATTTTTTTTTAAAATTCGAATAAAGACATCTAAGGTTCAAGTCTCTCATCACTCAATTATAGAATTGTAAAGAAAAAAAAAATAATATATATATATATATATATATATACACAATTATATATCATGCAAGGTTTAATTTTTCTTAGTGAGCAAAGGAGAAAAAAAAAAAAAAAAAAACAATGGCTTGTCAAGAAAAAGAAGAAAAGACATGAATCTCTTATACATACCTTCATGAAAATTGCGTCAGCATTTGGAATGGAGTGAAACATGTCACCTCCAACATGTGTGATTCCATCATAAATGGGTGCTGTAGCAGCAACATGTGGTAGATCAAAGTTGATACCTTTGATGTGTGGATAGGATTTCACAATCTCAGCTAGCCCACTACCTATCCCACCTCCCACATCCACCAATGATCCCACAGAATCAAACCCATGTTTATACTCAGAGAGAATAGTATTCATCACAATCCTGGCCGTACAAGCCATGGCATCATTGAACAACTTGTTGAATTCAGGATTTTCAGAAGCAAAGTCCCAAATCGCACGCCCATTAATCTTCTCAAAGCATATGCCACCGTCTTTGATACAATGGCTAATAATGTGCCAGGGAGTCATTAGCCTAGGATGGGTCTCCATGAGTAGCATAGGAGCTAGGCTCATCTGTGAATCTTGCAATAGCCATCTTGATAAGTGGGTGATGCCGTACTTAGTGTCTCCACCTTCTAATGGATGATGTTCGGTGAAGATCTTTCTGCGGACTAGCAATCTCATGATGCGTTTGAGATAGCTGACATTTGGAGAGAGTGCATCAGGAATATCAGCTACTATCTGTGATAATGTAATTGGACAACCATGCATGTTTATAGTGTCAGCTATGCGGAGCTCCACAGCACATTTCACTGCCATGGAGTCTACATAGCTCAACATGTATTTCCATATATCAGCTTGCGCTTGTAGCTCTGCTTCAGCTTCCTTTGGCCCCATTCTCTCTCTCTCTCTCTCTCTCTCTCTCTCTCTCTCTCTCTCTCTAATGAAATGTGAAATGGAACCTGAAGGGGGTGAAGGTGGGTATAATTTGTTGAATGAGTGAAAGTAGGAGAGGTTTGGACGAAGTTTGTTAATCAATTCTTCTACAACCACACTTTGCCACAATTTGTTAACGTGTTCTTTTGTGTTTGGATTCCATCATTTATATATAGTCCATTGATTACTATATTCGATACAAAATAATTCAATTTTCATTTGACATGTGTATAAGTTGTGTCAAAGTATGTTGCAAGTAATGTGTAGTTAAAACTTTTCCATTGTCAAGGGTACTCTTAGAACTTTTCCTTTGTCAAGAGTACTCTTAGATCCTATAGAATAGAGATACAATCCTATAGATTCGATTATCTTCAACTAGATTGTATTTAATAAAAGTATTCGATCCTAATACTAGGGTTTTTATTTTATTTTATTTTAGCACACGTTTTTATTATGATATAGGACAAGGATCACTCTTTTTGAAATGGATTAATTGCCGTTAATTCTTTAACGAGAATTTACTAATTCAATGTAATTCGTGAATAACAATGCACATGTGGCTCCCCAAGCATTTCTCCTCTAAATATTGCCAGTCTGATGCTTAACACCCAGCAAAAGAATATGCTAAACAAATTGATGATCATTATCATCTATTGAATTTAAAATGTCATTGTCCGATTGTTGTTGGAATTAATATATATATATATATATATATATAGAGAGAGAGAGAGAGAGAGAGAGAGAGAGAGAAAAGCTTAATAGGTAATACATCATACGGAAAAAATAAATAAATAAGTTCTTAATAGGGTATTTTAAGTTGTACAAAACTTTTTTTTTTTTTTTTTAATTTGAAGGAATATTTTCTCACCTATTATATGATAGTTTATAAAATCATCTACGTGACTAAAATTACATGATTCATTATTATTTAAAGTTTAAACAAGTCGTATAACTATTAAATAAGTCATGTGACTAAATATACATGTATGTAATATTTTGAGTTACTGCTTGATACATTGGAAGCACTTTCCTCTAAATTGGGTTGGATGAAAATACTGTTTATTTAAAATATCTTTCACAAATATGATAAATTCATATTTTGTCTAGTCAGAATGTTAGAATAGTAGCAAGTTGAATAAATTTAGTGACACAAACATTTTTACACATATTTATATAACTATTGTAATTAGTATAAATAAAATAGATCTTAAATAAGTACATACCTTGCAAAAAGTTTTGTAACTTAACTTATTGACATTTTTTAATATTTTTAAAGAAGACATTTAGAATTCAAATCATTTCTCCTATTGTAACTATTAAAATTTTTAAATAAAAAAAGGAAGAAAAAAAAAAAAAAAAAAAAAAAAAAAAAAAAACGCACATGCCCTAAATGAATTATTAACCTAGGCCAGAATTTGACTTCTTAACCTACTCTTCCAGAAACGGACCAAGCTGGTATCCTCTCGCCTTAACCAGCTGCTATGTAGTAGGAGAGATCACACCAGCTTAATAGCATGACAGTTACTGAAGTCCTAGTTCAGTGGCATGGCTGCTCACCAGAAGGTGAAACTTTGTAGAACTCACAGACTTCTCAAAACCAATTTCCTCACCTTTTTAAGAGGGCATAATGAAGATCTGTAATGATATGTTAGTGAATGAGTTGTGGCTTGCTACCTAGTGCTTTGTTATACACTAAAAGGTGCTACCTAGGTTGCATGTGTAAATTGATGTAATACTTATTGTAACTACAAGGTACGTAGTTAGGCACGTATCCTGATGAGTATAGTAGCATGTAGGGGATTATTTCATATTAATTTCAGTTAGATAAGTAGTGTAACAGACTAGGATTAGTGCATGTGACTAATTAGTAGGTTATAAGAAAGTTGAAGGTAGTTATGCCAACGGGCATAAGTAGTTGCAACACCAATTAAGTAGATTAGCCGTATCAATTAGGATTTGAGCATGTTTTCATAGAACTTTGGCCTTGTAATGAGATCTATCAAAAATTAAATAAATGCTTGTTCTCTCTATAATATAGATAACAATAATCTGTAATATAGATTTAACAATTTATTGGTCCAACTTTCTCGTGCATAGTACAGGTTAGCAACTAGTGATATTACAAAAACAATAATGACTACATCATCACTAAGGGTATGCCTCAATAACTATGCCATTCAAGTTCTTAACAACTTATTAAAAGAATACATCATAGTCATATCACTTAGGGAACGCCTCAATAATAGATGGTAAAGCTGGAATTTTGATGATATTGTAGCGAGGAAAGCCTCCTTCTTCCAATACTTTCTTCCACTCAGGTTCAGTCCTTTCCTTGCCACCTGAGACGTGTGCAATCATAAGCAAATCAAATGCTATACCTGTGTCATCAAATATAGCATTACCCTCTGGCTGTAGCACAACATCTACAATAATAACTTTTCCAGTCTCTTTCGGAATTGCTTTTCGGCAATTTTTCAAAATCTTGACACAACTTTCGTCGTCCCAATCATGCATGATCCACTGCATAATTCAAAAGTGTCAATGTCACAATTAGAAACCAAATCCAATACAAATCAACTTCAACTTGTAGTATATTTTTGTTCCAATTATTTATTTTAATTTTCTTAATTTTAGTACGAAGTGGTCCATTTAGAATACTCAATATGAAAGCTAAGATGACCATCCCACTCACCTAGATAAGTTCACCTCATCATCAGTATTGTTGAATGCTTTCATGTATAAAAATGTGCTATAAACTAGTTATTCATTATAAAGATAAAATTTCAACTAAGAGTCTTTGGAAACATCAGCCATATTTTCTATGCATTCTATTCCACCATCTCTTTTTCTTTTCTCTTCGTTTCTTTTTCTTTTTTCTATTTAGCCCTGGGAAATGGGGGCTTGAGTTAAAAAGAATTAACATAGAATAGTAACAACAAAATAATTTGTATAATGCCCAATAATATAATATATTATATAGTTTTTGAGAAGTAGTAACATATGGTAGCAACTGTAGCAAAACATGACAAACTAACAATATCACAATAAAACAAAAAGTCTCAATATTCATTCATTTAAATATTAGTAATACAAACTAAGTCTTTAACACTAATAGAGCACGGTGGGATAGGGCAAGGATAAATTGTCATCCTAGTTATTAACTCTTAATAGGCAAAAAGCTATCAATTCTATTATGATGGCTATTCTAGTTTATCTATTGAAATGAGATATTTTGATGCCAATCTATTTTGATGTTCCATTTCGAGGTTAACACTAAAGTTATTATATATAAAATAAATATACTTAAGTTTTCATTACATAATATAATACCATATCAAATTATTAATTTAAAATAATGTACTTTTTTAATATCATCTATATAATTGACGTCACTTTTTTACTCATAAAAAACTTGTCACGTAAAATTTGTTGTAAAATTGTTATGAAATTATCATAGACATAAAGTTGCTCATAAAAAATAGCAAACATAATAGCAAAAATAATCTAAACAACAACCATATTAGGCCAAACAACCACAAAATATTTAATAAAAGCCCATTTTTAGGCATTTCCAAAAAAAAAAAAATCCTTTAATAATTCAATGATTACTCCAATCCATTCTGATAAATTTTTTTTTTTTTTTAAATCTCTAATTTTCTATTTAATTTTTTTAATGGCTATCCTAAAATCATAATAATAATCCTAGTGCCACCAGTGTGAGCAAAGGAAAACAACAACAACAACAATGATAATAATAATAATAATGGCTTAAAGAAAACAAAACAAAAACATACAACTTTTAAAAGGTTCGGTTAATGTATGTCTTTAAGATATACATTAACCATCTATTTTGGAATTTTTTTTTATAAAGAATTAAACAAACTGTCAAAATAGTTAATCATTTTTTCATAAATTTTTCTAAAATAGTTTATATATATCCTAAAAGCATACATTAATAAAACCCTTAAATAGTATCCCTATAAACGGTACCTTCATGAAAACTGCATCAGCATTTGGAATGGCTTGAAACATGTCACCTCCAACATGTGTGACTCCATCATAAATGGGTGCCGTAGAAACAACATGTGGTAGATCAAAGTTGATGCCTTTGATGTGTGGATTGGATTTCACAACCTCAGCTATGGCAGTACCAGTTCCACCTCCCACATCCATTAATGATGCCACAGAACCAAGACCATCTTTATACTCAGAGACAAAAGTATTCATCACAATATTGGCCGTACAAGCCATGCCATCATTGAACAACTTGTTGAATTCAGGATTTACAGAGGCATAGTCCCAAATCATACGCCCATGAGCCTTCTCAAAGGCTAGGCCACCTTCTTTGACACATTGGCCAAAATAGTGCCATGGTGTCATTAGCCAAGGATGGTCCTCCATGATTAGCATAGGAGCTAGGGTCATCTTGGAATCATGCAATAGCCATCTTGATGAGTGGGTCAGGCCGTACTTTGTTTCTCCACCTTCTGATGTCTGATGTGCGGCGAAGATCTTTCTGCGGACTAGCAATCTCATGATGCGTGCGAGGTAGCTGATATCTGGGGAATGTGCATCAGGAATACCAGCAACTATCTGGGATAAGGTTATTGGTTCACCATGCATGTTTATAATGTCAGGTATGCAAAGCTCAACAGCGCATTTCACAGCCATGGTGTCTGCAAAGCTAAACATGTATTTCCATATATCAGCTTGCCCTTGTAGTTGTAGCTCTGCTTCAGCTTCTTTTGTCCCCATTCTCAACTCTCTCTCTCTCTCTCTCTCAAACGAAGTGGAACAGATGTGGTGAGAGCCTTATATAATTTTCTGAAGGGCTTTGATCATCTAGTACTTCAAAGTCAAGAGTCAAAATATTATCTGTCTGCATACGTTAAATCTCTTTTTTTGTAAAATACACATCAAATCTCATCATGAATAAAAGTAAAATGTTAAATTCACTAACTATTTTTAAAAAAATGCTAAATATTGATATCCTCAAATAAAAGTGTATTACTAAATATGGATATCATCACATGTATGTTGTAAAATAGCGGAATCTCAAATTACCAAGATTGATTGTGAAAATATTTTAGACTTGTGAAAGATCTTCAAACTAACAATAGAAATGAAGAAATTAATCCAAAAGAAAATAGATACAAAACACCAAGATTTACATGGTTTGGTAATAGCCTACATCCACGGGTGACGACGAAAAATTTCACTATAACAAATTTGGGATAATACAAATTGGTGTAGAAGTACTCTCACAAACCCAAATACACGCAAATAACTCTCTCTCACAAATACAAAACCAAAAAACCAAAGGTTTACAAATATCAAATATGAATTGTGCACAAACCAAAGAAAGAGCCACAAAGTAAATCCAAAAGTTGCAACGCACCAAGAGAGAGCAACTCGCCAATCTGTAGAATCAAAATCAAGTGGTAACAAACCTCTCTCACTATTTCAAATTGCAACCCACAAATATCAAATAACCAAACAAAGAGAGAGCCTCTTTTTCTCACACACTCTAAATTTACCGCAACAACACTCTATTTATATAGGAGACTTGAGTCGGCTAGCATATCCAAAATCAAGAAGAACTAGACTTCTTTTCCACACACAAAACGAGAATCACTCCTATTCCACATAGAATTCAAAATCAAGCAGTAGACAAGACTTCTAATAGGGCTTGATAACTTCAAACAATAGTAACTTAAAAGGAATAAAATTACTTCCTTATTCAAATCCAAAGAGGAGTCGAACTCCTAATTCAAGCCATATTCTACAAATCTCCATCTTGGCTTGAATTCTATCAAGTCTCACAAACGAAATTTGCAAACCACCATATATAAATCCTTAACAAGTCTCCACCTTGACAAGACATCTCCTAAATCACAAATGCAAAGCGCTCAATAAATTAGAGTTTTCAACAAACAAAGTGCAAATTATCCAAAATTACTTCCAAATATGCCAATGGACGCCAAATGCACCTAAAGATGGTGCCAAATCCAAATAAGAGTCCAAATCAAAGTGCATATCACCACAAACGAAACTTCTCCATCACCACCACCAAAGCCCCTATGGGCTAATTCAAATTGCAAATTCTGAACAAGTCCAAGCAACACTTGAACTTGTATAAAGGCTTAATCATCATGTCACCACCAAAAATTAACATTTTTGGCCGAACACAAACGAATAGTGCCACAAGCTTGTCTATTAATCTTTTCCTAATCCTTGTCTGGCATCCCTTCAAGTTTGTCTTCCAAAGTAATATCGAACTCTTATTGGACCAAGACATCCATATCTTCGCATTGCCACATGCCAAAGTTATTCGTTCAATCAATTTCTCTACTTCAAATTTGGCATTAGAAACCATCATTCTAACCACCAAAGGTTTTGCAGAAGACTTTGCCAAAGCTTTCCTAGAGGAAATCGTTGAAGATTTTGTAGAGGAATCACTTGACATCTTTCTCCCTAAAAATCAAATTCACGAACCAATCACCAAAATCTCCAAAGAGAACAAATCCAAATGCCTAGGTAGCGAACCTTGGCTTTGATACCAGTTTGTTGTAAAATAGCGGAAGCTCAAATTATCAAGATTGATTGTGAAAATATTTTAGACTTGTGAAAGATCTTCAAACTAACAATAGGAACTAAGAAAATTAATCCAAAAAAAAAAAATAGACACAAAACACCAAGATTTACGTGGTTCTGCAATAGCCTACATCCACAGAAGACGACGACGAATAAATTTCACTATAACAAATTTGGGATAATACAAATTAGTGTAGAGACACTCTTACAAACCTAAATCCCAATTATACACAAATAACTCTCTCTCTCACAAATACAAAACCAAAGAACCAAAGGTTTACAAATACCAAATACAAATACCAAATATCAAATACGAATTGCGCACAAACCAAAGAAAGAGCCACAAAGCAAATCCAAAAGTTGCAACGCACCAAGAGAGAGAAAATCACCAAACCGCAAAACCAAAACCAAGTGGTATCAAACCTCTCTCACTATTCCAAATTACAACCCACAAATATCAAATAACCAAACAAAGAGAGTGCATCTTTTTCTCACACACACTCTCTTACTACAGTAGCACTCTATTTGTATAGGAGACTTGAGTCGGTTAGCATATCCAAAACCAAGAAGAACTAGACTTCTTTTCCACACACAAAAGGAGAATCACTCCTATTCCACATAGAATTCAAAATCAAGTGGTGGACAAGACTTTTAATAGAGTTTGATAACTTCAAACAACAGTAACCCAAAAGGAGTAAAATTCCTTCCTTATCCAAATCCAACAAGCTAATTCAAGCCATATTCTACAATGTAGGCCGGAAGGTTCACTTCAAAGATTCATCCTCACTTCAAAAGTATATATACGTATTAGTGTATTACTAATGGTTTCTAGATTTTTACTATAAATATGTAATACATTTATTTAAATGACTATTGAACCAATTAACCACTTAGAACCTCTTACAAAAATTTCTTCACCCTTCTTAATGCCAAACCAGCTGGTCCGAGAGCAGGCTTTTCAGGGAGTTGCACACTTGCTTCGAAGAACTCTAGCCTAGGCTTGGTCATTCTCCCCATATAATCTCCAATTAAGCTTAGCAAGCAAAGCTATGTTCTTTGATCCAACAACTAATAAATCCAGGCCTCCTTCTGTTGGGTTCTAAGACTTTAGGTTTAAATGTATTAAAACTTCAATTTGTAATGTCGGCAAATCATGATCAAAACGTTTTAATCTTGTTTAGACTTGCTCAAAGTATTTGCTTTTTATGTAAAGTTGGAATCGAGTTATTGCAGAATTTATTGTGCAATTCTGTATGGCTTATTCGATCGAGAATTAGACTCGATCGATCGAAAGTCATGCAGATTGTTTTCTACAGAAATTTCCAACTCAGCCCAAGCCCGTTTGACGTGTAGGGTTTTATGTTTTGTCTTAAGTATAAAAGGGAAAACTTTAGCCACGTTTTGGAGATGCTCCATATGCTGTGTGTGTGAATCTTTTGTGAGATCAAGAGGTGGTTGCCTTCACACATACTTAGGGTTTCCAAGTTTCAAGATTATGTCAAGAACTTGGTGATCGATTCAGTTGTTGCATTAAGAGCTTAAAGATACACAAGCGGGGGTGCTTGTACTTGCTGGGAATCCAAGAAAGAAGTAGTCTGTGGACTCAGAGCTGTCACGTAGTCATAGTAGTAAGTTTTCTACTCGAGGTAGCAAAAAGATGTTAGTGGTCTAAGTCGCTATTGTGTAAACTTTAATTCTTTCATAATGGATTCAGTTTTACCTTGAGGATAGATAGGTTAAATTCTCCCCAGGTTTTACCGGTTTAGTTTTCCTAGGTCATCATATCTTTGTGTTCTTTATTTTCCACACTTTACATTGATATGATATATTTGTGTTAACCTAGATTTGTTAATTTGACTAAGTAATCACTTGGCTAATTACCTAGGTTAATTTGATTGTGGTTTTAAGGGGTCTAAAAACATACACCTTCATTTTTTGGTACAAGACAGTTAATTGGAATTTTAATTCTTCTTCCTTTATTTTCCCACTGGAGTTAAGACTAAAAATATTCAAGCAATACCAATACCTTATTGAGTCTAGGACTAATTCAATTAGTTGAACACAGCTCCTTAAGGGGATTTTAAAGGAAGGAGTGCGTAGAAGGTTGGACTTTGAAGGTAGTTATGCCAATGGGTATAAGTAGTTGCTAGACCAATTAAGTATATTAGCCTTATTGATTAGGATTTGAGCATGTATAAATAGAACTTTGGTCTTGTAATGAGATCTATTAGAAATTAATATCTCTCTCTCTCTCTCTAAATTCTTGGAAGCTAGGATGCCCTCATATTTCAACCTTTATATCAAGAGCAAATTATAAACACTGGCCACCATTCAAGTTTTTCAACAACTTACTAAAATAATCTGTAATATAGATAACAATTTATTTGTCAAACTTTCTCGTGCATTACACATGTTGGAAACTAGTAACATTACAATAATGACTACATCATAACCATATCACTTTGGGTATGCCTCAATAATGGACGGTAAAGCTGAAATTTTGATGATATTGTAGCGAGGAAAGCCTCCTTCTTCCAATACTTTCTTCCACTCGAGTTCAGTCCTTTCCTTGCCACCTGAGGAGTGTGCAATCATAAGCAAATCAAATACTAAACATGTGTCATCAAATAGACCGTTACCCTCTGGTTGTAGCACAACATCTGCAATAATAACTTTTCCAGTCTCTTCTGGTATTGCTTTTCGGCAATTTTTCAAAATCTTGACACAACTTTCATCATTCCAATCATGCATGATCCACTGCATAATTCAAAGTGGCAATGTCACAATCAGAATCCAAATCGAATATAAATTAAATTCTAATCGTAGCATATTTTAGTGCCAAGTGTTTTCATTTTAATTTTCTAAATTTTAGTGCCAAATAGCCTATTTATAATACTCAACATGAAAGTGAAGATATCATTCCACTCACCTAAATAAGTCCACCTCATAATCATTACCATTGAATGCTTTTGTGATTTCAACTAAAGGTCTTTGGAAACATCTGCCATATTTTCTATGCAATCCATTCCACAATCACTTTTTCTTTCTTTTGTTTTATGGTTGAGTTAAAAAAATTATAATAAAATAAAATTGTAACAACACAATAATTTGTATAATGCCCAATAATATAATATATTATATAGTTTTTGAGAAGTAGTAACATGGGGTAGTAACTATAGGCAAACATGACAAACTAACACTTATGGCATGTTTATATGTTGTAATAGATCCTATATTGGAATGGTTATTCATGAGTAATAATTATTTGGTTATATCTTTACTACATGAAATAATTATTCCTTAGTATGTTTGGTACGATACAATAGATCTTATACATAATGGAATTTTTTATTTCTTTGGAATAGGGTTTGGTTGATTTTTCCTTATGTGGAATAGTTATTTGTAGCAATTCCATAAAATTGATTCATCTCTAGAAGAGATGTTATAGTTATTCTCATTTATCAAAAAATGTAATAGTTATTCCTCAATACACATAATAACTTTAAAAATTATAATATTTCCAAAATAATCACTATCCTTATATGCATAACAATTATAAAATTTTGGGTAAATTACAAAATTAGATCATTTACATCATATGTCAATTTGGTTCTTAATCTTTCAATTGTGTCAATTTGGTCTCTGTCATTATATGCTGATGTGGCTAATGGCCCAAATAAGATATTATTTTTTGCCATGTCAACTAACCTATACTGCCACGTCATATTATATTAAAAAAATCGTAATGTTCCCCTGCTATTAGTATACAAGCATTAATCAATTTTGCATTTCTTTCTTTTTCATTAAAAAAAAATTGCATTTCTTTTTTATTTATTTATTACAAACAAAGAGAGTTCATCGCAAAAGCCTTACAAAAACGCTAAGTACACAGTAAGGGTATTGTTTCCGCTCAAACGTAACAAATTACAAAGACAAAAAGTTCAAAACTTTTTACAAAGAAGGTATACTGCCATCAGCAAATGTCCACTGAACCAAAGAACTAAAAGAATAGGTATTTTTGCCTATCAAGGGGAAGCTTATTAATCCTATCAAATTTCATTTCACACCAAATCCTTTACCAGAGACAAAACAACATTACATTCCAAACCCTTCTACTATTCTATTGCCGAAAAATCCATATCAAACAAAGAAGCAACTCATACCCATCATTGGCATAACCCATTTAAGACCAAAAGATAAAAATACTAGTGACCGCAAATTGGGCATAGAGCATCTGAACTGAAGAGAGTAAAATTAAGGACGACGGGTCCATTTAAATAAACCTGACGGTGCTAGATCAATGGTGAAGGGGTATGAAATCACACAACATTGGGTCTGACGGATTCGGGCCCATGGGCCGACTTTGAGGAAGGGCCCAGGGCTTAGCATCACTTGAAATACTTGGTATACACGTCTGAAATCTAAAGGGATCCTAGGGAAATCAAAATGTCCACACAAGGATAATTCTAGAAGAACCCACTCTACAAGGAAATGTTTGTCCATCACGTTTGGGATTGCTCGAAGTAGAGTCCCATAAGGAAAAGACTTCTAGTCTAAGGAGGAGAAGTCGACTTTCTTCTACTATAAAAGCTTCAGTACCCTTGCAAATCAAGGTACGCATAATTTACTCTCTTTAACACTCTAGAGTTGTGAGAATAATTCTAACTTGACCTTCGGAGGGTATTTGGCCGGTACCACACCGGTGCTCTCTAAGGTCTTCTGTTATTTTGTTGTGCAGGTTCGCTTTAAGTCGCAAGTGCTGTATAACCTATTGGTAATATTTTTGGCATCATCAGTTGGCGCCGTCTGTAGGGACGTAGCACATTATCGCTTCCTAGAAAAAAGAGTTACATGGTACTCACTCGCTTAATGGCGACCACTAACGACGTTCAAGAAGAAGAAGCCCCCACGACTGCTCTTGAGAGACAGGTCAAGACACTTGCCACAGCTATGGAGCGCCTCACCAAACAAAACCACAACCTGGAAGAGCAGCTGAACCAGAAAAATGCGGCACCCAATAACCAAGGAGCGGATCAAGAAGGGACCAGTGCTAAAAGGAGGAATCAAGAAGGACCACAGGTTAGCAACGCCCCAAGTAGACCAGAGCGATGGGACACGAGCCTTCCCTCTCTTGCAGATACGGCTCCGCCACCCATCATCGCGGAGATGCAGGCGATAAAGGAACAGATGGAAGTGATGATGAACGCTCTCAAGGGACGAGTGTCCAGTGACCTTGACGACCTTGTCAACCAGACTGACTCGCCATTTACGACCACCGTCAACTCCTTCCCCCTGCCAAGTAAGTTCCGCATGCCACATATGGATAGTTATGACGAGGTCAAGGACCCTCTAGATCACCTAGAGACCTTCAAGACCCTGATACACCTTCAGGGAGTGGCAGACGCAATTATGTGCAGGGCCTTTCCTACAACCCTAAAGGGCGTGGCAAGGATTTGGTTCAGCCGGCTAGCACCCAACTCCATCAGCACCTTCAAGGAGCTAAGCGCTTAATTTACTACGCACTTCATCGGAAGACATCGGTATAAGAAGTCCACAGCTTGCTTAATGAATATCAAGCAGTGAGAGGAGGAAACGTTAAGGGCCTACATATCCCGCTTCAATAAAGAGGCGCTCTCGATCGACGAAGCCGACGACAAGATACTTGTAGCGGCATTCACTAATGGGCTGAAGGGGGGTAAGTTTTTATTCTCCCTATACAAAAACGACCCAAAGACCATGTCAGATGTGCTTTATAGGACCACCAAATATATGAACGCTGAAGACGCGCTGTTGGCCCGAGAAGAGAGGCCCAAGAAAAGAGAGAGGCAAGAAAACACCTGATAGGACCAGGGGCGGAAGAAAGAAAGGGTAGGAGACCGAAGGGAGGAGAGACGCCTTAAACTCATGGGGGGAAGATTCACAAATTTCACCCCATTAACCGCCTCGATAGACCAAGTCCTAATGCAAATTAAGGACGAAGGGGCCCTGACGTTCCCTGGAAAGCTGAAGAGTGATCCCAACAAACAATCTAGGGACAAATATTGCAGTTTCCACCGTGACCATGGTCACGACACAGTCGATTGCTACGACTTAAAGCAGCAGATCGAGGCCCTTATCCGACAAGGAAAGCTGCAAAAGTTCGTCAATAAGGAGAAAATAGATCCACCCCCACAAGAACAGCACCCCCGGCGAGAGAACGAGCGACCAAGACCCCCCATAGGAGACATAAGGATGATAGTCGGAGGAACAGCTGGAGTCGGGTCTTCAAAAAAGGCTCACAAAACATACCTCCGGATGGTACAGAGCGTTCAGCTAACGGGCACTGTGCCGAAGATAGCAGGAAAAAAAGGCCCTATTATCGCGTTCTCAGAAGAAGATGCACGACGCCTACACCATCCACATTACGATGCTCTCGTCGTCAGCTTGCAAGTAGGAGACTACAACATGCACCGGGTGTTGGTCGACAACGGCAGCTCAGCCGATATCTTGTATTATCCGGCATTCCAGTAAATGAGGATTGACAAGGAGCAATTAATGTCGACGAACGCCCCGCTCGTTGGTTTCGGAGGGAGCCGAGTATTCCCCTTAGGCGTGGTCATGTTATCAGTGAC
Organism: Quercus lobata; assembly: GCF_001633185.2. Classification (NCBI taxonomy): domain Eukaryota; kingdom Viridiplantae; phylum Streptophyta; class Magnoliopsida; order Fagales; family Fagaceae; genus Quercus; species Quercus lobata. The sequence continues at coordinate 37,944,429 of NC_044911.1, forward strand.
GGTAGGCGATTACCCCCAGCAAATCACTAGGGACGTAACATTTCTGGTGGTCGATTGCTCGTCTGCCTACAATGCTATCCTCGGACGACCCACGCTCAACTCGTGGAAGGCGGTAACCTCAACTTACCACCTGATGATCAAATTTCCTACGGATTATGGAGTAGGAGAGCTGCGTGGAAGTCAAATGGCGGCACGGGAATGCTATGTGGCCATGATGGAGATGGAAGACCAAATCCAGGCCTTGAACATAGAAGAGCACCGAACGGTGACAGAACCAACAGAGAAGCTAGAGGAGATAACTCTTGACAGCTCCAATCTAGATTGAACAACCAAGATCGGAACGCTCGCTAACCCTGCAATCCGTCAAGAGTTCATAACTTTCTTAAGGAGCAATCAAGACGTGTTCGCCTGGAGTCATGACGACATGCCAGGAATAGATCCCTCGGTCATGGTACACAAATTGAATGTGTTGCCCTCCTTTCCACCCGTCCGATAGAAGAAAAAAGTGTTTGCCCTGGAACGAGACCAAGCAATAGCAGAAGAAGTCTGCAAACTACAAGAGGCAAGCCTCATTAGGGAAGTCTACTATCCCGATTGGCTGGCGAACGTAGTAATGGTTAAAAAAGCGAACGGCAAGTGGCGGATGTGCGTGGACTTCATCGATCTTAACAAAGCGTGTCCCAAAGATAGCTATCCCCTTCCAAGTGTCGACGTCTTAGTAGACTCGACGGCTTAACACCAGTTACTAAGCTTCATGGACGCTTTCTCAGGTTATAACCAGATCCGCATGCACAAAGCTGATCAGGAGAAGACTTCGTTCGTGACTAGTCAAAGCCTCTTCTGCTACAAAGTAATGCCATTCGGCCTAAAAAATGCGGGCGCAACATACCAAAGGCTGATGAACAAGATGTTCACACAGTAAATCGGGAGAAATGTTCAGGTTTATGTCGATGACATGCTAGTGAAGAGTTGAAAGGAGGAAAATCACCTGGAAGATCTTAGAGAAACATTCGGCACGCTTCGATCCTATAACATGAAGCTCAATCCGGGAAAGTGCGCCTTCGGCATGACAGTAGGAAAATTCCTAGGATTCATGGTATCTCAAAGGGGGATTAAGTCTAACCCGGACAAGATCCAAGCCATAATAGAGATGGCTCCCCCGAAAAATGTGAAGGAAGTACAAAGCCTTAACGGCAAGGTAGCGGCATTAAATAGATTCGTGTTGAGAGCCACAGACAAGTGTTTGCCCTTCTTTCGCACATTAAAGAAGTCTTTTGAGAGGACGGACGAGTGTCAACGAGCATTCGAGGAGTTAAAAGCCTATCTATCTTCACCACCTCTGCTGAGCCCCTCGCAACCAGGCGAAGAACTCTTCCTCTACCTGGCTGCCTCCCCTATCGCAGTCAGCGCGGCCTTAATCAGAGAAGAGGACAGGGTACAGAAGCCCGTATACTACGCTAGTCGGGCGCTCTGCGGTGCCGAAGAAAGATACCCACCTATGGAGAAACTCGCCTTTGCATTAGTCACGGTGGCTCGTAAGCTCAAGCCCTACTTTCAAGCCCATATGGTGAACGTAATGACCGACAAGCCCTTGCGAAGGGCGATGAGCAATCCTAAAGTTGCAGGTCAACTGACGTTGTGGGCAATAGAGTTGAGCGAATTTGATATCAAGTACCGCCCACGTACAGCCATTAAAGGACAGATCGTAGCTGACTTCATAGCAGAATTTACTCGTGACAAAGACAAGGGGGCAGAAGAGTCCCCTCAGTGGAGCATATATATTGACGGATCATCCAATAGACGAGCCGGGGGAGCCGGTATCGTACTGCTGTCACCTGAAGGAGACAGGATTGAATGTATGGTCCGTCTCGACTTTCCCACCACCAACAATGAAGCGGAATACGAAGCAGTAGTAGTAGGCCTCGACCTAGCCAAAGCCGCAGGAGCCGCGAGAGTAGTCGTTTACTGCGACTTTCAGGTCGTGACCAATCAAGTGAACGAAGATTATGAATGCAAGGGTGAAAGGATGAAGAGATACCTCGATCAAGTAAGGGCAAGAATCGACGACCTAGAAGCCAAGATCATCCAAATCCCCAGGGGAGAAAATGAGCTCGCCGACCGCCTAGCCAAAACCGCTTCAGCAGAGCATATGATAACCCTGGGTAATGTTCTTTCTTTTGTTCAACTTTCTCCACTAATAGACCCCTGCAACATGCAGGAGATATGCTCCAAAAGCACCTGGACCACACCGATAGTTTCATACTTGAAGAACGAGGTATTGCTAGACGGAAAGGAGGCAGCAAGAAAACTGAAGGTCCAGGCGGCAAGGTTCATCTTGATAAAAGACATCCTATATAAAAGAAGTTTCTCCTGTCCATATCTAAGATGCCTGGGTGCCGAAGAAGCAGACTACGTAATGAGGGAGGTACACGAAGGAATCTGCGAGAACCATTCTAGATCGAGGTCGTTGGTGCACAAGCTGGTACGAGCTGGGTATTACTGGCCAACCATGCAGAAGGATGCCGAGGCTTATGTTAAAAGCTGTGACAAATGCCAAAGATTCAGTAATATTATCAGGCAGCCAACCGAAGAACTGACTCCGATGACGGCTCCATGGCCGTTCACTCAGTGGGGACTAGACATTATGGGACCTTTCCCAACAGCGGTACGACAGCTGAAGTTCCTGGTAGTGGGTATTGACTACTTTACAAAATGGGTAGAAGCGGAAGTTTTGGCCACCATTACGGAGAAGAACATTAGAAGTTTTGTCTGGAGGTGCATCGTATGCAGGTTTGGTATTCCTAAAGTCCTTGTCTCAAATAACGGGAGGCAGTTCGACAACAACTACTTCCGGGATTTTTGCTCACAGCTAGGGATAAAGAACCACTACTCATCCCCCACCCATCCTCAGGCTAATGGCCAGGTTGAAGTTATGAACCGATCCTTGCTTAAAATTATCAAGACTCGGCTCAAGGGGGCGAAGGGCATATGGCCTAAAGAATTGCCAAGCATACTATGGGCATACAGGACAACGGCGAGGACCCCAACAGAAGAGACACCATTCCGACTTACGTACGGGAGCGAGGCGGTCATCCCGGCCGAAATTGGGCTCACAAGTTACAGGGTTCGCAACCATGACGAGAGCAGGAATGACGAAGCAATGTGGCTACAGCTGGACCTGATAGACGAGATTAGGTCGGCGGCGGAACAAAGGCTCGCTAGATACCAGGATCGCATGGCCAGACACTACAACATTCGGGTCCAACACAGAGACTTCCAAGTAGGAGACCTCGTACTTAGGAAGGTCATGGGTGCCACTAGAGACCCTACACAGGGAAAGCTCGGCCCCAATTGGGAAGGACCTTACCGAGTTACGTCATAGCAAAGGAAAGGCACCTACCACCTGGAGACGATAGACGGAAAGAAGCTGCCACATCCGTGGAATTCCAAGCACTTGAGAAAGTACTACCAGTAGTAGTAACATGACGACCCCCCAATTGACCAGTTTATTTTAAGCTTTTTAATTATTAGTTTTTCTTCAACTATTTTTGCTACAATCTTTTTGTGCCTTTTTTAGCCCAAGGGGGCAGGTACTTTTTCTTACGCATTTCTATTAAGAAGAATAATCAGATACAGTTTTGATTTTCTACATGGATTTTTTATTATTATTATGTGTCCACAAAGTGGATGGATCATCCTAAGAGGATGACGACTTAAAGTCCAAAATGGACGGATACAAAACAAGTCCACAAAGTGGACGGATCATCCTAAGAGGATGACGACTTAAAGTCCAAATGGATAGATACAAAATAAGTCCACAAAGTGGACGGATCACCAAAACAGTGAACTAATTTACAAGTCCACAAAGTGGACGGATCACCCAAAGGGTGAAATAACTGCCCACAAAGTGGACGGATCACCCAAAACTACCCACAAAGTGGATGGATCACCAAAACAGTGAATTAATTTACATGTCCACAAAGTGGACGGATCACCCAAAAGATGAAATAACTGCCCACAAAGTGGACGGATCATTATAATTGTCATCAAGGTGGACGGATCCCCTAAAAGGTGAATTAACCTGCAAAGTCCACAAAGTGGATGGATCCGCATTATTGGAAAATAACAGTCCACAAAGTAGGCGGACCACCCAAAAGATGGCATACTAGTCCTCAAGAAGGATGGATCACCCAAGGGTGAACGAATCAATCAATACTGAAATTTAATTAAACTCCACAAAGTGGACGGATTGAAAGTTTGCTAGAAATACTCTTGGATCGACAAGTATTTTCTTAATCTCCACTACATAGGGATGACGGATATTTAAGAAATTTCCAAACAGTAATAGAAGACATAAAAATAAAGTAAAGCATTAATAATGGATAAAAAGCCCAGGGGGCAACTGTTTAATACAAAAAAGAGACGGATTGTTCTCAAAATGAAATACAAAATAGACGGGTAACATCAATCTACTTTTTTTGCTCGACATCTTGTACATCTTTTGTTGGGACTGATTCTCCATCACCCTAAGCCGCATCGTTACCAAAGAGGTCGTCTGTATTCTCTAAAGCGACGGGCAAAGCAGACGTCTGATCTTGATCATTGACGTTTATCATTGACACATCCAGGTCAGGGTAGGCTTTTTTAAGCTGATGGAGTGTATCATCGAAGCCTTGAAGGAAGGAACCCCCCAGCTCTCTCAGCAAAGCGTCGGAGTCGCGGTATTCAAGGACCGCATCCTCCTTGGCTTGACGGAGCTTTTCATTCAAGTCTTTGACTTCCTTATCTCTGGCTTCCAAGGCCTTCCCAGCTTCCTCTGTCCTCTGCTCCAGCTCTTTTCTCGCCTGTTCTGACAGGTCAAACTTCTTCTCCATTGTAGACTTCCACTTATGAAGTTGACCGAGTTCATCCTCCATCTGCTCTACCTTTACCCGAACACGCTTCAGAGCAGCCTCACGTTTCAGACACCGATCCATTAGGCCCTTCATCATAACCAAGGACTGAAATAAACAAGTTAAAAGGGGTTAAAACAAAAAGACAAAGCAAGATAGATGGACTCAAGTTGACGGATAAAAGTTACCTGTGCAATGGCAAACAGACCCGTCTCCCCCATGGCCTCCGTCGAGTGATTGCCGAGGTTTTTGTAGTCCTCCGAGGTAATGATTGACGAGAGCCTTTCCAAGGCGAATTTGGAGTCGTCATGGAGAAGAGGAGAAGGCTTCTCCTGACTAGTGGACGGGGCCTTCATTAAGCCTTTGCTAGACCCAGGTTTTGAGGGGGTGACAGTCTTCGCACCCTCTGCCATCAACCCTACGACGAGCTCCAAAGGGATTTTTTGTTGCTTAGGTGGACGGTCAGACTTGGACGACTGTTTCCTCTTCGCCGATGACGCCGTCCCCTTAGGAACCACAATCTCGCCCGTTTCCTTTTGCTTGGCGGCTTGTGATTTTATAAGTGCCTTCCTCCTTGCGTCGTCCATCTTTGTAATACAGGACGGATGAAATCTTCTACATATGGATTAAAATACTTAAACAAAGTGAAAGATGACGGACGTCTGTGAACTCTTTCGTCATAAATAATGGCCTCACGGGTCGGCTTGGGACCGTCACAATACCAATGGATTGTTCTCAGGTTTACCAGCTTCGCCCAAGTTCGTTCTTCCGGCTTCGTCTTTTGAAAAATTCTTTCTAGGAAGTTAAACACTTCAACACTAACCTGTGGGCACCGTCTACCTGCATTGGAAATAGACGGTTAAAAGAAAACAACTATAGATGACGAATGTAAAATATTAAAGCAATAGGAGGGATGCATACGAGATGAATGTAAAACCCCCCAAGTTGTGTCGACGGGCATAAACTCCGTCTCTCTTGGACGGTTCATCCACCCGTCACCCTCTAGGAAGAAATATCGACTCTTCCAGTCTCTATTCGAGTCCGGTGTTTAGAAAATGACCTTCAGCAATGGGCTCCTACTGGCAAAGCTATAGATTCCCCTCGACTTATCAATCTCGTTTGGACGATAGAAATGAAGGAATTCATGTACCGTCAGCCTCCGTTCACCGTCTGTCATTACACCGTAGAGAACCTCCATGGCTATGAAGACCCTCCAGGCGTTAGGGGATATCTGGTTGACGAATAGACCCAGATAGTTTAAAAGCTCTCTATGAAGTGTACTTAGCGGAAACCGAAGTCTTGCCTTCAGCATCTGCTCATACACTTCGACACCTTCTACCCCTTCGTAATAACACTTCTCTGACACATATGTTAGACGGATGGGAATGTTGTCTGGAATTTGGAAGTTGGCTCTAAAGGTGCTGAAATGTCTCTCCTTGATGATGGATCTGAATTTATGCACCGTCCACTCTGGTAGCATGATGAACTCCCTAAGTCCATCAGCACCAACGACGGATCCCAATGCTTGATCCTCGTCGACATCAGAAGATCCTTCCTTAACCATCTCCATATCCTCATTTGCTGAGGATGAAGAAGAGGTAGACGGACTCCTATCTTCGCTGGAACTCTCTTGGTCTTTATGACCGGATGGGTATACCTCCTCGTATTCCATCCTGTCACGAACCACTGACTGGTTACTTGACGCACTAGACATTGCCTACAATTGACGATGAAACCTAAGACTGACGGGTCTAAAAGTACTGACGAGTGTGTAGCTCTAACAGAAATATAAGCATAAAATGCAACTTGAACAAAATGAAAATAAGTACTCACCACACTTAGTAAATGGTGGTTGACGGTGGAGTAATCGACGGATAAGAATTCTCGACGGAGTGCTCTGACAAGGATGACGACTTCGCTCTGACAACAATTTTTGGTTGAAAATAGTAGAAATAAAGGAAGAGAGGTGTGTTATATATATGAGAGATGCACGGAAGACGAAGCGACGCTTCGATCCGATACACCATCCAATCAAGTAGCGACACGTGGCATGCCTCATAAATGTTGACAACCTATCAGCACACATCTACAGATTGTTCCCCTTGAGGAACCGTCAACTTCATAAATCTTCAGCCGTCAACGTAATCAATCTGGAAACGTCAACTTCGTAAAATTTTCAACCGTCATCATGAGCCATCCTTGATCGTCATCCCCAATTATATTTAACCGTCACCTTAATGGTCCGACTGCCTAAAGTCATGATGGACCATAGGGTGAAGGGGGCAACTAAAGGGGTATGAAATCACACAACATTGGGCCTGACGAATTCGGGCCCATGGGCCGACTTTGAGGAAGGGCCCAGGGCTTAGCATCACTTGAAATACTTGGTATACACATTTGAAATCTGAAGGGATCCTAGGGAAATCAGAATGTCCGCACAAGGATAATTCTAGAAGAACACACTCTACAAGGAAATGTTTGTCCATCACATTTGGGATTGCTCGAAGTAGAGTCCCATTAGGAAAAGACTTCTAGTCCAAGGAGGAGAAGTCGACTTTCTTCTACTATAAAAACTTCAGTACTTTCGCAAATCAAGGTACGCATAATTTACCCTCTCTAGCACTCTAGAGTTGTGAGAATAATTCTAACTTGACCTTCGGAGGGTATTTGGCCGGTACCACACCGGTGCTTTTTAAGGTCTTCTGTTATTTTGTTGTGCAGGTTCGCTTTGAGTCGCGAGTGCTGTGTAACTTATTGGTGATATTTTCGGCATCATCAAATGGGCTAACAGTGGACGGATCCAAGATGCACAGGTGCAAGGTGGATGGATCTCAAGGCCACGTGGCATCCACATGGTTTAAGTGACCTCCAAGGAATCTTAAATGGAAATAACTTGTGTCCCACGATTAACCCTAGTCGATAGAGTCCCAATATGAATAGAACCCTAATGTGAGAAGGATCCCGTAATATACATCCATTAATGATGATCTTCTTCATAAGGAAACGCTTTCCTACGCAAGAAATAGAGGTCGGTTCTACACTACTATATAAACTCAAATGCCCTCAGAAAACAAGGCATGCATAATTTACCCTAACTCTAGCACTCTAGAGTTGTGAAAAGTTTTCTGACTTAATCTTCGGAGGGTCTTTGGCCAGTACTGCACCGGTACTCTCCTAGGGTTTTTCTTTGTCTTTGTTCGCAGGTCTTGCTTCAAGCACGTGAATATTGTGCAGCTTACTAATGATTTTCGACATCATCAATTGGCGCCGTCTGTGGGAAACTGCGACTTGTAAGCCATACTATCGCTTCCTGGACAAAGAGTTGCATGGTGCTCATTTGTTCAATGGCAACCACTATCGACGCTCAAGGAGACGAACCACGCAAGACCGCCCTCGAGAGACAGGTTCAAACTCTTGCCGTTGCCGTGGAGTGCCTCAGCAAACAAAACCATGACCTAGAAGAACAGTTGCACTAAAAGAATGCAAACCTTAATACTAAGAAGGAAGACCAAGAAGGCACCAGCACTGAGAGAAGGAACCAAGAAGATCCAAAAGGTAGCAACGCCCCAAGCAGACCAGAACGACAGGATACTAGCCGGCCATCCATCACCGATACGGTTCCACCTCACATAGTCACCAAGATGCAGATGATGAAGGAACGGATGGATTTTATGATGAACGCCCTTAGAAGACGGGTGTCTAGCGATCTTGATGACTTGGTCCATCAAACTGATTCGCCATTCACAGCATCCGTCACTTCATTCCCACTTCCACCGAAGTTTCGTATGCCACAAATGGAAAATTACGACGGATCCAAGGACCCCTTAGGTCACTTGGAGTCTTTCAAGACTCCGATGCACCTTCAAGGGGTACTAGACGAGATAATGTGCAGAGCTTTCCCCACCACGCTGAAGGGACATGTAAGGATCTGGTTCAGCAAGCTGACACCCAACTCCATTAATACCTTCAAGAAGCTAAGCGCCTAGTTTGCCTCACACTTCATCGAGGGGCACAGGTATAAGAAGTCTACTGCATGCCTGATGAACATTAAGCAGAGGGAGGACGAGACGCTGAGATCTTACATAACCTAGTTTAACAAGGAGGCCCTCCCAATCGACGAAGCGGACAACAAGATACTCGTGGTGGCATTCACCAATGGGCTACGGAAGGGTAAGTTCTTATTTTCTCTGTATAAAAACGACCCAAAGACTGTGTTAGATGTGCTTTACAAGGTGACCAAGAATGTGAACGCGGAAGACGCACTATTTGCTCGAAAAAAGAATCCCAAGAAAAGGGATAGACAAGAAGACATACGGTCAGACAGGGGGCGAAAGATGACTAGAACTGAAGAATGGCGGGAGGACAGACGCTCCAAGCCCCCTATAGGGAAGTTCACAGGCTTCACCCCACTGACTACCCCGATCGACTAAGTCTTGATGCAAATTAAGTACGAAGGAGCCTTGACCTTTCTCAACAAGCTGAAGGAAGATCCTAATAAAAGGTCTAGAGACAAATACTATCGCTTCCACCGTGATCACAGCCACGACATCGCTAATTGCTACGACTTGAAGCAACAAATTTAGGCCCTTATCAGGCAAGGAAAGCTGTAGAGGTTCGTCAGCAAGGAGAGAGCAGATCCACCTCAAGAGCAAACTCCTCCACAAAAGATCGAGCATCCTAGGTCGCCCATAGAAGACATAAGAATGATTATAGGGGGCATAATGGCTACCAAGTCATCCAAATAAAAGGTCTAGAGACAAATATTGTCGCTTCCACCATGATCACAGCCACGACATCGCTAATTGCTACGACTTAAAGCAACAAATTTAGGCCCTTATTAGGCAAGGAAAGCTGTAGAGGTTCGTCAGCAAGGAGAGAGCAGATCCACTTCAAGAGCAAGCTCCCCGACAGAAGAACGAGCATCCTAGGTCGCCCATAGAAGACATAAGAATGATTATAGGGGGCACAATGGCTACCAGGTCATCCAAAAAGGCCCGTAAGATTTACCTCAGGATGGTTCAGAACGTCCAGCTGACGAGTTCAGTGCCGACGATGTCACGGATTGACAACCCCATCATCGAATTCTTGGAAGAAGATGCTCGACGTCTTCATCACCCACATGTCGACGCACTTGTCGTCAACATACGAGTAGGGGATTACAACACGCATCGGGTTCTGGTTAAAAATGGTAGCTAAGCTGACATCATTTACTATCCAACATTCCAACAGATGAGGATTGATAAAGAGTGACTGGTTCTGATGAACGCTCCACTCGTTGGTTTTGGAGGAACAAGGGTGTTCCCCCTTGGTGTAGTCACATTATCTGTGATAGTGGGCAACTACCTCCAGCAGATCACTAAGGACGTAACATTCCTTATGGTCAACTACTCATCTGCTTACAATGCCATCCTAAGACGACCTACCCTCAATTCATGGAAGGCTGTAATATCGACCTACCACTAAATGATCAAATTCCCTACCGATTATGGAGTAGGAGAGCTGCGCGGAAATCAGCTGACCGCACGCAAATGCTACATAGCTATGATGGAGATGGATGACCACCTCTAGGCCATGAACATAGAAGAACACCGGACAGTGACAGAGCCCGTTAAAAGGCTTGAAGAGATACTTCTCGACGACTCCAAGCCTAATCGAATGACCAGGATTGGTACCCTCGCCAGCCTGATGGTCCACCAAGCACTTACAACTTTTCTCAAAGATAACCGGGATGTATTCGCTTGGAGCCATAAAGACATGTCGGGAATAGACCCTTCTGTCATGGTGCACAGACTGAATGTGTCGCCTTTTTTTCCACCCATCCGTCAGAAGAAGTAGGTATTCACCCCAGAAGAAGACCAAGCTATAATGAAGGAAGTTCGCAAGCGATAAAGGCGAACTTCATCAGGGAAGTTTACTACCCCAAATGAATAGCAAATGTGGTAATGGTTAAGAAAGCCATCGGAAAATGGAGGATGTGCATGGACTTCACAGACCTGAACAAAGCATGCCCCAAAGATAGCTACCCCCTCCCGCGGGTCTACGTCCTAGTTAACTTTACGGCCCGACACTAGTTATTAAGCTTCATGGACGTTTTTTCGGGTGACAACCAGATCAGAATGGATGAAACGGATCAGGAGAAGACTTCGTTCGTTACTAGCCAGGGCCTTTTTTGCTATAAAGTAATGCCATTTGGCCTCAAAAATGTGAGCGCAACATATTAGAGGCTCATGAACAAGATGTTCGCACAGTAGATTGGGAGAAATGTCCAAGTCTATGTTGACGACATGCTGATAAAAAGCCAAAGGGAGGACGATCACTTGAAGGATCTCAGGGAAACATTCGACATCCTTTGTTCCTACAACATGAAGCTCAATCTAGGCAAGTGTGCCTTCGAAGTAACCGCAGGAAAATTCCTAGGGTTCATAATGTCCCAGAGAGGCATCGAGGCTAACCCAGATAAGATCCAAGCCATAATAGAAATGGCACCCCTTAAGAACGTGAAAGAAGTACAAAGCCTCAATGGCAAGATAGCTGCGCTTAATAGGTTTGTGTTGAGAGTGACGGAAAAATGTCTACCTTTCTTCCGCACGTTGAAGAAATCTTTTGAGTGGACAGCCGAGTGTCAGCAAGCATTCAAGGACCTGAAGGCCTACCTCTCCTTCCCACCATTGCTGAGTCCATCAAAGCTAGGGGAAGAATTATTCCTCTATTTGGTTGTATCACCGACCGTTGTCAGCATGACCTTAATTAGAGAAGAAGACAAGGTGCAAAAACCCGTATACTATGCCAGCCGGGTGCTTCGTAGGGCAGAGGAAAGGTACCCACCGATGGAGAAGCTCACCTTCACTTTGATTACAGTAGCTTGCAAGCTCAAGCTGTACTTCCAAGCCAATACAGTGATTGTCCTCACTGACAAGCCTTTATGACGAGCAATGAGCAATCCTGAAGCTGCTGGACAAGTAGCACTATGGGCAATAGATTTGAGTGAGTTTGACACACAGTATCGACCGCGTAATGCCTTTAAGGTGCAAGTAGTCGTTGACTTCATTGCAAAATTCACTAACGGAGAAAGTCAGGAGGTAGAAGAGTATCCTCGATGGAATGTACATACTAACAGATCGTCCAACCAGCAAGTTGGAGGGGCAGGTATTGTGCTTCGATCTCTGGAAGGGGACAAAATTGAATGCATGATTCGTCTCGACTTCCCTACTACCAATAATGAAACAAAGTACGAAAATCTAATGACAAGACTAGATCTTGCTAAAGCAGCAGGGGCCGTGAGCGTGGTCATTCATTGCGACTCTTAAGTTGTCACCAACCAAGTAAACGGGGATTACGAATGTAAGGGAGAAAGTATGAAGAAGTACCTAGAGCAAGTAAAGAGAATGGTAGAAGACTTAAAGGCCAAGGTTGTTCAAATCCTTAAAAGAGAGAATAAGTAAGCTAACCATCTTGCCAAAGCTGCGTCAGCAGAACACATGAACATCCCCAACAAGGTACTGTCATTTGTTCAGTTTTTACCATTAATAGATCCTGTCGATATACAGGAAATTAACTATGAAGGCAACTGGACCACACCATTAATTCCTACTTAAAAAACAGCGCATTACCAGATGGTAAGGAAGCCGTAAGAAAGCTGAAGGTCCAAGTGGCATGATTTGTTATGATAAAGGACGTCTTGTATAAGAGAGGCTTTTCTCACCCGTACCTTAGGTGTTTAAGCCCTGAAGAAGCGGATTATGTCATGAGAGAAATACACGAAGGGATCTGCGGCAACCATTCAGGATTGCGATCATTGGTTCACAAACTAATTAGAGCTGGATACTACTGGCCTACTATGTAGAAGGATGCCTAAACTTATGTCAAAGCATGTGACAAATGTCAAAGGTTCAGCAACGTCATCAGATAGCTGACGGAAGAATTGACCCCAATGACAGCCCCGTGGCCATTCACTCAATGGGGACTCGACATCATAGGTCCATTCTCGATAGCAATGTGACAGCTGAAGTTCCTTATAATCAGCATAGACTATTTCACTAAGTGTGCAGAATCAACAGCCTTGGCTACCATTACAAAGAAGAATGTGAGAAGCTTCGTTTAGAGAAACATCGTCTGTAGGTATGGAATCCCCAGAGTCTTGGTATCAGATAACCAGGAAACAGTTCAACAACGACTCCTTCAGAGATTTTTGCTCACAGTTGGGAATCAATAACCACTACCTCTCCCCCACCCACCCACAAGCCAACAGGCAAGTTGAGGTTACGAACTGATCCTTGTTTAAAATCATCAAGACTTGGCTTGAAGGGGCAAAGGGTGTATGGCCAGAAGAGCTGCCAAGCGTACTATGGGCATATAGGACGATAGCAAGGACACCTACAGGAGAAACACCGTTTCGATTAGCTTATGGAAGTGAGGTAGTCATCCTAGCAGAGGTCGGACTCACGAGCTACATAGTGGATAATTATGATGAAAGAAGGAACGACGAGACTATGCGTCTATAGCTGGATCTACTAGACGAAATCAAGGCAACAATTGAACAGAGACTCGCACGATACTAGGACCTCATGGCAAAGCACTACAACTCCCGAGTCAAACACCAAGACTTCAAGGTTAGAGACCTCGTCTTGTGGAAGGTAATGGGCGCAGCTAAGGACCCTACCCAAGGAAAGCTCGGCCCTAACTAGAAGGGACCCTATAAAATCACGTCATGGCAAAGGAAAGACACCTACCACTTGGAGACATTGGACGGACAGAGGTTACACCATCCATGGAACACAGAGCATCTCCGAAAGTACTACTAGTAGAAGATAGCATGAAGAGCGATACTCCTCATTTCCAGTTTATTTTTTTTAGTTAAATTTTTTATAGTACTTTTTAAGCCCAAAGGGCAAGTTTTTTATCCTTTTTAAGAACAAACTTTTACTTATGCACACGTTTACCAAAAATAAGAGGAGTTATTCAGATAAAAGTTGTATATATTTTCTCTACTAAACTACTTTCGTTATCAAATCCACAAGTGGACGAGTTCATCCCATATGGATGCTTGGAAATTATCAAGTCCACAAATGGACGAGTCCATCCTACAAGGATGCTTTGAATAAAAATTCCACAGGCAGACAAGTTAATTGAGTCCACAAGTGGACAGATTCATGATTAAGTCTATAAGTGGACGAGTTCATCCCATAAGGGTGAGTTAGTATTATTAAGTCCACAAATGGACAGATTCATGATAAAATCCATAAAGTGGATGTGTTCAACGACACGTTGAATCAAAATTACTAGTCCATAAAAAGACGGGTTTATCCAAGGGGATGTGATCAGAAAATTATGAAGTCCATAAAGTGGACGGTTTCAACCACATGTTAAAATTAAGTCCATAAGAGGACGGGTTCATCCAAGAGGATGATCAAAAAACTTATAAGATCCATAAAATAGACAGATTCAACCACGTTGAATTAAAATCACTAGTCCATTGAGGTCCATAAAAGTGGACAGATGAAACCATAAGCTGAAAAGATTCATCTACAGGAATAAAAAGTAGATGGATAAAATAAGTAATCAAATATTACTAAAAGCCCATAGAAGGAGAAGTCTAAATACAGAAAGTGACGGATAAATTAAACATAAACTATTCTTCAAAAAGTTTACATTTCCACCATAAAAATAAATAAATAAATAAATAAAACTACTGTTGGACGAGAGTGTTTTCATCTACAGCTAAGTGTACTGCGTACTGGTGACCGATGCTATCTACGACGGGAGAATCTCTCCATCACCACGAGGGTTGTTGACGGAGGCATCATCAGCAAATAGTTTGTCCGTGCTCTCAGAGTGGACGGGCTAAATTGAGGTATGGGCTTGGACATCAATAGTCACATGGGATAAGTCCAAGTTCAGATAAGAAGATTTGATTTGATGGAGGCAGTCGTCAAAGCCTTCAGCAAAGGATCCTCCGACCTCTACCACCAGAAGGGCGTCAAAGTCATGGTACTCTCATATCGCTTCATCCTTCACCTGAGGAGCCGGTCCTTAGCGTCACTAATTTCTTTCTCCTTGTCTACCAGGACCTGCCTCAATAGCTCCGTCTGCTTTTCCAACTCACCCCTAGCTTCCTCTGATAGAGCGAGCTTCTTCTCCTGGACCGTCTTTCAAGCCTTCAACTCATTCAACTCGTTCTCTGTTGATCTCGCCTTTGCCCTTATACAGTCTAATGTCGTCTCATGATTCAGGCAACGACCCATTAACCCCTTCATCATCAACATTGCCTGAAGACAGAAGGGTTAGTAACAAGGCAAGTTGAAGGGAAGGAAAAGAGAAAGTGGAGAGACGTAGTTACTTGAGCAATGCAAAAGAGACCTGTCTCCCCTATGGCCTCGGTTGCGTGGTTGCTCAAGTCCTCATAATCATCAGCTGTAATGATGGACAAGAGCTACTTCAATGCATACTTAGAGTCCTCACGGAGGAGGACGGGAGCTTTTCAGTGACGGAGACCGAGCCCATCATGAGTCCCTTGCCCATTCCTGGGCCAAGCTTCTTGGTTTCAGCTTTCAACCCCACGACGGGTTCGGGGACAGTTTTGGGCTTCTTTGGAAGATGGTCAGTCTTCTCCGGCTGCTTCCTCTTAGTGGACGGGTTAAACGAACCTGTCCCCTTAGAAGGTTGACCCTCCGCTTGTTTTTTCAAAGCAGTTTGCGGCTTAATATAGGCCCTTCTCTTGGCGGCGTCCATCTCTACACAAAGGTAGACGGATGTCTAGAGTTAAATAAAGTAAAAAGAAAGAAACCAAAGTGTAGGGTGACGGACTTACGTTAGCGAACTTAAAGGTCGTAGCAACGGCTGGCTGTAGTTGGCTCTGGTCCGTCACAATACCAGTGTAGAGTGTCTAAGGTGACCAAATTTGCCCACATCCTCTTAGATAGTTTAGTTTTGTTGAAAATATTTTCCAAAAAGCTCCACTGTTCAAGCGAAACTTGTGAACGGTCCCGAGTTGCAATAGGAGACGGATGGTCAAAATAACATGAAGAAAATTTAAAACAATAGAGAACCTGATTATGGACGAATGCATACCAGACGGGGGCATTATACCCCATGTTTTATTGACAGGCATATATTCATGGTCACCGGGGTGACACATCCACTCGTCACCCTCCATAAAAAAATAATGACTCTTCAAATCCCTGTTAGAGTCGGGGGTCTCACAAATGAGCCTCAGCAACAAGCTCCTGGGCAAGAAGCTATACATGCCCTTGGACTGAGCAATCTTAGCAGGACAGTAACAATGAAAGAATTCTTCCACCATCAACCTCCGTGCTCCGTCAGACATAGCCCCATATAAGACCTCCACACCAAGGAAGACCCTCCAGGCATTCGGAGAGATCTGGGTGATAGTCAACCCAAGGTACTGGAGGAGGCGACGGTGGAGTGCACTTAGGGGGAATCTGAGCCCCGCCTTTAGCATTTGCTCGTAGACTCCTACGTCCTCAACACCCTTATAATAACACTTCTCTGACTTGTAAGGTAGACGGAGGGGTATATGAACGGGTATCTAGTACTTATCCTTAAGTGTTTTGAAGTATGATTCTTTGATTGTAGAAACAAAATCATTAACCATCCACAAAGGAAGCATTATGAACTCCCTAATTCCATCAGGACCTACGACGGATTGGATTAGGGGCTCAACACCATCTAGGCCGTCACTAAAGTCACCCTCGCCCTCTAACCTATCCATCTCCAAACCTTCATCCCTTGAAGGAGAGGTGGCTGACGGATTCCTCTCTTCACTTGAAGTGTTAGGGTCTTTTTGACCTGACAAAAACACCTCATCGTAGCCTGCCCCGTTGCGGATACACGATTGGTTACTTGACGCACTAGACATCTGTCACCTACACGTGACGGTAAATCCTAAGACACTGACGGATCTAATAAATGACGAGAGTACAATGTCTAAAAAGTGAAAAATTTAATGGAAGGAGAATAGTACTTACCCGTTGAAGATGAGCAGTAAAAAGGTGTAGATGACGGATGCACTAGATGGAAGGTATGCTCGTTTGTCAAGAGTGACGGTAGTACTCTAATCGTAAGATTTTTGTGGAAAGTAAAAAATGAGGGTTAAAAAGGCAGGTTTATATAGAGGGTACGGTACAAAAAACGAAGGGACACTTCGTTCCAAGAGATGGACCACTAAATAGATGCCACGTGTCCTTACGACATTAATGACCCTAGGCCAGCCTGTTAGGTTGGGTGGGTTTCTCAGGAGGCAAATTGAACTGTCACCCCAGGGGTCTGTCCACTCAGAGATCACTGACCCATGAAGTGAGAGGGCAACTAAAGAGGGTAAAATTAGGAACGACAGATCCATTTAAATAAACCTGATGGTGCTAGACCAGTGGGCTAATAGTGGACGGATCCAAGATGCACAGGAGCAAGGTGGTCGGATCTCAAGGCCACGTGGCATTCACATGGTTTAAGTGACCTCCAAGGAATTTTAAATGGAAACAACTTGCGTCCCATGATTAACCCTAATCGATAGTGTCCCAATATGAATAGAATCCTAACATGAGAAGGATCCCGTAATATACACCCATTAATGATGATCTTCTTCATAAGGAAACGACTTTCTACGCAAGAAACAGAGGTTAGTTCTACACTACTATAAAAACCCAAAGGCCCTCAGAAAATAAGGTATGCATAATTTACCCCAACTCTAGCACTCTAGAGTATTGAAAAGTTTTCTGACTTAATTTTCGGAGAGTCTTTGGCCAGTACTGCACCAGTACTCTCCTAGGGTTTTTCTTTGTCTTTGTTTTGCATATCTTGCTTTGAGCACGTGAGTATTGTGTGGCTTACTAACGATTTTCAGCGTCATCATGAACAATTACTCCCAAAACTGATCCAACATTCCAAATAAGTAAAACTCATCAAAATTAAAGCCTAGAGATTATACCACTTTCGAAATCACTTTTTTATCCATTAGATTTTTGTTTTTAAAATGGTGTGGAAGTAGAATTACTCAAAAAATAAAAATAATAAAAAAATAAAAATTGAGTAATGCTACATTCAAAAAATTTTCATAACAAATCTTAAGTCATGACTTGTTATTGATCACATTATTGACATCATTTTTTTACCTATCCATAACTTGTCACGTAAAATTTGATATAAATTATTATGAAAATATTATAAATATAACATTATTTATAAAAATTAACTCAAATAACAGAAAAATAATCCAAACAACAACCATATGAGATCAAACAACCCCAAAATATTTAATAAAAAGCCCATTTCTAACATTTCAAAAACCAAAAATAGAAAACTCCTTTAATAATTCTATAATTACTTCAACCCAATCCGGGGAAAAAAGAAAAATCTAAAGTCGCAACTGTGAGCTAAGGAAAATAACGATAATAATAATAATACGTACCTTCATGAAAACTGCATCAGCGTTTGGAATGGCTTCAAACATGTCTCCTCCGACATGTGTGATTCCATCATAAATGGGTGCCATAGCAACAACGTGTGGTAGATCAAAGTTAATACCTTTGATGTGTGGATAGGATTTCACAATCTCAGCTAGCACACTACCGGTCCCACCTCCCACGTCAACTAATGATCCCACAGAACCAAAACCATCTTTATACTCAGAGACAATAGTATTCATCACAATATTGGCCGTACAAGCCATGCCATCATTGAACAATTTGTTGAATTCAGGATTTCCAGAACCAAAATCCCAAACCTCACGGCCATGAGCCTTTTTAAAGGCTATGCCACCTTCTTTGACACATTGGCTGAAACAGTGCCACGGCGCTATTAACAAAGGATGGCCCTCCATGAGTAGCATAGGAGCTAGGGTCATCTTGGAATCATGCAACAGCCATCTTGATGAGTGGGTCAGACCGTACAGAGTGTCTCCACCTTCTGATGGATGATGATGTGATTGTGTGGTGAAGATCTTTCTGCGGACTAGCAATCTCATGATGCGTGTGAGGTAGCTGATATCTGGGGAGTGTGCATCAGGAATATCAGCTATTATCTGGGACAAGGTCATTGGGCCACCATGCATGTTTATAATGTCAGCTATGCGGAGCTCCACAGCACATTTCACTGCCATGGAATCTGCAAAGCTCAACATGTATTTCCATATATCAGCTTGTCCTTGTAGCTCTGCTTCAGCTTCTTTTGCTTCCATTCTCAAACACACACACACACACCAGTACTCTCTCTCAAATGAAGTGGAACCAGGTGTAAAAGCAGTATATAATTTCCTGACTTGGCTTTGATTGTTTCCTGACTTCACTTTGTACCTCATCCGTTTGTAAACATATTGTAGATAAGTTTGTGCATGTAACATTAATAAATAAATAAAAATCAATGATATTGTTAAGAGGGGCAAAATGTAATTTTATTGAACAAAATTGCTAAAATTGTGGTGAGGGGTTATTGCCAAGTAAAAAAGTGAGGTAAGTAGTGAGCCTAAATACGATCCAATAAGACTTTGTACCTCAACGGTTTATAAAAATGTTGTAGATAAGTTTGTGCATGTAACATTACTCTAAAAAAAAATCAATGATATTGTTAAGAGGGGCAAAATGTAATTTTATGGAACAAAATTGCTAAAATTAGTATATATATATATATATATATATATATATTTTTTTAATAAAAAATTTGGGGTGGGGGGCCCATTGACCTTCTAGTCTATATATGCCTCCATCCCTAGATGAAAATAGCCAAATACCACCTTTTGGTAAAATTTGTGGTAAACTAGCACTGTTTCAAAAATATTTAGTAACCTACCACTTTTTTAGTACTCGAGTTCCTAGTGAGTCGTTAGCATGACACTACTGACCTGGAATTTATGTAATTAAAAAAAAAAATTGGTACTCGATATTAGTGAAATCGAGTATCTCTTTATAGTACTCGAGCTTAGTGCAATTGAGTACCTTGTTTTTCTTTTTTCTTTTTTTCCTTTTTCTACTTTTTGTTTTCGTTGGAATGGCTTGAATAGTCAAACTTAGTGGCTTGATATTAGTCAACAAACCATTAAATGGCTTGCATGCCCATGTTAGGAAGATGCATGATATTCAAGAAGTTTCATGCGTGAAGAAATGTAAGAGCTTGCATTAAATGTTCTTCATGAATTGTCAAAGAAGATGGCCAGGAAAAGAAAAGTAATATATATAAGAAAATGAGATTACGTGTGGCTTTATGTGGAGGAAAGTGAATGAAAAGGAAAATAAGAAGATGAGGAAGAAGTGAACGAGTGGATGAGAAAAAAGAGAAAAAGAAAAAGGAAAAATAAAGGTTTTGGGTTTGGGTAATTAAAGTAACGCGAAAGAAAATATAAGGAGTAACTACACAAATTATTTCACAACTTCTTTTTAACATTTTTCTCATCCACTCGTTCACTTCTTCCTTATCTCCTTATTTTCCTTTTCTTTCACTTTCCTCCGCATAAAGCCACACGCAATCTCATTTTCTTATATATATTACTTTTCTTTTCTTGGCCATCTTCTTTGACAATTTATGAAGAACATTTAATGCAAACTCTTGCATTTCTTCACGCATGAAACTTCTTGAATATCATGCATCTTCCTGACATGGGCATGCAAGCCATTTAATGGTTTGTTGGCTAATATCAAGCCACTAAGTTTGACTATTCAAACCATTCCGCATAAAGCCACACGCAATCTCATTTTCTTATATATATTACTTTTCTTTTCTTGGCCATCTTCTTTGACAATTTATGAAGAACATTTAATGCAAACTCTTGCATTTCTTCACGCATGAAACTTCTTGAATATCATGCATCTTCCTGACATGGGCATGCAAGCCATTTAATGGTTTGTTGGCTAATATCAAGCCACTAAGTTTGACTATTCAAACCATTCCAACATAAACCAAAAAAAAAAAAAGGGTACTCGACTGCACTAAGCTCGAGTAATATAAAGAGATAATTGATTTCACTAATATCGAGTATCACATTTTTTTTTTTTAATTATACAAATTTCAGGTCAACAGTACTACGCTGGCGACTTACTAAGAACTCAAGTACTATTTAGAACTCAATTTTGTATCCGTTTGGATACGAATGATAACTTGAGCATCAACAGTGCCACGCTAGTTTGCCACAAATTTTACCAAAACATGATATTTGGCTTTTTCACCTCCGTCCCAGGCTCAGCAATATTAGACAAGGAATTTATTACCACGTTTTTGTAATGTACCACAACCAATGAGAATTCAGAACTTGTATAAGGACTAGTGCCCTTCTTAAATGGGGAAAATTTGGCCTTCATTAGGCCGAGAAGGGTGGCTAGAGTACTAGTAATAGCATGAGGATAGGAATAGGAAGAGAGACATTCTTGTACCTTCTTTCTTAGCAAATATTAGTCTTAGGAGCAAAGCATTCTTTCTATACTCCAACCGTGGTTTTACACCCTAGCCTTCATGGTGTTTTTTTTTTTTTTTTATAATTTTTTTTTTCACATAATTATCATGTTTTTGTATGCTTTAACATTCTTTCTCTCACCCTAACCTGACATTAAGCACACTAAACTAGCCGTTGAGCCAACCTTAATCATATGTATCAATAAAAGGCAATAAGCTAGCGGTACCATCACTAGTCTTCTCTTGAAGCTAATTACCGTGTAAAAGTTGGGATTATCAAGTTTCATTCTTTTATAAATAGGATAAACATAATCCACTTATTTAATGTAGTTTGTTTGAATGTTTGTATGATTTACTTGTTAATCATTAAATAAAATATATGAGGGGATTCAAAATATCCTCGTTTTGATGTGATAGTGCATATGCATCGATATCCTGTATACCCGTATACCTTATGCACACGCAGCCTATGTGTTTATGTATGCATCTTGAACCCAAGTCAGTAGAATATTATGTTTCGATTAGTTTGTTTAATTTTCCACATTTGTTGTGATTTTGTTTGACTCCAATTCTATAAAATTATTAATATTTGAATCATGAAAATATAAATGGGAACTCTATCCTAATTCTGCGTCTATTACATTAAATGAAATACACAAGGGGGCATATTTTCAAAGATCAAGTCAAGAAATGAAGGAAACATATTTGAAGCACAAATAAAGTTAGATATTGGTAAAGGAAATGTTGAAAATAAAATTAGGCATGCATTGATAAGGAAATATTTTATTTTGAAAATCATATCTAAACATACTTGAATCTAACCTAGGATGGAAGAATCAACTAAACAAATTATGAAAACTAATAGTCTAACTCTAAACTCATAGTCTTATTTGTAAGATCTCTGCATTGGGTCGAAAGTGGTTCTTAGATCCAAAATAAAGGGCAATTCCCATTCTTTGAATTAACCTTGAGTCCCTGGCCTATGTAAGCTACAGAGATCACACATTGTGGAACTTACATCTGGAACAATAACTAGATCGGTAAAGATTCCCTCAAGAGTTTTCTTATAGGACAGTTACTTCTCCAAGAAGGCAATCATGTAGCCAAGGATATACTTTTGGGTAATAGACAGGTTGATATTTGATAATATTTTGACTGAGAATTTTTCTAACTCTTTTGGGTAATAGACAGGTTGATATTTGATAATATTTTGACTGAGAATTTTTCTAACTCCTTTTACCCTTTGGGTTGTAAATGCTCTTTTGATTCCTTAGATCCTTCGGGTTTGAAGGATCCTTTGGGATAAGAGTGCCCTTCGAGTCTAATGCCAATGTAGGGGCCTTCCGTCCTCCCATCCATCTCAACCATCAGGTATAGTATCACCTGTCAGGTTACCCACTACCGATGATGGATGATACTAGTCTCACACCATTTGTGTGTTCTCCACTCATGCATCCTTATATATAAAGAACTTGCACACCACCTCTCAGTATGGGTAGTAAAGTCCTAAGATCTCGAGACATTAACTCCATATCTTTCCTACAAGAAGAAAGATCCTACATTCATGGGATCTTGGTTAGCTCTTCTACAATATATAAGCATCATCAAGTCTCCTCTTCTCCAAGGTACATGAAATTTCCTAGCTCACACTTTGGGGTTATTGGAGATTTCTTTTATCAGTGACTTAATTTTCAAAAAGTTTTTGGCCAGCATCCTACCATTGCTCTCTGTAGGTTCTTTGTTCTTTTGTTCTTCAGGTACCCTAATTAGCGTACGTGTAGACAATCAACTCACTAACGATTTTATGCATCATCAATATTAGTAGGTTGTCACTGTCAATTCTGATAGAGCTTCTACAAGTTTTAAAAGCTAACCCTACCTGAAGGTTCAGTGATTAGCTAGATGAAAGAATGTGGTTTAAATCCCTGACTAAAGGATTTTAGTTGTAAATCAATTTACCTTCTTGTGACGGATCATTATACTTCTAAGGAGAGTCCTTTTGAAGGAGGGACTTTCAACACACGTTGCCCAAAGTAACCGTAGAATCAAATCCTTGATTTTCCTATCAGGTAGAGTTTCAGTCACATAAATGATTCCAGCTCTAAAATGGCTTCTGATGAACTTGCTTTCTAAAAATTACCCTCAATGGTTTCATTAAAAATGCAATTAATAGGACTGTTTTTTGTTTAAATTTATGGTGAATGAACAAAAACTCATTAGTCATTACCTCCAAGACTCTAACACTTAAACTAACACAAGGTTTTTTTAAAAAAAATTTTAAACATTAGTTTACTTTTCACCGTTTAAGTTTCTAGAGTTAAGTTGTTGGGTTAAGTTTAAATGAGGTTGCATACTCTATACCTTTGATTTATTTCAAAACAATCCTGTCCATGAAATGGACACTCTCCATATCAAAGAGAAATTGAGAGGATCCGAGTCCCCAACAAAGAAGTTGCACCAACAACCCACCACAAGCTACAAACATGTTGGAATGGCTTGAATGGCCAAGAAGCCAACAAGCCATTAAATGTTAGCATGCCCATGTCAGAAAGTGTGGCTTGATATTTAACCAAACCAAAGATTGGCATCCACAAATAGCATGCGTGAAGGAATACAGAAGTCTTGATGCATGGATTCTTGGCTCAATTTGTTAACTTCTTTGTCAATAGAAGTCTTGCATTATTTTCATGTGCTAAACTACTAAAAATACGACTAGACCTTTAGCTATAAATAAAGGTGGAGGAAGAGAGCTCCGACTTGAGATAGCAAAGAGCTTCTTCTATGTGTGCACCAAAGATAGAAGTTAGAGTGTCTTGCAACTCTTGTTTAAATACAATAGGATGTTCGCTATTTATTTTTGAGAAAACCAAAGGATTGTTATTAAAAAATAAAAAATAAAAAATTTAAAAGGTGAGGTAACCAAGGGCGTATTGGGGGTTTGGGTTTGTGAGAGTGTCTTCAAGCTATTGTTGTAATCTCCAAAGTTATAGTGAAACTTTATTCTGTCGCTTCCCATGGATGTAGGCATATTGCTAAATCACATAAATTCCTTGTTTCATATT
Organism: Quercus lobata; assembly: GCF_001633185.2. Taxonomy (NCBI): domain Eukaryota; kingdom Viridiplantae; phylum Streptophyta; class Magnoliopsida; order Fagales; family Fagaceae; genus Quercus; species Quercus lobata. The sequence continues at coordinate 37,968,775 of NC_044911.1, forward strand.
TTCTCTTCTCTTTACCCTTTAACCTTATCTAAACAGATTATTTCTCAATTTTTTCATAGCAACTAGTATCAAAGTTCCAGGTTGACATATTCAATGTTGGTACAACAAGGTTTGATGAAGGCTTTGTATGGGAAAGCAAAGAAACCAGATAAGATGACTGACGAATTCGTCTCCCCTAAATGATCTCAACGACACAGACAAGGACATTCTTAGACGAGCTAAACAAATACCCCCATCATTGACGAAGGAACACTACAACAAAAGTGGACTATAGTGACAAAATCTAGTGACAAAAATTAAATTCGTCACGAAATGATAACATTTGGTGACGAATACAAAAATTCGTCACCAATTTTGATAAAATATTTTACTACGGTGATGAAATTAGTAATTCATCACTAAAGATATTCGTGTTGGTGACGAAATAAGGTTTTCATCACTATAGCTCATGAAATAAAATGGCGCCATTGTGTTTTTATTTGGCGGGCTGTACCATTGTCTATGGTGATGAAATAAGGTTTCGTCACCGAGGATAAAAATTAAGCGCCCTTTCAGTGTTTTGGGCACCAAAGTTTTTAATTTTATTTTGGGGTAAAAAATTGTAACCCTAAATCCCCAAATCACTCATAAATTTTATTTCTCCTTCTCTCTCTCTCTGTCATATTTCCCCACCTTTTTTTTTTTTTTTTTTTGTATTGCAGAGCTAATCCTTTATTAATGGTGGGTTTTTGTTTCTCAAAAAAAAAAAAAAAAATGGTGGGTTTTTTTTTACTATGGCAATGGCTGGGTTTTTGTGTTAATGGTGGTGGCTGTACTTTTTGTTTAATGGTGGTGGTTGGATTTTTTGTTTATGATAGTGGCTGGGATTTTGTGTTAATGGTGCTGGCTGTGCTTTTTGTTTAACAGTGGTGGTGGGTTTTTTGTTTATGGTGGTGGCTGAGTTTTTTGTTTATTGTGATGACTGGGTTTTTTGTTTATGGTAGTGGCTGGATTTTTGTATTAATGGTGGTGGCTATGTTTTTTATTTATGGTGGTGGCTGAGTTTTTTTGTTTAATGTTGGTGGTGAGATTTTTGTTTATTGTGATGGTTGAGTTTTTTGTTTATGGCAGTGGCTGAGTTTTTGTGTTAATGGTGGTGGCTGTATTTTTTGTTTAATGGTGATGGTGGGTTTTTTGTTTATGGTGGTGGCTGAGTTTTTTGTTTATTGTGATGGCCGGGTTTTTTGTTTATGGTAGTGGCTGGGGTTTTGTGTTAATGGTGGTGGCTGTGTTTTTTGTTTAATGGTGGTGGTGGTTTTTTTGTTTATGGTAGTGGTTGGATTTTTGTGTTAATGGTGGTAGCTGTGTTTTTTGTTGTGGTTTTTGTTTAATGGTAGTGGCTATTTTTTTTTTTTTTAAAAAATTAGTGTTGGCTAGATTTTTTATTTGTTGTGATGGTTGGGTTTGTGTTTATGATGGTGGCTGAGTTTTTGTTTTGGATTTCACTTTATTTGTTTTGTTTTAAATTGTGATTTTTCTGCATTCTTTATGATTTCTCCATGGTTTGTAATGTGGGTTGGGTTTTTATTTGATGAGAATGTTGTGGGTCTTCTTTCTTTGATAGTTTGGCTTCATATGATGTTGTATTATGATTATTTTGTCTACTTTGTTATTGGGTACTGTGGACATTTTTTCCATTGTCTTACTAATGATAATCTTTTTTTTGTTGTAGTACATCTTATTAGGGATATAGGTTTGCAGTCTAGTTTTTTATTAATGTATTTTCCTTTATACTTGTGCAGATATAGGATTGGTGGCAAAAATATAGTTTTTGTGGGACTACTTGAACTCAAATAATTTTCTGTAAAGTTTGGAAGCTAAGACATCATTTGTATATAAATGGTTGTAATTACTTTGTGAACATCTTTATTGCATTTTTAGATTGTATGGATGTTTTTTTTATAGATTTGGTTAGAAATGAATAAGTTAATGTAATGGCAAGTAAATGTAAAAAATATTAATAAAAAAATAAAATTGGTGACGAAATAATTCGTCACTTGATCTATTGAAATTATAAAAAAAAAAAAAAAAAAAAAGATCGGTGATGCAAAACTTCGTCACCTAATCTATTGAAATTGGAAAAAAAAGTACATTTGGTGACGAAATATTCCGTCACTAAAAATAAGGTTTAGTGACGAAAATATTAGGTGATGAAAGTTTTTCATCACCTATCATTTTTTATCGGTGACGAAACATTTTCGTCACCAATACATTCTGTGACGGAGCTTAGGTGACGAATGCTGTTTCGTCACCATTTCGTCACCATATGTATTCGGTGACGAAATAAGGATATATTGTGACGAAAGGTTTCGTCACCATAGTCCACTTTTGTTGTAGTGGAAACCAAGCCATTCAATGCAGCCAATTATACCTGGAGCGGTTACAGGGCCAGCTGTATAAACCGTTGGAGCACATTGAAGCCACATTACAAAGCATCAAACTTTACCAAGAGGGATATTAAGGCCACCATAACTGCCCCAATGGTCAGAAGCTACAAAAACATATATAAAGACCCTCACAACATCAACACGAGGTAAGAAATATACTAAGATAAATTCACTGTTATTGTACGATTTTGTTTTAACTTACAAAGAGTTCCCTGGTACTGACTTTGGCATCGGAGATGTTGTGGCAGACACCACACCGGTGACCATCTTTGAGGATACATTCACACAAACTGGAGATTGGTTCCATCTACCCACTCTGACTGACGAACTCACGCTTCATCAATGACATATGTCGAATGGGAAGAACTCGATATGAAGGCGGTAAGTTCAATTCGACTATGTCTGGTAGATGAGCTTATGTATGATGTCATGGATGATGTGTTAATTGTGATTGTATGGTTGAATTTGGAGAGCCAATATTTGTCCAAATCCCTCATAAATAAACTAAATCTTAAGTGAAAACTATACGAGCTTAAGATGGCAGAGGGTGTAGATTTGGCTCAGCATAACCATATGTTCAATAAAATTATCAATGATTTGTTGCGGATCGAAATAAAATTCAATGATAAAAACAAGGCAATGATGCCTTTGTCATATCTCCTAGCTTCCTACAAGTATTTAGTTACAACCCTACTTTGGGAGAAAGAGATTTTGAAATTTGAAGAGATCTTAAGAGTCTTGTGGGATCACTACCAACAGAAACAGAATTCAAGTGAAAGTTCTGGTGAAGGGCTTATGGTAAAGGGTAATCAAGATCATGGAAGGAAGAAAGATAGAGATCACAATTCTACTAGGGGACATAGTAGATCCAAATCCAAAAGCAAGACAGTGAAGTGCTATAAATGCCAAAAGAAATGGCATATTAAGTGAGACTATCTAGAGTGGAAAGGAGGCAAGGACAAAGACAAGGAAGGGTCCTTAAGATCTGCAACTGTTGTGGCAGTAGATTTAGATTCATATGGAGATATGCTTTATGTTTTATCTAGTGCCAACTTGTTGATCAATTCTTGGATTTTGGATTTAGCATGTTCTTTTCACATGGCTCCTCACAGAGATTGGTTTGACACTTACAAGTCAATTAATTGCAATCTTGTTCTAATGGGCAACAATGTTGCTTGCAAAATTGTTTGAATAGGAAAAATTAAGATAAAGATGTTCGATAATGTGGTGAAGACATTAGGAGAGGTATGACATGTTCCATATGTGAAAAAGAATTTAATTTCATTGGGAACCCTAGACTTTAATGGCTATTGCTATAAGTCTAAGAATGGGTTAATAAAGGTGTCAAGGGGTGTTATGGTTGTGGTGAAGGGGCAGAAAGTAGAAGGTAATACCTACAAGCTGTTCGGCAATATTATTATTGGTGGAGCTGCTACAATTACTGAATTTGAGTAAGATGATACACTCCCGTGGCATATGCGACTAGGGCTTATGAGTGAGTGTGGTATAAGGGAATTGCAAAAATGAAATTGGTTGTCTAGAGCTAAGTCATGTAAGTTAGATTTCATACTGTGTCATGGGAAAGCAGTGTAGGATGCAATTCAAAACAGCCACGCACAAGACAGAGGGTATATTAGATTTTGTACACTCTGATATCTAGGGACTGATGAAAGTGGTCTCTAAAGGTGGAGCTCAATATTTTATGAATTTCATTGATGATTATTCCAGAAAGATTTGGGTTTACTTCTTGAAGAACAAGTCTGTGGTATTTGCAAAGAGAAGTGGAGAGCTAAAGTAGAAACCAAAATGGAATGAAGATCAAGTTCAAAATCATTGTTAACATCTACGCTGGTAACCGTTTTTTAATTAGGCAATTATCAAACTTGTGCATTCTTGTTTCTGCCATGTTTCATGTGGGGGGATAGGATGGCATCACAAGCCTAAAGGCCTAAGGCCCATCAAAATAGAGAAGAAAAAAGGGGACAAAGGGAACACTAGGCCAAGCCCAGTAAGATCACAAGATGAAAAGAAAGGGACTGTAGAGCTCAAGCACTGGAGAGAAGAAGGTGTAACCCACTGAGGTATCTCCCTTCCTTGGAATGTAGTAGAGGAACCGGGTCATCACTAGGAAGGATAAGGATAACAACAAGACTAGTGAAAAAAGATAGCCAAGGAACAAGAGAAGGTAGCAACTAAAATTGGCAACAAACCCCTCCGCATTAAATGGTTGTACTTACTAGACAAACATTATATTAAATGCCTAATGACCTATTAAAACAGTATCCTCCAGCAAAGAACCCACTTATTCCTTAAAAAAGGAGGAAGAAACCCCTGATGGGATAAGTATCTTCCTCCCCTAGAACTCAATTCTACAAGGAAATAGTTGAGAGTCACCAATTCACTCCATCATTTCCATCACTAACATCACTAACTCGTCTCCATCACTAATTTGCCTCTATGTCTCTCAGGTTCAATGTCTCTATTCCTTCTCTCAGATATGATTATATGTGAAATTGGTGTCTATTGGTGTTTTTGTTCTTTGGATTTGTAGATCCATTCTTTGGGTTTGTAGATTTGTAGATTTTGTTATTTAGGAATCAAACTCTAGTGTTTGATCTTTGTATTTTGGTCGAAATTGAAGCCGATCGTTACCCACTCAAGTCCGATCTGACTCAACCTATGGTTATTTGTGGTCAACGATGTGTCTAGATCTTCTCCACCCAATTTGATTAGGTCAGTTGCAGATTGGGCACAAGGTCAACCCAAACCAACACATGGATAGCCCTATTTAGAGGTTTAAATATGTCTCATGTTCTAATCTATATCCATAACTATATATACTAATGTAATAATAGAAAATGAAAACTATTAACTTTTTGTTTACTTCTTCAAAGTTGCCATATAATTGGTAAAATGATCCACTAAAGAATAAAGTTGGGATGCACGAATAGCAATAGACCCTCTAAGCCTAATCTGTCCAATGCACCTGAGTCCTCCAAGCTTCTTGCTCCAACAAGGTTAAGCCTAACTGTGTCTTTTTTAGCTTTTTAGATCCCGCAATAAACCCATTGCATCAACCAAATAAATTGGTCATCTCCAAATTGCATCCTAAGCACCAAATTACCTCCTCACTGATATGGGTATGGTGAGATAAGGATTTGGCTAATAAACCTCTCAAGGGTATGTCAATGGAGAGGGTGAGATAGAGGAATTTGGCGACTCACTCGCTACTGGGATGAGTCGCGAGATAATTGTCAGGCTAGACTTTCGTTTTTTGTCTTATAGTGCTCCAGTTGTCGTGACCCTTCAGCTTCCTACATGTTTCACACGTGTGGCATTTTGGTGAGTCGCCAGTCGCGAGTCACTCGCAAGATCTAGTCGCGAGAATCCTCTGAATGCTCACACACTTGAATTCTTCACGCTCTTCTCACACACAACCTTTACATAATTCCCACCAAAATACAAGGTATCTAATTGCTAAAATACAAACAAATTTGGCATGAAATAAAGCAAACACATGATTGAATAAATTCAACCTTACATTTTGGTTTCAGTAAATGCTAAAGATTTGATTTGATCATCCAAATTTCTTCAAGCCTAACATAGACTTCCACTCATCCGAAGCATTGGTTCTCTCTCTCTCTCTCTCCCAAATGACCAATACTCACCCAAAGTATTGGCTTATTCTAACGTATTGCGAGAATTTATCTAACTATACATGCTAGTTTCTAAGAACTTTATCCTAGATGCATATTGGACTCACTGTGAGTTAAAAAAATCATACAAAGGTCTTATAGCTTAATTAACATTTTTTTGTGATTTATAGTAGACAACAATCATGCAAGCAAAAAGCCTTATAACTTAATTAACATTTCTTTTGTGATTCGACTAAAGACATCTAAGGTTCAAGTCTATCATCACTCAACTATTGAATTGTAAAAGAAAAATACACACACACAATTATCATGCAAGGTTTAATTTTTCTTAGTGAGCAAAGGAAAACAACAATAAAATAAAATTTTAAAAAAAAAATGGCTTATCAAAAAGAAGAAGAAAAGAGTTGAATCTCTTATACATACGAGTAATGCTGAGGACACCATCTTTATGCCACAACTCGCCATGTAGTGAATTGTGGCACAAAGTTATATCAAAGTTGGTATCCTAGCATTACTCTGTACATATACATATACATTTGGAATGGCATGAAACGTGTCACCTCCAACGTGTGTGATTCCATCATAAATGGGTGCCGTAGCAACAACATTTTTTTATGATTTATCGTAGACAACAATTGTGCAAGCAAAGAGCCTTATAACTTAATTAACATATTTTTTTTTGGTAATTTGAATAAAGACATCTAAGGTTCAAGTCTCTCATCACTCAACTATCGAATTGTCAAAAAAAAAAAAAAAATATATATATATATATATACACACACAATTATCATGCAAGGTTTAATTTTTCTTAGTGAGCAAAGGAAAAAAACAATAAAAAAAAATGGCTTATCAAGAAAAAGAAAAAAAAGACATGAATCTCTTATACATGTACATACCTTCATGAAAATTGCGTCAGCATTTGGAATGGAGTGAAACATGTCACCTTCAACATGTGTGATTCCATCAAAAATGGGTGCCGTAGCAGCAACATGTGGTAGATCAAAGTTGATACCTTTGATGTGTGGATAGGATTTCACAATCTCAGCTAGCCCACTACCTATCCCACCTCCCACATCCACCAATGATCCCACAGAATCAAACCCATGTTTATACTCAAGAGAGAATAGTATTCATCATAATCCTGGCCGTACAAGCCATGGCATCAATGAACAACTTGTTGAATTCAGGATTTTCAGAAGCAAAGTCCCAAATCTCACGCCCATTAATCTTCTCAAAGCATATGCCACCGCCTTTGATACAATGGCTAATAGTGTGCCAGGAGGTCGTTAGCCTAGGATGGGTCTCCTTGAGTAGCATAGGAGCTAGGCTCATCTGTGAACCTTGCAATAGCCATCTTGATAAGTGGGTCATGCCGTATTTAGTGTCTCCACCTTCTGATGGATGATGTTCGGTGAAGATCTTTCTGCGGACTAGCAATCTCATGAGGCGTTTGAGATAGCTGACATTTAAAGAGAGTGCATCGGGAATATCAGCTACTATCTGTAATGATGTAATTGGACAACCATGCATGTTTATAATGTCAGCTATGCGGAGCTCCACAGTACATTTCACTGCCATGGAGTCTACATAGCTCAACATGTATTTCCATATATCAGCTTGCGCTTGTAGCTCTGCTTCAGCTTCCTTTGGCCCCATTCTCTCTCTCTCTCTCTCTCTCTCTCTCATGAAATGTGAAATGAACCTGAAGGGGGTGAAGGTGGGTATAATTTGCTGAATGAGTGAAAGTAGGAGAGGTTTGGAAGAAGTTTGTTAATCAATTCTTTTACAACCACACTTTGCCACAATTTGTTAACGTGTTCTTTTGTGTTTGGATTCCATCATTTATATATGGTCCATCGATTACTATATTTGATACAAAGTAATTTAATTTTCATTTGACACGTGTAGAAGCTGTGTCAAAGTAAGTTGCAATTAATATGTTGCTAAAACTTTTCCTTTGTCAAGGGTACTCTTAGAACTTTTCCTTTGTCAATGGTACTCTTAGATCCTTTATGATAGAGATACAATCCTATAGATTCGATTATCTTCAACTAGGTTGTATTTAATAAAAGTATTTGATCCTGTTACTAGCTAGGGTTTTTATTTTATTTTATTTTAGTACACGTTTTTATTATGATATAAGACAAGGATCACTCTTTCTGAAATGGATTAATTTTTGTTAATTATTTAACGAGAATTTACTGATTCAATGTAATTCGTGAATGACGATGCACATGTGGCTCTCCAAGCATTTCTTCTCTAAATATTGCCAGTCTGATGCTTAACACCCAGCAAAAGAATATGCTAAACAAATTGATGATCATTATCATCTATGGAATATAAATTGTCATTGTCCGATTGTCATTGGAATATATATATATATATATATATATTGAGAAAAATTTAACAGTTAAAACAACATACAAAAAATAAATAAATAAATAAGTTCTTAATAGGGTATTTGTACAAAGTTTTTTTTTTATAAATAAATTGAAGGAATATTTTCTCACCTATTATATGATAGTTTATAAAATCATCTACGTGACTTAAATTACATGGTTCATTATTATTTAAAATTTAAACAAATCATATAACTATAAAATAAGTCATGTGACTAAATATACATAAATGTAATATTTTGAGTTACTGCTTAATATTGTGTGTGTTGTTGTGCTGCTGAAGTGCTATGGAGGTGTGTGCATCTAAAGTGCAATTGCAGACTACTACTGTAATGATAGATGATAGGTTGCATGTGTAAATTGATGTAATACTTATTGTAACTACAAGGTACGTAGTTAGGCACGTGTCCTGATGAGTATAGTAGCATGTAGGGGATTATTTCATATTAATTTCAGTTAGATAAGTAGTGTAACAGACTAGGATTAGTGCATGTGACTAATTAGTAGGTTATAAGAAAGTTGGAGGTAATTATGCCAACGGGCATAAGTAGTTGCAAGACCAATTAAGTAGATTAGCCGTATCAATTAGGATTTGAGCATGTATTCATGGAACTTTGGCCTTGTAATGAGATCTATCAAAAATTAAATAAATGCTTGTTCTCTCTGTAATATAGATTAACAATTTATTGGTCCAACTTTTCCATGCATAGTACAGGTTATGCATAGTACAGGTTAGCAACTGGTGATATTACAAAAACAATAATGACTACATCATAACCATATCACTTAGGGTATGCCTCAATAACTATGCCATTCAAGTTCTTAACAACTTATTAAAAGAATATGTAATGTTGAAATTACAATAACAACGACTACATCATTGTCATATCACTTAGGGAACGCCTCAATAATATATGGTAAAGCTGGAATTTTGATGATATTGTAGCGAGGAAAGCCTCCTTCTTCCAATACTTTCTTCCACTCAAATTCAGTCCTTTCCTTGCCACCTGAGACATGTGCAATCATAAGCAAATCAAATGCTATACCTGTGTCATCAAATATAGCATTACCCTCTGGCTGTAGCACAACATCTACAATAATAACTTTTCCAGTCTCTTTCGGAATTGCTTTTTGGCAATTTTTCAAAATCTTGACACAACTTTCGTCGTCCCAATCGTGCATGATCCACTGCATAATTCAGAAGTGGCAATGTCACAATTAGAAACCAAATCCAATACAAATCAACTTCTAATTTTAGTATATTTTTGTTCAACTGTTCATTTTAATTTTCTTAATTTTAGTACCAAGCGGTCCATTTATAATACTCAATATGAAAGCTAAGATGACCATCCCACTCACCTAGATAAGTTCACCTCATCATCAGTATTGTTGAATGCTTTCATGTATAAAAATGTGCTATAAACTAGTTATTCATTGTAAAGATAAAATTTCAACTAAAGAGTCTTTGGAAACATCGGCCATATTTTCTATGCATTCTATTCCACCATCTCTTTTTCTTTTCTCTTCATTTCTTTTTCTTTTTTCTATTTAGCCCTGGGAAATGGGGGCTTGAGTTAAAAAGAATTAACATAGAATAGTAACAACAAAATAATTTGTATAATGCCCAATAATATAATATATTATATAGTTTTTGAGAAGTAGTAACATGAGGTAGCAACTGTAGCCAAACATGACAAACTAACAATATCACAATAAAACAAAAAGTCTCAATATTCATGCATTTAAATATTAGTAATACAAACTAAGTCTTTAACACTAATAGAGCATGGTGGGATAGGGCAAGGACAAATTGTCATCCCAGTTATTAACTCTTAATAGGCACAAAGCTATCAATTCTATTCTGAAGGCTATTCTAGTTTATCTATTGAAATGAGATATTTTGATACCAATCTATTTTGACGTTCCATTTCGAGGTTAACACTAAAGTTATTATATATAAAATAAATATACTTAAGTTTTCATTACATAATATAATATCATATCAAATTATTAATTTAAAATAATGTATATTTTTAATATCATCTACATAATTGACATCACTTTTTTACCCATAAAAAACTTGTCACGTAGAATTTGTCGTAAAATTATTATGAAATTATCATAGACATAAAGTTACACATAAAAATTAGCCAACATAACAGCAAAAATAATCTAAACAACAACCATATTAGGCCAAACAACCACAAAATATTTAATAAAAGCCCATTTTTAGGCATTTCAAAAAAAAAAAAAAAATCCTTTAATAATTCAATGATTACTTCAACCCATTCCCAAAAAAAAAAAAAAAAATCTCTAATTTTCTATTTAATTTTTTTAATGCCTATCCTAAAATAATAATAATAATCCCAGTGCCACCAGTGTAAGCAAAGGAAAACAATAATAATAATGATGGCTTAAAGAAAACAAAACAAAAACACACAACTTTAAAAAGGTTCAGTTAATGTATACCTATACATTAACCATTCATTTTACCCATTCATTTTGGAAAAATTTTTATAAAGAATTAAAAAAATTGTCAAAATAATTAATTATTTTTTCATTTTTCATAAAAAATTTCATAAAATGGTTTACGTATACCTAAGAACACACATTAGTGAAACCCTTAAAAAATATCCCTATAAGCGTACCTTCATGAAAATTGCATCAGCATTTGGAATGGCTTGAAACATGTCACCTCCAACATGTGTGACTCCATCATAAATGGTTGCCGTAGAAACAACATGTGGTAGATCAAAGTTGATGCCTTTGATGTGTGGATTGGATTTCACAATCTCAGCTATGGCAGTACCAGTTCCACCTCCCACATCCACTAATGATGCCACAGAACCAAGACCATCTTTATACTCACAGACAAAAGTATTCATCACAATATTGACCGTACAAGCCATGCCATCATTGAACAACTTGTTGAATTCAGGATTTACGGAGGCATAGTCCCAAATCATACGCCCATGAGCCTTCTCAAAGGCTAGGCCACCTTCTTTGACACATTGGCCAAAATAGTGCCATGGTATCATTAGCCAAGGATGGTCCTCCATGATTAGCATAGGAGCTAGGGTCACCTTGGAATCATGCAATAGCCATCTTGATGAGTGGGTCAGGCCGTACTTAGTTTCTCCACCTTCTGATGTCTGATGTGCGGCGAAGATCTTTCTGCGGACTAGCAATCTCATGACAAGTGCGAGGTAGCTGATATCTGGGGAGTGTGCATCAGGAATACCAGCAACTATCTGGGATAAGGTTATTGGTTCACCATGCATGTTTATAATGTCAGGTATGCGAAGCTCAACAGCGCATTTCACAGCCTTGGTGTCTATAAAGCTAAACATGTATTTCCATATATCAGCTTGCCCTTGTAGTTGTAGCTCTGCTTCAGCTTCTTTTGTCCCCATTCTCAACTCTCTCTCTCTCTCTCTCTCTCTCTCTCTCTCTCTCTCTCTCTCTCTTGCAAATGAAGTGGAACAGAGGTGGTGAGAGCCTTATATAATTTTCTGAAGGGCTTGTTGGGTGCAAGTTTAGAACAATATGGCTAGGAGTAGAATTTAGTATTTAAGTTGCTGTTATGCTAGATACGAAAAAAAACAGAGTATTGCAGAAAATCTATTGCTGAAACTCTATTTCATTGCAATTTTTATTTCTTTTTACGGATGTTACAACTTCATTTACAACTCACATCTATCTATAGATGTGTTAGGAGTTTAGGATGACTACAAGCTTCAAGAATACTACAGAAGTTTGCTTCATTTCTCTTTAATTGACATTTGTCCATGAGGTGTCTACTTGCATACTTGCTTGGTGCTGGATTCTTCATTTATTGACACTTAGATTTCAGTTGCTTCTTCTTTGACACATAGGGAGCCACACTTCAATTACAAATTACATTTTAACACCTCCTCTTAATTTGTAATTCTCACATTTTTCTTGAACTCTTCCAATTTTTCGGAAGTACCAACTTTTGTAAAAACATCTGCTAGTTGCTCATTTTTGTTGACAAAGTTGAGCTGTATTTCTTCTTCTTGCACCAATTTTCTGATGAAGTGATGGCAGAGTTCAATGTGCTTTGTTCTACTGTGAAACACCGGATTTTTGGTCATAGCAATGGCTGACATGTAGTCACAGTAGATGATGGTTGGCATCTCTTCACTCTGTTGCATGTCTAAAAGAATTCTTCTTAGCCATACAGCTTCACATGCTGCATCTATTACTACTATGTATTCGGCTTCGGCTGATGATAATGCAATCGTTTTCTGCTTCTTTGAGGATCAAGAAATTGGTTTTGTACCTAGGCAAAATAAGTAACCATAAGTGCTCTTACAATTATCAATTGAACCTACCCAGTTGCTATTTGTATATCCCACTAGCGTGCTGTCTTTTTCTTTCACATATTTGATGCCAAGTTTCTTTGTACCATTTAGGTAGCGTAGAATTCTTTTTTCTGTTGTGAGGTGGATTTTGCTTGGTTCATTCATGAATCTGAAAATAAGACTGACTGGTTGCTCAATATTTGGCCTTGTGTTTGTTAAATAAATTAAGCTTCCAACCAAACTTCGATGATTTCTAGCATCAACTTTTTCTGCGCTATATTTTATGCCAAGTTTCTTTGTACCATTTAGGTAGCGTAGAATTCTTTTTGCTACTGTGAGGTGGATTTTGCTTGGTTCATTCATGAATCTGGAAATAAGACTGACTGGTTGCTCAATATTTGGCCTTGTGTTTGTTAAATAAATTAAGCTTCCAACCAAACTTCGATAATTTCTAGCATCAATCAACTTTTTCTACGCCATCGTCTGAATGCAATTTCTCATTGAATGCCATTGGGGTGGATACTAGTTTGCAGCTGTTCATTTGGAACCTTTTGAGTAGATCTTCAAGATATTTTTCTTAAGAAATAAATATTTCTCCTTTGCAATGACATACTTGGATCCCTAGAAAATATTTCATGGAACCTAAGTCTGTCATTTCTTATTCTTTCATCATTGTTCCTTTAAATTCTGCAACCATCTCTGGGTTTGTACCTGCATAAATAAGATCATCAACATATAAACAAATTAAAAGAAAATCTTTTATACCTTTTTTCTTGACATATAGTGATGGTTCACTTGGACTTCTTTGGAATCCATTTTGCTGAAAACATGAGTCAATTTTACTATTCCATGCTTGCGGCCCTTACTTTAGTCCATATAAGGCCTTTTTGGTACGATAGACCTTGTCTTCTTTTCCTTTCTGCACATAGCTTGGAGGTTGTTCCACATATACCTCTTCTTCGAGTTCTCCATTTAAGAATGCTGCTTTTACATCAAACTGGAAAACTTGTTGATAGGCCAAGAATGTATTGACCCCTTGTGATGAATTAATTGATTACTAAGCCAAGTTTATTAATTAATCAAATTAACATGCAATGTACGTGGCAACACAAACAAATCACCAATTAAACTAAGTATACAGCAAAAAATAAATTGACACGGTGATTTGTTCATGAATGGAGAAAACCTACATGGCAAAAACCCCACCGGATGATTTTAAGGTCACCACTCCCGAGAATCCACTATTATCAAAACAAGCAGTTACAAGTAAAGGAATCCCAGTACCTTCTACTAACCTACAGTTGAACCCTTACCTCCATACCCAATTGGACTTGTTCTGTATTGACAATCTCTCATTTTCAATGCACGACTCCCAGTACGTGACTAACCAATTGCGCAAATCCCAGTACGCGACTTGATCACCAACTTGAGAAGGATGTTGGCTGCAAAGTTCTTCAGTTCATCACACAATGAAGATCATGAAGTTGCTTGGTCACAAAACCTTACGGTGTACAAAACACAGCAGCTTCTTCAAGAGAAAGAAGAACTAGAGCAAACTAAGTTTCCGGTCACACTCTTCTTCACACTTATGGAATTGTGCTCTTATGTAACTTTTGTATCCTTTTACAGCCCTCAAAATAATCCTTATATATGTTTAGGGTTGTGAGAAAAGAAAGCCCAAACATATACCCACGGATTAGATTGAAATCAGTTCTGAAAAACTGAATTTCATAAACCTTGATAGATAGCCATCTATCGAGCTAGCTGTCAAGCCACGGGCTGAAACAACTTTTAAACCTCGATAGATGCTAGCTGTCGAGCTTTAAAATCTTGCACTTTCTCACTTAATTCTTGGACAAATTTGTAGGCTTTAACACTTGAACTTGAAACCTTGTTTCTTGAAGCATTAAACAAATCCTAGATCTACCTAATTACAAGTAAAGTGTGTTTTGTCAAAGGATTAGCCAATTACATAAAATGTTGACATATATTCCTAACATTGAGTCAAATATGTCCTAACACTTGTAGCTCCATTTGGGCTGCTATGGCTAGGACAGTTCTGATAGTTTCCATGCGAGCAACTAGTGCAAAAGACCCAGTTGTTGTGAGTAACCTTTTGCCACTAATCGAGCCTTGTGCTTTTGAATTGAACCATCTTCTTTGTACTTGGTCTTATAGACCCATTTTAGCCTGATTACTTCTTTCTTTTCAGGCTGATCAACAAGTTCCCATGTGTTATTCTTTTCAATAGTTGCAATTTCATCATCCATTGCTTTTATCCAAACTTCTTCTTTAGCTACTTCTTCAAAATTTTGAGGCTCACATGCAAAAAATGCTACATTAGATGATTCATAAATTTCTTTGAGAGAACGTACTTTTCTTGGTGGAGTTTCAAACTTTAAAGATGTTCTAATTGATGGACTTGCTCTTGTTGATGGGCTATGGCTTGGACTTGCACTTGGAGTTGATTGAGAACTTGAACCTTCTTGATTTGTCACTGGTTCAATAATCTCTAACATCTTAAGCCCTTGATTGGAATCGCTTTCCCAATTCCATGTTGCTGATTCATCAAAAATAGCATCACAAGAAATCACCATCTTGTTTGTTTTAGGATTGTAAATGCGGTAGCCTTTTGATTCATTCTTGTAGCCGACAAAGATTTTCTTTTCTCCTTTTTCATCAAACTTTTCTCTTTCTTGTTTTAGAATATGAGCATAAGCAACACATCCAAACACTTTTAGTAGATGGACTTAAGGTTTCTGTCCATGCCAAGCTTGATAAGGAGTCTTGTTCAGAACGGCCTTTGTAGGAGACCTATTTAAGATATAAACAGCAATGTTAACTACTTCAGCCCACAAATTATTTGATAGCCCTTTCCATTTTAACATGCTTCATGTCATTTCCACAATTGTATGGTTTTTGTGTTCTGCCTCGCCATTTTGTTGTGGAGTATGACGAACTGTGAGTTGTCTTTGAATGCCTTGCTCTTTGCAATATTTTTGGAAAGGTTCATAAATAAATTCTCCACCATGATATGTTCTAAGAGTCTTCATTTTTCTGCCACTTTGTTTCTCTACAAAAGCTTTAAACTAAAGAAAAACATTAAAAGCCTCTGATTTTTGTTTAAGAAAATAGACCCACATCATTCTAGTATAGTATCTATTATCATTGAATGATGGGGTTCTTGTTGGTCCACAAATATCAGCATGCATCAATTCAAGTGGTGCTCGGGCTCTCCATGCAGTTTTTGGAAACGGAAGCCTATGCATTTTTCCATAAATACAACCTTCACAAACTTGATTTAGCTTAGCAATAGGAGGCAATCCTTGGACCATATTTTTATCCTCTGGTAATTTGAGGCCATTGTAATTTAAATGTCCCTATCTTAAATGCCACAAATATGCTTCATCTATTTTTTCAGTCTTGAAGGCAAAATTCTCAGCTAGTGGCATAGTGAGAGGAAAAACATTTTTAGAATTCATTTTTACTTTTGCCACTTTAGAATTATTCTTCTTATCTATGATTGTCCCTTCATTATCATCAAAATTTATTTTGTAGCCTTTCCTTAATAGTTGTCCAAGACTTAAAAGATTTGCGACTAAACCAGGAACAAAATGCACATCATAGATAAGTTTAGGGACAAATTACAGATTACCCACCTGTGGTTTGATCTAAATTTAAGTTGTCTATCTGTAGTTTAAAATTTGACACTTTGCCCACTTGAAGTAAGCTCTGTTAGGGTTCCATAACCAACCTCGTTACTTTTTCTGTTAAAACATAACAAAATCAAAGAAAAGAAGATCAAAAAGTGGTGTTTGTAAAAATATAGAAACTTGGCTCAAGAACTTCAATAGATTACAAAATTTTCTCAAAGATTAACTTGTACCGTCAAAGACTCAAAATAGCTACTTTAACAACGTTTTTGGTATTCAAGAAAGAAATAAAAAGAACATTAATCTATACTAGAATCACTACTCTCTCTCTCTCTCTCTCTCTTTTCCTAACTCTTTATCACCTCTCTCCAATCCTTCAGTCTCTCTTTCTCTCTACGGTTTTCTCTCCTCCATCTTCCACAATCCAAACCCACAGCTGAGCTCCACCCAACACCGATTATCAAGATAAAGTCACCAACCTAGGGCAACTGTAACACCACCAAACCCACGGGCCACAGCTGAACTACCATGGGCAAGGGAGGTGAATTGACAAAGGAGGACAAGGGGTGTGTCTAAAGGCAATGAAGAAACAGGGGCATTGGGAGTGGAAATTGGGGAGGGTTGTTTTAGGGTTTTGCAATTTGGGATATCTTTGAGAAGAGAAGAAGATGAAGATGATGAGAGATGTGGTGACAAAATTAGAAACAGTGGTTCTCTGCAATTTGCTTCTCTTTGATTTCTTTTTTATTTTTATTTTTAATTTTATTGTTGGTTTTAATTTTCTTGCAAAGAGTTTTGAATGGTTTGTCTAAATTTTGAAGAAGTCTATGATAGAGTAACAGTAGAGATGGGTTTGCCGTTTTCCTTTGAATACTGGTGTTTCTTAAAACTGGGTTTGTTTTCTTATTTTCCAACTGCGATTTCTTATCTTCTCACAGTAGGGTTGTGGGGCTTGATTTCTTGTCTTGTTTTTAATTTTGCTTGATCTAGCTACAGAGTTGTTGTATATACAAATGGTCTATGTTTTTTTGTTTTACTCTTAATTGTATTCGACTCATAATTTGTAGAGTTTATCTTGTTCTATTAAAGTTTTGAGCCAAATTTCTAAAATTTTACAAATGCCACTTTTTGATCTTCTTTTCTTTGATTTTGTTATGTTTTTTACGTTTTAACGGAGAAAGTGATGGGTGGGTTACGGAATCTTAATGGAGTTTATCTTAGGTGGACAAAGTACCAAATTTTAAACCACATGTAGGCAATTTAAATTCGAGTCAAACCACATGTGGGTATTCTATAATTTGCCCTAAGTTTAGAGTTACCTCCTTTTGATTCAACAGCTACTACACCTTTTCCTTTGATGTCATGAAATTTTCCATCTCCAAGCTTCACTTTGGATGTGTAGCCTTGATCAAGACTCACGAAAAATTCTTTGCTTCCTATCATATGATTACTGCAAGCACTATCCAGATACCATGTACTTCTTGGTTCTTGTTGTACAAACATACATGAGAAAAACACATGTGCATTTTCAACCTCCTTAGTGAAGTTGACATGATGTTCTTCTTTAGCACTTTTATCATCTTTTTACCAATACTCTCTTTGAGAGTGATTTGGGATTTTACACTCAGTGCATCGAAAATAGCAATTTTTGGACTCATGTCCAGATTTTTCACAGATTATGCATTGAGTTAATAGAAAATTTTCTTTGGCTTGAAAAACTTCTTTTTCCTCTGCCTTGACCTCTAAAATTATGTTTTCCTCGTCCTCCTCCAGTTTGATTCCTTTGTTGGGAGGAACTGCTGGCTTTATTTCCTTGTTCATTTTTTGTGTTTTTATTGTCTATACTTTTCACTTTAGATTGAAATGCTTAGGGTGAGTTTGGTTCAGCTTTTTGAAAAAGTGCATAATGAAAAAGTGGAGTTTTGTAAAAGTGCATAATGAAAAAGTGGAGTTTCAAAAAACTGAGTGTTTGGTAAAAGCTGTTAAAAAGTGCATAATGAAAAAGCTAAGTGTTTGGCTAGCACTTATAAAAGTGGCTTTTTGAGGGTTAAATGACCAAAAAGGACAATGTATATATAAGGGAATTTATTTCATACTTTTTTTTTTTTTTTATGTGAGTTTGTTTCATACTTAAATCAATTACTTCATCATACTTAAATCAATTTTTCTCTTTCTAAAAAAATTATTTTTTTCTTACCAATATTAGCTAATAATAACCTACCACTTAAGATTTATTGTGAAAGTATTGTAAAAATATTGTGATAAAAATTGATAGTAATTTTAATTTTAACATACTATTAAAATTATTTTTTTCTCTTTCTAAAAAAATTATTTTTTTCTCACCAATATTAGCTAATAATAGCCTACCTTAAAATTTATTGTAAAAATATTGTGAAAATATTATGATATAATTTCTTTTTCTCCCTTTTTTTTCTCTCCACACACGTGGCTCTACTTCCTTTTTTTTTTCTCCTCTTTTTTTCTCATCCACCCACGTAACCACACTCTTTTCTTTTCCTTTTTCCTTCTTTCCTCTACCATCTTCAGTCCAGAACATTCCCAGCTCTCTTTCTTTTCTTTTTTCTTTTTTGCCTCTTAGCACTTCGGTCCAGAACACAGCTCTGCTTCTTCTTCTTTTCTTTTTCTTTTTTCCTCTTAGCACTTCGGTCCAGAACATAGCTCTGCTTCTTCTTCTTTTCTTTTTTTTTTTTTCCTCTTAGCACTTCAAATCGGAACACATCGGAACCATCGGAACCAACGCCAGAACTCATCCTTTATTCTTTTTTTTTCACACTCCAGAGAAGAAGATGATGATGATGATGATGACGAAGATGAAGATGAAGATGATTGAAACATAAGGATTTTGGGATTTTGGGTTTTTTTTTTCTATGGATTTTGGGTTGATTTTGAGTTGGGTTTGGGATGGGTTTTCCGGATTTGAGTTGATTTTAAGTTGTTTTTGTGTTGATTTTGAGTTATTTTTGGTTTGGTTTTGTTGATTCTGTGTTCGGAATATCAAAGGTTGAAATGGGTTTTGTTGATTGTGGGGGTAGACCGGTGAAGAAGCAGAGGAAGACGAAAAGGAAGAAGACGAAGAAAAAAGACACAGATGAGATGAGGGCGTGAGAGAACTGATGGGTATTTCGGTATTTTTCAGGTTTGCAACGGTAATATACAAAACGCGCATAGCGCGTTTTCATTTATGGACCCCTAAGGGTCCATAATCCCTTCCGCATTTGTTCTCAGTTTTTTCTCAATGCTCAAAACGCAACTTTTATAAAAAAAGTTGCGTTTTGAGTTTACCAAACGCAAAAGTTGGTTGAGCTTTTTTCAAAACGCGCTTTTTGGGCTCAAAAAGCTGAAACAAACGGGCACATAATCCCTTCCGCGTTTGTTCTCAGTTTTTTCTCAATGCTCAAAATGCAACTTTTATAAAAAAGTTGCGTTTTGAGTTTACCAAACGCAAAAGTTGGTTGAGCTTTTTTCAAAACGCGCTTTTTGGGCTAAAAAAGCCGAAACAAACGGGCACTTATTCAAAAGATTGAGTAGAAAATCTACCCATCCATTTTCATGTGCTTCAAGAGATCCACAAAGCTCATGAGTTTTGATAAATCTTTAGCTTCTTCAATTGTAGCAACCACATGTTCAAATTTTATTGACAAACTTCTTAGTATTTTCTCTATAATTTTTGATCATTTACATTATCTCCATAGCCTCTAATTTGATTTATTATTGCTGAAACTTTAGAGAAAAATTCTTGCACAGTTTCATTTTCTTCCATTTGCAAGTTATCAAATTCTCTCCAAAGATTTTGTAGTTTAATAGAAATTACTTTATCATAGCCACTAAATTGCTTTTTCAAAATTTCCCATGCTTCTTTAGATTTAGTTGCACTAGAAATTCTAGGGAAAATAGTTTTGCTTGTACTCCTTTAGCTTTGCTGCTGCCAAAGTTGACAAATCTTCTGGCTGTTCATAGCCTTCTTCAATTAAATCCCACAAATCTTGTGAGATGAAGAGTGTCTTCATTTGTGTGCTCCAAAAATCATAGCTCTCACCGGTGAAGATGGGAACAATGTTTTGGGCATAGTGGAAGATCGTTGTACTTGTACTTGCTGCCATGGTTTATGGTTGTCTGGTTTATAATTCTAGGACAAAAGGGGCTGGTGCTCTGATACCAAATTGTTGGGTACAAGTTTAGAACAATATGGCTAGGAGTAGAATTTAGTATTTAAGTTGCTGTTACACTAGATATGAAAAAAAACAGAGTATTGCTGAAACTCTATTTCATTGCAATTTTTATTTCTTTTTCAGATGTTACAACTTCATTTACAACTCACATCTATATATAGATGTGTTAGGAGTTTAGGATGACTACAAGCTTCAAGAATACCACAGAAGTTTGCTTCATTTCTTTTTAATTGACACTTGTCCATAAGGTGTCTATTTGCATGCTTGCTTGGTGCTGGATTCTTCATTTGTTGACACTTATGGCTTGTTTGGATGGAGGGGGAAGGGGAAGGGGGGGGGGGGAGTAGAGGGGAATAGAGTAGAGTTGGCTAAAAATAAGCTAATTTTGTTTTAAATTTACTCTACTCTACTCTACTCTACTCTCCCTCCCTCTCCCTCAATCCAAACGGACCATTAGATTTTAGTTGCTTCTTTCTTTGACACATATGGAGCCACTTGTCAATTGCAAATTACATTTTAACAGGGCTTTGATCATCTAGTACTTCAAAGTCAAGAGTCAAAATATTATCTATCTGCATACGTTAAATCTCTTTTTTTGTAAAATACACATCAAATCTCATCAGGAATAAAATTAAAATGTTAAATTCACTAACTATTTAAAGAAAATGCTAAATATTGATATCCTCGAATAAAAGTGTATTACTAAATATGGATATCATCACATGTAGGCCGGAAGGTTCACTTCAAAGATTCATCCTCACTTCAAAAGTATACGTATTAGTCTAATACTAATGGTTTCTAGATTTTTACTATAAATATGTAATACATTTATTTAAATGACTATTGAACCAATTAACCACTTAGAGCCTTTTACAAAATTTCTTCACCCTTCTTAATGCCAAACCAGCTGGTCCGTGAGCAGGGTTTATAGGGAGTTGCACACTTGCTTCGAAGAACTCTAGCCCAGGCTTGGTCATTTTCCCCATATAATCTCCAATTAAGCTTAGCAAGCAAAGCTATGTTCCTTGGTCCAGCAGCTAATAAACCCAGGTCTCCTTCATTTTTTGGTACAAGGCAATTAATTGGAATTTAAATTCTTGCTCCTTTATTTTCCCATTGGAATCTATATCTATATATTACTAAAAGCTGAAGCGTGATATTTATTGCTGCTGAACTCCTGTTGCGCCACCTCATCGCCACATCATTCGCTACATAATTATTATTTATTATTTATTCCTATTTTTTTTTTTACAAATATATATAAATAGATTATTGACTTTACATATTTATTTATGTCGGTTTTAACATCTATATATATATATATATATATATTTCTTTTTTATTTCCAATTTTTCTATAATTTTTTTTACATTCACTTATTTTTTAAATATTTACACTTTCTTCAACCTTTCTTCTTCTCTTACCTTTTTATCTCTCCACTACCCTCTACTTTAATATTGCTATTCATCTTTCTCTTCATCTTCTTTTATTTGTCTCTTCTTATCCCTTCTCTCTTACTATAAATTTGTCACTATTTTCCATTCTTTACATAGTTTTCTCTCACAAGAAGGTTCTCTCTCACAAAAAGGTTCTCTCTCTCTCTCTCTCTCAATGTTTTGGTGGATTTTTATTTTTTATTGCACCTCCGCTTTAGATTAATAAATTTTTGTGTTTTTAAGAACTCTAATTTAGGTTGATACGTTTTCTCAAAAAAAAAAAAAATTTAGGTTGATACGATTTATTTTCGTGTTTTAAGTTATTATTATTATTTTACTATTTGATTGTTAAATTTTATCCGATTACATTATAAAAAATTAAAGATAGTAGATAAAAATCTATATATTACTAAAAGCTGAAGCGTGGTATTTATTGCTGCTGAACTCCTGTTGCGCCACCTCATCGCCACATCATTCGCTACATAATTATTATTTATTATTTATTATTTATTCCTTTTTTTTTTACAAATATATATAAATAGATTATTGACTTTACATATTCATTTATGTTGGTTTTAACATCTATATATATATATATATATATAAATATATTTCTTTTTTATTTCCAATTTTTCTATAATTTTTTTTACATTTACTTATTTTTTAAATATTTACACTTTCTTCAACCTTTCTTCTTCCCTTACCTTTTTATCTCCCCACTACCCTCTACTTTAATATTGCTATTCATCTTTCTCTTCATCTTCTTTTATTTGTCTCTTCTTATCCCTTCTCTCTTACTATAAATTTGTCACTATTTTCCATTCTTTACATAGTTTTCTCTCACAAGAAGGTTCTCTCTCTCTCTCTCTCTCTCTCTCTCTCTCTCTCTCAATGTTTTGGTGGATTTTTATTTTTTATTGCATCTCCGCTTTAGATTAATAAATTTTTGTGTTTTTAAGAACTCTAATTTAGGTTGATACGATTTATTTTCGTGTTTTAAGTTATTATTATTATTTTACTATTTGATTGTTAAATTTTATCCGATTACATTATAAAAAATTAAAGATAGTAGATAAAAATAAAATAGCATTCCATTACATACCATAATTTGGATAATTTAGTGTTTGTTGTTATATTTTTTAATTTTTCTTTTTTTTTTTCTTCTCTTCTATTTTACTCAATATTTAAATTCAACCACATCCTCCTTATCATTAAATTATTTATATTTTCTCTCTCTCTCTCTTTTTGTTTTAAAAAATAAAAAATGTAATTTTTTATTGTGCTCATCAAATTGTACTCATTTTTTTTAACATTTACACTTTCTTCAACCTTTCTCCTTCTCTTTACCTTTTCATCTCCCCAAACATTCTACCTTGATATCACACTTTCTCTTTCCTTTTATCTTCCTTTATTTTGTTCCTTTTTATTATCATCCTCTTAGTATAAATTTGTCATTCACTCTTCCATTCTTTACATAATTTTCTCTCACAAAAAGATGGTTATTTCCTACTCTTTCTCCCTTAATTTTTTGGTGGATTTTTATTTTTATTTTTCTTGCATCTCTATTTTAGCTTGATAAAGTTTTGTATTCTTTAGAACTCTATTTTGGTTGATGGGATTTAGTTTTGTGTTTTAAGTTTTTTTGTTTATTTTTTATTTTATGACTTTGATTGTTATATATTATCATATTGCATTATAAATAATCAAAAATAGTATATAAGAATGTACTATTATTATATTACATAGAATTATTTGGATAAGTTAGTGTTTATTGTTATGGATTTTATTTTTATTTTTTTCTCATATCATTTTATTTAACATTTAAATTCAGCCACAGGCCCACATCCCCCAATAAAATAAAATAAAAAAACCTTTGACATACCACTAACATAACTACATCTATAACTATTTAAGCCATCCATGATATCTATTTCTTATTAATAACCATAAAATTTACAACTAGCAAGGGAACATACAAAGTAATAAAGAATAAATGAAAGAAGAAAAAAAAATGAAATCAAATGTCAATTAATAACTGTTATTTGGAAAATAAAATGGTGGTAAAGAGGAGTAAGAAATAAAATAGAGATGGCTATACGGAGGACATTAAAAACTTTATAGTGCAATCAAATCAACAATTAAATATAATAATACAAAAAAAAAAAAAAAAAAAAAAAAACTCTTTATAAAGTTTAGGGACTAAATTAGTATTTTATTTAAAAAATTATCACGCGCAACGCGCGGGTCTGTGACTAGTTAAGACTAAAAATCAAAGCAATACTAATACCTTATTGAGTCTAGGACTAATTCAATTAGTTGGACAACAGCTCCTTAAGGGGATTTTAAAGGAAGGATTGCTTAGAAGGTTGGACTTTGGAGGTAGTTATGCCAATGTGTATAAGTAGCTGCTAGACCTATTAAGTATATTAGCCTTATTGATTAGGATTTGAGAATGTATAAATAGAACTTTGGTCTTGTAATGAGATCTATTAGAAATTAAACTCTCACTCTCTCTCTCTCTCTCTCTCTCTCTCTCTCTCTCTCTAAATTCTTGGAAGCTAGGATGCCCTCATATTTCAACCTTTATATCTCGAGCAAATTATAAACACTAGCCACCATTCAAGTTTTTCAACAACTTACTAAAATAATCTGTAATGTAGATAACAATTTATTTGTCAAACTTTCTCGTGCATTACATATGTTGGAAACTAGTAACATTATAATGATGACTACATCATAACCATATCACTTTGGGTACGCCTCAATAATGGATGGTAAAGCTGAAATTTTGATGATATTGTAGCGAGGAAAGCCTCCTTCTTCCAATACTTTCTTCCACTCGAGTTCAGTCCTTTCCTTGCCACCTGAGGAGTGTGCAATCATAAGCAAATCAAATACTAAACTTGTGTCATCAAATAGACCGTTACCCTCTGGCTGTAGCACAACGTCTACAATAATAACTTTTCCAGTCTCTTCTGGTATTGCTTTTCGGCAATTTTTCAAAATCTTGACACAACTTTCGTCATTCCAATCATGCATGATCCACTGCATAATTCAAAGTGGCAATGTCACAATCAAAATCCAAATCGAATATAAATTAACTTCTAATTGTAGTACATTTTAGTGCCAAGTGTTTTCATTTTAATTTTCTTAATTTTAGTGCCAAATAGCCTATTTATAATACTCAACATGAAAGTGAAGATATCATCCCACTCACCTAAATAAGTCCACCTCATAATCATTACCATTGAATGCTTTTGTGCATAAATACGTGTTATAAACTTGTTATTCATAGAAATGATAAAACTTCAACTAAAAGTCTTTGGAAACATCTGCCATATTTTCTATGCAATCCATTCCACAATCACTTTTTCTTTCTTTTGTTTTATGGTTGAGTTAAAAAAATTATAATAAAATAAAATAGCAACAACACAATAATTTGTATAATGCCCAATAATATAATATATTATATAGTTTTTGAGAAGTAGTAACATGAGGTAGTAACTATAGGCAAACATGACAAACACACTTATGGCACGTTTGTATGTTGTAATAGATCCCTATATTGGAATGGTTATTCATGAGTAATAATTATACTACATGAAATAATTATTCCTCAGCATGTTTGGTATGATGCAACAGATCTTATACATAATGGAATTTTTTATTTCTGTGGAATAGGGTTTGGTTGATTTTTCCTTATGTGGAATAGTTATTCGTAGCAATTCCATAAAATTGATTCATCTCTAAAAGAGATGTAATAGTTATTCTCAATTATCAAAAAATGTAATAATTATTCCTTAATACACATAACAACTTTAAAAATTATAATATTTCCAAAATACTCACTATCCTTATATGCATAATAATTATAAAATGTTGGATAAATTACAAAATTAGTTCCTTTACATCATATGTCAATTTGGTTCTTAATTTTTTAATTATGTCAATTTGGTCTCTGTCATTATATGCTAACGTTGCTAATGGCCCAAATAAGATATTATTTTTCGCCATGTCAACTATCCTATACTGCCACGTCATATTATATTAGAAAAACCGTAATGTTCCACTGCTTTTAGTTTACAAGCATTAATCAATTTTGCATTTCTTTCTCTTTCATCAAAATAAAAATAAAAAATAAAAAAAATTGCATTTCATTTTTATTTATTACAAACAAAGAGAGTTCATCACAAAAGCCTTACAAAAACGCTGGGCTAACTCATTAATTTTGCTTTTCGATTTGTAAGAATTTTTTTAAGCAGAAGGAATAACTGAAGTATACAGTAAAGGTGCATTTGGTTAGAACTTATTTTGTTAAAACTGAAAACTAAAAACTGAAAATACCATAGTAAAATAATTTTTAAATATGTAAATAGTGTCGTGAGACTTATTTTTAATGAAAAAATTGCTAAAAAGTGAAGTTTTTGGGTTTTGTGAACAGTACACAGATCCAAAAACGCTGGGCTAAAACTCATTAATTTTGCTTTTCGATTTGTAAGAATTTTTTGAAGTAGAAGGAATAACTGAAGTACACAGTAATAGTATTGTACTATTGTTTCCGCTCAAACCTAACAAATTACAAAGACAAAATGTTCAAAACTTTTTACAAAGAAGGTATACTGCCATCTGCACATGTCCACTGAACCACAGAACTAAAAGTATAGGTATTTTTTCCTTTCAAGGGGAAGCTTAATCCTATCAAATTTCATTTCACACCAAATCCTTTACGAGAGACAAAACAACATTACATTCCAAACCCTTCTGCTATTCTATTGCCGAAAAATCCATATCAAACAAAGAAGCAACTCAAACCCATCATTGGCATAACCCATTTAAGACCAAAAGATAAAAATACTAGTGACCGCAAATTGGGCATAGAGCATCTGAACAATTACTCCCAAAACAGATCAACATTCCAAATAAGTAAAACTCATGAAATTAAAGCCCAGAGATTATGAGCCCATTTGGTAAATTTGTTTAAAAACTGAAAATTATTATTTGAAAACATTTGTAAAAATAGGTATGGTTGAAAAAAAATGTATGAAAATAATGTGTGAAAATATATTTAAAAACTGAAAATAGTTATTTGAAAACAAAATCCAAACAAACATCCCCTATACCACTTTCGAAATCACTTTTTTATCCATTAGATTTTTGTTTTTAAAATGTGGTGGAAGTAGAATCACTCAAAAAATAATAATAAAAATAAAAATTGAGTAATGCTACATTCAAAACATTTGCATGACAAATCTTAGGTCGTGACATGTTATTGACATCTTTGACATCATTTTTTTACATATCCATAACTTGTCACGTACAATTTGATATGAAATTATTACGAAAATATTATAAACATAATCTTTCTTGTAAAAATTAACTCAAATAACAGAAAAATAATCCAAACAACAACCATATGAGATCAATCAACCCCAAAATATTTAATAAAAAGCCCATTTTTAACATTTCAAATACAAATAATAGAATACTCCTTTAACAATTCAATAATTACTTCAACCCAATCCTGGAAAAAAAAAATTCTAAAGCCGCAACTGTGAGCTAAGGAAAACAACGATAATAATTAATAATAATAATAACAATGGCTTTAAAAAAAAAAAAAAAAAAAATTGCATCTCAAAACAATATATATACATACCTTCATGAAAACTGCATCAGCGTTTGGAATGGCTTCAAACATGTCTCCTCCGACATGTGTGATTCCATCATAAATGGGTGCCATAGCAACAACATGTGGTAGATCAAAGTTAATACCTTTGATGTGTGGATAGGATTTCACAATCTCAGCTAGCACACTACCGGTCCCACCTCCCACATCAACTAATGATCCCACAGAACCAAAACCATCTTTATACTCAGAGACAATAGTATTCATCACAATATTGGCCGTACAAGCCATGCCATCATTGAACAATTTGTTGAATTCAGGATTTACAGAACCAAAATCCCAAATCTCACGGCCATGAGTCTTTTTAAAGGCTATGCCACCTTCTTTGACACATTGGCTGAAACAGTGCCACGGCGCCATTAGCAAAGGATGGTCCTGCATGAGTAGCATAGGAGCTAGGGTCATCTTGGAATCATGCAACAGCCATCTTGATGAGTGGGTCAGGCCGTACAGAGTGTCTCCACCTTCTGATGGATGATGATCTGATTGTGTGGTGAAGATCTTTCTGCGGACTAGCAATCTCATGATGCGTGTGAGGTAGCTGATATCTGGGGAGTGTGCATCAGGAATACCAGCTATTATCTGGGACAAGGTCATTGGGCCACCATGCATGTTTATAATGTCAGCTATGCGGAGCTCCACAGCACATTTCACTGCCATGGAATCTGCAAAGCTCAACATGTATTTCCATATATCAGCTTGCCCTTGTAGCTCTGCTTCAGCTTCTTTTGCTTCCATTCTCAAAAACACACACACACACACACACACACACACACACACACACCCAGTACTCTCCCTCAAATGAAGTGGAACCAGGGGTAAAAGCAGTATGTAATTTCCTGACTTGGCTTTGAGTGTCTCCAACTTAAAGAAGGTTAAAACATCATATCTCCTTTTTGGTAGAAGTCTTGTCGTATCCTAAATTAGAAAAAGTGGATTACTATGTGAATAGTGATGGCCAAACCCAGCTGTACTCGGCCGACCAGGGATACAATTTCCAACCAAAATAAAAAATAATAATATGACATTTTGAAATTATTGGATTGATTTACCCAAAAAAAAAAAAATATTTATTGGATTGAGTGTACGTTTGGAACGCACGTTTACATGCGTTCCGGCGTTTAACTGAAATAAGGGTGGGTTTCGTATATTTATGAGATTTGTAAGTATTTTTTTTTTAAAAACAACTTTAAAATTAGATTTTACGATATTATTCATATATTTAAAAATTATTTTGTTACAGTATTTTTAGTTTTTAATTTTCAGTAATAAGCGGTATCTAAGCAGATCCTGAATATTTTTTAACTGAAATAAAGGTGGATTTCGTGCACTATTTACGAGATTTGTAAGTATTTTTTTTAAAAAAAAACCACTTTAAAATTGAGTTTCACGATACTATTCACATGTTTAAAAATTATTTTGCTACAGTATTTTTAGTTTTCAATTTTCAGCAACAAGCAGTATCTAAGCAGATCCTGAATATTTTTTATATTCTTAATAAGTATATCAAATTTTGTTTCAGTCAGATATTATTTACTATCTGATCCTAAACTTATTTTTTATACATAATTTTAGATTAAAGAACTTGAAATTTAAATATACGATTGATGACATAGTTATTAATATTTGATTTTCTAAAAATTTTGCAAGTATAGAACATATAAAAAGAAAATATAATCTAATGATGGATTTGTAAAAATTCACATCCAATAAAAAAATATTAAGTGAAATTGTAGGTTTTTGCTACAACCAAGTTTATAACTGTAGGGTCACGATTCGTGGCGGACCGTAACAGTGTCGGGTTCGCACGTAAAACGGCCCTAACAATATCATTTGTAGAGCGTGGGTTTGAAAGGCTAGGCCTTGATCGATAGGCGATGGGTTTTTCATGGCGTTCATACAAGGTTAAACGATCGTCACCCCTAGAGTACTTCTCCTGGAGGTGGGCTGGGAGGCTCTCGTTTTTGGCCATTTTTCCCAGCCCCTTCCCAAAGTTACTTAGTTTTCCTTTTATACTCGCCTGTGTTCATTATCCTTCATCCACGTGTAGGGTCAATCTTTACATGGCTGATACTTATCCCATCAGTCCATCCCCCAAAGTCGTTGGGGGTGGTTGTAAGAGCCAAAGAATGCGGCCCTGTCGAGTTCAGAACATTAAATGACAATAACAGCAGCTTTTCCTAGATATTTTAGATCTTTCTTCCATGTTCCAGTCCTATACCGTTTTTACCCTTCCTTTTGGGGGTACTATGGGTCTGCCGAGGACTGAACTACCCTCGGCGGTACCCAAAGGCTATTTCGTTGAACTTGGGCCATAATCCTCCTCGGCTTGGGCCTTTGGACTCTCCCTGGGTAGATGGGCCTGGCCCATAAATCATTTGCGCCCCACATTAGCCCCTCAAAACCCGGCTGTCCAACCTCTGGGCTGGACAGGGGGGTTTTGGTGACGCCAAACTTCTTCCTACGGCCCAATCCATTCGGCCTATTAAACATGCTAGCGGCTCCTCATATGCCCAAGAGGTGCACCGGTCTACGAGACAGTTCTTAATTTCGCGCTTGATGCGTTCTTATCGCTTGGGATATCCAAAACGCGCTTTGAATGATCACTATTTACGAGACTACTTTAATTCGACGATTTATTTTGATGGGGTGGAGAAACGGAACCGGCATGTTTGTGTTGACAGATCCCTTTGGAGATCTGAACCTATTAAATGCCTCCCGCTCCCCCCTCTATATAAGAAGGAAGAGAGGAGGTTATTGTTTTTATCAAGAATCCCTTTTCATCTCCCTGAGACTCTGAAATACTTAGCCTCCCTTAGGATTTGGTTTACCCACTGGTTTATACACTTAATCGTAAAACACTTTACCGTAACAACAAGGGATGCAAAAGCCCCACCCCTCCCAAAAATGCCACGTTCCGATAAAGCTCATCATGGCTCGATCGGGACAAGGATGGCGAAGACTCAAAATCAACCTCATCCTTCTTTCAGTCAAAATCCGAAGCAGGGACTCGTCACGTCAAACTTTCGACGTGACTGAGTCGAGAACACCCAAGATCATTACCATCCGGCTCCTCACGAGCGTACCTAATATGGCACCGGCGTGTTAGGAGTCAGGGCTGAGGCGGGGGCTAAGTGCTTCTGTTTCTCCCTCTTTTGCTCCTTTTCTTTCTTTTCATTTCTTCTCTCCTCTTCTCCTCCTTCTTTACTCATGTCTTCCATCTTCTTTATTCATCCCCTCCATCTTCGTCATTGATTTCTTCCTTACTATTTCCTTCTTCTTCATTCATTTTCTTTTTTAAAGTGAGTCCCTCTCTTAGTATGAGCAGCAATGAGGCGGAGATTGGAGAAACTTTGAAGACGAGTTTAAAAGACGCTTGACAGTTTACTTTTCTGTACTACAGACGTAATGGTTGCTTAGGCAGTTCACATTTTGTATAGACTCGTTTGAGCCCCTTTTTGTATGTTGTAGCAATTTTTCATATTAATAAAGATTGTTGTCTACCTTATTTCGCATATTATGTCTTTACGTTTTCATAAATTTGCAAGCACTGCTCGGCACAATGATATAGCATCTAAATCAATGGCGACTAAAACCAAAATACTTGATAATAAATAGATATCGCCATAACTTTGATAGAAGCGCTTAGCACAATAAGGCCGACCCGTAAAAAATAGTACTTACCCGGAACTAGCCGAGGAGAGAACCGAAGGCTTGATGCCGTGAGAGAAATAACCATCCGAGGACATATCACCTGCCAAATGAATAGCCCTCGTATACGACTGAATGCTGGGGCGTTCCACCACCTTCCTTACACCCTTATTGGCCTTAACCTTCTATGGTGTTTAAGCCGTGGACGAAGTGACTTGACGTTTTTATCAAGTAGCCCATCTTACTAAATTCAAACCTTTTCTTATCTAAGTGTTTGGTTTCTCCATTGGCTTGGGTCCGAGGACCATACACGGCCTTGGTACTGTCCGACACTTGTAACTTTTATTTTTTGTACTTGGTTCCCCCATAGGCTTGAGTCCGAGGACCATGCAATGCCTTGGTTCTGTCCCTGGGCCCCTGTGCTGAATCGGGCTTGGGCCGCGAATCTATTGGGCCCACAAATTAGGGGGTATTTTCGTAATTTTAGGTCACGCGGTATTTTTCGGGCGTCCCGGTGTTCGAGGTGCGCCTTCTCGAGACTCCTTTATCTTCAGGGCTGCAGACGACATTGGAAATCGTGCCAGAGACGTTTTGTCTGTAGCGTTCCTTGAGACGCTGCGTGAATTAAATGCCACCACCTTATCTTTTAACATAAATAGGAGAGAAAGTTGCTCTATCCACACACAAATCCTTCAGATTCCTCCCTTAGTTCATCATGCTTGAGGCAGGGCTTGGGAAAAAGGAGCTCCCTCCGCCACAAAGGCGTCATGTCCCCCCGAGACTCAAAGTAGGGAGGTACGGGTCAAGGAGGTGCAAGTTCAAGGGAGCATTCCCTTTCGTCATAGGGGAGAGGGTCTTTTTCCCTCTTTTAGTCAAAATCCGAAGCAGGTTCTGGTCATGCCAGTTTTTCGGTATGTCCAAAGAAGGAATTTCCACCATCAGCACTGTCTGCCTTGTAGCAGGCAAATTTTTGTGGGGGCTTCCCAACCTCAAGCTCCTAGCACCTTTTCTGTAGATGGTGTTAGCCTAAGGTCAGGTTCTTTGACTGCCTGAGTTATGGGCATGGAGAAGTGTCGAGGAATAGTTTCCTTAGACAATAACTTGGCGCAGTAGCCAACCTCTCCTCTAAGCTGTCCCCACGGCCTTATCTCCACTCGCTTGTATTTTCCTTTACTTATGTAGTCAGCTTTAGTGTAAGCTTGTTTCAGCTTTTCATTGTACACTGTACTGTTCCTTTGTCTTAATAAAATATGTGTCTATTTCTCCATACATATCTTTCTTCTCCGTAACAACTACTTTACGCATGAATATTAAATGCAAGCTTGCCCTTAAGGATATTCCAGGCAGAAAAAATGCTTTAACACAGGTTCCTACTAATTTAAACTTACAAATATTATCAAGTATAACAATGGTAACTTTCAATAAATTAAATTCTTGGAACTAACCGGGATAAGCGCTGAGTACTACGCGATGCATGCTAGACCAATGTCCGAGAACGATAATCTCTAAATAATTCGTCTGAAAGGGTAGCCAAGTAGCGAGGGACTTTGATTGTGCTTTTGGGTAATGAATTGCGTCGTACCGGATCAACCCCTTTGACACTAAGGACCCGAGGGCAGACCGTGGAATCCGTGCATTCGAGGTATTAACCCATTTGTGAACTAGGAATCCTCCTCGGATGGATCTTGAGGTTTACGTGCCATAGTTTTTTTTTTTTTTTTTAATAGTTGGTTCCTCATCCAAGTAGTTGGTTTTCCCACAGGCTTGAGTCCGAGGACTATGCAATGGCTTGGTTCTGTCCAAAACCTAGTTTCCACATCCAGGTAGTTGGTTTTCCCACAGGCTTGAGTCCGAGGACTATGCAATGCCTTGGTTCTGTCCAAAACCTAGTTTTCCACATCCAGGTAGTTGGTTTTCCCACAGGCTTGAGTCCGAGGACTATGCAATGCCTTGGTTCTGTCCAAAAACCTAGTTTTCCTCATCCAGGTAGTTGGTTTTCCCACAGGCTTGAGTCCGAGGACTATGCAATGCCTTGGTTCTGTCCAAAACCTAGTTTTCCACATCCAGGTAGTTGGTTTTCCCAAGGCTTGAGTCCGTGGACCATGCAATGCCTTGGTTCTGTCCAAAACCTAGTTTTCCATTACATCCAGGTAGTTGGTTTCCCTTGAGGCTTGGGTCCGAGGACCATGCAATGCCTTGGTTCTGTCCAAAACCTAGTTTTCCACATCCAGGTAGTTGGTTTCCCCAGAGGCTTGAGTCCGGTGGACCATGCAATGCCTTGGTTCTGTCCAAAAACCTAGTTTTCATTACATCCAGGTAGTTAGTTTCCCCTGAGGCTTGGGTCCGAGGACCATGCAATGCCCTGGTTCTGTCCAAAAACCTAGTTTTCCCATCATCCACAGTAGTTGTTTCCCAAGGCTGAGTCCCGTGGACCATACCAATGCCTCTGGTCTGTCAAAACCTAGTTTCCTGCATCCAGGGTAGTTGGTTTTTCCCACATGGCTTGAGTCGAGACTATGCAATGCCTTGGTTTCTTCCAAAAACCTATTTTTAGCATCTCCAAGTAGTGGTTTCCCCACAGGCTTGAGTCCGTGGACCATGCAATGCCCTGGTTCTATCCAAAACCTAGTTTTCCTCATCCAGGTAGTTGGTTTCCCCATAGGCTTGAGTCCGAGGACTATGCAATGCCCTACTTCTGTCCAAAACTTAGTTTTCCTCATCCAGGTAGTTGGTTTCCCCATAGGCTTGAGTCCGAGGACTATGCAATGCCTTAGTTCTGTCCAAAACTTAGTTTTCCTCATCTAGGTAGTTGGTTTCCCCATAGGCTTGAGTCCGTGGACCATGCAATGCTTGGTCGCCAAACCTAGTTTCCCATCATCCAATAGTTGGTTCCCAAAGGCTTGAAGCCGGGACCATACAATGCCCTGGTCTGTTCCAAACCTAGTTTCCTCATCCAAGTAGTTGTTTCCCCAGAGGCTTGAGTCCGAGGACTAGCAGCCTGGTTCTGTCCAACCTAGTTTTCCATCATAACAAGAGTTGGTTCCCAGAGGCTTGAGTCCGTGACCATACAGCCCCAGGGGTGTGGGGGGGGGGGGGGGGTGGTTCTGTCCAAAACCTAGTTTTCCTCATCCAGGTAGTTGGTTTTCCCACAGGCTTGAGTCCGAGGACTATGCAATGCCTTGGTTCTGTCCAAAACCTAGTTTTCCATCATCCAAGTAGTTGGTTTCCCCAAAGGCTTGAGTCCGTGGACCATACAATGCCCTGGTTCTGTCCAAAACCTAGTTTTCCATCATCCAAGTAGTTGGTTTCCCCAGAGGCTTGAGTCCGTGGACCATACAATGCCCTGATTCTATCCAAAACCTAGTTTTCTCTTTGCACGGGGCCTTGGCTGGCCTTTAGCTTTAGGAGAGTTAGCTACTCAGCCAAGCCCCTTGAGTTTATCTATACGGTTAACGTTACCAAGCACCTAGTTTGTTCTTTACGAGGAGCTTTAGCTTTTAGGGGAATTAGCTCCTCAGCCAAGCCCCTCGTCAAGAAACGTAGCCCCTAGTGAGATTTTATACCTGAACTCTATAACCAACGGTTAGAAATAACAAAGGAACTGTTTCAACCTACCACCTGCGCCAACACGCAAGCCTTCCCCACAGACGGCGCCAATTGTAGGGTCACGATTCGTGGCGGACCGTAACAGTGTCGGGTTCGCACGTAAAACGGCCCTAACAATATCATTTGTAGAGCGTGGGTTTGAAAGGCTAGGCCTTGATCGATAGGCGATGGGTTTTTCATGGCGTTCATACAAGGTTAAACGATCGTCACCCCTAGAGTACTTCTCCTGGAGGTGGGCTGGGAGGCTCTCGTTTTTGGCCATTTTTCCCAGCCCCTTCCCAAAGTTACTTAGTTTTCCTTTTATACTCGCCTGTGTTCATTATCCTTCATCCACGTGTAGGGTCAATCTTTACATGGCTGATACTTATCCCATCAGTCCATCCCCCAAAGTCGTTGGGGGTGGTTGTAAGAGCCAAAGAATGTGGCCCTGTCGGGTTCAGAACATTAAATGACAATAACAGCAGCTTTTCCTGGATATTTTAGATCTTTCTTCCATGTTCCAGTCCTATACCGTTTTTACCCTTCCCTTTGGGGGTACTGTGGGTCTGCCGAGGACTGAACTACCCTCGGCGGTACCCAAAGGCTATTTCGTTGAACTTGGGCCATAATCCTCCTCGGCTTGGGCCTTTGGACTCTCCCGGGTAGATGGGCCTGGCCCATAAATCATTTGCGCCCCACAATAACTACTCATTCTCCAAAAAAAAAAAAAAAAAAAAGTTTATAACTAAACTTTATCCTATAATCAAATATTGTTATTCATTATTTAATTGTTTCCTGGTCGATTTTTAAATTTGAATTACATCTTCTATATATGTATATATTTTGAGTATTATATCCACATTAATTGAGTATAGTATTAATTATAGCATTTTAAAATCAAAAGTGTAGTAAAAGGAAAATGTGTTGATAACTTGCATAATTACTGCCAACACACATCTATTATCAAAATTACTACAGATTTCTATCCTTTGTTTTTTTCATTCCATTTATATGCAAAGTCTGAGAATGCATAACAAAAAAGGCAGGCTATAGCGGTGTTTTCCAAAAATGCCACTATAGGTACTCTATAGTGGCGCTTTAAGAGTGCCGTAATAGGGGAGGTTTATAGCCACATCTTTAAGGGTCTATAGCTGCATTTTTAAACACAGGGCCTATTGTGGTGATTGCAAAGTGCTGCCATAGGTCAAACCCAAAAATAAATAAATAATAATAATAATGATGGATTTATAGCGACGCTTGACAACTGCCACAATAATTACATCTGATTAGTATGAAATTTGACATGTATGTTAAGAACATATAGAACATGTAATTTAACGATTGGATTTTCAAAATATGAATACAATAATAAGTTATTAAGTGATGTAATTTTGCTTAAAGTTACATTAGATATAACTTGAACTCAACCTATATATATATATATATATATATATAAGATGACTAAATTGCTAAATTAAATTTTATTTTACTTTCCTCCATTTTCTCACCAACTAGACATTATCTCAAATCACACTTTCCCACACTTTCTCACTAACCAAACATATTATACCCATTTTTCTCTCTAATCTATGACTCTCATATCTCTCTCTCTCTAAACCCTCATCAATCTCAGTCAAGCTTTGAACTTCCATAGCTGGATCTCTTATGGTCACCACCAACAACCACCATGAGTCAGAATAAGGGTGGCTCTCAAATCCCTCTTCATCGAGCATCTATTACCACCACCAATGACCACAGTCATTCACATAAGCCATCACAGCAATAGCTCTCATCTACCGAATTCCCTCTCTCCCAGATTTCTCTATATTAAGCTCAACAGTGGCCGAAACCATGAGCTCCATTGCCATTCTTCAATGCATATATTGGCAAAACAAAGGCTAGGTTTATCAGCCATGGATTTTGATCAAAAGCTCCAATTTGTAGAGAGAAGAGTGAGAAAGAGGCTAGGGTTTCAAGCGTTCAATTTGATGAGAGAGAGCCAGAGTGAGAAATTGATGAGAGAGAGAGCGGGACTACGATTTAAATTTTATGAGAGAGAGAAAGAGGCAAGGGTTTAAAAATATATTAGGAAAATTTTATAAATAAAATTTATAAGTGTGAGAAATTTTGTCAATTGAATAAATTATATATTTTTCACCAATAGGCAATGTAAGATTACCTCCATTTAATAAGGTGATGCAATTAGGGTAAGGTGAAATATTCTGTAATCTTAAATTATTGTAATCTTGTAACAATAAGATGACCAAACACCGTAATGTTTGCATTACGGTGATGTGGCTTAAATGTGATTCACATCGTAGCGAACCAAATGACACTTAGAGCATGTTTGGTAGACTGTAATAAACACTGTAATATAATAAATATTCCTATGGTATAACTATTCGGTTGTTTGGTTATATTTTTATTACAATGAATAATTATTCCTTATAAATAGTTATTCTTCAAAATGAGGAATAACTATTCTTTATCAAAAGTACTGAATATCTATTCCTTCATCTTATGTAATAACTTTTTATAAAAATTTCCTAAAAAGTCATTAGTTGCCGTATCTTTAAAAAGAAAGAAAATAAATTTTCTTTCTTGTTAATTATTAGCTCTATTTTGAACACCCTAAAATAAGTGTATTTTAGGAAATTTGATTTAAAAATGATTTAATTACACCTTCTTTTTATACTCTACTAAATTGTGGATGCATATTCAAAATTCTATTCCTAAATGGTCACAAAACTAATGAATAGTAATACTTATTACATTTCATCTTAATGTATTCCTTGTAATACTTATTCCTATTCCCATGTAATAATCATTATAATATACCAAATGTGCCCTTAATATGTGTTAGGCTGGGGTGATTTATGGGGAGAGAAATTAAGAAGAAATAGAAGTGGTTTGTGTATTTGGTTAGGAATGGGTGATTCCATGGGAGTCGTGGGACCCAAGTTTTTTTCTTTTTGTGCCCACCATTTAGGGTGATTTTGGAGTCTTTCCGAATTGAGGGGAAATTCTGGAGAGAGGGGCTTAAATGAAAATTTACCTATCTACCCCTCTCCTCCCTAGA
Organism: Quercus lobata; assembly: GCF_001633185.2. Classification (NCBI taxonomy): domain Eukaryota; kingdom Viridiplantae; phylum Streptophyta; class Magnoliopsida; order Fagales; family Fagaceae; genus Quercus; species Quercus lobata. The sequence continues at coordinate 38,006,858 of NC_044911.1, forward strand.
AGGCTTTGGTTCTTTTCTTTCTTTATTTCCTTTTTTTTTTTTTTTTTTTGCTTACAAAATTTTTATTTATTTATGTAATTAGGGCATGAGAGTAAATTTATTCAATTACATTTCAATCATTTCATATTTTTTTAACCAAATAAAAAAGATTTTTCATCTCTCTACTTTGTCATTCTCCCAATCCTTTGGGTTTGTTTGGTTGGACAGATTTTAGGGAGAGTGGATAAAAATTAAGAGAAAATGGTTTTTGTGGGTATTTAGTTAGAGAGAAAAAATATGAAAAATTTTATGGGACCCAGATATTTCCTCTTTTAACCCACCAAAATGTTTTCTCCTCAAATTAGAAAGAAAACTGGAAAGAAAAAGAGATGTTGTGTTTTAGACACAATTGCCCATCCCAACATTCATATTTATTGAACTTTTTTTATTTCCTTTTTTTGTCCGTTGATCCTTTATTTGTCTTCATCATTTTTTTCTTTTTTCTTTTTTCTTCTTCTTATTTGTTTTTTTCTTTTACGCTAATCCTTTCTTTGTTTTCTTTTCACTTTTTTTTTTTTTTTTCCTAGGCTTGATGTATGCTTCCCTCTCTCTCTCTTTAAGTTTGGGTGTTTGTTGGGCGCTTCGCTCTCCTTCTTTTTTTTTTTTTTCATTCTTTTTGGGTTTAACTGGACGTTGTTGTTGTTGGTTTTTTTTTTTTTTTTTTTTTTCGGGCATGATTTTTCTTTTTGGGTGATTGGCTGATTGCCCTATTTTTTGGTTGGTTGTGTGCTTTTTTTTATTTGTTATTCTTTTTTAAATTGGTATCATTTTTTAATAAGAGCATATGAGTAAATTTACACAAACACTAATTTCTATCTTTTCATTTTTCACACTTCCAACCAAACACAAATAGAGAAAAATATAATCTTTTTTACCCTGCCATTTACTTTAAAAATAGAAAGGCAAGGGATTACAAGGAAACTACTTTCAAAGAAGAGACATCACCCACCTAATGACTTTTAACTTTGATAATACCAATTCACCTTCTTCTAAAAATAAAATAATAATAAAAAATACAAATTCACCTACTTAAGTACTCTAGGTTTTATTAATCTAAATCCAAATTGCGTGAACACGCTCAAAGAAGAAATTCATCACCCAAGTGGCGAAGTGCATGACCAGGTGAGACGGGTTTATTGACCCATATCTTCATCAATGAATTCAAGTTGTTCAACAAACAGATTTGGGTTTATCAACCAACGGATTACTTTGAAAACTAACAGATCTGTATGTAGAGAGAAGGTTGTGATTGATTTTACATAGAGAAGGGAGAGAGCTTTGGATTGGATGAGTGATGAAGAGATTTTGCTCCCGTGCACGGTTTACCTGACTTGGATTGTGTAATTGATGTGACTGATTTTGATTTATAAACTAACATATATGAAGCGAGAGGACATAAAATAGAACGTTTACAAAAATGAACCTATTAAAAAAATATTTTGAGCAAAAAATATAAACCTATTAAAATTTAGGGATAGGAACTGAACCTTTAATGAAGTTTAGAAAAGACAGGAATAATATTTGAACTTTTTTTTTTTGGCTTGGTCTATCTTGGGTTCCAAATGAGTTGGTGGGATGTGAAAAGACTACCTTTCAAAATTTTGTATTTTATGAGTATCTCCACCGACCGCATCTACTCGAGTTTTAAACTTTTGCATCTTGATAGTGGCGTTGCGTTTTCAATCTTTCTTTTTTTTTTCTTTTTTTTTACATAAACAGTAAAATCACATGATTTTACTGTATATAGACAAAAATACTGTTCACATACGGTTTCCATACTGTTTATATACTGTTCACGGGTTCCATGATATTAATCGCACCTTTAAAAATTGTTTTGCTACAGTATTTTCAGTTTTTAGTTTCAGCAATAATAAGTTCAATCCAAACGGACCTAGATGCGGTTTGGATTACGCGCGTATGCATCTAGCGTATGGTGTTTTGTTTTTTCTTAATTATTTTAGGCCACTTATGTTGACTTTCAGACAAAAATTTACTGTTTATAAACCGTGTTTGTACTATTTACATACTGTACATGTACGGTTCACATATTTAAAAATGGGTTTCACAGTACTATTCATACATTTAAAAATTATTTTACTATAGTAATTTCAGTTTTCAGTTTCAGCAAAAATAAGTTCAATCTAAACAGACCCCTAATATAGCCTATAGAAATAACTCGCACTAAATACACGCATCAGCACGTCGTTAGAGAAGGTATTAGATATCAAATAATATTATATCAATATTTTATTAAAATTTAACAAAAATAAAATATGTCAATATAAAATATTTATCTTACTTACATATGAAAAATATTAGTATCTTTCGTTAGTGGGTAGTTATTTTTTTATACATATCTATCATTTATTAGATTTTGATACGAATGACATGGTATTATTTGATACAAAATATTTTTTCCCTGATAGGCTTTTTTTTTTTTTAAGATTAATAATTTTCAAAATATAAAGTAATCACATGTATACAAAGTGAATACAAAAATAAGTAAATTGCAAAAATGTGCTTAAAAAGACTGAAAATTTTCCTATGAAAGAAAACCAGAAAAGGCTTTAGATATTTTAGGGGTTAAAATGATTTTTTTTTTTTTAAATTAGATGATAAAAATGATAATCCACTAAATTTGAAGTGTAATTTCTTTTTTCATGTAACATTTTAAAATGTTAGATATATTTAATTAAATATTTTAAAATTTTCTCCCAAGAATTCAGTTATGGTCCTCCTCTAAAAGAATTTTCCTTTTTAACATTTAACATTTTTAATTTTTTTTGTTCTACAATTTTGGTATTTTATCCAACTAAGATCATTTAAAAAAAAAATCCTAATCAACAAAAAATAAAGAAAAAAAATCAAGAAGTGGCTAAGGGCTTTTAAATAAAAATACTCTATGCGTGTGTTCAATAGTTTTTGATGGGCATAGTACGCAGTATATATGAAGCACATATTTGTTTTTCTACCCAGAATCGTTTCTTTTGAATTGTGCCATGCGGTTGGTAATTATTTAAGAAACAATCTACCTCGTTGCAACTTATAATACAAATATCGGAAAAAATTGCCAAACAGACTATTTGTGGGAAAAAATTAGGCGCGTGGCATGTGTTTAAAGTTATTTAGTAAGTTAGACTGTTTTTGAAAGTCGAGTTTGGCAAACTCGACTTTGGGCTGAAAAACAAACACTATAGTGGCGTTTTTTAGTGGCTATAGCAGCGTTTATAGAAAACGCCACTATAGGTGACATATAGTGGCGTTTCTGAAAAACGCCACTAAAAAAAACGCCACTATTGTGTCTGTATTCCAGCCCAAAGTCGAGTTTGCCAAACTCGACTTTCAAAAACAGTCTAACTAACTAAATAAGTTTCAACGCGTGCTGTCCGGCTAAAATTTTTCAGAATTTTCACTGTTTGGCAAATTTTGCCTACAAATATCTTGTCACACCAATATATGATAAGTGGTTATGCTCTCCCATGGTATTACTCAATCTCTAAAACATCTACTTTCACGATTTCAAATAACGATGATACCTATTTGGCTAATGTTAATACATATTTTTTAAGGTAATTAAGTGTGAATTTTAGGACCAAGTGTTCATCAATATCAAATCATATTCTATTGCGAAGCATAAATAGCATCTCCTACCTCATTCCTTGTTCCATATCTCCAACGGCCTCCATGAAATCTTTCAAATAACTCACTCCCTTTTCCAACATAACCATTTAAAGCTCCCCCAATAAATTTTTTTTCCCTAATTGGTAAAGGTGAGACAGATTTGTTAAAAATTTGTGAATGAAAAACTGTAGTAATTGAATTTCTTATATTTTATGTAATGTCATGATTTATCACTACTTATTGAATTACATAAATTTATACAATGTTTTATTAAATTTCACATTTGTCAAGAATCAAGATAGATGTTTTTTCTTAGAGTGCGTTTGGATTGGGCGTTTTCGCCCAATCCTACGTCTGCGTTTTTCATTTTTTTTTTTTTTCATTTTTTTTTTCACGCGTTTTGGGTTTGCGGCTACTGTTCATGCACTGTTCAATGAACAGTAGCCGCAAACTTTGACTTTTCAAATTTTTTTTGGACCAATCACAGCACATCGTGTACTGTTCACGGACCCACAAATTTCACTTTTCAGCAACTTTTTCATTAAAAATGGGTCCCACGATACTATTCACACATTTAAAAATTATTTCGCTACAGTGTTTTTCAGTTTTCAGTTTTCAGCTGTATCCAAACGGACCCTTAATTTCAGAAGAAAGCAAAATTCAGCCCAGTGCCTAGATGAGGCCATTACCTTCTTATTTAGATGTCGTGCTTTCTTCAACCAAATTTCAACGATTTGGTAGTAGAGCTTTTGCTCATATAATAGATTTCTTTTCTGCCAATTGATTTAGTGCCTTTCCCACAGCTTCCATGAAAATCCTATGTAATTTGCATGCCACCGGCAGTTTCACAGTGTCAAATTTTATGAACTCCCACTAAGAAAGATGAGAAAAGAAAGAAAGATTGCACAAAATCATTAACAAGATCCATTTTTTCATTTTATGCAAAAATATAATTTACATAAGTTAACTTTGTCCAAAAATCATTTTGATCCTTTAACTTTGAAGTTTGTCTTTTTAATCCAGCAACTTTTCCCAAAAATCATCTTAATCCTTTAAGAACATAGTTCGTTTGGGTAAAGTTACTTGTCTAAAATGATCAATTTCAAAAATGTCAAACTTAAAAGAGTAAAACGATTTTTGGATTAAGTTAACAAATGCAAATTGCATTTTCTCCTTCATTTTAAATATTACATAATTCATGGACAAAATTGGTCTTTGCCTCTTTCTATCAAACAATCCAATATTTTACCTCATTTCCCAAACTAATTAGGGAAATACTCCACTTTTGAAACTTGATTTTTCAAAATCAAGTTAAGTCCTATTGTGGAGTTTTAAGGAGCCTATAGTGATGTTTTAACTTTTAAGGAGCCTATAGTGATGTTTTGGAACTCGAGCTCCATGCACTAGAGTTATAGGTAAAAAGAAAAGAAAAAACTTGCATGGCACTGGAGTTCATGGAGTTCGAGTTCCAAAACACCACTATAGGTCCTTGAAACATCACTATAGACTCCTTAAAACGCCACTATAGGGCTCCAGAATTTTTTTTTTTTTTTTTTAAACTTGATTTTGAGAAAATCAAGTTTCAAAAGAGGAGCATTTTCCTAATTAGTTTGGAAAAGGGAGCAAAATATTGGATTTTTTTTTTTTTTTTTAAAGGCAAAAGCCCATTTTCTCCCATAATTCATGCACTAATTAATAATTATTTTTTCTTTCCTTTTAGTTTTCAAGGACAATGATTTTGTCTTCTAGCCACTATTTTCTTCACTTACAAATTCTAGTGGAATTTACATTACAAATTCGCTATCTTATAAGATGTTCACAACAAAATCCATCTAAATCTGTTTAGTGCTCCGCCTTCAACCAAAATTTTTTTAAAGGATTCATACACTTTTAGTTAGCTACCTCTTAACCCAAATTAACATAAATTCATTTCTCTAACAAATATATATAAATATATATATATATATATATATATATATATATATATATTATATTTGTGTGTGTGTGTGTGTGTTTGTGTGTTGGGGGGGGGGGGGTTAAGGGCCCAAATCAAATACTGGGCCTTGGGCCCTATCCGAGGAGGTAAGTAATCCGAAGACAAGCAAGTAGTATAAATTGTTTTAAGTTAGACTTTACGAACAGAACATGGAACGGGAAGGTTATCCAAGGAGGAGTGTCTCCTCGAACTGGCTAGGAATAGGTCAAACATCGGACCTAATGATCAAGGCGACCTCCCAGGATGCATCAATGACAAGAATGTACCCTAGAAACGTGCAAGAGAGAAGAAAACCCCAAAAAAATATCTAAAGGAAAGCTGTTACCACCGCATTGAATGTACTGCAGCTACTTTTCTAGCCGCATTTATGTAGAGAAGACCCCTGAACAGTATTGCCTTGGCAACCGTAACTCACAGAAAGCCAAGAAATGTGTCTGATGGGACAGATACTCAAGTAAGGGTTCAGATGGTCAACAAGTGTAAGATCAAGATGACCCGGAGAGGACTATATAACGTGAAAGACCCTCCATGAAGAGGGAGAGGAGAAACTATGTAAACAAAATCTGTAATAAAGCTTTTAAGAGTAAATATTAAAGAATCAATGTCCTCGGACCAATCCGAGAACGTTATTCCTCAACAAACTTCTTTTATCTTTCTCTTTCTAGCATCAAATCCTGTCTTTCTGTTATCTAGTTCACGAAAGCCCAGTTTTCCAACCCATTCTCTACAAATTTATTGTTTTGGACTGTTTTGGGTTTGAGTCCACAAACCCGTTGGACTAGGAGTCTAAATCAGGTCCTTACAATATATATAACATAAAAATAATTAGACACTATAATATCATAAAAATTGTTAAAATATAATACTATATTACAATAAGGAGAATAGTTCATATAATTTATTAGAATATTAACATAAGTGAACAATTGATTTTTTAGAGCACTATGTGTTACCATGATTTTGTCATATTATGAGTAATATTTTTTTTATTAAAATATCATGAGTTAATATGGTTTTAGGGTTATTGTAAGGACCAAATTTGGATCTCAGGCCCAAGAGGATGGATGAACTTAGGCCCAAAAGGTTCAATACAATGAATTTGTAGAGAATGGGTTGGAAAACTGGGCTTTAACGAGTTAGACAACAAATATAACAGGTTCAGGAGACAAGAAAATGAAGATAAATTGATTCAAACTAAAGAAAATCATTTTCAGCATAGTCTGAGGAGATTTGTTCTTATGTATTTCTTTCAAGTGTGATTACAAAGTCAGTTCTTGATAGCTACAATGTTTTTCTCTAAATTTCTCGATCCCTTCTGTTCTTAGGGGTCTCTTACATTAGATATCTCCCTTTCAATGATCTTGACCCTCCAGTTGTTGACCATCCAGGGCACTACTTGAGTGTTTGTCCCATCGAACACCCCCTTGACCCTCTGTGAGTTAGGGTAGCTAAGGCAGCACTGTTCAGGGGTCTTCTCCACATAAAAGCAGCCAGAAGTTAGCTACAAAGCATTCAATGCGGTGGCAGCAGTTTTTCCTTAGATATTTCTAAGCTTCCATCCCTCCTGTATGTTCATAACACTTGTCCCCATCGGTGGAATTTCCTGGAGGGTCATCTTGAACGATAGGATATACATTTGATATGTGCTTTATTTATTCGAGGAGATGCTCCTCCTCGAACCACCTTCCCCTACCTTTCCACTTGCAACCTACTTATGGGATTCTAAACTTAACACCTTTACTACTGTTTATTCATTCTCGGATCAACCAACGTCCTTGGCCAAGGCCTAAGGCCCAACACATAACTTTGGGCCCTTATCCCTACAATTATCATCTTTTTTCATTTTTATATAAGAAAGTAGTGTCACGGTTTTTGGTCATACTATCCCACTCTCTGTCTATGAGACAATCAAAAACCCAATGAATTGATAGTATGGTCGATGAAACTTGGGACCTTTGAGTTTACAACACATCCTTCAAGTCCATCAAACCTACCATCCTTCAAGTCCATCAAACAAGTCTCTACCATTTAAATGAACTGAAATGTTTAAAGCATGCATATCACATCCTATATAACTACCAATAACATTAAATCACTATTCTGATTAGAGCTCCAAAATTCATAAGAGCTTGTATATCAAATGACAAAATTTACCATTCACAAATAAAAGTTCTTAGAGGTGCAAATAGATGGTAGTAGGAAAACAAAAAGAAAAAATAAAAATAAAGAACCAAAGATGTTAAAATTCTCATAATTAAAGCACTACCTTTCATCATTTACAAAGCGAACTAAAATTTTTTAACACATTATTAGCTGTTAAATTACCAACTATCCTAAAATTATTGACTCTCTTAATAAGTAGGGCCCAACACATGGGACTTGTAACATTTTAAATAGGAAGTAAAGAGGAGACAAAGTTAGAACACATGATCTCCTGCTCTAATACCATGATAAAATGCCGATTCTCCAAAATACTTAAGCTATTAAGAGATTAAAGAATTAAATCACTTAACCATAATTTTGTCTAACATTGGCCGACAAAAAGGGACAAGAAAGTTTACTCACTTGTTTAATTTCCTATAAAAATAAAGAATCAAACCAATTTGGGAAATCCAACTTTGCAGCCTAGCACCAAAATCTATAAAAATAAAAATTGAACAAAGAATGGAATCATGTTAGATTGAATAATGTGTTGAACTTGAAAGACTTATTAGCAAAAAGAGAAATCAAGAAAAGAAACAAATCAATCCAAAAAGCACCTTCAATAAGAATCTATAAAATATAAATCAAACAAGGAAATATATAATATCAAGTTCAAAGGAATAGAATATTTGAAAGAAATTTACAAGAAAAAGTGAAGTAAAAAATGAATAAGGATCTGTTTGGTAGGACGATTTTTGTTTTTGTTTAAGTTAAAGCAATTCAATTTCTCGAAAGGCCAAATTCGTGCCAAGCACGACAATATAAAGCAAAAACCTGTATTATTCTTCTCTTGGCAACAATATTTAGATCACAATCCCAGTTAATATGACTACTACACACCAATAAGATGCATTACCACATTCAAATTGGATATGAGCTTGCCAACACAAAATGACTAAAACAAGACAATAGGACAAAGAGTATGAGAAAAACTGTAATTTATAATCCTCTTGGATACAAAGCCTAAGAAAAGCAAACACTGCCCAAGTTTTCATAAGAAATAAAATAAGCAGAAACTGTACATATAACGTTGGGATTGTCAGTGAGTAACAAAAATAGAAGGGTAAAAGAGAGAGAGAAAGAGAGAGCAAATCGCCAGACAGATTCTAAGAAAATCTCTTTAATAAGAAATAGTCCTCTTGCAGAATATAGCAGGATCCATAAGAATGTAGGTGCACCATATTGGCCCAAGGAAAAATATAGCAGAATAAACATTTATCTTCACATTTAAAAATATCAACCTACAGTCCTCTGGACCGAATGAAACACAGTCAAATCTGATAATGGTTCTGCTAAACCAGAAACATCACTTCAAAATCAAATATAAATTACTCAATGAATTCCTGAATGTGCTAAAGCATCTGAAAAGCAAAATACAGTTGGAGCTTTACACTATCTAGTAACAGAACAGAAACCAACACAAGATTTATTAACACAGATGCAACCATCATGAAAGAAACATACAATTCACAAAATGTTCTTTGTCTTTACAGAAGCTGGATATAGTTAAAGCAGAAAACAAAAAATGCAAGCAACTTAAGATTAATCAGCAGCTGTAGAGGTGTGGGGTGGATGGAAGCAACTTAAGATTAATTTGAACTCCCCCAATTTGAGGAATTTGAAAACATGAGCTTTAAAGGGACAGTACTCCTTCAAATCCCCTCAAATTCTCTTGTTTACACTAACACTATGTTTGGTTGCACCTAGGCAAAGCAATGAGAAAAGAAAATACCTAGGGAAGGAAAAGTGAAAGGAAAGGAAAAAAGAAATCTGTGTTTGGATGTAGGAAGGAAAATAAAGGAAACAAATTATTTCCCTTGTTTGGATTTCAAAGAGAAAGGAAAGGAAAATAAATGTTTATACTTTTACAACCTTAAATTTATGACTTGTAAGAAGAACATAAGCGCATATTGGTAATTTTAAAATAGAAAAAGTTAAAATCACCTCAAAGTCCCTCTCCCTTTCCCTCTCTCAGTCCAAATTGGGATGATAGCAAAAGTGTGGGCCCCATGGAAAATGTTTCCATCCACATCATCCTAATTTCCTTTCTCTGATGTCAACCAAATCAAGGAAATGTAATCCTTTCTCTCCTCATCTTTCCTTTCCCACTTCTTTTTTCCATCTAAACAACAAGAAAAAGAGGAACCACTCACCACTTACCCTCTCCTTTCCTCCATCCAAATGGACCCCAAATTTCTTGGAAGACTTTGGTAACAAGAACACCATTAATAACGTCAAGCTTATAGATATATGGAGGCATACATGTTTTAAATGTCAATATATGTGGGGGTGTACATGCACGCATGCATGTGTGTGCATGTATCTATAAGTTTTCAAACAACTAAGGAAAAATGTAGCTTGCTGTAAATTTACCAACTAAAACTTCTGCTGGCCCTGCAAATCATGCAGCTGAGGCAGCTGGTTCTGCATATGACAGTCAAATGGTTAATGATGAAAATCATCTAGCAACAAACAATTATCAATTTCAACAAACTTATATAAGTCCTATTCAAATGCTAGAGCAGAACTTCCTAAGTAGGAAAGCATTCGGAGAGATTAACATAAGACCCAAATCAAGGTTCTAGAACAGATTGTGATATAAGAGGGAGGCAGATACAAAGGGAGATGATTTTTCCTTTTTGTTCTCAAAATAGTTTACATCACGTGTTTCACCCATTTTAAATACAATTATTTTCTTGCCTCCACTAAGTCCTAAAAACCAATCAAATTTCCAAAATTTAAATTTTAATCCTAAATAAGCCAAAGTTGGTGTGAAAGTTCATTTACAAACATACATATAATTAAGCATGTTCTAGTGCAAGAAATTATATGTCCAAACTTCCATAAGCATCGTCAACTTTGGATGGAACACTGGAAGCATAAACATAACTAGCAATTCAGAATTGTTTATTGAATCAACTAAAAGATGCAACCACTTCAAATTCATATATTGTAGTATTTTTCCTCATGTCCCAGTCCTTGCATCACAGATTGACTGAACTGTTGCTGTGCAAGGAGTTGCTGCTGCTGATGCTGAGGTAGTTGCATCAGTTTCTGCCTTTGCTACTGTTGCTGCTGAGGGGTATGTTGCTGAGGAGATGGTGTTTATCCGTTTGTACCTGACCCAGGAGAATTGGCATATTGCAGTGGAGATGTTGTTGTGTTATCAAAGGAAGTAGCAGTTGTGGCACTAGGAGATGCAGCTGATCTTCCAATAAGTTGTGGCGTAGAAGCCTGCTTAAAAAGTTTTTGCCAATTGGACAAAACACACACCTTCAAAAAAGAAGAACCTGATACTCATCCTATGGCAAAATTTTCTGAATACCTTTTTAAAAAAAAAATTTGGTATATAGCATGCGGCTGAAATTAATTAGTAAAGTAGACTGTTTCTGGAACTTGAGTTCCAACCCAAAATCGAGTTTAGCAAACTCAAGTTCCAATTGGTTTAGTCATTTGACCTGAATTTATAAAAAATAAAAAATAAAAAAATAAAAACATGTGGAACTTGAGTTCAACAAACTCGAGTTCCAGGCTGTTAAAAAATTTACCGTGACCAATTTTAGAGCGGTTTGCTTAAAACACCAAAACACTAGTTTTGAGTGACAAATAGCAAAGATTTGTAAACGAGGCCATCAGCCGTGACCATCTTTTGCTGATCTAAACCATGGAATGTAAGGGAAAAAAAAAGTTGAGAGGGATTCAAATATTCAATGGAGGCACCATTTGATTAGGCACAAACATGTCAATCTAAGGCTTTCAAGTCTAACAAAAGAGAGAAAAAGTAGAGCTGAAAGTTGAGAGAGAGAGAAATTAACATTTAGGGATTAGAAGAAGTTGGGGGACGACAGATGACTGTTTAGTATCTGGCGAAATGAAAATATCATAGCCATATGGTACTTTAATGGCTAGGTAGGGACGTGGTGTTTATCTGGAGATAAACAAGTAGGTTAGGTGGGAAGTGGGAACTGGGGTCGGTGGGGACGTGGGTAAATTTTTTTACTGGGCTGGAACTCGAGTTTCCTAAATTCGAGTTTCTCGTGTTTTTTTTTTTTTTTTAAACTTCCACGTCAGACCTATACTAGTAGGACCTCGAGTATTTAATGTGATGAAAGAATAATTTGCAACTTTGACTCTATATCAACAATTAAGATCATTTCAAGCAGGTCTAGGCCAACCAACGCCCCAAATGAGGACACAATTATTTGACAGGAGGTGGGATTGATCCATCAACCAACCTGTGTCTGGACAACTTGGAGAAACTTAAAGACTCCATGAACCTAAGCAATCAATTCTATATGGCACTTTAATGCATCTCCCATTAATCATCAATCAGATGACTAAGCCAAAGGGCTGGTGCCAGAAAAGAATGTGCTTAATTAAGAACACGATGAACTTTGAAAAACCTTTAACTTCTCAATTTGTGAGGATAATGGTAAGTTTTGCATCCCATGAAGCAACTTCTCTCCCTTGGAGTTGTCCTCCACTTCCATTTCAGACAATAGTAACGAAGAGAGCATAACCGGTGGTACTGTAATCACAGAATCCTAAAAATTGATTAAAAACTTTGATAGCTATATTATGTGTTTCATTTGAAAATATTCACAAAAGATGTTCAAAGACCTAATTAGACCAAAAGTGACCATGGTAGTTGTGGGTCCTTCCAGAGTATAATTTTAACTCTTATACAGAACTAGATTATATATAATTGGTAAGATTTATAGTTTGAAGACTTCAAGTTACAAGAAAATTTGGTTGAGACTTCAACTCTTGGAAATCTCCCCTCCCCCCCAGTAAGGTGTATTTGAGTTAAAAAGAGGTAGATGATTCAACAACAAAAAAAAAGAAAAGAAAAGGTGAATATAATAATCAATTAAATAACCATTGCGAAACTTTGATGATATGCAGTTTGAAGGCTCAGAGAGTGCAATTGTGTAGGCTTCTTACTTATTGAAATCAGATGAGTAAAAAGTAACATTGTTTTCACCATAGTTGAACCTAAGGAAATTGCATTCAATGCAAGCTATCATATCAAAGCCCGATTATTTTCCAAAACAGACTTCAAAAAATCACTAATAATTTTTACAGGGTTTGGCTTACCTCCAGTACTTTTTTAACTGAAATCTCCTTTTGTTTTTTTAATGAGAGACTGCTACGTCATCCACTAAATAAATAAAAGGTAGAGATTAAAACCTACTACCACTTGTCATTGTATATTTAAAACAAAAGAACATGTCTAGTTAAAAAAGTACCGGAGATGAGCCAAACTCATCTTTACACAACTCTACAACAAACCTTAACCCTTTTTTTCCATTTTGGATAAATAATCAATAATTTAATTAGATAAGAGGGGGCTCACATAATAAAGCCTCTACATTTATTACCGTAGCTATATGTCAAATTCTCTCAATTAATACCTAATTGTAGTACCATTAACAAGGGGTACCAATATAGACCATATTTTCTTTTAAGAAGGGTCTCAATAAACATTTACGAACATCAGTCAAAAGTAGTAATTTGTAGCATTTTATATCAACGGGATTTAAATCATACACACAATTACCTGACACGCAGAACCAGACAATAGTAGAGGAGCCAAACTGCAGTCTGAAACACGTAATTCAAGCCCGTCATTAAGGTGAAGATTCGCAGACTTGAAATTTCGGTGAAATCTACAAGTTGTGATTTCCTAGGTTAGCAATAAAAGAGACAACAAAGAAATCTATTTTTGAGCTTCTAGCCTAAAATGAGCATTCTATATAAGCAACTAACAAACTCCATGTCTCAAGTTAAGTAAAACAATATCATTGCAAACTAGCTTAATATCCAAAAAGAAATGGAAAAATTCAAAATAAAGAAAGAAAGAAGTATCGAGTTCTATATTAATTAAAAAGAGACTGTAAGAGAAGAACTAACATAACTAGTTCCAGATTTGGCATATGTAAAGTTGTGATTTACAACTATGTTTTATATTGGCTTTATTCCATGACAAAAAGTGTTGTAATTGCTTTAATTTTGTTCCTTGTATTTTGTGAGATTTTATTATATTGGGTTTAATATCAAGTTGGTAAAGAATCAAGCATAAAATGAAGAATCAGTGGATTTCGAGAGAAGTTCGCGAGAAGCTAACCCGCAAAAGAGCCACACGAGGAGCACATAACTGCAAGTTGAAGAGTCGTGTCAGGCTGTCGTTTTCGCGAGTATCTCGCGGGTAAGGCCTTCTCGCAAGATAGTCGCAAAACATTCTGCCTGGAGGTTTTTTTAAGTGTGACTTGCTTACTCTTCACTCATGCTATATATACCTTCATTACTCACAAATGTATGAGAGGTCATTCAGAAAGAAAAACCCTAAATAGGTTTTCTATAACACACACACCCATCTTTTAGGGAGAGAGCTACTCATCCTTAATGAAAAATCATTTTAGCCTCTTCTCCTTCCTTCTCCCATTGTCATACCTTGAGAAGAGAGTTGTAATTGCCAAACACAACCCACACATTTTCAAAGTGTAGAGAATGTTTTTGGTGTTGCTGAGAAGCATTAGAAGATGCTAAGGATGGCAGATGCAATATGGAGCTTGTTGCAGGATCCGGAGAGTTAGATAAGACACGTTCCGAGAAACCTTGTTGGAGTAGGAGATTGGAGGACTTAGGTACATCGGATAGATTAGGCTTGAAGGGTCTCTTGCTAACCCATGTATCCCAACTGATTGTCTAGTGGATCGATTATCGCTTGGAGGGCGACAGAAAGGTTTTTCGCCGAGTTCTTCGGTTTCCTTTTCGATAACACATTGGCATGTTATCTTGTGTTTGCATCTCTCTTCCCTCACTCTTATACTTTACTTTTATTGTTTGTTGTTCATGTTTATGCACTAGAGTAGTATTGGTTGTTTGCGCTTCAATTACTCTTGTTTCACACTTAAATAAGTTAGAGTAAAAACAATTTAACCGTAATCTTTTAATTGGGGGTCTAAATAGCTCGTATTTTAACACATTTTCGAGCTTTTAGCATACATGACAAAACCAAATCCATGTTAAAAGGCAATCCATCTATACATAAATACATACATACATGCATATATATATATATATGAGAGGCAGAAAAAAAAAATCCACAGCAGCTAAAATTTGGAACACTCGGCAATTTTGCAGGTATAGGTCCAGAGAATAGATTGTTCTCCACATTCCTACATAGCAAGCAGGAATTTGTGAGTTGCTGTAAGCAGCACACAGTTCCGCCGTGCAACTTCTGAATCAAGATCAAATTTTGGAACAAAAATATTGCTAAGAAAAAATATTATCAAAATTTTTTTTTTTTTAAATGAAAAATCAAAGAGGATGAAAGAAGGGTACAGATCCTGCAGGCTGCAAGAGAAGATCTTGTAAAAGATCAATGTGTGGAGATATATCCATACATATTGATTGATACCTAAGGCAATACAACAAAATCAAAGGGCAGGAAAAGACCATCAAGAAAGAGAGAGAAGAGCAAACTTTAGAAGTATCAAGTACATAAGAATTAAAATCACAAAACTAAATTATTTCTTTATATGTACAGTTATGGAATATTCTTCCTTGATACATATCTAGAGTATATTTCATGATCAAAATATAAAAAGATTGAATTCAAACTACTAGTGATTGCTTTGACAAATATGATTTGTTTGGTTTAAACCAAAATCTCTTTTACTTGGTACCACACAGGCACTAAAATCATCTAAAACAGGAAAGTACAACAAGGCCCATACCATAGCTTAAGGGTGTCAATTTGTTGTATGGTTTTAGAGTCATAGTAAAATACTCTAGAAATAAAAGTTACTCTATGCTAAATGAAAGTAAAATCCAAAACACAGAGGCACAAAGCTCAATATAAACCTCTTTTTTTTTTTTTTCAAAAAAAATACATTTTTTTAACTTATAATAGTGGTAAACCTCCCTCATAAACATCTTAATCCTATACTTAAACCTTCAAATTTTAGGACAAGAGTGCTAAAATCAAGAGATAGAGAGAGCTTATTGCCTTAGGTCCCTAACAAAGTTCATCGCCCGAGTACCAAATTGATTTACAGAAGTCAATTGAACAAAGCACCAAAATCTATAAAATAAATTGAACAAGTGTTATCACATTTGGGTGAATAGTATTAAAAGACTCAAGAGAAATCAAGAGAAGGGAAGAGTTTGCCTATTGTTGCAGTCAAAACAACACATACTCCTGCTCAAGTAAAAGAAACTCCAAATCACAATTTCCTCTCCTGCAAACATATCGTTATTAAAAATATTAAACATCATCCTCACAAAACAACAAAACAAACATTGGCAATTTATAATCTTTTTCCTCACAAGTATACAAAGAGTTGCAAGAACTATGAAAGTATTCATCACAAAAGCAAAAAATAAACATCACCCACACATAAAGAAGCTTTGTTACTGGGTGCTAAAATATGATATGAATCCAGAATAGCAAGAGCCTTAGATGAATGACAAACATTGGTTGAACATGGTCAGCATCTGCTCGCTTACTTTCCATGGCTAGGAATTCAATAAGCAACAATCCAAGTTCAAATGAATCACTGACACAACCAGCAATGTTAATAGCCTAACATATATGTAATCACAACAGGATAAACAAAAAATCTTTGTGTTTAAATTTTTCCAATGAAGATACTCACCCAGCAACCATACTCAGGTCACAAGCTCTATCTGATTATTGCTCCAAGCAAGTGCACAGCCAAATTAAAATCCAAACTGGATATGGGGTTGCCAATACAAGATGAAAAAGTGGCACTAAAAGAGCAAGGAAATAAAAAGAACGTACAAGCATGTATGGAAGTGCAAACCCATGGGGCAGGCATTGATTTCCAGCAAGAGCAAACTGAAAATACAAACAATCCAAGCTCCAACTTAGACAAGAACAAATTGCAAGAAGGAAGAGTACTACAAAAACGGATGTAAGATGGAGAAGCAAGAAAAAATAAAATTAGGCTAGTTTAAAAACCTGGAATTGCGTCACATCGCACAAGGCTGCAGGAATTAAACAAAACCAAAAAAAGTAACCTGACATATCACAGACGATTGCTTCTAGTATAAAAATAAAAATTAAAAATTAGGAAACTATCTATTTAAAAATAAACAAGTGATTAAGGAGCAAGAAAGAACACAGAGAAGAGAATATCAATGAATAAGCTCAAAAAAAAAAAAAAAAAAAAAAAAAAAAAAAAAAACAAACATCAGACTTTTACAAATATTTACAATTCCTTGAATTTTGATAAAGGCATACAGGATTCTCACATAAATAAGGAAATAAAGCGTTGTAAGGCATCCACTACTTCATTTACACACTCTCTACGAAGATGATTCATATATAGGATAACCATTAGCAGTATAGCAATTGCCCAACCTAGCCCGCCATATAACAAGCCTGTAACCAAACTCCACTTTTACCCAAACCAACAGAAACAAAATCCACAAATGCTCATTTATCTACAGTTCTGTAGGCCATAAATGAAACCACTAAAATCCAAACAGGATAAGGGCTGCCAACACAGGGTGACCAAGTTGCATTAAAAGCAAGAAATGAACAAATTTAATCAAGACTCTAAGACAAATTTCCAAGACTGCAAGAAAGTGCACAGATTCAACGGTGATGAAATTGATTTCCTCCAAGAGCAGACTGAAAATACACACTATCCAAGATCCAATTCAGGACAGTTACTCAACAGCATTACTCAACAGCATGTAAGATTGAGAAGCAACAAAATCAAATCAGCATTAGTTAAAAGGAACCAGAAACAGTATGCCTGCCCACTTGACTTTCTATGATTAGGAAATCAATCAGAAACAGCCTAAGATTACAAAATATTATGCAAATCTCTACAGGATAAAGCAAAAACTTGTATATACTCCCTCAGTAATCATATTTAAGTCCCAATCTCTGTTCACCTACCTGCCCCACACCAATAAATGGCATTTCAACATACAAATTAGATATGAGCTTGCCAACAGAGAATGACTAAAAATCAAACAAAAAATCAAGACAAAAGGACAAGAACCACCAACATATAAACAAGCATAAGGCACACAATGCTAAAAATAAAAGTCCAAAAAAGGAAAAACTTCAAACTTGCAAAAAACTTTGAAGATATTGAGCCATAAAGCTTAATCAAATTTTGCGACAAAGAAAACAAGCAGCAAATCATGAGAGAGCAAACCAAGAGCCTGACTGCCCCACACCAATAAGAGGCATTACCAAATTAACCTGCAAATTAGGTATGATGCTGCCAACATGGATATTTGCCTTATTTATATTCTATACCTATGATCAAAAGTAAATATAATTTACAATAGCAAAAAGCTTATAATACATAATTCTCATCAATATAAACTTTTTAATTAACCCTAGCACAATACCCAAATCATAACACTAGGAAAGCACTCAACAAAAAATCACAAAATGAACATCACCAACGTATAAACCAGCATAAGGTACACAGCGCTAAAAAAAGAGAGTCCAAAAAAGGAAAAACTTCAACTTGCAACAAACTTGGAAGATATTGAGCCATAAAGCTTAATCAAATTTTGCAACAAAAAAATCAAGCAGCAAATCATGAGAGAGCAGGGCAGAGCCTGACTGCCCCACACCAATAATAGGCATTACCATATTAACCTGCGAATTAGGTATGACGCTGCCAACATGGATTATACTTCTGAATCTTATGATTGTAAGAGAAAATAACAACAAAAAAGGGAGGAAAAGAGAGATTATGACCGCTTTAGCTTCCAAGTACCAAAATAATCCAGTTCTATAGACCATAAACAGCAATGCCCACTCAATGCCAGGATAAAATCCAAACAGAAAACTGGCTGCCAAAACTTGAAACTAAGACAAATTTACACAACTGTATGGAAGCATGAACCCTTAGTGGTATGAAGGCATTGATTTCCCAATATAGCAGACCAAAAAAAAAAATCCAAGCTGCAGTTCAGGACAATTGTAAATCACGAGAATATTTCAAAGCAAATAAAAAATAAATAAAAAAAAGAAGAATAAGAAGAGGAGGGGGTATACTCGTCAGCATTTCTGAATGGGAAGCTACAAAATTGAATCAGCATTAGTTAATACACTGCATATGTGGTTTAATCATAATCCCAGCCCCAATACAGCTAGAGAAAAGCAAAAAACAAACATCACCCACATATAATACTAAGTAAGAGCATCATACTAAAGTCAAACTTTGGTTGAACAAGGACAGCATCGTCCCACTCACTTTCCATGGCTAGGAAATCAATAAACAACAATCCAAGTTTAGATGAATTAGTGACAAAACCAGCAACCTTCAGAGCCTAACAAATATTTAAATCACATTTGTCCAACAAAGATGCTCCCTTAGCATCCATTCTCAAGTCACAAGCGCAATGTGATTTCTACTCCAAACAACAAGTGCATAGCCAAATTATAGGTTGCAAATATAAGATAAACAAGCTGCACTATGAGCAAGAAAATAACAATAACGTACAAGCACATATGGAAGGGCACCCAAGGTTTAGGCATCGATTGCCAGCAAGAGAGCAACCTAAAAATACAAACAATCCAAGCTCCAATTTAGACAAAAAATAAATTGCAAAGGAAAAAAAAAAAAAAAAAAAAAAAAAAAAAAAAAAAAGGAAAAAACACATTAGAAGACCAAAAGAAGACAAACTGGATCAATCTATAAAACCAACTTTGCAACAACAAATGCCTTAAAAAAACTGCCAAGTATAAAATCACTAATACAAATTAAAATGAAATAGGATTGTGTTCAAGGGAAAAAAAATTCAAATATTTATAAATAAAAGTTGAAAAGGTATGAGAAAGACTTAAGATGTTACACAAATGCAGCCACAAATACAAAGGGAACAGTAAAAAGGGAACAAGATGAACATGCCAAGTAGTTCTGTATTTAGTTTAAACATTAAACGCTACAAACGCATCCTCAAATACACACAACCAAGCACCCTGTTTCTTTCACAAAGTGAATTTACATTTTTAGTGTAATAATCACCAAGCCAACCAATAATAAGGGAAAGAAAAGTTTACATATTTGTGCTCGAGAGAACAAAATTGAACAAGAAAAACCAACTTTGCAGCATCACAAGCCTGAAAAATGCTCCCAAATACCAAAACCTATAACATAAGCCGAACAAGTTATAAGATGAAGTTTGAGGGAATGGTATGTAAAACAACTCATAAGGAAAACATGAGATCAAGATAAAAAGATAATAGTTTTCTTATCTTTGCGGTCAACAAAGCCAAAGTACGAGAAAAATTTACAATTTCCCCTTCAATAGACATATCAAGATTAAAATTGTCATTGTCCTCCCCAGCACACAAAGCATTGCTAGGAACTATGAAAGTATTCATCACAAAAGCAAAAAAAAAAACATCACCTACGCATAAAGAAGCTATGTTACTAAGTGCTAAAAATGATATGAATCCAGAATAGCAAGAGCCTCAGACTAATGACAAACATTGGTTGAACATGGCAGCATCTGCTCACTTACTTTCCATGGCTAGGAATTCAATAAGCAACAAACCAAGTTCAAATGAATCACTGACACAACCAGTAATATTAATAGCCTAACATATATGTAAATATGTAATCACAAATGGATAAAAAAACAATCTGTGTGTTTATATTTGTCCAACGAAGATACTCACCCGGCAACCATACTCAAGTCACAAGCTCTATCTGATTATTGCTCCAAACAAGTGCACAGCCAAATTAAAATCCAAATTGGATATGGGGTCGCCAATACTAGATGAAAAAGTGGCACTAAAACAGCAAGAAAATAACAAGAATGTACAAGCATGTACGGAAGTGCAAACCCACAGTACAAGCATTGATTTCCATAAAGAGCAAACTGAAAATACAAACAATCCAAGCTCCAACTTAGACAAGAATAAATTGCAAGAAGAAGGAAGAGGCCACATAAAAAGGATGTAAGATTGAGAAACAAGAAAAAATAAATTAAGCGTAAGTTCAAAAACCCAGAATTGCATCACATTGCACAAGGCTGCAGGAATTATACCAAACCCAAAAATGTAACCTGACAAATCACAGACAATCTGAGCTTCACAAACTTAGAATTTTAGGAAGGAAAACAAAAAGAAAAAAGAAAAATAGAAATCAAAATAAAAAAGGAGAAACGTAAAAAGAAAAGAAGAGAAATTATGGCAAAAGCTTACCAAAAAAATGTATGGCTTAGCCTAATTTCAGTGGCCAGCCTATAGAGAGAGAGAGAGAGAGAGGAGGCAGATTAAGGTTTATCTGGGAAAAAAAAGAAAAAAGAAGAAGAAGCATAGTACCCTAAACCTTTCACATCATTGTCTCCATGGATAACATGGGAGGGATTTAGATTCCGGCACAGCTGAATCTGAAGAAACTGGTATTGGTATACCTAAACCAATTTGATTGTAGCCCTATTCTTCTTGTCGTGATTGTAGTTGCTAAGCTTTGAAAGAAACAGGTCGAGAGATATAGAGAGAAAGAGCATACTGTAGAAGTTAATTAGTGTAGTCCGGAATTAAATTAAAAAAATATTGAATGAAATTGCAAATGGCAGACAATTGAAGGGTCTGTAATCTGAATAGTAGATAGAATTGCTGGGGAAGTGAGAGAGAGAGAGAGAGAGAGAGGAGGCTAAATTAAAGGGAGTATTTAAAATTTGAATTGGGAGACATTATTTTAATCAATTGGGGGGAGAGAGAGAGAGAGAGAGAGTTAATAGATAAGGTGGAAGTTGAAAAAAAGAACCTTAAGACTTAAAATCAAGGTGCCACTTGGCAAAACTTCATGCTCTACCACATGAGGTCTCTGCTTCTGTGTGTTCACATTAGTCCCACGAAGATACTCCCTCGGCAACCATACCCAGTTCACAAGCCCTATGTGATCACTGCTCCAAACAAGAAAAGCACAGCCAAATTAAAATCCAAACTGGATATAGGATTGCAAATGTACAAGCATGTATGTAAGTGCAAACCCACACGGCAGGTATTGATTTCCAACAAGAGCAAACTGAAATTACAAACAATCCAAGATCCAACTTAAACAAGAATAAATTGCATGAAAAAGAAAAGAGTACAAGAAAAAAGGATGTAAGATATAAAATTTTTAATTGACCCTAACACAATCCCAAATGCATAACACAAGGAAACTATTGAACACAAAACCACAAAATGTACATCGCCATATAAACAGGCATAAGATACACAAAAGGAAAAACTTCAGACTTTCAACAGAGTTTGAAGACAAGGAGCCATCAGCTTAATCACATTTGGCGACTAAGAAAACAAACAGATAATTGTGACAGAATAGGGCAAGACCTGACTACCCCACACCAATAAGAGGCATTACCAAATTAACCTGTGAATTGGGTAGGAAGCTGCCTACATAGATTATACTTCTAAATCTTATTATTGTGGGAGAAAATAACCAAAAAATTGGAAGGAAAAGAGAGTTTATTTTCCCATATTTTTCTTTTGCTTATCCTTGTGATAGTGTTCACGCCTAATATTCATTAGTCACTTCACCCCCTTTCAAGTCTGTTCACAAGTGTTTAACATTGGTTCCTTCCCTTAACTCATTCATTTCATCAAACAAGTTCCCCCTAGTTACACTCTGTCCCTGCCCTATTGCGCTAAAAGCTTCTACTGCTTACCAAATCAAACTCTGCCACTTTAGCTTCAAAGTACCAAAAAAATCCAGTTCCTCAGGACCATAAATGGCACTGCCAGAATAAAATCCAAACTCGAAATTGGCTGCCAAAACAGGATGACCCAGTTGTGTAATAAGTAACAATAAAAGCAAGAAACAAGACAAATTTACCAGGCTATATGAAGACGTGAACCCTCAGAGTGGCGATGGCATTGATTTCACACATTAGCAGACTGAAAAAACAATCCAAGCTGCAGTTCAGGACAAGTGTAAATAACAATAATATTTGAAAGTCAAAAAAAAAAAAAAAAAAAAAGGAGGTGGAGAAGGGGTCTACTAATCAGCATTTATCGTTGGGAAGGAACAAAATTCAATCAGCATTAGTCAAAACACAGCATATGTTGTTTAATCATAACTCCAGCCCCAACGAAGCCTGACAAAAGCAAAAAATAAGCATCACCCCACATATAACAAAGCAATGATACTAAGTGCTAATATATAATATCAGTCCAAAATAGCAAGAGCTTCAGACTGATGTCAAACTTTGGCTGAGCAAGGACAGCATCTGCCCACTCACTTTCCACGGCTAGGAAATCAATCAGCAACAACCCAAGTTTAAATAAATTATTTACACAACCAGCAAGGTTAAGAGCCTAACATATATGTAAATCACAAAAGATTGAGAAGGAAGAAAAGATGAAATCAGACTAGGTTAGAACTTAGAACCCCAGAATCGCATCACATCTCGGGAGGCTGCAGGAATTATACGACCAAAAATGCAGCCAGACAAATCACACACAATCCAAACTTCAGTTATAAAATTATAAATTAAAAAAAAAAAAAAAAAAAAAAAAAAAAAAAAAAAGGAAAATACCAGTTTAAATGTAAATAAGTAATTCAGAAGAAAAAAAAATAACAAAAAGAGAGGAGAATATAAATAAGGCACAAGCAAGTAGTAAAGGGAGAAATAAGTACTATATCCCTTCCTCCTTTTTTAAGGCTAGGGACCCGGCTTTGAACAATAAAGCACAAACATAGGCAGATTTAAATAAGTTCTATACCTATGATCAAAAGCAAATATAAAATACAATAGCGAAAAGCTACACATAATTCTCATCAACATAAATTTTTTAATTAACCCTAAAACAATACCCAAATCATGACACTAGGAAAGCACTAAACAAAAAATCACAAAATGAACATCACCAGCATATAAACAAGCATGAGGGACACAATGCTAAAAGAAAGTCTAAAAAAGGAAAAATTTTAAACTTGCAACAAACTTGGAAGACATTGATCCATAAAGCATAATCAAATTTTGCGACGAAGAAAACAAGCAGCAAATCATGAGAGAGTAAAGCAAGAGCCTGACTGCCCCACACCAATAAGAGGCATTACCAGATTAACCTGCAAATTAGGTATGATGCTACCAACATGGATTATACTTCTAAATCTTATGATTGTAGGAGAAAATAACAACAAAATAGGAGGAAAAGAGACTTCCAAGTACCAAAATAACCCAGTAGACCATAAACAGCACAGTCCACTCACTGCCAGAATAAAATCCAAACAGGAAACTGGCTGCCAAAACAGGATGACCAAGTTGTGCGTTGAAAGCAAGAAAGAAACAATAAAAACACGGAACAAAGACAAATTTACAGAACTGTATGCTAGCGTGAACCCTCAGTGGTGTGATGGCATCAATTTCCCAATATAGCAGACAAAAAAAAAAAAAATCCAAGCTGCAGTTCAAGACAAGTGTAAATCAAAAGAATATTTAAAAGCAAAAAAATAAAAAGAAGAAGAAGAAGAGACTAGAGTCAAACTTTGGTTGAACAAGGACAGCATCTGCCCACTCACTTTCCATGGCTGGGATATCAATAAACAACAATCCAAGTTTAGATGAATAAACAACAAAACCAGCAACCTTAAGACCCTAACAGATATTTAAATTACATTTGCCCAACAAAGATACTCCCTGGCATCCATTCTCAGGTCACAAGCGCAGTGTGATTACAGCTCCAAACAACAAGTGCACAGCCAAATTAAACAAAGTATGGGGTTGCAAATACAAGATGAACAAGCTGCACTACGAGCAAGAAAATAACAATAACATGCAAGCATGTTTGGAAGTGCACCCATGGTTTAGGCAACGACTTCGAGCAAGAGCAAAATGAAACTACAAACAATCCAAGTCTACTCAAAAGCATGTTTCATTGGGAAGCAAAAAAAATAAAATAATAAATCTACCCAGCGAAAAGCACCAAAAGCAATTGCACTGCCCCTAGAATTAAATAAACCCTGATAATGCAGACTAGGAAGCACAAAATCCAAGCTTGAAAAATAAAAATCTAAATTTGTAAACAAGGTCATTATTTTAGGAAAAAAATAATTACAAAGAAAGAAAAAATATAAGAGAAAATCAACAACCCCCAAAGTTAAATTACAAGAATATAAAAAAAGCTGCTAAAAAAAATTTGATGGAAAAAAAAGGGTAGGGGGACTACTCAACAGCATGTATGATTGAGAAGCAACAAAATCAAATCAGCATTAGTTAAAAGGAACCAGCAGCAGTATACCTGCCCACTTGACTTTCTATGATTAGGAAATCAATCAAAAACAGTCTTAAGATTACAAAATATTATGCAAATCTCTACAGAATAAAGCATAAACTTGTACATACTTCCTCAACTATCATATATAAGGCTGCGTTTGTTTTGGCTGAAAATGATTTCAGGAAATTATTTTACACCAGCCTAGGTGTTTGGTAAGCATAGAAAACTTGGTCAAACGGAAATCAATTTCCGTGTTGACCGTAAAATAACCCTCTCAAGCTGTAATTTGATTTCAATTTCTATTTTACCTTCAAATCAATTACAAGACTCAGTGACGAAGAGAGAGAGAGGCAGAGAGCAAGAAGAGAGAGCACATTCATCACCGCCCAGCCAAGCTCCGACACCGATCACCGATCCCTCATCACTGCCCAGCCAAGCTCTGGCACCGATCATGATCACCGATCCTTCATCACCACCCAGCCAAGCTCCAGCACAAACACCCATCATCGCCCAGCCAAGCTCCGGCACAAACACCCATCACCGATCCCTCATTTCAGCCCACCCTCCCTCATCACCGATCCACAAACACCCAAGACCCACCTCTCTGATCACCTTGCATCTCGTTCTCGTCATCGCCACTGCTGAAGATCGTCGCCACCGCTGAAGACGACCAATCTCTCTTTCCCGATCTATCTCTCTTTGATCTCTGATTTTTTTTTTTTTTTTTTTTTTTTTGTTGTTGTGGTGGCGTTTTGGTGGTTTCTGTGTTGTGTGATGGTGGGTTTTGTGTGGATAGTGGTGAATTTTGTGATATAAAATTTGTTTGGAAGCTGAAAAAATAGCTGAGAAAATGTGAAAATTTTGTAGGAAAATAGCATTTTCAGAATGTTAACCAAACATTGAAAATTGTTTTCTAATATAATTTTTAAAATGCAACCAAATACTAGAAAATATTTTCCTTTCCCGAAAATATTTTCACTTGAAAATATTTTACATCCAGAAAATATTTTACACTGAAACAAATGCCTAAGTCACAATCTCTGTTCACCTACCTGCCCCCACACCAATAAAAAACATTTCAACATACTAGATATGAGCTTGCCCACTCACTGCCAGAATAAATCTCAAACAGAAAACTAGCTGCCAAAACTTGAAACTAAGACAAATTTACACAACCGTATGGAAGCATGAACCCTTAGTGGGGTGATGGC
The DNA here is from genome assembly GCF_001633185.2 of Quercus lobata. Classification (NCBI taxonomy): domain Eukaryota; kingdom Viridiplantae; phylum Streptophyta; class Magnoliopsida; order Fagales; family Fagaceae; genus Quercus; species Quercus lobata. The sequence goes on from NC_044911.1 coordinate 38,033,166, forward strand.
ATTGATTTCCCAATATAACAGACCAAAAAAAAAATCCAAGCTGCAGTTCAGGACAAGTGTAAATCACAAGAATATTTCGAAGCAAAAAAAATAAAAACAAGAATAATAAGGACGATGAGGGGGTTTACTCATCAGCATTTCTGATTGGGAAGCTACAAAATTGAATCAGTATTAGTTAATACACTGCATATGTGGTTTAAACATAATCCCAGCCCCAATACAGCTGGAGAAAAGCAAACAACGACCATCACCCCCATATAACAAAGCTATAGTACTTAAGAGCATCATACGAAAGTCAAACCTTGGTTGAACAAGGACAGCATCATCCCACTCACTTTCCATGGCTAGAAATCAATAAACAACAATCCAAGTTTAGATGAATTAGTGACAAAACCAGCAACCTTAAGAGCCTAACAAATATTTAAATCACATTTGTCCAACAAAGATGCTCCCTCGGCATCCATTCTTAGGTCACAAGCACAATGTGATTTCTGCTCCAAACAACAAATGCATAGCCAAATTATACAGGGTATAGGTTGCAAATATAAGACAAACAAGCTCCACTATGAGCAAGAAAATAACAACAACGTACAAGCATGTATGGTGCACCCAAGGTTTAGGCATTGATTTCCAGCAAGAGAACAAACTAAACATACAAACAATCCAAGCTCCAATTTAGGAAAAAAATAAATTGCAAAGGAAAAAAAAATAAAAATTAGAAGACCTAAAGAAGACAAACCAGATGAATCTATAAAACCAGCTTTGCAACAACAAATGCCTTAAAAAACACCAAAATCACTAAAACTAATTAAAATGGAATAGGATCATGTTCAAGGGGAAAAAATTCAAATATTTATAAATAAAAGGTGAAAAGGGACAAGAAAGACTTAAGATGTTACACAAACGCAGCCTCAAATACACAGACTTAAGTGCAAGCAAGAGACAGCAGAAAAAGGAAACAGGATGAACATGCCAAGTAGTTCTGTATTTAGTTTAAACTTTAAACCCTACAAATGCATCCTCAAATACACACAACCAAGCACCCTGTTTCTTTCATGAAGTGAATTTAAATTTTTAGTGTAATAATCACCAAACCAATCAACAATAGGGAAAGAAAAGTTTACATATCTGTGCTCGAGAGAACAAAATTGAACTAGAAAACCGACTTTGCAGCATCACAAGCATGAAAAATGCTCCCAAGGACCAAAACCTATAACATAAGTCAAACAAGTTATAGGATGAAGTTTGAGGGAATGGTATATAAAGACTCATAAGGAAAACATGAGATCAAGATAAAAAGATAATAATTTTCTTATCTTTGCGGTCAACAAAGCCAAAGTACGAGAAAAAATTACAATTTCCCCTTCAGTAGACATATCAAGATTAAAATTGTCTTTGTCCTCCCAGACACAAAGCATTGCAGGAACTATGAAAGTATTCATCACAAAAGCAAAAAAATAAACATCACCTACGCATAAAGAAGCTGTGTTACTAAGTGCTAAAAACGATATGAATCCAGAATAGCAAGAGCCTCAGACTAATGACAAACATTGGTTGAACATGGTCAGCATCTGCTCACTTACTTTCCATGGCTAGGAATTCAATAAGCAACAATCCAAGTTCAAATGAATCAGTGACACAACCAGCAATATTAATAGCCTAACATATATGTAAATATGTAATCACAAATGGATAAAAAAAGAATGTGTTTATAATTGCCCAATGAAGATACTCACCCAGCAACCATAGGGTCACAAGCTTTATCTGATTACTGCTCCAAACAAGTGCACAGCCAAATTAAAATCCAAACTGGATATGGGGTCGCCAATACTAGATGAAAAAGTGGCACTGAAACAGAAAGAAAATAACAAGAATGTACAAGCATGTATGGAAGTGCAAGCCCACGGTACAGGCATTGATTTCCAGAAACAGCAAACTGAAGATACAAACAATCCCAGCTCCAACTTAGACAAGAATAAATTGCAAGAAAAAGGAAGAGTGCTACATAAAAGGATGCAAGATTGAGAAACAAGAAAAAAATAAAATCAGCCTAAGTTCAAAAACCCAGAATTGCATCACATCGCACAAGGCTGCAAGAATTATACCAAACCCAAAAATGTAACCTGACAAATCACAGACAATCTAAGCTTCTATTATAATTTTAAAAAATAAGCAACTATCTGTTTAAAAAGAAACAAGTGATTAAAGAGCGAGAAAGAACGCAGAGTATCAATGAATAAGCTTGAGCAAGGGCAAAAAAAAACCAAACATCAGACTTTCACATAGATTTACAATTCCTTGGATTCGATAAAGGCATACACGTTTCTCACATAGATCAGGAAATAAATCGTTGTATGGCATCCACTACTTCATTTACACACACGCTCTACAAAGATGATTCAAATATAGCATAACCATTAGCAGTATAGCAAATGGCCAACCTAGCACACCATATAATAAGCCTGCTACCAAACTCCACATTCCCCAGAACCAACAGAAATGAAATCCAAGAAAGGTCACATATATCTACAGTTCTGCCAACACAGGATGACCAAGTTGCATTGAAAGCAAGAAACTAACAAAAAAATCAAGGAGATGAAAAAGTTACCTTGACCACTCCTAGCCAATTGAACCTTTATAGGTTTTTTGCTGCTCAAATTCTGCAATAACAACGACCTCAGCATAAAGTCATAAACTCAATAAAAACACACTATATTAGACATGAATTATCACCCGCATAATTCACTATACTTGAATCTCTAACCAACCGCTCATATTAAGAGATGAAGAGGAGAAAACCTATAATTTCATAAGCATGGACATGAGCTGCAAACATTGCATCAAATTTGTACTGCACAAACGTATTCTCGCATCAAATCTCTACATTCATATTAGAATTCAATATCTTTGGGTTGATAATTGTGGACATTGCGGAGTTTCTCTTTGAAAACTCGGCCCCTTGCCTTGTTGAAAATGTGAGTTTTGATAGAGTAAGTGTGGGTGGGTGTGAAATGGTGAATTTTGATAGGGTAAGTGTGGAAGAGACCTAGGATTTCTGTCTCTAAAATTCTAGCTCCTCTCATTAAGGTTTTTTTTTTTTTACCCAAACACACGGTAAGGGAAAGAAAAAGAGATGAGAAAAATCCCAATTGGAAACAGAGAGATAGTGTGCTTTTGTTGATTAATTCCTCTCAATTAAAAGCCTAGATTATATGATTTTCCATGAAAAAAATATGGGAAATGAAAACCTCAAAACCCAAATAATAATTCTAACAGATTCTCAACAAATGTGGGTGATGAGGGCAACATGACCCTTTCTATTAGTTGGGGCAAGGCAAGACTTGTTTGGGGAGGATCAAATATGTTTTTTAGGTTTTTCTAGAACGACAAGATTTTTTTGTTTGTTTGTGGGCAGAGGGCAATTGCCTCCCCTGGACCACCCTACTACCACCCATGATCCAGTGAGTCAAAACATCATAAGTACCTCAACATCCCCACCATCATCTGCAGCAGCATGAAAAGATGACTTAATTTGCATGCAATCTGCAAAAACAGAAAGAAGATTATTTTAAGAGATATTAGTATGAATTGATTAATATATAATTAATATTTTTAAGCATTAAATAGGCCCAGAAGTAGTTCTGGAGCTTAATACTTAAATATAGAGCCAAAATAAATGAAAATAGAAAAAGAATACTGAAAGTAGTATTTATATTAAATTATATTAATAGAAGGAAAATATAAAGAAGAGTTACAAGACATAATAGGGGCAGTATTTTGATCCGGGAATTCATATCACAATTTTTTTTTTTTAAATGGTTACAACTTATGATGAATGTGGGTATAAATCATTCCATGATTCACAAACAAACAAACAAACAAACAAACAAACAAAAAAAACAGTTCTATTCCATATGAGTAGTAGAACTTCACAGCATTTTTTTAACATTAAAACAGCAGTAACATACAGATACATGGCTCGAAATGTAACATACGGCCAAAAAATCTAATTCAAATCTTAAAAGCATCACTAAAAATGCCTACCTGATTTATCTCCTCTTTATTGTAACTATAACTCTGTAGTGGCTTCTATGAGGCAGCCTCCAAAAGACCCCAAAAAAAAAAAAAAAAGGTTTGTTGGTAACCATGACAAATCTACTGTAAATCAGTAACTAAGAGTACATAATCATGAAATATTGACAAACTAGGCTATATATAAAGTTCTAAATTTTACACTAAACCTCGTACTGATGCACAAGCATAATATTAGTTAAAACCATAATAAATAAAAAAAACAAAGCCAAAAGGTTATATATGAGAAAGGATTACCATATGCACATGAAAACACTGGACTTCCTTTCCTGAAGACGCATAAATGATATCTTCATTCCCTGAGTCAAGCAACAATATACACAGATCATAAACCTGACTGTAAACTCAATTAGATACCAAACATATCACCAATATACACAGTATTAAAGAAATCAATTATAAATTGAACTAAAGAAATTAATACCCAATAAATCAAAAACTTAAAAAAAAAAATATATATATATATATATACATAAATACCTGACTTGAAACATAATGAAGAAATGGGTTCTTTCCCAACTTCCATTACAAGCTGATCATCTTTGCATTGCATATCAAACCAGCAAATGCAACCATCCTATTTCATTATTACAAATGACAACATAACTTAATCAAAAGTTAAATTTTTTCCCTTTATAAAGAAACAAGTCAATCAGTGCTCAAACCATGATGCAATTCTAGAGACATAAGTTCGATCCATGTTATTCCCAAAAAGTCTGACACATGCCAATCATAACAGGATAAAGCAAAAAAACCTGTATTATTATTCTCTCGTAATGATGGATACATACTTCATTAATTTACCTGCCCCACAACAATAAGAGGCATTACCATATTCGGATTGAGTGAGAAAAAAATTAAAAAAAAAAGAGGACAGAGGAAAAATAATTGCTAGGGAAATTTCAAACCCTCACCAGATGGTACATAGAATTTATGGCTGTCCACCAAAGCCTAAGAAAAGCAGCCAAGTATTATTAAGAATTTAAAAAGCCCAAAATTGTATAGTTTCTTATGATTGCAGGAGAGAACGATGAGAAAAGAGAGCTTATCACTTTATCAAACTCAGCCACTTCTATTAAGGACCCAAAAAAGAAAATGTCAGTTCCTGTAGACTTATGAGGAATAGATTTTTAACATGCCCTAAGAATGACAGAACAAATAAAAAGAACTAGAACTACTATATTTTAGTAGAATCCAACAAATATATAGATAAATCCTTATAACAAATCATATGTATGATTGAAAATAGAAAAAGTCAAAGTAGCCTTAATATACACCACAAGTGAACCCCATTACATCAAGCCCATACAAATACATAAATCCAGATAACGCAGACTAACAATACACACAATCCAGTCTCAAATCAAAAGAATACAAATCAACATGTGAAATGTGTCCTTAAAAAAATTATAAAAATAAAAAAGCAAATGATAACAAACACAATTACGAAATAAAATTTTGAAACATGATTGAAGATATGAATAAATATCAAATGAAAAATTAAAACTTATAGAGATTTCTAAATCCTAAAAACCCTTCTCATCACCAGAAAATCAGACCCTAACCATCCCACCAAAAGTATATCAGTCACAAATTATCCACATAGCAATGGAATAGCCAAAGAAATAAAAGAAAAAAACTGACCTCAAAGTGACATTTTGATTCTGATGAAATGTTGGCAATTTTCGCGAAGGAGCGGAGAGATACGAGCAAGAAAAAAACAATAACATACAAGCATGTCTGGAAGTGCACCCACGGTTTAGGCTTTGATTTCAAGCAAGAGAGCAAAATGAAAATACAAACAATCCAAGCTCCAATTTAGACAAAAAATTAAATTAAATTAAATGACACCTTTGAGTTTTTCTTTGTTACCTACTACAGTTACATGTTAGTGGATTATACATATAGAATATGGGAAATTTGAATCAGCATTAGTTTAAAAACTGCATATGTTTGCAGGAGAGGAAAATGAACTAACATAAAATGGGAGGAAAAGAGAGCCTGTAGCCAAAGCAGATTCCACTGAATAAGCAGCAAACCACCAAAATAGTAATATATAAAAAATCCTGCATTCAGTAGAAAAAAAATAAAAAAAAATATGTTGCAAAACGAAATTGGATATGAAACTGCTGACATAGGATGACCATCAGCTTAATCACATTTGGCGACTAAGAAAACAAACAGATAATTGTGACAGAATAGAGCAAGACCTGACTACCCCACACCAATAAGATGCATTACCAAATTAACCTGTGAATTGGGTATGAGGCTGCCAATATGATTATACTTCAAAATCATATGATTGTGGGAGAAAGTAACCAAAAACTTGGAGGAAAAGAGAGCTTATTTTCCCCTATTTTCATTTGCTTATCTCCTTGTGATAGTGTTCGTGCCTAATACCAATTAGTCACTTCACTCCCTTTCAAGTCTATTCACAAGTGTTTAGCATTGGTTCCTTCCCTTAACTCATTCATTTAATCAAACAAGTTCCCACTAGTTACAGATCCCTGCCCTATCATGCTAAAAGCTTCTACTGCTTACCAAATCAAACTCTGCCACTTTAGCTTCAAAGTACCAAAAAAATCCAGTTTCTCAGGACCATAAATGGCACTGCCAGAATAAAATCCAAACTCAAAATCCGCTGCCAAAATAGGATGACCCAGTTGTGTAATAAGTAACAATAAAAGCAAGAAACAAGACAAATTTACAAGGCTGTATGAAGACTTGAACCCTCAGAGTGGCGATGGCATTGATTTCACACATTAGCAGACTGAAAAAACAAACAATGCTGCAGTTCAGGACAAGTGTAAATAACAATAATATTTAAAAGCCAAAAAAAAAAAAAAAAAACAAAGGCGGAGAAGGGATCTACTATAATCAGCATTTATCATTGGGAAGGAACAAAATTCAACCAGCATTAGTTAAAACACCACATATGTTGTTTAATCATAACTCCAGCCCCAACGAAGCCTGACAAAAGCAATAAATAGGCATCACCCACTTATAACAAAGCAATGATACTGAGTGCTAATATATAATATCAGTCCAAAATAGCAAGAGCATCAGACTGATGTCAAACTTTGGTTGAGCAAGGACAGCATCGGCCCACTCACTTTCCATGCCCAGGAAATCAATAAGCAACAATCCAAGTTTAAATGAATTATTTACACAACCAGCAAACTTAAGAGCCTAACATATAAATCACAAAAAATTGAGGAGCAAAAAAAGATGAAATCAGACTAGGTTAGAACTTATAACCCCCGAATTGCGTCACATCTCCGGAGGCTGCAGGCATTATATGACCAAAAATGCAGCCAGACAAATCACACACAATCCAAACTTCAGTTATAAAATTATGAATTTTTTAAAAAATAAATAAATAAAAAAGGCAAATACCAGTTTAAATATGAGAAGTAATTCAGAAGGAAAAAAAAGAACTAAAAGAGAGGAGAATATAAATAAGGCTCAAGCAAGTAGTTAAAGGAGAAATAAGTACTATATCCCTTCCTCCTTTTTTAAGGCTAGGGACCCAGCTTTGAACAATAAAGCACAAACATAGGCAGAGTTAAATAAGTTCTATACCTATGATCAAAAGTAAATATAAAATACAACAGCGAAAAGCTTATAATACATAATTCTCGTCAATATAAATTTTTTAATTAACCCTAATACAATACCCAAATCATGACACTAGGAAAGCACTAAACAAAAAATCACAAAATGAACATCACCAGCATATAAACAAGCATAAGGGACACAATGCTAAAAAAAAGGTCTAAAAAAGGAAAAACTTCAAACTTGCAACAAACTTGGAATACATTGAGCCATAAAGCATAATCAAATTTTGCAACAAAGAAAACAAGCAGCAAATCATGAGAGTAAATCAAGAGACCGACTGCCCCACACCAATAAGAGGCATTACCAGATTAACCTGCAAATTAGGTATGATGCTGCCAACATGGATTATACTTCTAAATCTAATGATTGTAGGAGAAAATAACAACAAAAAAATGGGAGGACAAGAGATTTCCAAGTACCAAAATAACCCAGTTATATAGACCATAAACAGCACTGTCCACTCACTGCCAGAATAAAATCCAAACAGGAAACTGGCTGCCAAAACGGGACAACCAAGTTGTGCATTGAAAGCAAGAAAGTAACAATAAAAACACGGAACGAAGAAACCAGCAACCTCAGTGGTGTGATTGCATCGATTTCCCAATATAGCAGACAAAAAAAAAAAAAAATCCAAGCTGCAGTTCAGGACAAGTGTAAATCAAAAGAATATTTAAAAGCAAAAAAAATAAAAAGAAGAAGAAGAAGAAGAAGAGGAGGAGGTTTGGGGAGCGGGTTTACTCATCAGCATTTATGATTGGGAAGCTGCAAAATTGAATCAGCATTTGTTAATACACTGCATACGTTGTTTAATCATAATCCCAGCCCCAATGCAGTTGGAGAAGAGTAAAAAACAAACATCACCAAGCTATGTTACTAAGTAAGAGAGTCAGACTAAAGTCAAACTTTCATTGAACAAGGACAGCATCCGCCCGCTCACTTTCCATGGCTGGGAAATCAATAAACAACAATCCAAGTTTAGACAAATTAGTGACAAAACCAGCAACCTTAAGAGCCTAACAAATATTTAAATTACATTTGTCCAATAAAGGTACTCCCTCGGCATCCATTCTCAGATCACAAGCTCACTGTGATTACTGCTCCAAACAACAAGTGCACAGCCATCTTAAACAGGGTATGGGGTTGCAGGTTTACTCCTCAGCATTTTTGATTGGGAAGGTGCAAAATTGAATCAGCATTAGTTAATACACTGCATACGTTGTTTAATCATAATCCCAGCCCCAACGCAGTCGGAGAAGAGCAAAAAACAAACATCGCCAAGCAATGTTACTAAGTAAGAGAGTCAGATTAAAGACAAACTTTGGTTGAACAAGGACAGCATCTGCCCACTCACTTTCCATGGCAGGGAAATCAATAAACAACAATCCAAGTTTAGATGAATTAGTGACAAAACCAGCCTAGAGAGCCTAACAAATATTTAAATTACATTTGTCCAACAAAGGTACTCCCTCGGCATCCATTCTCAGGCCACAAGCGCGGTGTAATTACTGCTCCAAACAACAAGTGCACAGCCAAATTAAACAGGGTATGGGGTTGCAAATACAAGATGAACAAGCTGCACTACGAGCAAGAAAATAACAATAACATACAAGCATGTATGGAAGTGCACTACGGTTTAGGCATCAAATTCGAGCAAGACAGCAAAATGAAAATACAAACAATCTAAGCTCCAATTTAGTCAAAAAAATTAAATTCAATTCAATGGCACCTTTGAGTTTTTCTCAATTTTACCCACTACAGTTACATATTAGGGGATTATATATATAGAATATGGGGAAAATTGAATCAGCATTAGTTAAAACACCACATATGTTTGTAGGAGAGGAAAATGAACTAACATAATATGGGAGCAAAAGAGAGTCTGTAGCCAAAGCAGACTCCACTGCTTAAGCTGCAAACCACCAAAATAATAATATGTAAAAAATCCTGCATTCAGTAGAAAGAAAATATGTCACAAAACAAAATTGGATATTAAACTACCGACATAGAATGACCAGATGGATGCATCAACTTCCTGCACAAGAAAACTGAAAAATAGAGAATACCGACTATACAGTTCAGGACAACTTTTCATTACAAGAAAGTTGTATTCAAAATAAAAGCAAGTCTACTCAAAAGCATGTTTCATTGGGAAGCAAAAAAAAAAAAAAAAATCAACCTAGGGTAAAGCACCACAAGCAAATGCACCACCCTTGGAATTAAATAAACCCTGATAATGCAGCCTGTGAAGTGCGAAGCACAAAATCCAAGCTTGAAAAATAAAAATCTAAATTTGTAAATAAGGGTCATTATTTTAGGAAAAAATTATTACAAAGAAAGAAAAAAAAAATATATATATATATATATATATATATAAGAGAAAATCAACAACCCCCAAAAGGTCGAGCAACTGGTTAAGGGAGAAAAAATATCCAAAGTAAAATCTAAAACACAGAGGCACAAAAGGTTATAATAAAAAACTATGCTCAATACAAACCTCTTTTTTTTTTCAAAAAAAATATAAATTTTTTTAACTCGCAATAGTGGTAAACCTCGCCCACAAACATCTTAATCCTATAGTTAAACCTTCAAATTTAAGGATAGGAGTACTAAAATCAAGAGATAGAGAGAGCTCATTGCCTTAGGTCCCTAACAAAGTTCACCACCCAAGTAGAGTACCAAATCGATTTTTAGCAACCAAGCACCAAAATCTATTAAATAAATTGAACAAGTATTATCACATTTGGGTGAATAGTATTAAAAGACTTAAGAGAAATCAAGAGAATAGAAGACAGCACATACTCTTGCTCAAGTACAAGAAACTCCAAATCCCAATTTCCCCTCCTGCAGACATATCGTTTTTAAAAATATTAAACATTGTCCCTCACAAAACAACAAAACAAACATTGGCAACTTATAATCTTTTTCCTCACCAGTATACAAAGAGTTGCAGGAACTATGAAAGTATTCATCACAAAAGCAACAAATATACATCACCCACACATAAAGAAGCTTTGTTACTGAGTGCTAAAATATGAGATGAATCCAGAATAGCAAGAGCCTCAAACTAATGACAACATTGGTTGAACATGGTTAGCATCTGCTCACTTACTTTCCATGGCTAGGAATTCAATAAGCAACAATCCAGCAATATTAATAGCCTAACATATATGTAATCACAATGGGATAAACAAACAGTCTTTGTGTTTACATTTTTCCAATGAAGATTACTCACCCAGCAACCAAACTTAGGTCACAAGCTCTATCTGATTATTGATCCAAACAAGTGCACAGCCAAATTAAAATCCAAACTGGATATGAGGTTGCCAATACAAGATGAAAAAGTGGCACTAAAAGAGCAAACTGAAAATACAAACAATCCAAGCTCCAACTTAGACAAGAACAAATTGCAAGAAGAAGGAAGAGTACTACAAAAAAGGATGTAAGATTGAGAAGCAATAAAAAAAATAAAATCAGCCTAGTTTAAAAACCTGGAATTGCATCACATCGCACAAGGCTGCAGGAGTTATACAAAACCAAAAAAAGTAACCTGACAAATCACAGACAATCCAAGCTTCTATTAAAAAAATATAAATTAAAAAATAAGCAACTACCTGTTTTAAAAAAAAAAAAAAAAAAAAAAAAAGTAATTAAGGAGCAAGAAAGAACACAAAGAGAAGAGAATATCAATGAATAAGCTCAAGCAAGGGGAAAAAAATACCAAACATCAGACTTTTACATAGATTTACAATTCTTTGAATTTGATAAAGGCATACAGGTTTCTCACATAAATCAGGAAATAAAAGCATTGTAAGGCATCCACTACATTTACACACATTCTACGAAGATGATTCATATATAATAGCATAATGATTAGCAGTACCGCAAATGCCCAACCTAGCCCGCCATATAATAAGCCTGCTACCAAACTCCACTTTCCCCCAAACCAACGGAAACAAAATCGACGGAAGGTCACATATCTACAGTTCTGTAGGCTATAAATGAAACTGCTAGACTAAAATCCAAACAGGATAAGGGCCAACACAGGATGACCACGTTGCATCAAAAACAAGAAACGAACAAAATTAACACTAAGACAAATTTCCAAGACTGCAAGAAAGTGCACAGATTCGATGGTGATGAAATTGATTTCCTCCAAGACCAGACTGAAAATACACACTATCCAAGCTCCAATTCAAGACAAAGTTAAATTACAAGAATATAAAAATTAAAAAATAATTTTTAAAAAAATAAAAAGCTTCAAAAAAATCATTAGATGGAAAAAAAAAAAAAAAAAAAAAAAAAGGGTAGGGGGGGACTACTCAACAGCATGTATGATTGAGAAGCAACAAAATCAAATCAGCATTAGTTAAAAGGAACCAGCAACAGTATACCTGCCCACTTGACTTTCTATGATTAGGAAATCAATCAGAAACAGTAAGACTACAAAATATTATGCAAATCTCCACATATTTAAGTCACATATTTAAGTCACAATCTCTGTTCACCTACCTGCTCCACACCAATAAAAGGCATTTCAACATACAAATTAGATATGAGCTTGCCAACAGAGAATGACTAAAAATCAAACAAAAAATCAAGACAGAAGGACAAGAATCACCAACATATAAACAAGCATAAGGTACACAATGCTATAAAATAAAATAAAATAAAAAAGTCCAAAAAAGGAAAAACTTCATATTTGCAACAAACTTGGAAGATATTGAGCCGTAAAGCTTACCCAAATTTTGCGACGAAGAAAACAAGCAGCAAATCATGAGAGAGCAAAGCAAGAGCCTGACTGCCTCACACCAATAAGAGGCATTACCAAATTAACTGCAAATTAGGTATGATTCTGCCAACATGGATATTTGCCTTATTTATATTCTATACCTATGATCAAAAGTAAATATAATATACAATAGCGAAAAGCTTATAATACAGAATTCTCGTCAATATAAATTTTTTAATTAACCCTAGCACAATACCCAAATCATATCACCAGGAAAGCACTCAACAAAAAATCACAAAATGAACATCACCAACATATAACAAGCATAAAGTACACAATGCTAGAAAAAAATTAAAAAAAGGAAAAACTTCAAACTTGCAACAAACTTGGAAGATCAGCCATAAAGCTAAATCAAATTTTGAGATGAAAAAAACAAGCAGCAAATCATGAGAGAGCAAAGCAGAGCCTGACTGCCCCACACCAATAATAGGCATTACCGGATTAACCTGCGAATTAGGTATGACGCTGCCAACATGGATTATACTTCTGAATCTTATGATTATAAGAGAAAATAACAACAAAAAAAGGGAGGAAAAGAGAGATTATCTCCACCTTAGCTTCCAAGTACCAAAATAATTCAGTTCTATAGATCGTAAACAGCACTGCCCACTCACTGCTAGAATAAAATCCAAACAGAAAACTGGCTGCCAAAACTTGAAACTAAGACAAATTTACACAACTGTATGGAAGCATGAACCCTCAGTGGTGTGATGATGGCATTGATTTCCCAATATAGCAGACCAAAAAAAAAAAAATCCAAGCTGCAGTTCAGGAGGACAAGTGTAAATCACAAGAATATTTCAAAGCAAAAAAAAAAAATAAAAAATAAAAAAACAAGAAGAATAAGGATAGGTGGGGGTTACTCATCAGCATTTCTGATTGGGAAGCTACAAAATTTCAGCATTATACACGGCATATGTGGTTTAATCATAATCCCAGCCCCAATACAGCTAGAGAAAAGCAAAAAACAAACATCACCCGCAAATGATACTAAGTAAGAGCATCATACTAAAGTCAAACTTTGGTTGAACATGGACAGCATCGTCCCACTCACTTTCCACGGCTAAGAAATCAATAAACAACAATCCAAGTTTAGATGAATTAGTGACAAAACCAGCAACCTTCAGAGCCTAACAAATATTTAAATCACATTTGTCCAACAAAGATGCTCCCTCGGCATTCATTCTCAGGTCACAAGCGCAATGTGATTTCTGCTCCAAACAACAAGTGCATAGCCAAATTATACAGGGTATAGGTTGCAAATATAAGATGAACAAGCTGCACTGTGAGCAAGAAAATAACAATAAAGTACAAGCACGTATGGAAGGGCACCCAAAAAAAAATTGCAAAGGAAAAAAAAAAAAAAAAAACACGTTAGAAGACCTAAAGAAGACAAACCAGATCAATCTATAAAACCAACTTTGCAACAACAAATGCCTTAAAAAAACTGCCAAGTACCAACTCACTAAAACAAATTAAAATGGAATAGGATCGTGTTCAAGGGAAAAAAATTCAAATATTTATAAAGAAAAGGTGAAAAGGTATGAGAAAGACTCAAGATGTTACTCAAGTAAAAGAAAGCAGAAAAAGGGAACGGGATGAACATGCCAAGTAGTTCTGTATTTAGTTTAAACCCTGCAAACGCATCCTCAAATACACACAACCAAGCACCCTGTTTCTTTCACAAAGTGAATTTAAATTTTTAGTGTAATAATCACCAAGCCAACCAACAATAAGGAAAAGAAAAGTTTACATATCTGTGCTCCAGAGAACAAAATTGAACTAGAAAAACCAACTTTGCAACATCACAAGCCTGAAAAATGCTCCCAAGGACCAAAACCTATAACATAAGTCGAATAAGTTATATGATGAAGTTTGAGGGAATGGTATGTAAAAAGACTCATAAGGAAAACATGAGATCAAGATAAAAAGATAATAGTTTTCTTATCTTTGTAGTCAACAAAGCCAAAGTACGAGAAAACTTTACAATTTCCCCTTTAGTAGACATACAAAGATTAAAATTGTCTTTGTCCTCCCCAACACACAAAGCATTGCAGGAACTATGAAAGTATTCATCACAAAAGAAAAAAATAAACATCACCTACACGTAAAGGAGCTATGTTACTAAGTGCTAAATACGATATGAATCCAGAATAGCAAGAGCCTCAGACTAATGACAAACATTGGTTGAACATGGTCACAGCATCTGCTCACTTACTTTCCATGGCTAGGAATTCAATAAGCAACAATCCAAGTTCAAATGAATTAGTGACACAACCAGCAATATTAATAGCCTAACATATAAGTAAATATGTAATCAAAAACGGATAAAAATACCATCTGTGCTTATATTTTGTCCAACGAAGATTCTCACCCGGCAACCATACTCAGGACACAAGCTCTATCTGATTACTGCTCCAAACAAGTGCACAGCCAAATTAAAATCCAAAATGGATATGGGATCACCAATACTAGATGAAAAAGTGGCACTAAAACAGCAAGAAAAAAAAAAGAATGTACAAGCATGTATCGAAGTAAAGCATTGATTTCTAGAAAGAGCAAACTGAAAATACAAACAATCCAAGCTCCAACTTAGACAAGAATAAATTGCAAGAAGGAAGAGTGCTACATAAAAGGATGTAAGATTGAGAAACAAGAAAAAATAAAATCAGCCTAAGTTCAAAAAGCCGGAATTGCATCACATCGCAGAAGGCTGCAGGAATTATACCAAACCCAAAAATTTAACCTGACAAATCACAGACAATCCGAGCTTCTGTTATAAAAATATAAATTAAAAAATAAGCAACTATCTATTTAAAAATAAACAAGTGATTAAAGAGCAAGAAAGAACACAGAGAAGAGAATATCAATGAATAAGTTCAAGCAAGGGCAAAAAAATTCCAAACATCAGACTTTTACATAGATTTACAATTCCTTGGATTTGATAAAGGCATACAGGTTTCTCATATAGATCAGGAAATAAATCATTGTAAGGCATCCACTACTTCATTTACACACATTCTACAAAGCCGGTGAAATATAGCATAACCATTAGCAGTATAGCAACTGGCAAACATAGCGCGCCATATAATAAGCCTGCTACCGAACTCCACATTCCCCACAAACAGAAATGAAATCCAAGAAAGGTCACATGTATCTACAGTTCTGCCAACACAGGATGACCAAGTTGCATTAAAAGCAAGAAACTAACAAAAAAATTAAGGAGCTAGGACAGTTCTCATCACAAAACCAGAACACATGAAATTGTACAAAGGGAACAGCTAGCAAGTGTAACAACATTAAAGTTATTTATAATACATGCTAAAGTCATTGCATCAAGGAGCAACTTCTACCTGAATTACTAGTATATAGTTTAAGCTTTATTAGCATGGTTAGCCTATTATATTCAATTTATAAATTTTTAATCCAAAAGTTACTTTGCCAAATTCTTAGTTGCAAAACCCTGAAACCAAACCAGGATGGAAACACACTAAACAAAATTTCTGTTAAAATGGATATGCATATGGTATAATTCTTAATAAGATTTCTCCCATCATCAAAAGTGATATTTATTTGAAGATATATATAAAAAAGTTACCTTGACCACTCTTTAGCCAATTGCACCTTTATACATTTTTTGCTGCTCAAATTCTACAATAGTACAACGACCTCAGCATAAAGTCATAAACTCAATAAAAACACACTATATTAGACATGATTTATCACCCGCATAATTAATTATACTTGAATCTTTAACCAACCACTCAAATTAAGTGAAGAAGACAAGAAAACCTATAATTTCATAAGCTTGGACATGAGCTGCAAATATTGCATCAAATTTGTACTGCACAAACATATACTCATGTGCCAAATCTCTACATTCAAATTAGAATTCAATATCTATGGGTTAATAACTGTGGACATTGTGGAGTTTCTCTTTGAAAATGTGAATTTTGATAGCGTAAGTGTGGGTGGAGTTTCTCTTTGAAAACTCAGCCCTTTGCCTTGTTGAAAATGTCAATTTTGATAGCATAAGTGTGGGTGGATGTGAAACAGTGAATTTTGATAGGGTAAGTGTGGAAGAGACCTAGGATTTCTGTCTCTAAAATTCTAGCTCCTCCCATAAAGGTTTTTTTTACCCAAACACACAGTAAGGGAAAGAGAAAGAGATGAGAAAAATCCCAATTGGAAACACAGTGAGAGTGTGCTTTTGTTGATTAATTCCTCTCAATCAAAAGCCTAGATTATATGATTTTCCATGAAAAAAATATGGCAAATCATAATCTCAAAACCCGAATAATAATTCTAACAGATTCTCAAGAAATGTGGGTGATGCAACATGATTCTTACTATTAGTTGGGGCAAGGCAAGACTTGTTTGGGGTGGATCAAATATGTTTTTCATAGGTTTTTCTAGAAGGACATGATTTTTTTTTTCTTTTTTTCTTTTTTGTTTGTGGGGCAGAGGGCAATTGTCTCCCCTGAACCACCCTACTCTTGCCACCCACGATCCAGTGAGTCAAAACATCATAAGTACCTTAACATCACCACCATCATCTACAGCACCAAGAAAAGACGACTTCATGCAATCTGCAAAAACAGAAACAAGATTAGTTTAAGAGATCTTTTTTTTTGATAAGTAAGATTAGTTTAAGAGATCTTAGTATGAATTGATTAATATATGATTAATATGTTTAAGCATTAAATAGGCCTAGAAGTAGTTCTAGAGCTTAATACTTAAATATAGAGCCAGAATAAATGAAAATAGAAAAAGACATAATATTGTAGCTGCACATACTGAAAATGATATTTATATTAAATTATATGAATAGAAGGAAAATATAAAGAAGAGTTGCAAGACATAATTGGGGCAGTATTTTGATCTGGGAATTCATATCACAATTTTTTTTAATTAAAAAAAAATGGTTACAACTTATGATGAAGGTGTATAAATCATTCCATGATTCATAAAAAAAAAAATAATAATTAAAAAAAAAAAAGTACTATTCCATGTGAGTAGTAGAACTTCATGGCATTGTTTTAACATTAAAACAGCAGTAACATACAGATACATGGGTCAAAATGTAACATACAGCCAAAAAATCTAATTAAAATCTTAAAAAGCATCACTAAAAATGCCTACCTGATTTATCTCCTCTTTATTGTAACTATAACTCTGCAGTGGCTTCTATGAGGTGGCCTCCCAAAGACCCAAAAATAAATAAAAAAGTTTGTTGGTAACAATGACAAATCTACTGTAAATCAGTGACTAAGAGTACATAATCATGACAAACTAGGCTATATATAAAGTTCTAAACTTTACACTAAACCTCATACTGATGCACAAGCATAATATTAGTTAAAACCAAAATAAATAAATAATAGGCAAAGCCAAAAGGTTATATATGAGAAAGGATTACCATATGCACATCAAAACACTGGACCTCCTTTCCTGAAGACGCAAAAATGATATCTTCATTCCCTGAGTCAGGCAACAATAACTAATGTGAACTTTGATCATAAACCTGATTGTAAACTCAATTAGAACACCAAACATATCATCAATATACACACAGTATTAAAGAAATCAATTATAAATTGAACTAAAGAAATTAATACCCAATAAATCAAAATCTTTAAAATATATATATAGATAATTGAAACATAATGAAGAAATGGGTTCCTTCGCAACTTCCATTACAAGCTGCACATCTTTGCATCACATATCAAACCAGCAAATGCAACCATCCTATTTCATTATTACAAATGACAACATAACTTAATCAAAAGTTAAATTTTTTTCCCTTTATAAAGAAACAAGTCAATCAGCGCTCAAACCATGATGCAATTCTAGAGACATAAGTTCGATCCACATTCCAAAAAAGCCCAACCCATGAAAATCATAACAGGATAAAGCAAAAAAAACCTGTATTATTATTCTCTCGTAATGATGGTTACATACTTTGTTAATTTACCTGCCCCACAACAATAAGAGGCATTACCATATTTGGATTGAGTGAGAAAAAATTAAACAAGACAAGACAGAGGAAAAATAATTGCTAGGGAAATTTCAAACCCTCACCAGATGGTACATTGATTTTATGGCTGTCCACCAAAGCCTAAGAAAAGCAGCCCAAGTATTATAAAGAATTTAAAAAGCCCAAAATTGTATATTTCTTATGATTGCAAGAGACAACGATGAGAAAAGAGAGCTTATCACTATATCAAACTCAGCCACCTCTACTAAGGACCCAAAAAGAAAATGCCAGTTTCTATAGACTTATGAGGAATAGAATTTTAACATGTCCTAAGAATGACAGAACAAATAAAATGAACTAGAACTACTATATTTTAGTAGAATCCAACAAATACATACAAAGATAAATCCTTATAACAAATCGTATGTATGATTGAAAAGAGAAAAAAATCAAATTAGCCTTAATTAAAACACCACAAGTGAACCCCATTAAATCAAACCCATACAAATACATAAATCCAGATAATGCAGACTGACAATACACACAATCCAGTCTCAAATTAAAAGAATACAAATCGAAATGTGAAATGTGTCCTTAAAAAAATTATAAAAATAGAAAAGCAAAAGATAACAAGAATAAAGAGTCAAGCAAAATGAACTAGATGCCAAACATGGTGCAACAAACGCCTTGAAAAGTAGCAACTTAATTTCTCTAATAAGATCGAAGAAATTGACTTTCAAAATCATTTATAAAATGACCCATCTCAATTTTTAATGAACAACATAAATTGCTTTTGAGGAACAGTAGAAAGATGCTCTATCAAAAAAAAGTTGAAGGATGGTAATGAAACTGACGATACAATGTGACATTAAAATAAAAGTCATACAAACCAAAAAAACTCACATACAAACCAGCTTTAACAAAGCCCAGAAGCCAAGTTCGACCCAAACTTCACACTCCAGCGCAACCAATCAATCTTGAACACACAAAACACAAAAAAAAAAAAAAAAAAAAAAAAAAAAGTTAGGGTTAGGGTTCCAAACAAACAAATTACCCACCGCAATTAGGGTTTAGCGTAACAGAAACCACAAAAACCTAAAGAAACTGAACACGTAGAACCAAAACCCCTCCATTTCACCCCTAAATTAAAAAACCCTAATTAGGGTTTCCTCCGCAAATTCAAAAAAATAAAAATAAAAAACCTAGAAGAAACCAAAAAAGAAAAAAAAAATAATAATCAAACAAAACCCAAAAAGCAGAATGAGAAATACTCACATTTTGATTAACTCGAAGGCCTTGAAATCTCTTCGTGTTCACAAATATCTGAACCTTATCATTAAGTTGAAACCCTAGGGCTAAGAGAGAATTTCGAAGAGAGAAAATTTCAGAGAGAGAGAAGAGAAATGAAAATCTTGGGGGTTTGGGGGTATCAATATGAGAGAGCTGAGAGAACATAGAGAGACCTCTGGGACTTGTGGAGAGAGAGGGTGACATAGCCGTTGGGGTTTTTACAAAAGTGATACGTGGAGAGAGAGGGTGATATAGCCGTTGGTATGTGTGCATTTAATTCAAGTACATAAATTTCGGGTATTTTACAAAACTGCCAATGTATGTATTTGCTTGTTTTCAATTTTTTTTTTTTTTTTTTTTTTGCCAATGTATTTACAAAATTCTCCCGTTTTTACAAAAAATAATAATAATAATTTTCATTTATCCTAATTACAGATTGCGACATTTCTAATAGGGGTGTGTCAATGTTCAACCCAACTCGCGAACATGACACGAACCCGATATGAATTTTTGCAGGTTAAGGTTAAGTCTTAGTGGGTATGAATAATAAACGAGTCAACCTGAAAGCGACACGATAAGAAACGTATCATAAGTGGGTCAACCCTCACAATAGACACGTTTGGCATGCCAATTTATTTGTATCAACCCAAAATGACCCATTTAATACAACACATTTAACTAGTATAACAAATAAATATTCATTTTATTTTAGATTTGTAAAATACTTTTTATATCTAACCTATATTTTAAATTTAAAAAGAAAAGTGAGTAATTACAAAAACTTACAAGGGATATAATTGGAAATTGAAATTTTACAAACCCTAAGGATATTATATTTTTGTTAAACTATGTTATTTTATTTTTGTTGAACTATATTATTTTGAATTTGAGTTGAAGTGTATGCATTTCTTTTGGGGTGTAAAGAACTTATTTCTAGATAGATATTATATTTTTGTTGAACTATATTATTTTGAATATGGGTTGAACACTTGAAATGTATGCACTACTTTTGGAATGTAAAAAAAAAATATTTCTAGATGGATGTTATATTTAATATTATGCAAATTGAAATGAGTTGTTTTAATACGACCTGTTTATTAAGCGTGTCAAGTGGGTTGGGTTAAGTTAACCTGCCTTATTAATAGGTCAGGTTAGGGTTAAAGGATCATAACACGATTATTAAATGGTTCAAGTTCGGGTTGAGCCATTTTGTCAAATTCCCCTACCTTGATACGACACAAACTCGACACACTAACCTGAATTGACACCCTTAATTTCTAATTATAAAGGGTCTGTTTATTACTGTTGTTTAAATAACAATTTTCAATGTTTAAATAATATTACACGTCTTTTCACACACTTTTCACCCACACCTATTTCTAAAAAATAAAAACAACGTTACTAGAATAATATTACCAAACGGGCCTAAAATTACCTAAAGGATGTGATAAGATTTATAAACAAAATTATTTCACCAAAAAAATGCCGAATTATAAAGAATGAAAATTATTACCATTTAGGGAAAAAATTTTGGGTGAAATTAGCATTTTTTTTTTTTTTAAAGAAAAAGATGTGCACTAAAAACCTCTTTGACATTATTTAACTTTGTGATGAGGTTTTTTGGCTATTGCTTTTACAATTACTAGTTGCAGACTCACGTAATGCATAAGGATAAATAATTATTTTGTAATTGAAATATAATGTATAATTTATTCTCTAAAATTTGTTGAACATAATTTGTTCTCCCTAAAAATTAAACTATTGTTATTCAATCCAATTAGGTTTACTTCAGTCCATTTTGGTCTAATTTGATCCACTCAGTCAATTTCAATCCTCTTCGGCCCATTTTGGACTAATTTGCCCCTTAAATTAATTCTTTTTGTAAGTTGCCTTTTTAAAATTTAGTTCAAAATTTTTTTTTCCCCTTACTTTTTGGGTTGAAAATTATGAAATTTTATTATATATAGATTAAACTCTTTACTTTTGAGTTAAAAAATATAATCAACATAGAGATTATAAATTAGAAATAGGAGTCCTAAAAATGCAATAAAAATGATAAATATTCAAAAATCATATTCAATCCACTTCAGTCCTATTCAATCCATTTTGCCCTCTTCGGTCCACTTTAGTTATATTTGGTCTACATTGGTCCTATTGGGTCCAATTGGTCCAATTTTATCCACTTCAGTCCAGATTAGTCATATTCAGTCCATTCAGTGCACTTTAGTTCTATTCAGTCCACATTGGTCTCATTTTGGTCTATTTTGTCCATTTCAGTCCTATTCAGTTGACATCAGTGCTATTTTTGGTCCACTATGATCCTATTCGGTCCAATTTTGTCCTATTTGTTCATATTCAATCCATATGTCCACTTCGGTCCTACTCTGTCCATTGATTCTTATTCGGTCCACCTTATTCCGATTCTGCCATATTATGTCCATTCGGTCCACTTTGTTCCATTTGGTCTATTTGTATCCACTTCGGTCCATTTTTATGCACTTACATTTAAGGAAACAATATGTTTGGGTTGAAAGTACCTATTTTAAATCCAAATTTATTGAAAAAAAATATAGATATCAAACTCATAATATCTAAAATCTTAAGCATAATATTTATTATTGCTACATTTTTGTTGAACCACATTAACGTAGCATTTCAATCCACTTCGGTCTAGCTAAATTTAAGTGAAAGTCTTTCTAAGCCTTAAGGCTATGAATATGCAAATCTAATCTTTAGAGAAATTACTCATTTATTTTAACATTGTTACTTTTAAATGAATTGCATGAAGTTAATTATACATTCAAGCAAAATAAATATATGTGTGGGTGTGTGTGGGAGTGTGTATAATTTTAATTAAATAAATTATTCAAATTCTTCATTTTCTTAAAAAAATATTTTATGATAATCAAAACTCATCACAAACTTATACTTAATATGTATTTTTTCTCTCTAAATTTTATTCTAAATAGTTTGTTCTCCCTAAAAATTCAAAAAGTAATTTCCATCACTCTATTTTTACAAATATATAATTTTATAATTTTATATGTTTTTTATTGATATTCTTATTTTATGAAATGGTCATGTTATTCTAACTATTTTTATTATGCATTATATTTTCTCAATTTCTTTGATACAATTAAAATTTTTAAGTTTCAAAGTTATTATTCAAAAGTACACAATTTGAATATTGCATTAACATAGGATTCACAATTAAACAAAGGTACATAATTTGAACAACAATATTTGATGGCCAAAAAAGAATATTCATTAACCCTAACAACTATATTAATGCACCATGCACACACAAAATGTCACACCCCTATCTGAGATGGACCAGCATGCTAATACCAAGTTTGATATTAACATGAACCAACTACAAGGAGTATAATTTATTTTTTATTATTTCTATAATCTTAGTACAACTAATAAGTCAACAAATTATACTTCGCTACTCTATTGATTCCTACTTGGAAATTTCTATAACATTATAAGACATACTCCTCATCAACTCAAAATACACGGATAAGCTTGTCTGTCTACAGGAAGTGATTGTAATCAGAGCATCTTTAAACTGTTTATACAAAACCATAATATAGTATGGACAAAATCATCCTAATATAGCGGGATACTATTTATACATCACTTTTGCTATATATATATACAAAATAGCAGGGATACTATACAAAACTAGCTATATGTACAAAAACGTGTAACTGTACTTTATCTTTGAAATTTGGCTTCTTGTGACCTAATGGGTTGCTTGTCTTCAAAGATTCGAAGATCCTCTCGTGGCACTAATGGTTGCCAATCTTCAAAGATCTGAAGATCCTCTTGTGGCACCACTGCTTCCCACTCTTTAAAGATCTGTCAATCCCCTCGTGGCCTAGGTTGCCATGTCTTTAGGGAATACAGCCCTAGTGGCCTAAAATGTTGTCGGTCTTCAGGGAATAAAACCCCTCGAGGCCTAAGGTTTCCAATCTTCAAGGATCACTATCCCCTCGTGGCATTGTGGTGTCAATCTTCGAGGCCATTACACTCAAAACATTGTTCTTTGTTTCTAAAATAAATCATGCCTTTATCTTTAAATCTCTCTCTTGCCTTACTAGGCTTAAAGTTCATAACATATCCACAACTGATTTCTAAATCTGTCATAATTGAAATCTTGCTAAGACTATTTTTGAGCATAGTATCCTTTTGTAAAAGAGTATCAATTTTGAGTTTAGTAAACGCATTGATAAAACATACATACGTATACCATACTGAAAACATGAACTATTAATTTTTATGGCATGTCCTTTACCTCGATTAGCAGCTAAGTACCAAGAGTCTCAAGTAGTGTATCGACCTTTCCTATGCTCTCATGCTCCTAGAAATAATTAATAAAAGCTAATTAACACTTAACTTAAAATCCTTAACTTTTGATTTAACTCCAAGTTAACTAACTATTCTAAGCCCTTACTAAACCCAACACAACATGTTTGAGGCATCCAAAACAAACCAACATGGTAATTACAACTCAACAAACTACCACACATTGTTTCAAGATTAGTATAGAAACTGTATTTACAAGGTTTATATCTTTCCTCTGCCTACTAAACAGTAGAATCAAGGTATACAAAAATTCATCCATGAAATACACATGCCATTTATCTAGCATACATAATTCCAACTTAACCCAATTATCCTACTTCATGAATAAATTATCTAAAGTTTCATCATTTACAGATTACTATAAATTTTTTCCCTACAGGTCAACCCTCTTTCTAAATTTCATTTGGCCTACTAATAGGAGTCCATTATCTTGAAATTACACAGGAACACACTTATATAAGTGTAGCATATATCATAAAATATTCAACTTGAGATATTTTCTCTATAATTTATAGGAATTCCCATAGGTTAGCAAACTTAAATGTCGCCTAACAGAAATTCAGCCAACTTAGAATTACACCACTATTTTCTATACTCATCCAATTATTATGAGACCAACGTTGAGTTTTGTGGAGTTTAGTTTTGTTTGACGACTTGACTCGACTTAAATAATGTTGTGTGATTTTTAATGGGAGATTTTTTAAGGTTTAGTCTATGGAGTAGAGGTTTAGGTAGACAAGCCCAAGTTTGAGCACTCATGGACAAGCTTTTTGGGGGTCTAGGGGCAACACTCTCGGGAAAATTTTTTTTGGCCCGTTTTGTAATTCATTGTAAATCCTGTGTGCAGGATGTAAAAACTGATTTTTGTGATTAGGGTTTGTGGTTGTTGTGTTTTTGAGAGAGAGGAAAAACTGTAGCCGCACTTTGTATTTTTTTCTTGATAATAGTGAAATCCCTGCAACTCTATGGATGTAGGCAAATTGCCAAACCACATAAATATTGTCTTGTGCATGTGATTGTTTTCTTTAGCGTGTGTTTTTTTTTTTTTTTTTTTTTTTCTCACAAGTTGGGAATTCGGGTTAATTCCCTACAAACCAATTCGATAACAACCACAAGTGTCTTAGCTTTCATATGAAATATCCCTAGCATCCAAATTCACAATATACAATTTATTGCATAATTTATCATGTTTGAACACAGAATCTGTCAAAGTGTTAGCTTTGCAACATTTTTTTGTAAATTCACAAACAATTTTCAAACGATGGTATTTTCATATGAAATTTAATACTCACTTAATAGATATATTATATAATAATTTCCCACAAACCTTTTAACCATAGCTATTCTAGAAATACAGGATTTAGAATAACCAACTAGGTTAACCGATGAGTGCAACTTTTAACAAGTTTATGAAGTGCCTATTAACTGTCTCTCAATAAGCTTCAATTACTGAATCAACTACACATTTAGCACCTCAATTATAAATTCCAAAAGTTCATTTAGTCATTTTACTCATTTTAACACTTACCTATAACTGATTATATCTTAGTCTATCATCTAAGAGCACATGCAAGCATAAACAATAACTCAATAAATATTTGGGCAATCAATAGTCTCTAGAATCCAACACACCCATAGACAAATTCATAGAACAATCACTTAAGTTTAAATGGACAATAGAATAAAATAATTAGATTTTCCCCTTACCCTAGGCACGGGTTCTTGGAGTGATAGAGCAAGAATCACTTTAGCTTTAGTCTTTAAGAGCAACAAAGTGAGAAAACTTGAAGAAATTAACCCCCTTGCTGCTAGACTTGTGGGTATAAGAGGGAAAGAGCTTGAGTTTTCTAATTCTTTTAGTGAGACAAGAGAAGTCAAGGGGGTCTTGGTTCTATGAATGGCCGACTAGGAGATTAGTGGGGTGCGGTTAGGTGGTTATTAATTGCATTGCTACATGTCTCACATGCATGGCAAGGAGGGCAAGTGTCCTAACAAGAGTGGTCCAAGTGTTGGTCTTTGGGTTTAAGAGGATAACATGTGTCGAATTTCAATTGGTTGCATGTATAGGTGAAATTACCACTATATCCACCTCTTGATTGCCTATTTACCACATACATATAAATATATATAACATAGGTATTACATTATTGTAACTTATATACCATACCATTAATTAAGCATTTTGTCTTATAACTTGACTTTTAAACTAATTTACTTAGGATTAAATAGTTACTAAGCATATATCACTCATGCTAAATGTGGGTCCGAGAGTTCTGCAGTCCGGCCCAAACTCTATCTGGGCCCAGGGCCCGTGCCGAGGAGGTACCTTGCCGAAGACAAATGCTCAGTGGCCGAGGTAGCAAGGGGAACGGCTGAGAACTTACCCTGTCCTCGGCATTCCATAGCTTCAACAGGAAGACCAACACCTTGGTGTAGGCAATCCCCAAACAGCCCCCTCAAAGGGATGTGAACGGAATGGGGCCCATAGGGAAGCAGGGTGTGAACTCGGACCAGAGAAAGTGCGTCCGACCCCCTTCAGTAAATGCACCTGCCAATACCCAGAGCTGGTTAATGAGAAAAGACGTTTGGGCGGTGCGAACGTCGATCCATGCAACTAATAAAAAGTTAGACAGGACAGCTGATGGGATGGATACAGAAACAAGCTCCTGCCTGACCTACAAGTGGAGGGTCCGGATCAGCCAAAACGGACTATATAATAAAAAGGAAGGCGCGCCAAAAGAAGGGGGTTGGGAAAAATGGCCAGAAACCTGAGCCTCCCAGCCCACCTCCAGGAGAAAGACTCCAGGGGTGTAGGAAAACTTAAACTGGTACGAACACCGCGAAAAACCCACCGCCTATCAACCAAGGCCTAGCCTTCCAAACCCACGCTCTATAAATGATATTGTTAGGGGCCTTTTCACGCGCGAACCCGACACTGTTACGGTCCGCCACGAAACGCGTCCTTACAATTGGCGCCGTCTGTAGGGAGTGCTTGTGTGTTGGCATAGGAAGTGGGTCGATAGAGTTTCTTCGATTATCTAACCGTTGGTTATAGAGTTCTAGTATAAAGTTTTGTTAGGAACTACGTTTCTTGATTAGGGGCTTGGTTGAGGAGCCAACTCCCTTAAAGCCAAGGTCCCCTGTAAAGAGTAAACTAGGTACCTTGTAACGTTAACCGTATGGATAAACTCTAGGGGCTTGGCTGAGGAGCTAACTCCCCTAAGGCCAAGATCCCGCACAAGGAGTGGAAAACTAGGTTTTGGACAGAACCAAGGCATTGCATGGTCCTCGGACCCAAGCCTCAGGGGAAACCAACTACCCGGATGTAATGAAAACTAGGTTTTGGACAGAACCAAGGCATTGCATGGTCCTCGGACCCAAGCCTCAGGGGAAACCAACTACCCGGATGTAATGAAAACTAGGTTTTGGACAGAACCAAGGCATTGCATGGTCCTCGGACCCAAGCCTCAGGGGAAACCAACTACCCGGATGTAATGAAAACTAGGTTTTGGACAGAACCAAGGCATTGCATGGTCCTCGGACCCAAGCCTCAGGGGAAACCAACTACCTGGATGTAATGAAAACTAGGTTTTGGACAGAACCAAGGCATTGCATGGTCCTCGGACCCAAGCCTCAGGGGAAACCAACTACCTGGATGTAATGAAAACTAGGTTTTGGACAGAACCAAGGCATTGCATGGTCCTCGGACCCAAGCCTCAGGGGAAACCAACTACCTGGATGTAATGAAAACTAGGTTTTGGACAGAACCAAGGCATTGCATGGTCCTCGGACCCAAGCCTCAGGGGAAACCAACTACCTGATGTAATGAAAACTAGGTTTTGGACAGAACCAAGGCATTGCATGGTCCTCGGACCCAAGCCTCAGGGGAAACCAACTACCCGGATGTAATGAAAACTAGGTTTTGAACAGAACCAAGGCATTGCATGGTCCTCGGACCCAAGCCTTAGGGGAAACCAACTACCTGGATGTGGAAAACTAGGTTTTGGACAGAATCAAGGCATTGCATGGTCCTCGGACCCAAGCCTTAGGGGAAACCAACTACCTGGATGTAATGAAAACTAGGTTTTGGACAGAACCAAGGCATTGCATGGTCCTCGGACCCAAGTCTCAGGGGAAACCAACTACCCGGATGTAATGAAAACTAGGTTTTGGACAGAACCAAGGCATTGCATGGTCCTCGGACCCAAGCCTCAGGGGAAACCAACTACCTGGATGTGGAAAACTAGGTTTTGGACAGAACCAAGGCATTGTATAGTCCACCGGACTCAAGCCTCAGGGGAAACCAACTACCTGGATGTGGAAAACTAGGTTTTGGACAAAACCAAGGCATTACATGGTCCTCGGATTCAAGCCTATGGGGAAACCAACTACGTGGATGAAGAAAACCAGGCACTAAGCAGGTTTTAGTTATTATGCGTAACGTCAAAAATGGTGCTTATATCTTCGTGAGACGAAGGTTAGGAGTAAATCTAAGGCCTCTGTGGGCGCAAGTAAATTAGGGTTCGGGGAACATGATGATAAATGTATTACATACATAGCTATCTGTACATAGTAAAATAAATCAGCGCAGAGTTCGTAGGCAAATAGTGCGCATCAACGAGGGCGGTTAACGATGTAATCAGAGGGAATAAGGAAAAACAAAATTTCATATATACCTGTTCAAATGCTTGTAAACCGTCAATAAATTAGGAAGTTTGTGAAAGGAAAAGGAACAGGTTAATCGTTCAAATAGAAGTGAATACAAAAAGCCCAATGAAGGTTTCTACTTCTCTGCTTTTTTGTCAGTAACATTTTGGGAGATGGGAGCAGATTCAGCTTCGGTGCCTGGAAGGATGGTCCCTTCTGGGGAAGGCTGAACAGGAGCAGCACTGATACCCTGGGGAGCCACAACAAGGGAAGTGGCCTGTGGCGACTCCGCAAGTGTGGTGGGTTCCTCTGTATTAGGCACCTGAATGCCAACCACGGGCTCAGCAACCTCTTTAGGTACCTCAGAATCTGTGTGCTGGGATATCACTGTCACGTCCTGAAGTTCTCCTTCTTTGGGTGCCTTGCTAGAAGAACCGCTGGCCTGCAAGTCTTCCAGCGGAGGGATCTCTTCCTCGGGTTGATCACGGGTAGCCATGGGGCTGGTCGAAGTGGCCTCACGGATGGCCGCCGGGTAGAATATGCTCTCCGCCTTCCACAAATCAGACAAGGCATCCACTCCAGCTCGCTTCAATGCTTCCTCCCAAACCTAGGAGCAATAAAACCTACACACACCAGGGATCCGCGCCTTAAGGGTGGCCTGGGTTTCGGCTACTCCCATGTTGTAACCATCGTCCTCGGCCGTATTCTTGGCAGCCTCCGCCTCATTCCTGGCAAACTCGGCCTCTTGCTTTGCCCTTACGGCTTCATCACGGGCATACTCTGCCACTCCTTTCTCGTGCAGAGCCATGGCCAGCTGCTTATTTAAATCCTCGATCAGAGTTTTGGCTATTTGCAGCTGGTCCTCGGCTTCAACTGCGCGCTTGGTTTGGTCCTTGGCCTGTTTTTGGGCGCTAATAAGGCCCGCCGAGACGTTATCCCTCTCGCGAGTAGTCATCGTTAAGTCACCCTTGACTTTGGCAAGTTCCTTCTCAGAAGCTTCGAGAGTCTTTGAGGTCGTTATACGCCTCTTGCGTTCATTCTCGGCCACCTTACTCCTCTCATGCACTTCGTCCTCCATCCTATAGGTTGCCTGGAGAGCCTGTCAAGAAAGATGAACATGTAGTAAGTGACAAACTGGTGATGAGAATTAGTAAAGTGTTAAGTTCCAAGAAATCTTACCATGCCCAAGTATCTCTTAGTACTGAGAAAAACCTCCTGCATCCTCATTCTCTTCAGCTCTTCCATGTCATTAGGGAGTAACATGGTTCTCCCTAATGCATCTGCCACGTATCCACCCTCGCCGTCTCCAAGGTCCCTCAGAGAAGCAGTTTCCAGTAATGGACCCCCGTGAAGCATTGGGGCAGGAAGCCAGGCGCTCGGTAAGGATTGGGAATCAATTCCTTTTCCTTTTCCTTGAGAGGTTTGAACCGCGGGTCCTTTGCCTCTGCCTTGGGGTCCGATCTTCAGTTGCTTTGTGGGCGGAGTCTCATCCTTCTCCTTAGAAGGGTGGGATTTTCTCTCATCCACGATGTCCTTGCCCTTGGGGCTCCTCTTTCTCTTGGAATCAGCACCTTCAGGTCGAGGAGACCGGGCTGGTTGGGAGGAGGTGGGAGATTCGTGACGGGTGGATTGTGGTTGGGACTTGGTGGAGGACGACCTGGTTTGGATTGTGAGGGGCCGAGCTGGAGGGGGAGGAGCATTGGATTGTGGTGCCTCTTGGGTGTCCGTCCCTGGTTGGTCCTCGAGGAGTTGGAGAAGGGGGGTTAAAGGTATTCTTTTGACTCCCATCTCGGCTTGAGAAGAGGTGCCTATTAATGATAATTCCGCCTCGGACAAGGCTGGGTCACCTAGGTCACCCGGAGGGTCCTCGGATTGGTAGACTAAATCGAACACCCCGAACCCTTCCTCCGGCTGATCTGGCTCACCCTCGTCCTCTGCTGCTTGATGGGACGAGGAGGGGCCCACCAGGGGGATGTTCTTGGGGACAACTGGCTCCTGCGAGATCAGGAATCCCTTCTCTACCACTGTAATCTTTGGAAGCCAAGGACGGCGGGCACTGATCACGTGCTTCGCGTTCCCGAACGACTTCTGAACCGGAGGGTACCCTAGTATTTTGTGAGCTGCACGAACTTGGCCATCACTGTCATTCACAAAAACTGCCGCTTGTAAAACGGTCTCCAAATCTGCCTGATTGACTAAATGAAAATGCCGTTTATAGGCGCGTTCATCTACAAAAACAACAAACATATATGCATAGTTAGTTATCAAAGGAAGTTAGTTTAGAATGGTTTAAAGGGTTATCCCTCTTCCATTCCTAATACCCCACCTGGTTCTCCTTCTACTACGGGGCATGGATCGCCATCATGCCACTCCCCGGAGACGATAAGAAAATCCTTGTTCAGTTCCTTGTTGGAATCAGGGAGGCACTGGATCAACCGAATCCTATCATCCCTCGACCTCATGTAGTAGGTTTTTCCTTTCAATTTTTGGAGGTTATAGCACCAGTTTACATCATGGTGGGTCAGTCTTAAACCCATCTTCTCGTTTAAAGCATCCACACAACCCAAAATTCTAAGAACATTGCCGGCGCACTGGGTAGGGGCTAAACGGAAATGCCTAAGGTAACCCCTTGTCACTGGTCCCATGGGGATTCTCATACCCCCCTCTACAAAGGCGAGGACGGGAATCACAACCGCGCCCGTCCCCCTCTTAATGTGCCATTCCCCCATCTTACAGTGTTCCAGCCTTACGTTGGGGGGAATCCTATAATCAACGATGAACTTATTCATCGCCTCTTCAGTATCAACCAACTTCCTCAATCTCAATTTAGCCGCCTTCGCCATTTACTAAAACAAACCTAACCCGCGACGGAAAAGAAAGGGAGCTAACGAGAAATAAATCCAGAAAAGAAAAAACGTGAGTTAATAGAGGTAGGGAACTTACATAAAAAGAGAATTACGCTTCGGATGGGCTATATGTGCTTGAGATAGACTTGAATTTGGGCGGAAGTTCGGATGAACCCTGGATACACGCACTAAAACTCTTAAGTATAGAACTGGAGAGACGGATCCATCTCTAGAAAATCTTTTATACTTTCTAGGGTAAACAACACGCCCTTTTTCCCGCCCAAAGAGGCCAGGAGATCACCACCGTTCGATTCCCATCACACCGTTGAACGTGGGAAGCACCAAGCTGCCCGTATTTAATGAGGCCACGTTTCGCCTTCCAACGGCTCTAGGAACGTGCCTTGGGCAGGTGAAAAACCTCGGGAATCGCTAGATGACAAGGATTGATAGGCATTGGCAGATCCGTGATGTCATCAAAACCCTCCTATCCGTCCGAGGGGACGGATAGCAGGATTTTGAGGGGCTATTGTGGGTCCGAGAGTTCTGCAGTCCGACCCAAACTCTATCTGGGCCCAGGGCCCGTGCCGAGGAGGTACCTTGCCGAAGACAAATGCTCAGTGGCCGAGGTAGCAAGGGGAACGGCTGAGAACTTACCCTGTCCTCGGTATTCCATAGCTTCAACAGGAAGACCAACACCTTGGTGTAGGCAATCCCCAAACAGCCCCCTCAAAGGGATGTGAACGGAATGGGGCCCATAGGGAAGCAGGGTGTGAACTCGGACCAGAGAAAGTGCGTCCGACCCCCTTCAGTAAATGCACCTGCCAGTACCCAGAGCTGGTTAATGAGAAAAGACGTTTGGGCGGTGCGAACGTCGATCCATGCAACTAATAAAAAGTTAGACAGGACAGCTGATGGGATGGATACAGAAACAAGCTCCTGCCTGACCTACAAGTGGAGGGTCCGGATCAGCCAAAACGGACTATATAATAAAAAGGAAGGCGTGCCAAAAGAAGGGGGTTGGGAAAAATGGCCAGAAACCTGAGCCTCCCAGCCCACCTCCAGGAGAAAGACTCCAGGGGTGTAGGAAAACTTAAACTGGTACGAACACCACGAAAAACCCACCGCCTATCAACCAAGGCCTAGCCTTCCAAACCCACGCTCTACAAATGATATTGTTAGGGGCCTTTTCACGCGCGAACCCGACACTGTTACGGTCCCCCACGAAACGCGTCCTTACACTAAATTAATTTAATATTCTATTTGGTGTGGGGCACCACACAAAATACCAACTTTAATGCACTATCTGAGTTATCCAATTAAGACTGCAAAAGTATGAACTATCAAATAACAAATTAACTCTAACACATAATGTCAAATACAATAACACTTATTTCACTTGTTTGCCACTTACACAAACCCATCAAATACAATAATTCCAAATTTGGTTTTTTTTATCCACAATAACACACATTACAAGAACAGATTCCCAACACAGATATAAAGTTTGTCTACAAATACTTTATGCACACACACAAAATGTAATTTGACAGTACTTTAATGCACTATGCACTAAGAAAGATCTATATTTGATCTAATTATAAGAATTTAGACAAGTAATTCGACAATTAGTTAAGAGGAAATTAAAAAGTAACTTATTACACATTAAAATTACCTTTAATTGAGAATGAATAAAGAAAAGAAATTGAGCTAAAATTGTGAAACATGATAACATACCTAAAAATATTACTAAAATATTTCGTCCCTCAATTTTTTAAGTTTAACTTAAATACTTGAATTAGAGTTCCTACATAAAACATAATCCAAACACTAGATTAAATTAAGCTTGAGTTCATAGTTAATAGCTTGAAAAAATATAAATCACACTTAAACTACCCAAAACCAAACATAGGCTTTAGTATTGTCCAATATGTAGATGTTAGCTTGCAATAGAGTCTATCATTACATGGAGTCATTCAAACCTTAAAACACAAATGATTACTGACTCATTCTTGCCCAAATGATAAGCATGAAAAGTTTTCTTAGATATAAGCAATGACCACATGTAATGGCTGCTATACTTTAGCAATATCAAATTATATTAGCCCATACCATATTGTGATATCTAGAATGGACACCTACCAATACAGTCATAAAACTTGATTGTTGGAACTAAGCACATGATAAATCCCTTTAATTTTTAAATGCTAGATTGATGAAAAAGAGATGTTATTACAAAAATTTCAAATGCAAACCAATTTTTTTGGCAAGTCTACGCAATAATCATGTCTTTCCATAGATCATATTTTCTTTTAAGCATGCTTATTAGGATCAAAGTTAACTAACAGAATTAATCTCCAAATCAACCCTACTAGAGCTAGGAAAAAAGAGAGGGAAGTTGCCACACAACAAAGGCCCTTTTTGGTTCTTGGTGTAAAGAGACAACGTAAGGAAAATCAAAACAAAGTTATATCATCATAGCCCAACAAAGTTTACAACAAGTAATACTATTATTCCATTTTTATTAGTCCTACATTATTCTTGGAGATTTTTTTTTTTTTTTAATTAAAAAAAATTGGTAAGTTCCACTCACACGACCTTATGCTCCACCCCATCATACTAATTAATTATGAAAATGATCCACCAAAACCATTTAAAGTATTTAGTTTATTAAAATATACTCTACCAACGATGTGTGTCTATATTGTATGTAATGCAAGAGAGACAGACATGTTGGTAGTAAATGAAGCCCTTAGAGAGACAAGTGAGAGTAAATCAAGACAATTACTTTAAGCCATAAGAAACATTTTGCATATAATAATGCATAGACAAGAACACATGAGAAGCACATGGGTAGTGATAGTTATGCCTCACAATAAGTCATTCAAATAAAAGAGACACATGACAAGCATGTGAGTATCAGTAAATACCTTGAAGACGATTTTTAGAGGATTCTTAAGAAAGGATTACAGAAATCATTACAAACATGACATGTGGAAGAGGGAACAAAATTAATTGTTAGAGCTTCATTTATAAATAGGAAAATACTTCCTTAAACAAGACATGTACACTCATCTATTAGAACCAGAGACATTATTTTTGTCATGTACCTGGAATCTAGAGGTTATCACTTTATGTAATGGTGTCACCTTGCATGAATTAGGCTTTGTAACTTAGGCTTTTGTAACTTAGGTGTTGTAATCTGGTTACTCTTATATATAAAGTATTCTTGTCACGACCCAAATCTGTATTTCAGAGTTTAGAGCATGACCGGCATGTTAATACTAAGTTTGTCTCAATATTAACACGAACCAACCTAATCTGAAGGTACTTATCAAGAATTGTTTCTTGAATTCCTGCTTATTTTCTTTTAGAAAAGCCAAATATATACAAAAATGATGGCAACCCTAAAATTTCATTTCTTTCGAACTTGGAAAAATTCCACCAGGCTGAAACTTAAGGTATTCAAGTCAGAATTTACATAGCTAAACATTTAGCAAACTCTTATTACAAACCTAACCCCAAGGCATACAACTGGGGTTCAAAACAAACTACAGTACCGAATTACATTTGTGCTCAAAGGATCAAGTACATCTTGATTCCTTATATACAACAAAAAACTAACTGCTATACAACAAAACTCTACATTCTAACAAAACGAGAAAACACAGAATCTTTGTCACCTCTAATACTCTCGCTGCTTCCAGGAAGAACCTGTGCACTGAAATATAATAGGGTGAGCTGCGAAGCCCAGTAAGGTTTTAAAGCTCCATGGGCCTTTAATAAGAATGCATGTAAATCAAAAAGTTTATGGATATGCCAAAATTTAATAAAATAGCTTTCATACTGTTCATATTGTTCTTAAAAATAACTTAAGAACTTTTAGATGAGAATGCTTCATTTTTCTTTCATATAATAAATAAAATGACATAATAAGGAACTTAATTATAAATTCAGTAATCTTATCTTTGAACAGATTATCAAATACTTTATCATAACTTCTCATCAGATTTATAACACATTCAATATACCTTTCTTATAATTTCCCAAATAGCTTTATACCTCGTTTATAATACAGGTTAGTTAAACCAATTGTAAGTCTGTCACTACTTTGGGAGGCTTCCAGCACAGAGTGCCGGGCATCCAACATTCCCCACAATGCCAGGTAATTCCGGAATCATATCATAATACATACTTTCAACCATGGGGGTAGGTTGACATCCTCCACAAGTTGGCTGTTACCAACAAGGGCGGGTACAGCAGAGCCAGTCCCACTTTTAATGGCCAATCAGAATTTCCATGGAAATGCCAGTACTATAACCCCTACTGGCTGAGTTCAGAACACAACAATGGAATAACTCGAAACTACATTTTTCTGTTAACTTTGCTTATACATAAATGTTTCACA
Source organism: Quercus lobata (assembly GCF_001633185.2). NCBI lineage: Eukaryota > Viridiplantae > Streptophyta > Magnoliopsida > Fagales > Fagaceae > Quercus > Quercus lobata. The sequence continues at coordinate 38,069,201 of NC_044911.1, forward strand.
AAGTAGCATATCCACTTCGTTTTTAAATAATATGTTCGTGACATATAACATAGCATCAATATGCTAAAACTATTATGTATGTAATATTGAATAACTCACGAACACGTATTTTACTTAAATCATGCATATACGTAATATCTCTAGTTAAGAGCTTTAATACATAATATTTTTCTAAATAATTCTTTTATACTTATCAAAAGCACATGTCACAAGTCCCTTACCTGAAAACAAAAGGCGCGAGAGATTGTACGCGAGGAGCTCAAGTATCCGTGTTCTCGTTCTCGCCACCTAAACGAAAAGAACCAAAACTTATTATGGACAAACTCTTCCTAACATATAAACTTATACCTAAATCACCACCTAACTCTCAAACTCAAGAAAATCCTAATTCCCATCACATAAAGTTCCCCAAAACATATAATACAATCATCAAACACATTTTGCAGCCAAACCACAGAAAAACCAATCCATAAAATTTATATATGCTTCAAACACACCAAAGGATGAGTGTATAAAATTATAGCTCAAAACATACAACCTAACTTGAGAATTAAATCCACAAAGTTAGGTGTAGCATATATTGTTCACTGCTCTTTACAGCCACGTATGCTCCATTTGTAAAATACAAACGGGCTGTCTACACACCTCCAATTGTGATGAAATTTTACAGGACAACCCCCCTGTATGTCCAGTAGTAACCATAAAAATTTCGGAGTCAAAGCATTAACCCATGATTTACTAAAAATCACACAAGACAGTAAACTCAAATCTGTCCTGACAGAATTTCTTGCAACTTTCAAATTAAACCAATAATTTTATGTTCATCCAAATACTGTGAGACCACTTCTATAACAACAATATGTGTCTTAGAATTCATACAAACTACTCCTTGCATCCTAACTCACAAAATACAATTTAATACAGAATTTTCTTTTAGTGAACAACAAATCTGTCACAGAGTCAGCTTCAGTACATATTCTTACAAAATCATCAACAAATAGCAATAGGTCTTAATTTCATTTGGATATTTTTATACCTATTGTATACATATTAAAATACCCTAATAAGCATTCAATAGACCACAATATCATCAATATTTCAAGTAACTAAAACAGAATCACCCATTCAACTTCCAGAAACAGAGTAGAGAACAAAGGGGGAAATTAAGCCAACAATTACACTATCCCAATACACAAAATCAGATGAGGTTTAACTTACTTACCTACACACTTTGAAGATGAAACCTTAGGATTAATTGTTTGATTTCTTCTTTAAAGAAACTAGAATTTTTGGTGGGAAAGGAAGGGAGAGATGTTGCCGTGTAAGGAGGAAGAAGAAAGAACAAAAAAAGGGGAAATGGAGAAAGAAGAAAGGCAGCTGCTGGACTTCAGAGGCAGCCAAGAAAATCAGAAAAGTAAGGAGACTTTTGGGGCTTGGATACGTGTATGGCTAGGGGAAAACAATATCACATCCACTTGTTCCAAATTTCTTGCATTCACACTTATATATATATATATATATATATAAACTTTGCATTCACACTTACCTTTTTCTTTGCATTCACACCTATCTACAAAGAATAAATAACACATTACACACACACACACATATATATCCTTAATTTTATAAAGTTATATCTAACACATTAAAATAACATATATGTTCTATAATATCACAAAATCAAAGTTCCATGCACTTAAAAGTAATTAAAATAATGACATGCATATAAACACATAATTTAATTAGGCAATTAGGGTGGGGTGTTACAATTCTTTCTTCTCATTTTTAACTTGTGCATTTCACAAAAAAAGTTCGATTGAAGTTAGGCCATACTGAATCCATTCCTCTTTTGTGTGAAGTGAGTTTCTTGCTTTAAGTGGTGTTTAATCACTTCGAGTGAACTAAAATTAGGTCTGCACTCAAACAATGGGTGGGATTCAAAGTAGAATCTTTTATTAAAATTTATTTTCCCCCTACCTGCGATTTTGTTAATCCCAATATAATGTTCTAGTGAAGTTTGGGGACTAAAAAATTTAATGTTCTTTTTATATGTTAGAGATATGTTAGCCCAATGTAATAGGCACAATTCAAATCATTCTAGTCTAGGGTATAGCCTACAATATATACGCATGTTATGAATCATTATAATACAAGATTTATACTACACTCTAATATATTATTGATGTAGCCCTTTAGGGTTTCTTCTGTGGATGTAGGCTGTTAGGCTGAATCAAGTAACTCTCGTGTGTTCTTTTGTTTTATACTTTATGCTTCCACTTCTGTATCTATACTAGCATATTCAACATGGTATATTAATGCTAATATTTAACATGATATCAAAGCCAAATTCCGTTTTTGGAATCTAGCAAAATCGATCTCTAATTTCTATATCAAGTTTACTCCATCTGCCTTCAATCCATAGATCTGTCACGGCCTCCTTCGGGTGACGTCTCACTGCTGCCTCGTCCCCGTCACCATCGACATTTCCTTACAATTGCCACTGTCTTAAAATTCTCAGGCAAGTCATGTCTAATCTTCTCAAATCTGTGCCTTTCAAGCCTTTGTTTGACGAAACCAATCACAATGTTGAGCTTTGCGACGTCTTGTGAGTAAAACACAGGAATCCTGCCTCCAAAATCATCTACACATGCCACCACATGCAACCAACATATTCTGTGCCGATTCATGCACCTCTTGGATTCCTCACTTGCATTTCCTTAGTTGGTCACACATGCCGCTTGAACAGCTTCTTAGTCTCTTGATCTACAAAACTATAGAATTTGGCATCTGATGGACCTTTCACACGTCGGTGGAAGTATTGGTGAGATAGCCCATGTATTCCATGCGCTACCACTCGCCACCAAGAGAACCTCCTAGTCAGCCACGCATTGTACTCTTTCTAATGATGTCATCCATGGCGTCATCATTAGCTACATGTTAGCATCATGTCAACGCTTCTTGCCATGTCAGGCCTAGTTAACTTCCAATGTTGACGTTGACCTTGTGTTGACTTTATGGGTTGACTTTTGACCAAATGTGAAAATTTTCAATAGGGTAGTCAATGCCTCGCGACAGTTAACCACCAATCGTAGTGACGCTCGTGCCCCTCCCCTATTAGTGGACGGCTTGAGCTCAAGTGCTATGAAAAAAGAGGGTAAAAATCTTTGGTTTGTGACTGAATTGAGTCAATTTTAACCTATTATTACCAAAGGTAAGTGCAGTCGCCACCAATTATTGGGTTTTTTCTAAAGTGTGATTGGTCACTTGACTTTATTTGATTTTATTACCAATCATAAGTTAAGAAAAATGGTCGTTTTTCCTAATCTAATACGGACGGCAAAAAATCTTTGATTCTTTAGTTTGGAAGTCTGGTTACATATGGGGAAGGTATTAGGCACCCCATAACGCCTGTCCAGAGACAATCCTTTGTTTTGGTAAAATCTTAATTTTTGAACATTGGCAGTTAAAAACAAGCTATTATTAGCTTTCGAGGCTTTAAAAGAATTGGGCTTTGAGGTTTGATTTTGGAAATGGTGTGGCCTTTATCAATGGTTCGCTTGCACATTTGGAATTGTTGCCAAATTTACATGACGAAAATCCGGTAGCATTTTGCCTTATTTTCGTGGCGGAAATCTGATATCATTTCGCCTTAGGTGCATCATAGCACACAAAACAAAATCCTCACCAAGATTTCATGGTAAGAATACAGCAAAAAGATACCTCACTTTCACGGTGAAAATTCGATAGAGTTACATGTTTGGTGCGCTATGGCGCACCGACAGGGTTTCGTGCCTGTGTATACGGTGCGCATTAGCATGTTTATGCTAAGGCAAGCTAAAGCTCACCAAAGCATCAAAAAAATCGATGCGTGTCACATACACGGGGAAACCAATGTCACTAGCTGACATGGATTGAGACAATCACACCGTGACAATCATGCACACAATGTAGCATGAATATGCACCTATAGCAGTTGCCTTGAGTGCATACCCACACTCCAAACTCAAGAGCACCCATGATCATGAGAGGATTGTTGTCCTAACCATGTGAGTCCATCATACAAAGTGCATGGACCATCTTTAAACAAGTAGACACACACACACACACACACACACACACACACACACATATGTACACACCATGCACAATGCAAGCACATAGAGTAGGAAAGTAAACTAGACATTGCCAACGTTCTTAGGGTATGGCCTAAAAAGGTACAAGAAAAGTAAATCAAACAATGTCATACCCAAGGAACGTTGCCCAAGCAAGGTACAAGAAAGATAAAATAGACATCGCCTACATCCAAAGGGTATGGCTTAACAAGGTACAGGAAATGTAAATCAGACATTGTCATACCCTACAAATGCAGCCCAAACAAGATACAAGGAAAGAAAGCCCTAATCTAGATGCAAGGTTCTAAAGAAAGGGCTAAGAGAGAGGAAGAGATAACCACACAGAGAGGCTAAGCGTCTTATCTACTGAACATTGCCCTTTTTGGGCTTGCGTCTGCTTGCATTTTGCTCTTTTTAGCTTGTGTTTGGAAGTTGCGCCCTCATTCCAAGTGTGTACATGCAACAACCAAGAAAACACAAAACCAACAAACAAGTAAAAGAGATAACAAAGAAACAAAGGATGCACACAAAGGGGCAAACAATGTATAGAAAGCACAGAGGGGCAAACAAGGTACGAAAGCATACAAAGGGGCAAACAATGTACATAATTGATTTATTTATATTATTTGTTGGTATAATTTATATTATTTTAATGAGTATATGTAAAAATAGAAATTAGAATGTTTATTGAGTTGTAAAATGGGATGGTAAAATAGATAAAGTAGGTTTTGAAGATGTATAATAGACACTTTTTTGCATTCTCGGATGCTAATGCTCTATGATCTCCATACAAAATAAGAATGAGCCTAAGACCCAAACAAAGGATGTGACGTAGTTATAGCCCAAGATAAACGAGGATGAGCATAAGGCCCAAATATAGAACAAGGTGGGCCTAAAGGCCTTTAGACAAAAAAGGGCAGGCCTATGGCAAAACAAGATGGGCCTAAGCTTCTAAAAAACACAAGGATGGGCCTAAGACCCAATCAGAGAACAATGATAGGCCTAATTCCCCTAGATAAAAACAAAGATATGCCTAAGGCCCTATGACGAAACAAGATGGGCCTAACATCCCAAGACAAACAAGGATGGGCCTAAGGCACAAACAAAGAACTAGGTGTACCTTAAACCCCCTAGATGAAGGATGAAAAATAGATTTAACTTCCCTAGACAAGGTAAATATAGATTTAAGTCCCAAACAAAACTAGAAAACAAAATAAACGCAAGACTCCTTGACAAAACTAGAAATGAAAGACTTGAATCATCAAACAACTTGGGCCATTAAAAATTTAAAATGAGTCAACCTTTAAAAAAAATTAAAATTGATAACACCTTTGAAGATTCATTTGAAAGTAAAGATTTTTTTTCTTAAAAAAAAAAAATCCTCCATTTGAATCTTTTGGGAAAAGGTTAGCTGCAAAAAACTCTTTTTTGTTTTTGTTTTTTTTCTTTGTAAAACTGTTTTTAAAAAATTATTTGAGAAAAGATTTAAAAAGCTTCATTCATTTTTGCAAAATTTGTTTGAAAAAAAAAAATAAATTTGAAAACTTCATCATTTTTTTAAAAAACCTTGTTGGGAATTTCTTAGGAAAGAAAAATCCATTAAGAATTTAAAAGATTTTGTAAACTTTTTTTTTGAAAATTTATTTGAGAATTTGTATGAAAAGTACTTTGAAACCTTCACTTTTTTTTTTTGGGTAAAAATTATAAATTTTTTTAATAGTGGTTGTGGATGCCCAAAAAAAAGAAAAGAGAAAAAGGCTTGTTGAAGGCCTTTCTTTTTGGTTCATCGCACATTGAATCCTTGGTGACGTGACTCTTTATGTGCATGTGTTTCAAGGGTGAGGTGTGTGTGTGGATCTCTTTTTCTTATTTATTTTAAGAATCGCCACCAACCATTGGTTTTTTTTATTGAGATCAAAACGATAAAAATTCATTAATATGGAAATCAAGGACGTACAAAAACAAGCCCAGGGAGGTGCCCGGATATGGGTTGGCTACAAGATATTATAGGATATTACATAAGATAGTACAGTGAACAACAAAGAAGGCTAGTTTTGTCCTTGTGTGTCCATGAGACGCTGGTGATTGGTCACCTATTTGTCTAATTATTTTTTAGTTACCTAATTAACTAATCCAATTTTAAAGGTTTTTTAATTAAGATAAACCAAAAGTCTCGAACAAAAAATTTTGGACTTGGGAGTTCGGTTATGTATGGGGAAGTGGTTAAACACCCCACATTGCTTATCCAAAAGATAATACCCCATTTTAATTTTAATTCTAGCATTATCCTTTTGATGAAAAAATTAAATACTTGGCATTTTGCTTCTTGAAAATGTTTTGTACAACAATAAACACACACAAACATATGTGAGTATTCATTTACAACGCAGCATGCGAATATTTATTTCAAAGATTTATTAACAAACAAATCATGTGAAGTATTTATTTCTAAGGATTTTACCTTTTAGCAATGGAACATGTATGTTCCCACAATCCATCCCATAGCCACAAACATAACCAAGAATTAAAGGAAAATTTTGCAAAAATTCAAAAGACAAAAAACCCTGTGGACGCCTAATTTTTCCGATTGTCACACATTGAGTCCTTGGCAACGTGACTCGCGTGTGATTGTGTATCTATAGTGGGGGTGTGTGTGTGTGAGTCCCTTTTTCTTATTTTTATTTTAGGGGTCACCACCAACCATTGGCTTTGTTTTAGGTGTGATTGGTCACCTAGATGTTTAATTTATTTTAAGTTACCTAATAAATTAAACCAAATTTTAATGGTTCATTAATTGAGGTAAACCAAAAGTCTTTGAACCAAAGATCTGAGACTTGGAAGTTTGGTTATGTGTGGGGAAAGTGTTAGGCATCCCACAATGCCTATCCGAAGATAGTACCTCATTTTAATTAAATCCCAACGTTAACTTTTTACAAAAAAAATGGAATACTTGGCATTTTGATATTTTTTGAAAAGGTTTTTGCACACATAGTGGCGACTTTAAGAATTTTTTTCAGAGTGTTCCTTAAGAAGCATAATTTTTCCAAGTAGCAGCTCCAGGAATTTTTCCCAAATGTATTATTGTTTAGTTGTTTCATTAATTTTTTTTTTTTATAAACTATAATTTGTTATATTGTTGTTTCATTAATTATAAAATTATTAATTGTTGTTTAGCCTAACATAATTTAATTTGTTTGTCTTTTATAATGTATTGGTTAATTAAATTATTAATTATTATTTATTAGTTGATTTCCTTAATTAATTATTGGTTAATTAATATCCCAAACAAACAAAATTAATTAGTTCAACTAATTACCATGGTTGTTTGATACTTGGAATATCACACTATTACTTAACCAAAAAAAAAGGTCAATAAATTGTGCAGCACAAAAATATATAGGCCCTATAGCTTAAGTCTAAGCCTAAAAAAGAGTGATTTATTACAAGCCTCATGCCTAATGCCCCCAATCACAAGAGCCAGCTGTCAATTAGAAAATTTCACAATCACAAATCACAATACACATTACACTAAAAGACAATTAATATCTCACCAACACCAACACACGCCAACACCAACACACACCAACGATAAGATAAAGCCAAATTCAAAAAGTAAAAAAAAAAAAAAAAATATATATATATATATATATATATATATATATATTAATAAAGCTAAAGATTTGGCTAGCCAATGAGCCAATCAAAGAGTCACAGTTCAAAAGAGAGAGAGTTAGACTCTTAAAGAATAAAGAGAGTTAGACTCTCATTCATTAATTTCATTTCATATTTTCATAGTTTTCACTTTTCAATTCAGTGAGAGATTGAGAGAGAGAGTTAGAGAGAAAAAGAGAGAGAAATATCTTGAGGGAGGGAGCATCGAGCACCGGAGCAGTTGAGGCACCGAGCGATCTGTGATCTATGATGAGGGGCGAGCGACCCAGCGATGATGTGCAAGCGATCTTTGATGAGTGACGATGTGCTCTGGATTGCGACTAGACCGATCTCCGATGAGGGGTGACGATGTGCTTTGGAGTCTAGACTGCGACTGGACCGATCTAACTTTTAAGGGGAGGCATTGCTCTGTTGCTCTGTTTCTAGCAAGGTTTTCAGACCCGGACCGTTCAATGAACCGTAAAACGAAGAGGTTCAAGATTTTTGAGGTTGGACCGAGGTCGAACCGAGGTCGAACCGTGATGACGTCATAATTAATTTAATAATTATTTAAAATATAAATAAATATATTAAATTAGTACAAATAAAAAAAACTAACTAAAATAGTCCAACTAAATATAAAGATTTGTTTTTTTTCAAATGTATTTTTCATATTATAACTTTTATAAACAAAAATATAGTGTTTCTTTCTTTATTTATATTTTGATTAGTTAAACTTATGATAATAATAGTTAATAATAATTATTATAATATAAAAATTAGAAGGGCAACCACCCACCTTAAATAAATTTTTTAAAAGTGACATATTTTATTAAAAAAGAAAAAAGAAAAAAAAGAAGATACAAGCTGGTATCAACACTGGCGGATAGTAAAATTTAAAAACATTTGAATAGTCAAATCACTCTAATTACTTCATTGGGCTTCACAAGGTCAAGTGGGTAGTGGTGTTGTCAGCAAAACAGTGCAGCACACTTAACAAAAACATGAATCCAATGAAGCTGGGCAGCAAGTGTCCGTGAACTTCAAAATTTAAAAGCTTTCATTATTTCCAAGGCTAGGCAGCAAGTGTCCATGTACTGTAGACACGTGGAGAGCTTAGGAAGTTTTCAATATTTCCAATACTAGGTCCGTGTCAGTGTAGTCAAGTCATAACAAATACAAGGGAAAGTGAGAAATCAGACCACATACTTAACAAGGTTTCAGCAAAGAAGAGAGAGAGGGAGACGGATAGAGAAGAAGAAGAAAAAAAAGAAAAAAGAAGCAGAATATGAAGAAAAAAAAGAAAGGAGAAGCAGAAGAAGAAGAAGCAGTTGCTTCATGGCGCCACTCCTGTTTCGTCGTTGTCTTTCCTTTTCTCCTTTTTTGTGTTTTTTTTAATTTTTGGTTCAGATTCAATGGGTTGCTTCATGGCACCACCCTTTCTTCATCGTCATCTTCTTCCTTTTCTCCTTTTCTGTGTTTTTTTTTTTTTTTTGGGTTCAAATTCAATGGGAAGTAGAGAACCGTGAGAACCGGTCTGATCACGGTTCTCAGAACCGTGAGGTCCGACCGCGGTTAGCACGGGTCCCTGTTTTTTGCTCATAGAACGGTTCTTGATGCTAAAAGAACCGCAAAAATGAACGGTTCGAGGTTTTTCCGGTCGGACCGTACGGTCCGGTCCGGGTTTGAAAACCTTGCCCATAAGCATATATTGTTCCTAATAAATTTGGCACTAATAACTGTCCTTTTGTCATTCTTTTTTGTATGAATACAAATGAGATAAATGGTGGATGACAACAAGGTGCTATTCTTCCAACCCTCCTTTTTTATTCCTTGTTGTTTTTCTTTGTATAGTTATGGTATTCACATGCTAGCTACATAATAAATAGATACTAACATGTTATTGTATAGTATATATGAATACCCTTGTCACATGCTAATTATGTATATATCTTTTACATGCCTTGTTTGTATATTTTGATGGAGTTATTATTCACATGAATACTATACGTAAATATTCACTCACATGTATATATATGTACACTGTGTGCACAGTGGCAATGCCATGTTATGCTCAGGGTGTTCCCAAGAACACCCTGAGTTGAAATTTTTTTTTTGATATATAATAATTAAATTTTTTAAATTTGTTTACCCTTAAAAAAAAATAGGAACACCTTCAGATTAAAAAAAAAGAAGAAAAAGATATATATATATATATATATATATATATATATATATTTACTTTCAAGCAAAAAAAAAAAAAAAAAACCCAAAAAAATAAAATTGTAACAGAGCAAAATAACGGATGGCAAGCCCAACATCAAGGCCATGGCAAGCCAACAGACTACAGAGGAAGCAAACCCACAGATTCTCAAAAAAAAAAAAAAAAAAAAAAAAACCCAATACAGAGCAGATCAATACATTAGAAACCTCAAATCAATACATCAGAAATCACTAAAGCTAAAGCAAACCTAGAAAGTTATGGGATGTTCAAGAACTCAATAAAATGAGCCTTGAACACAAGTCCACAAACTACCACTATCTATTAACTATATAAAAAGCGGCTATACCACTACAGTGTTTAGCCACTATTCACATAATGTATTGCACTGTTCATCTACAGTGCAGTTTTGGTGAGTTTTTTTTTTTTTTTTTTTTTTTTTTTTTAATTTTTTTTCAGTCTTTCGTTTGTTTTTTTTTTTCTTTTATATATATTGTTATACTGATACAAAAAATTTCACAATATTTTCATAATTATTGAGGTGTCAATTTCTTATAAGTCAAAATAAAATAATAAAATATGAAACTGTGACCAACCACAACTGAAAATAAATGTTTTGTGAAAATGTTGTGATACTTGTTAGATAAATGTGTAAAAGCTACAGTGATTGGGGTGTGTGTGTTTGTATGTGTGTTTTTTTTTTTTTTTTTAAATATTTATATAAGCTGGTATATATATTGTTATACTGACACAATAAATTTTATAATATTTTCATAATTATTGACATGTCAATTTTTTACAAGTCGAAATAAAATAATAAAATATGAGACTGTAACCAACCACAACTAAAAATAAATGTTTTGAGAAAATGTTACAACACTTATCGTGCAGTGCTTTTGTTTTATCACCAATGCATGTATGCACTATATCTACAGTGCTTTTGGTTTAGTTAACTGGCACTGTAGCTACAGTGCCTTTTTTTTTCTTTCAGTGATCGGTTTGTGTTTTTTTTTTCTTTTTTTTTTTTTAAAATATTTATGTAACCTGGTATATATATTGTTATATTGACACAACAAATTTCACAATATTTTTACAATTATTGACGTGTCAATTTCTTACAAGTCGAAATAAAATAATAAAATATAAGATTGTAACCAACCACAACTAAAAATAAAATGTTTTGAAAAAATGTTACAACACTTATTGTGAAGTGCTTTTATTTTATTCAATTGGCACTGTGCTACAGTGCCTAAATTTTTTTTTTCTTTTTCTTTTAGATATTTATATAAGCTGGTATATATATTGTTATACTAATATAACAAATTTCACAATTATTGACTTGTCAATTTCTTACAAGTCGAAATAAAATAATAAAATATGAGACTGTGACCAACCACAACTAAAAATAAATGTTTTGAGAAAATGTTACAACACTTATTGTGTAGTGCTTTTAGTTTATTCAACTGGCACGGTAGATACAGTGCCTAAGGTGTTTTCCTTTTCTTTTTCTTTTAAATATTTATGTAACCTGGTATATATATATTGTTATACTGACACAACAAATTTCATAATATTTTTACAATTATTGATGTGTCAATTTCTTACAAGTCGAAATAAAATAATAAAATATGAGATTGTGACCAACCACAACTAAAAATAAATGTTTTGAAAAAATGTTACAACACTTATTGTTATATTTTTTATAGATCAAATAAAAAAAATGCTAAGTCTACAACATTTTAACATTAATTTCTACCGTTCCTAAAGTTTTTTTTTTTTTTTTTTCCAGTTGTCGGTTTGTGTTTTTTTTTTCCCCTTTTAAATATTTATGTAAGTTGGCATATCTATTTCTATTAAATATATAAAAAGAGCCAAAGGTTCATGAATAGTTTTTTTTGGTTTATTCAATTAGTGAGGTGCACTTTTTGTTTTGTTTTATTTGTTTTCCCCCTTCAAGTATGCCAGTTGGTTTGAGCTTTGTTTTTGTTTTGTTTTGTTTTGTTTTTTTTAAGATCTTTATATATTTACTTTGTACTTACAATGCAAGTTAACATTGTACTTACAATGTAAGTTTACATTGTAAATACACAAAAGTGGTTAATATTATACACATTTGCACAAAAAATGATAAATATTGTACAAATTTTGTAAATGTGTACAAAATTTACCAATTTTTTTATGTCTATAATATAAATTTACATTGTAATTAAGTACAATGTATACATAGAGATATTGTGAAAATGTTGTGACGCATGTGTCAATTCCTTATGAGTCAAAATACAATAAAATAAAATAATAAAATATTATACTGAGATCTAGCACAACTAAAAATGTCGTGACATATTGTTGTTATTACAATATATTTACAACTATTGAGATGTAAGTTATAGGTCAAAATAAAATAATAAAATATTGGACTGGGATCCGTCACGGTCTTATACGAATGAGATTAACTTTTTATGACATAATTATCAAAATTCTTAAAATTAATGTCTCTTTTGTTTAATGTAAATCTCTATGTATTTTAAAAATCAAATGATTTATATCTTTATTTTGTGATACAAATAAAATTTAGAATTGATCTTAATCACTACTTTTTTTTTTCATGGCTAGCACATAAATTGCACGTGCTACCCTAACTAGTTCTAAGAAAAAGGCTTAAAAAGAAAGGGTTATCACATTACAGTTATTATTTTAGAAAAGCACTTTTTGAAAACATTTTGCTTAGCAGAAAGGTTTATGAAAACATAGGGGCTGTTTGGTAGGGTAGTTTAAGCAACATTTTTTTTTTCTAGTTTTAAAACAATATTACACGTATTTTTACACATTTTTTTACCCACACATATTTCTAAAAAATACAAACAACGTTACCAAACGGCTTTTTTTGAAAACCTCTTTTTGAAAGCTTTTCTTTTTGCATCAAAAACAAACTTTTCAAGAAAAATGTTTTTTTGAAAACATTTTGGAAAACATAAAAAAAAACTTTGAAAACATTTTTTTTTTTTTTGGTTTTTGGAAGTTTTGGCCATCCCCTAAAAAAAAGGAAAAATTAATTATTTTCTTGGAAAGAAAGTTTTGGACAACCCCCTCCTTTTTAGAAAACAGAATTTTAGTTTGAAAAGGTTTTGAAAACAAATTTTAAAAACAACTTTTAGAAAAACTGTTTTTTTGAAAAATAGATTTTATTTCATGCAGAAGACAATTTTTGTTTGATAGACCAAAAATATATTGATCCCTTGTGATGAATTAACCAATTAATTATCCAAGTTAATTAAGTAATCCGATTAATATGCAATATGCATAGTAGGACAAACAAATCACCAACTAAATAAATATGCAACAGAAAATAAAGTTGACATGGTGATTTATTTACAAATGAGAAAAACCTTCAAGGCAAAACCCCACCGGGTGATTTTAAGGTTACCATTCCCGAGAATCCATTATTATCACAACAAGTGGTTACAAGTAAAAGAATTCCAGTACCTTATACCAACCTACAGTTGAACCCTTACCCCAATATTTAATTGGACTTGTTCTATAATGACAATTTTTTTTTTCAATGCACGACTCCTAGTACGTGACTAATCAATCGATGCACGGATCCAAGTAAGTGACTAACCACCAACTTGAGAAGGATGTTGGCTGCAAAGTTCTTCAGTTCATCAACATGATGAAGATCACGAAACTCCTTGGTTACAAAACCTTACGACGTGCAAACACAATAGCTTCTTGAAGAGAAAGATGAACTAGGGCAAATTGTCTTCGGTCACAATATACTTGTGAAAAACCTTTGCATCAAGTTGTACTCACTTGCATCAGTTGTGACGGCCTTTAAAATAATCCTTATATATGTTTAGGGTTGTGAGAAAAGAAAGCCTAAACATGTATACACGGATTGGAGTGAAATTCGAAAATCTAATTTTCTTAAATCTCGATAAATAGGTTATCTATCGAGCAGCTGTTGAGCATCGGGCAAAAGTTGCCTTTTAAATCTCGATAGATGCTATTTGTCGAGCTAGCTATTGAGTTTTAAAATCCAACACTTCTTCACTTGATTCTTGGACAGATTTGCATGGCTTTAACACTTGAACTTGAAACCTTGTTCCTTGAAGTATTAAACACATCCTAGACCTATTTAATTACAAGTAAAGTGTGTTTTGTTAAAGGATTAGTCAATTTTATATCGACATATGTTCCTAACATGATTCACATATGTCCTAACATTGTTAATGGAGAAAACAGTTTTTTATACAATGCAAAAAACTATTTTTATACAGTGTAGAAAACATATTTTATACGGTGCAGAAAATAGAAAGGCAAATTTGAAAAAAAGTGTTATAAAATAGTTTTTTTTTTTATTTTTTATTTTTTAAATCAAACTAAAAAAAACAGCTTTATAAAAAAATAAAAAGCAGTTTTGAACCCTTTTAAAAAAAGAGTTTTTTAACACTTACTTCTTAGGGTTTTGGGTTTCACATTTTTTTAAAAAGGAACTTCCTTTTTTTTGATTTCAAAGACTTGCTTGAAAAGATGGGGAAAAGCATAAAAAGAAAGTATTTTTCTTAGAACAGGGGTGTAGGGGAGATTTATACCCAAGCATCTTACTTTATGGCACATTATCAATAAAATAAATAAAGATAAAATAAAACTTGGAAAGTAAATAGCTTGAAATTTAAAAGACAAGAATGTAAAGACTTGAAATGTAAAGGCTTGAAAGTAAATGACTTGAAAGTATTAAATGACTTGAAATATTGTAAAGTTGATTAATTTTTTTTCCCCTCTTTAAATAAAGTCTAATCCCCTTCAAGCCTTATGGAACCTTCAACACAAAGAAGTGGGAGTTCTTACGTCATCACTACTTTTGTGAGACATACCCATATTGTGTCCTAATGGGGGTTTAGATGCCATTTAAAGAAGAAGATAGAATATATATAAATATATATATATATATATATATATATATATTGGTGTCTAGATATAATACATACATATAGGAGTGTTCATTGAACCACAAAAACCGCACAAAAACCACCTGCAAAATGGAATAACCACACTGCCTAGTGCAATGCAGTTTGTGGTTTTATAATAAGAAAACCACCCTGCCCCGCACTCTTTCTATATATTAATATGTTTTTTTTTAAAAAATATTATTAATAATTTAATAACCCTAGCAAGTGTTGATTAGGAAAAGCAACCTAAAATAAAGAAAAACTAGCTCAATAGTTTAAAACTTGGCCCAAAACAAAAGGAAAAATCAATTTTGGGCTAGGCAGGAAAAACCCAAAATTTGAAAAATATATCGGTTTCAAATTGCATCTTATACATCGTATCACATATGTGACCGCAAAAATGAGGTGCGGTGTAGTTATGATTTTAGAAAAATTGTACCACAAAATATGGTGCTAAAAATGGCCCAAAATGGCACCGCACTATGAACACCACTGCATACATATATATATATGTAAAACACTTTTTTGTTTTTGTTTTTTTTCTTAGTAAAACTGTTTTTTAAAAATTATTTGGGAAAAGATTTTAAAAAATTCATTCTTTTTTGACAATTTATTTGAAAATAAGTATTTGAAAACTTCATCATTAAAAAAAAAAAAAAAAAAAAAAAAAAAAAAAAACCTCATTGAGAATTCATTAAGAATTTAAAAGATTTTGAAAACTTTTTTTTTCGAAAACTTATTTGAGAATTTTTTTGAAAAGTAGTTTGAAACCATCACTTTTTTTTTTTTTTTTTTGGTTGTAAAAATTATATTTTTTTTTTATAGTGGTTGTGGACGTCCAAAAAAAATGAGAAAAAGGCTTGTTGAAGGCCTTTCTTTTTGGTTTATCACATATTGTGTGTGAGTCTCTCTCTCTCTTTTTTTTTTTTTTTTTAATTTTACGAGTCACCACCAACCATTAGTTTTGTAGTGGGTGTGATTGGTCATCTAGTTGTCTAATTCTTTTTTAGTTACCTAATTAACTAAATCAATTTTAAGGGTTTGTTAATAAGGTACACCAAAAGTCTCGAACCAAAGATTTTAGACTCGTAAGTAAGGGTTTCCAACCAGACCCGGTACCCGACCCACCCGCCCAACCCGCCCGATCCGACCTGAGAACCGGCCGACTCGACGCCGGTGACGGTCGGCGGCGGATCCCCGATCCCAAAATCCGAGTTCGGCGGGTCGGTTGACGAGTTAAAGCATGGAAAACCAATTTCAACCGACCCGGCCGGAAAACACGCCGGAAAAGCTTTCTCCGTCGATTGAAGTAGCTCGCCGGTATGATTTTGTCCGATTTGTCGAGATCCGGCGAGATCTCGTCGATATCTGGCCTGATCTCTTCAGGATCTCACCGGATCTCTTCGAGATCGGGCCTGATCTCGTTGAGATCTGCCAAGATATCTTCAAATTTGGCTAAGATCGTTGAGATTAGCCAAGCTCTCTTCGAAATCCGGTCAGATCCAGCAAAAATAAGCAGATTTTGGCAAAAATTCGGCGCGATTCTCACAATCCGAGTCTGATCGGAAACCGATCGGAAAATTTTGACGTCCGACCACTCGAATCGTTGCCGTCGGCGGGTCCATGTTTAGGAGACCCCAAGTGATCGGGTCGGTTCCGGGTTGGGCACAAACCTGACCCATGGACAGCCCTACTCGTAAGTTCAGTTACGTGTGAAGAAGGTGTTAGACACCTCACACCACCTATCCAAAGAATAGTACCCAATTTTAATTTTAATTCTAACTAAAATTTTGATGAAAAAATTAGATACTTGTCATTTTTTTTTTTTTTTTTTTTACGAAAAATGTTTTGTACAAACAACACACACATACACGTGAGTATATTCATTTATAACAGCTTGTGAATATTTATTTCAAAGATATATTTACAAACAAAGCATGTAAAGTATTTATTTCTAAGAATTTTACCTTTTAGCAATGGAACATGCATGTTCCCACAATCCATCCCACAGCCACAAACATAAACAAGAATTAAAGGAAAATTTTGCAAAAGTTCGAAAGACGAAAACCCAAACTTACAAAACTTTTCCAATTATGTACAGGAAAATTCCTATAATGCCACCAAGATGTACTTAATGTTTAAAAGAACAAACACCAGTCTTTCAAAGCCCAAGCCCTTGTTCCCACCCCCAAAAGCCCACAGCCTCATTGGCATTTGCCTTTTGATCCACAATTTCTCTTAGGCATAGCACCCATTATCACTATCACTATAAATTTTAGTTTCAAATCGATCTTTTCGAACCATATTCCTCCAACTCACCATGTAATGATAGAAGAAGTCATTTATGTATAAATTTAGTCAAATGCCTTTTTTAATAAGTCATATGACTTGTCTATATATATAATAATAGGTGAAGCAGAGAGAAACTCAAATTGCAATTCCAAATTAGAACTCTAATTTTGTGCCTTGTGTTTATATCTATGTGGCGATTAATTCATAATTATCCTTCCAAATGTTCAATTAGAATTTGAAATTGAAGTTGAATTTTGCTCCATGTGACTAAATGTATGTGGGCTCATTCTCATTAAAACCATTTCTATGTATTTTTATACCCAATGAAATCACTGATTTCACAAGAGACAAGGGGAGGGGGAGAGTTGTACAGCATTGTGGATTCTATTAGCAAAACTAATCATATAATTCATCGTAATCCAAACTCCTCTAACTCATCCAAATTTAAAACTATTTTATTTCAATCACCACAACATATTCATATCATTAATATTTATCCAAAACTAATTAAAATAAATTAGGCTCGAAACAGTGTCTCATTATAGGTCTTTTTCATTCTTCTTTTCGTTGGTGAGTTGTAATTTTTGTGGTGGATTAGTTCAGAGATGAAGAGATTAGGAGACAACGTTTATGATAACTCTTCGCAATTCAAGAGACCCTTTGGTTCTTCTCTTGAAGACTCGTAAGTTTCTTTCTTTGTACCTTTTGTTTTTTCAAAACTTTTGGTTTAACCTCTCTAATGGGTTTGCTTGGTGAGTTTTTGTATGATGGTATTTGCTGAATTTAAATGGGGCTTTGTGAGGGAAAAGAGATATGGGTTATGTAATATTTCTGTACTATTGTTTGAGTTTGAATTGTGCTCTTGGTATATGTGTTTGTGGATTTGAAGCTATGGGCGATCCCAAGTCCCAAAGGGTGGAGAAGGAGGTAGTGGTCTTGGTGTTACCATGCGGAAACTAAAAAAGGTTGATGCCTTAACCTATCTCAAGGCGGTAAAGGACACGTGAAGGTTTTGGAGTGAATGCAAATTTGGCTTCTTATGATGACAAAGATACCTTAAAGAGTGAGTCAACAGTTGAATTTCTAGGTCCTCCACAAAATAAGGTTGAATTTCAAGAAACTATCAACATTGTGAACAAGATAAAGTTGAAGATATTGTTTTGCTTTGTTGAATTTCAACTGCAAATGTTGGTTCCTAGCAGTTTAATGTTGATTTTTTTTTTTTTTTTGGGGTATAGAAACGCTTTCAAAATGATGTTTATAAAGCATTCCAAGACATTATGAATGTGTGCCAGAAGGAGCACAAGGGCATAACAATTAAGGCCTACAATGAGGTTAGGCTGGTTAGCGTGTTATGGCTCTTTTTTTTTTTTTTTTTTTTTTTTTTTTTTTTTTTTAATTCTAAAGTTTTCTTATTCATGTAACTTTCAATAGTCTTAGTGGGCTGGATTTTAATATTCTTAGTGGTTTTTGTTTTACAATTTTCAGGTTGCAACTCTTTTTGATGATCATCCAGATTTGCTTGATGATTTTTCAAGATTTTGGGTTGATTTTTATTAATTTAGGTATTTGGGTTATTGGTTTTGATTAAGCTTGAATGACGAAGAAATAAAGGGCATGATCAAAGACGTTTGAAACCCATTTAGCTTGGGGTTAACAGCCATTGAAGGTATTGCCGAGAAACAAGGAATTTTCTTTACTTAAACGTGGTTTGGTTGTCATCCTATGTGATGTTCTTTTCTTCTTCTTATTTCAATTCATTCTCTGAATTTTATTTAGTTTATTTATTTATTTATTTATTTTATCATTTGTTTTTTAATTCCTTTTTTTTTTTTTTTTCGTTCAAATTTTCGTATCTACTGGTTTGGGTGTCAATGTTAACTTTATAATTTAATGAATACTCCAAACTGGATTGAGTATTGCACGCCAACTATTTGTTTTGTATTACCCTTTTCTTATTATAATTATGACTGTTGTTTGGAATGTAAAATTGTATTTTTTTATTTTTCCTATTTGTCTATAGGGGACAAGAACGAGGCACTCCATACATATAGCAGAACTCTTGCAAAGGTCTATTTCTACCCTCTTTTGTGAAACTTTATTTCTTTTGCCGTTGCATTGCCAGAGCCATTATTAGGTAGGTTCCTTTGACTCTCTGTTGATTCGATTTTAATATCATTTATCATTGATTTATTTCAAGTATAGATTCCCTATGAGATCTCGACTGCACTCTTTGTTAATGTTTCTTTATTTATTTCTGGGTTTGTATTTGGAAAGGCCAAGCCTTTGAGGCAACCCAAAGTCCAAGAAGAATGGGTACGGTTAGGTCTATTTTTCTCTTTATTGAAATCCCTTTCAATTTGTGTTTTAAAGTTTGTAGTTTTAATGGATTGGTACTTTGGGTATCTATCTACTGATTACAATAACTTCATTTCTTTTGCATATAAACTTTTTGGCTTTATTTAATATTTCAACTCTATCATATTATGTATCAATTATTTACACTTTACAAAATCCTCATACGTACGGTTAATACTTTAATATTTTTTTTCATTGTATTTCTTATTTTTGCATCTATATTCTACCACAATTGGTTCTCTCTCTTATGTAGAAAGATGTGGCGGGTGATGTTGAGGGCAAAGGCAAAGGAAATGAAGACCTAGACAATTCCTTGCAAAATAGGTATGTTCCTAAATTCTTGGTAGACAATAATTCATAATGTATTATAATGAAACTTGAGTTCTTTTAGCAAAAATAGTATCAACAGATTGGTAATTGACTTAAAAATTTGCATTCATGATTTATGTTAGAAAAGCATTAGATTTAATAGATGACTTGGTCAATTAGGAATCACACCAAAGCTCTAAGTGTTGCTAATCACACTAGGTGAATATTGAACATTATTCAAATTCTTTATTTATCTTTGTGTGTGTGTGTGTGTGTTACATTGGTGTTTCAACATTTGATAGCAATACTATATGCTTACAACAAAGTTATTTTTTGTGTTTGATTTACTTAAAAGATATGTAACTATAAACCTCTATTATTATTATTATTTTTGATGAACTATAAACCTCTATCATAAAAGTTTAGTGGTTTGTCATGCACATTAGAATGTCTAATTATCAAGAATTAGGTAGAGTGGGAAGAGTTAATCACCATGCAGTTTGCATTGCTCTATACTAGAAGAAGGATTTCAATTTGGTTATATATATGTTGCTTTGAAGAATATAAATTGCAATTAAATTTTTGTTGAATGGTTATGTTATGATCTGCATGATCACTAACTTTAATAATGATATCTTGATTGTGGATGCAAGCTAATGATAATCTAGTATTGCATGCTTTCTTGAAATTTGGTTTTGATCGATGCTAATTTCTATGTTCATTAATTCTTGAGCATATTGTGGTTGTTTTAGTGAGGAATAATGGTTAATTGTGCATTGAACTTAATTCACAATGATCTATACTACTATACATTAAGTACATTTCTGTTGTGAATTGATGTGGACTTACCAACCAATTATGCATGGCATCATAATTCAGCTTCCAAATCGGTTTGTAACAAAATTGCAATAGAACTTATAATACCTAGAGCAATTTTCATGTGAATTGGAATTACAGGAGAGGACACATTATATGAGTTTGTAATAATGCTATTAATACTGAATAGAGATGAGTCGAAAGGGACTATTCTTTATAAAGGTTGCCTTTTAATATATTTTCTTGATGGTTTATATATTATCTAAATTACAGACCTATTATCTTGCCATTATGTAATCATTGTGTTCATTTTTTGTGTTAGGTTTCATCAAACTCTTGACAAATTTGGTGTTATAACTATTTTTTACAGTGATATTTTGGATTCACTTAATTTTCAGATGGCTTATTAGAAATAGGCCCTCAAAGATTAAGAACAAATGTCCCATCATAATATTATTTACAAAAAACCCTTGATGAAAATCATCCTCAATGTATTGACTCAACATTGAAGATTAGTCCCAAATGTTTAGACAATGATGTTATACCAACTCATTTGGATATATTTGCACTATTTTCTAAATGATTTCCACTATAATAAATTGTTATTATTTGTTTCCCCTTATTTCTAAGTAAATTATGATGTCAAAGTAAGTCAAATTTTAATTGTTTTGAAGATATTGCATTTTTGCATGCAAAATAGAGAAGCATTCTAGAGAATTCCCTTCATTCAAACTTATTTGAACGCAATGGAAGTAATAAAAGTGGTGGTTGCTCATTTCATATGTTCCTCCAAATGGTCCATTGGAGAATGGAAGTACATACGTGATGTGAAAATTGAATTAAGGTACAAGCCATATCATATAAGGTTTGCTGGCCTGCTCGATTGAAATTGTGCTTAATTATCATCTCCTCTTCCCTTCCTCCTTTCATTTGCTCTATCTTACCCCGCCGCTCATTCTCATCAACAACTTCCATTTGCACATAAATATCATTTTCAAACCACAAAAATGTAACAAATAATATATATATATATATATATATATATATATTGCTAAGTTTTGATAATGAAATTTTCTAGTTAATAATATGAATTTAGACTTAACAAGCCTTTTAAACATGAATAAACTCATGATTAATAATATATCCATTCTCGTGCAGTAGTATAGGTTACATACTAGTTTAAATAATACATAAAAGATCTTATAAATCGTCATATAGTAAGTTATAAGAGATTTCTCCAAACTAGTTTGAAGCTAAATTTTTTGTCCATGGTCACTATACATAAAAAAAGAAAAAGAAAAAGAAAAAAGATAACTTTTTTATTTTTATTACATCAATATTGTAAAATAGAAAGCAGAAGCAAACCCAACCAAAGAAAAAAAAAGATATAAAAAAAAATTTCAAGTCTTGAAACTCACATAGTAAAATAATCATAAAATTTGAGCCAGCTAGCCACAAAAATTCTTGGATCCTATTGCTTTTCTTTTTTCTTTTTTTTGACATAATCTACCACTTTTTTCTTATAAAGTACCTTACTTCTCTTTGTCAGAAATTTGTGGTGGTTAACGTTAAAAATTATCACAAATTTTTTTATCGTAATTTTTATAGCAATGATTGTGGAAAGTTTTGAAAATAACATGTACATGATAATTGATAAGTAGTTTGTTTGTTTTATTTATTTATTTATTTTTTTTTACATTGAAAAAATAAATGGATAAGAAACACGAGTTAGCGGGATTTTAAAATGGAACATAATTATATATATATATATATATATGTATGTCTGTATATATATAAGCTATAAAAATAACAAAATCAATCATTTTTCGTAATTTTAAGATTTTTTTTTTTTGTGAGAAAAAGATATGTATATTTTACAAAGACGTAAACGTGTGTTTGTTTTGATTTTTGATATAAATTTTTTTTTTTTTGAGAATCTAATATATAAGTGGATAAAGCTATTTGATAAGCAATAAGAGAGTGACCCTATTATGTAGGCAATATTTTAGTGGGAGTTAAAAATATATTTTTACTAGATTGTCTTCTAATTTTGTCTGTGCTTAAAAGTAGAGTGTAAGGGTATTTTTGAATCACATAAACGCTCATCCCAGACAAGGGAATCCTTTAAAATAAATAGTAGTATATATAATAATAATAATTGTGGGAGGGAAGGATCTGAATACAACCTAAAGCCCATGGGCCTAGTTCGAGGATGAGCAAAGGCCCATTTGTACATCAATCGAGACCTAACATGTGGACAAAGGTTTGAGGATGGAAAATGGACAGACCCATCGTCTGAGGAGCCTGAGGAACGAATGCACCTCGAGCTTGTCTTACTTGACCACCTGCACCAAAAGACAGAGCACTGTGGAAAACATCAGAGACGTGTAAGCAAAGAAGAGAGGAAATATCTGGGGAAGGTAGCAATCACCTTCACATTCAATGCACTGCACCAACTTAGCTAACTGTATTTATGAGGAAAAGACACTTTAACAGTAGTTCCATAGCTCATAACTCTCTCTACCACCTCCAACAGGGTCCTGATAGGACAAGCATCCCAATTGCTACCCATATACGTATAGGTGGAGGGCTTAGATGCATTAGGAGGGACTATATAAAGGAAGGGAACCCCCCTAGGAAAGAGATTGGAACAATAGAACCTGATTGAAAAGATAGAGAATATCAACTTGTACCAAGTTTTAAGCAAA
Organism: Quercus lobata; assembly: GCF_001633185.2. NCBI lineage: Eukaryota > Viridiplantae > Streptophyta > Magnoliopsida > Fagales > Fagaceae > Quercus > Quercus lobata. The sequence continues at coordinate 38,092,617 of NC_044911.1, forward strand.
TAATATATGAACATTGCCTCCTCGGACAAGCCCGAGGAAGAGTTTTATGCTTGTTTTGTGTTTCTCTCAATCGTATTAAGTGTCTTGACTTCATTAATTTCATACTTGGATCAGCCCGAGGAAGAGTTTTATGCTTGCTTTGTGTTTCTCTCCATCGTATTAAGTGTCTTGACTTCATTAATTTCATACTTCGATCATATAGAGCATTAATTTCATACTTGGATCATACAAAATAGATATTATTATTTTATATATAACCAATTCAATGAATTATTCCTAAAATAAAAGTTCACATTAGAATAGTGCTAATTGATAAGAGTTACTTTGGAAACACAAAAAAGTCAAATTCATTTGGGTTATCATCTCAATTTCAATCAAGGAAATGAATTGTACATAATACCCTTTGTTTTTTTTCCCCATTAAGTGGGCACCTACTATTATTAGACTATTTGTGTTACTATTATACATGTGTTACTATTATTCTTTTGTATTTCATTCCTCTACTATTAGTATTTAAATTAGTGTTAGACGTTTAGTAGTGTAGATGTGTAGTTGTAGATGCTTTTGCCTTTTGTATTTTTTTTTTCATTTTAATTAACTTTTTTTTTAATAAATGGGGGCATGGCCACTGCCATGAGTGGCTACTAAATGGCTATAGTGTCAGTGCAGTGCTTTGTGCCTCTATTTCTATGTACCTAGCACCTTGGCATGTAGTCTAAATATATATATATTTTTAAAAAAGGTTTAAAATCGGTTCGGGTTGTGTTGCCCTAGACATGGCGAATGGTCGGGTTGGGTCAGGTCAATCACATTGTGAGTAGGTTGGGTCAAGTCAGGTTAGCCACGTTGCGAGCGAATCGGGTCAAGTCGGGTCACCTGCATTGCGAGCGGGTTGGGTCGAGTTAGCCCATTTTTTCACATTAAAAAAAAACAAATAAATGCTAAATTTTTAGTGCACAACGTAGTTTCCACATCCTTAGGCAAAAAATGTGATTGATACGGAGTAAGAATTTTTTTTCTTGTGCTAAAACTTGATTCAAATGCAACAGTTGTTATAGGAATGCTCGTGAGATCATGTGCCATTAAAGAGATTTTTTGGAAACCGATTGTAATGTTCTTTCCACCAAGAGAGAACTTCCAACTTTGGATTTTGCTAAGTCTAGGCTCTTTTAATTACAAGTCCAATTGAGATTTTTTTTTTTTTGTTTTGCCTTTTGAGTCACTATTGAATTCTTTTAATTTTGTTTTGTTTACTGTTTTGTCACTTGGTGGCCTGGTTTGTGCTAGTTAGATAGATATTGCTATATAAGTTAGACAGACTTGGACGTGTTGTTAGTAATAGTTAGTAGTCTTTGAAGTAGAACTTAATTACTTAGTATTAGTAGTCTTAGTTAATGAATGTTATAACTAGAAGTAGAGCTTAGTAGTTAGTAGTTAGTGCTGCTTACTTAGTAGTGTAGTCTGTGTAAAAATTGGATAGTAGATACTTTAGGCTTTAGCTTTCCTTTTGTTTTTTTTTCCCCTTTCATCTAACTTTCTATTTTTTTTTAAGGGATAATTATAGTAAACCCACCTGTGATATGACCCGTTTTCACTTTACCTAACCGTGGTTTAAAACTTTACACTTTACCCACCTGAGGTTAGTTCCATTAGCCTTCCGTAACCCACCTCTCTGTTTGCCGTTAGAAAAACACATTTTTAGGCAAAAACAAATATAACAAGAATAAAAAAGCTAGGGTTTTTCATTGCTCATGAACTTCAATGAGAACAAAGTGGAGGAACAACACACCAATCAAATGGCTCAATGAAATTATTTTTAATCTATAACAATATCAACAATTTCACAACTCAACATTTTGAACCAAATTTTACAAGAAGACCAACATCTCAAAACAACCAGCAACGTTATCAATAAAGAGAGAGTGAGATAGAGATAAGCCAACAACTGAAGTGTGAGGTATAGAAAAATCCAGCCGTGGGTTTGGATCATGGTAGATCAGCCATGGGTTTGGTGTTGTGGTGGTGGCTTCTAGGTGCTAGATTGGAATGTAAGATAGGGACAGAAATCCAGCAACATGTTTTGAGAGTGGGTTTGTTTTCTTACTGTTGTGTATTGACCTTGATCTCAATTGTCCCTTTCCTAATTTCCAGTCTTTTCTGCACAACCAAACACCACCAAGGAAAGAAAGAAAGGAACCTTCCAACTTAGAAGTCAAGTATATAAATCAGTGGCGGAGCCAGGAATTTAGGTCAGGAGGGGCAAAATTAAAAGACAAGATTGAAAGTAAAAAATTAATCTAAAAAAATTAATCAATATTAATAACAAAATAAATGAACTACTATATAATAATGTAATTGTCATACAGAATCTAACATAAAATGTAAACTTTAATTTATTTTTTTACACCTAGCTTATTTTACTCAATCGCCTTCGACGATTTTTCATATTTTGAAACCGCTACATGATTTCTTCACACTCAATAGTCTTGAATATATCTTTCTCAATATATGTGACTAAATAATCATTCATCCACTGATCTCCTATTCAATTGCGTAATCGATTTTTAATTATATTCATTGCCGAAAAAGCTCTTTCAACAATAGCTATTGTAACTAGTAAGATCATTGTCAAAGTCACTAATGGATATGAAACATCTTTTTTTTTTTTTTTAATCACTACCAAGTGAGACCCATGGTTTTATATTATAGTTGTATGTTTTTTTTTTTTTTTTTTTTTTAAGTCTATCAAGCTACTGTGTAGTGTGTTTAGACTCCTATCCTATTCAATGTTGAGATTTTTTTTTTTTTAATCATTACTAAGTGGGACTCATTGATTTTATTATATATTAGAGTTGTAGTAGGAGGAGAAAATCTGCTGAGCAAAGGTACGGTGAATTGATAATTTTTTTTTTTTTGTTGTCTTTTGTGTCAAGGGGGGCAAATAAGGCATTTTAGGTCCTTATAATATTATTAGTAAAAAGAATTCAAAGTTCAGAGGGGGCACATGCCCCCGCTCGCCCCCCCCTTCCCTCCGCCCCTGATATAAATACAATAAACCTATCAACCGATCCTAGGCATGGTTGAACTAAGATTCAACCGTGATTGACTTTGTCTTGTATAAATGTGAAGCGCTAGAAGTTAAAACTGGAATTAAAAAAAAAAAGGTTGAATAAGAAACCGAAGCGGGTAGAGCTTGCCAAATGCATGAGATTCTGAGAATGAAACTCGCAGCCAACACTCCAGCGTTGACTTCTACCACCCAAACCCACTTTCACACTTTCCTTCACCTACCACCCCACAAAAATCATTAATCTCTCAAGGAAGGTTGTGTTGAAGAGGGGGACAGAGATTTGACAGCAAGTGGATTATAGAAGTCCAGATATGAAAATTCAGGTGACTCTCTGCTTTTAAAATTTCTAACTTTTTGATTATTGTTATATTTGTTTTTGCCTAAAAATGTGTTTTTCTAATGGCAAACAGAGAGGTGGGTTACGGAAGGCTAACAGAACTAACCTTAGGTGGGCAAAGTGTAAAGTTTTAAACCACGGGTAGGCAAATTGAAAATGGGTCATACCACAGGTGAGTTTACTGTAATTATCCATTCTTTTAATAAATAGGGGGCACAACACATAAGTTCATAGTGGCTTTTATGATAATGTTATGCACCTAGGAGCAGTCTAGCACACTTTTCCATGTAGTTATTAAATATTTTTTAGGGAAAAAAAAGTTAAAAAACGGGTGGGCCGCAGGTTGGGTCGGATTGGCCCATATTTAATTTGATCAGGACAAAATAAAGTGGTTCGGGCCGGGCCAAAACGGATGGGCTCAGGTCAAGTTAGCGAATTTCGGCTTGTTATACCATTTTTGCTTGTAATGCCCCCCAAAATTCCTCTAGGGTTTGTTTGGATTAGAGGGGGGGGGGGGAAGAGAGGGGAGTAGAGTAGATTTGATTGAAAATAGACTAATTTTGGACTAATTCTACACTATTCTCCTCTACTCTAATAGCTCAAGATTAATTTTCCCTTCAAAATTAATTTCCACTTTTCACCCCTCCAAGTGGTAAGAATAATAAATTATTAGTAATAAAAAAAAAAACCAAAAACACAAATAAATAACATATAATGATTCCTATCAAATAAATAAATAGGTAACATACAATGAATCATGGTACTTTTGTTCTTACAAAAATTTGAAGGCTCACAACACTTTAGTCTTTTACAACAACTAAAATTTAATTTCTGATAACCTGATTATTTTTTTTTGGATACTTATTAGGTTCAAATAGAATTCATTTTTCGCACTACCTTATAACTCAAAGTAATGGGTCCCATATTTTAAACTTAAAATAACTATATAATAAAAATGGCACTAAATCTTTATTGTCATTATTCCTCTTCCCTCCACTAATCTTTTTTTTAATCTCTGAACTCTTTCATAATATCAAATTCTAGATTTTTGCTATAAATTTAAATTTTAAACAATTCATAGAAGAGAGAATGAAAGTTGAATTCTACAAATTTTTAAAAAACAATCTATGATGTATTACTCAATTATTTTAAGTAATTAAATTAGGTGTATAAACTTTATGTACTTAGTTTAATCTTTAAAATTGATTGCTATTAGCTGTTAATTGATTATTTTTATTCTTTATTTAATAAAAATTAACGAGTAGATGGCATGTCATGCCAGAAAATGTAATGTTTTTAATAATTTAAGGACTAGCAAAAAAGGAATTTTAAATTTTAGGCATGCAAAATAAAATTCATGCGAACTAGACAAGAAAACAATATTTTAGGTTTCCACATGCTATAGAAAAATGTAATCCATGACTAGAACTCCAGTTTGACTTGAGATGGAAGCTGCAATCTCTGGTCCATTCATGGCCTATAAAGCTTAATTTGCTAATAAAATGTGTAAATTTCTAAATCTATGTCAATTCGCTAATCTAGCTAGATTTTCTTCTAGCGTTTTTTTCTTTCAAGAAAGAAGAAAATTAGCTACAATTAATGGAGTTACAAAGTTTATTATAAATCCGGCCTCCGATACCAGCTGATTTATAGTCCATTTAAAGTACACATTTCAGCTATCAAACCTCCAAAAATGGCACGTATATGCTCACTAAGAAAATCCTCGGGAAGATCTCCTTGTTCAATACACCTCAAGATAACCCTCATCTTGAATTATCTGCATTCATAACAAATTTGGCCAAGTTTGTGTAATACTTTAGTTGCTTTTGAAGAGCTGAAAGGCAAATTTACTGGTACAACAAATTGTAAGCTGGAAGATCTTGTATCCTGTAAATGTCTTCTAAAGACAGCTCTCTTTCCAACTGTGTCCGAGTTACTTGTAATACCTCCTGAAGAAGTGGAAACAACAAACAATTACCACACTAGGGTGCCAGCAGAAAAGAACAAATGAAGTAGCTTAAAAGTATTTTGGGATGTCATTTTAGTTATACTAATTATTTAGAAATAAATTCATTGGCAAAAAACAATGTGGAAGAAAGCTGAGAAGCTAGTTGCCATGAAAAAAAAAGGGCAAGAATTTTGGGACATACTAACAAGGGACAGAAAAGAAAATTAGACCTTGTTTGGGGTGAGATGAGGCAATGTCTATAAGGGGCTAACTGGCAAAGAGTAAAGGCATTGTAGACATTATGAAATTTATTAAACAAACAGGCTGACACCAATTTAGGGAGCTTTTCAGACAGTTCACGCAACAATGATGCTAATTATATTGTTCTAAACACTTAAACCTCATTTCACTTGGTGGAAATATTTCCACAAAATGGCATGGCTTCTTCTACTCTTTCTCATTTTCTCTTTTATTATCCTTCTGATAAACCTCTGGAGATGCAGGCCTGAGGCTGTATAATGTTGTGCTGCTTTCAAACTATAAGAGTATTCATAATGTGATAGTGATACAGTTAAGGACATTACCCTATATAATTTGAAAGGGTCTGTGCAAGATTTCAAGAAGAAGCTACAATTATGGTGCTTAGAAAAGATATATTAGCAGCATCTTAAAGTGGTAGACATGGCTTTGAACTACTTAAATAATTTTGAGATTTCAATGGAGAGAGAGAGATTGTACATTAAACTCCATGTAGGACGCATGCATAGCAAGCCATTGAGCATCCATCATTTCAAAAGCAATACAGTATAGTACATCAAAGGCTTCCTCATCCTCTGCAGTTGAGAACATGCAAATCATGAGTGGAAATCATCATGAAGGCCAGAATTAAAAACCTGAAAGCAAATTTTTTATAAAATTTTTGACCTTTGAGTGGCACCTAATTTGAGCTGTAATAGATTTACCTCCTAATAATTTAGCAAAATTGATTCCTGGAAGACATCGTGGTTTTACTGCAAAAGAGACCAGAAGAATGATTAACATTTGATCTATGTTTTCCAAGGTCTTAAGGTCACAAAAAATGAGTATACAGCCCAATGCAGCTTTGAAGTCCTAATGCTACATTATTAAACCAAGGAAAAATATACTCAATTAAGTGCTATGAAGAAAATAAGATAAAATTAGGTTGTCTATATTTTATACCCAAATCAGCACAATTTCATTGGACAAAAAAACAGAAAATGGTATCAGATGATGACTAAATTTGTCTACAAACCTGAGCTTAGATCCAGCATCCGAATCAGCATAAATGTTACGTTAATGCCAGCAACAGCAAATGGGTATTCCCAATCTGCTCGCGTCCCTTCTTGCTTGAATAATAACCTATGAAAAGATGCCTTCATTTTGATATTTACTATGATTAGTAATAATCCATCTTTAGTGCAAAGACAGACTAGTAAAAAGAAACACAGAACACAAGAAATGAAAGAGAACACAGACAGATTTTATTAGTATAATTTTCAGCAGCTGAACAAATAGGTAGAAGGCATACCGGGTAAGTCCTGGAGAAAAACAGCAAATTCTCAAGGGAAATAAAACCGCAACCCCTAAGGAGAGCAGATCAATATGAGTCAAAATACTTTTGAATTGCAGGGAGGGGGGAAAAAAAGAGGAGTAAGAGGAAGGATAATTAGATAAAGCATAGAGCTACTGTCTAAAATGGTTTTACTTATTAAATTTATTTATTAATCAATAAAAAAAAAAGATTCAGTTAAACGATGCCAAGGGTGTGCCTGCAACATTTTCATATTATTTCATGTATTTTCTACCTATCATGTGGTACTTTAACATCATATACAACCAAAATCCACATATGAAGATGTTTAGTCATCTCCAGCAAAACTACAGGAAAGCTATTACCAACTTGGATCATAGAAGACGAAAATCAAATCATATCTCGAAATCCATGAAAGAATAAATTTCACAGAACAAGCGTCAATGGCAGTGAGTAATTAAATGGACTCTTTAAAGTGCTATGTAGAAACATAATGGAGTTAATACATTTTCATGTGCTGTCTACTCACTATGGAACATATCTCCTATTCTTCCATCGAATATGATGATTTTATGTAATGATTAACAGGGTAACACAATTGGTTGATGACCACTCCTCATGAAGTGGAGGCTACTAGTTTGAATCTCCCATTCCCACTCCCCTTCATTCCAGAGTTATCAATAAGATATAGATAAATGACCAACTAAAATGTAACACAAACTACCAATAAAAGTGATGTAACTCGTACCTGAAGTCAGTTGATGGATTAGGACCTTGCCAACCCATCTCTTTCCACTGCTCAGAAATCAAACCATTGAGAGCAATATTTGGAAAGGCAGCATGCCACAATGCTCTAAGGGCTTCCTGTTAATAAGAAAGAACATTATTGACATAGCATTAAACCGTGATGAAAACTAAATAAGATAAAACTTATAACCATGTGCTTCAGTTGAAGAAACTGTGTGAGAAGAAAAAATATGTGGATGAGTTAGCGCAGTGATTATAGCTAAAGTCACTCCAGAAACAGCCACAAAGATTTAAAATACAAACCGACAAAATTTCATTTGCTGATTTTATATCCATAGTGATGAAAACCTATATGAACCATGGATTTGTAAACCTAGTCATAAAAATGGTAAACTAAGAGAGAGAGATTTGCCTAAGAAGGTCAAGTTTCTTGTTGATGGAGCACAAATGAAGATCATACTTATAAGAAACACTAAATTCACATCAGATTTACATATAGCTCAAGTTCATTGAACTCATCACAGACAGAAAAGTAGGAAAAAATATTAAGAAGAGACAGAAATAGCCTCAGACTGAAGAAAAATACTTGATGATCTGGGCGAGTCTCATCAAATGGTACTTGTATTCTTTCTTGGAGCCTCTGAAGTCTGTGTGCCTGGGAAGAAGTTTAAGAACATAAAAGTTTAGTGAGGTTGAGAATGCCAACTAAAGTGACATCAGGTCATATCATTGCAAAAACCATCCCCAACTACAAATTGATTATTTTAACTAATGCAAAACCAATTTCATAAATTATTTCAGTGAGATGTCTTCACACTAAAGCCCTCATAGACAGAAAAGGGATTTTAAAGTAAAAATTTATAGAGAGAGAGAAAGGGAGAGAGAGCAAACAGATGGAGGTGTGTCTTTGTTAACAACCACAAAATCAGAAGCAAAGGTGGGCCAATCAAAGAATGCAAGGAATTCTATTACACTGCAGTAACATCCCATTTACCTGAAGAGGACTCAAAGGGTAGTCGCTAAACTTCTCATTGCGTTTGTTGCTTGAGCGATTAAAGAGTGCTCCTACCCACGATCGTGGTCCAACCATAGCATTAGCTACAACCACCAAATGCTGATCAGTGAAATAAGAGAATTCTTGTCAAATGGAATGACATAGGTTAGGTCAAAAAATAACTTTGGAAAATTAGTTAAAAGATGATCTTAAATTAATAGTTTTACATTCTATAATATGTTCCAAGCTGTAAAATCTAACATGGAAGATGGAAAAGCAGAAATAGAGTGTCTTGCATTTGTAGTTTTCAAGAAAGCCATGATAGTAGCTTACCAAAAAGATAATGAGCCCACCAGTGGCCGGGGTACAAAACAGAGGTAGCTCTCTCACTTTCCAAAACCCACCAAAACATTGGCAGGTATAACAAAACAATCATCCATAGAAATATAGTCTGATTTTTGTGTTCCAATAAATTGAAATTAGTTTATCAAAAACATTCGTGAAACATTTAAACCATAATCATGCTCGAACTTGAACCCTAAAAATGTGAGTTGAATTATCAAGAACACTTCTGAAATTATTTCTTTTAAAAATAAGGTATTCCCGAAACTACTTCTAATAGTTGGACATCATGAACATTCCTGAAACTTCACTTGAACTAATAGTCCATTGCTCGGTTAGCAGTAAGAGATATTCTTTCCACAAAGGAGAGACAATATGAATGGTAGTAGTACTATGCAGGTCAAGTTAAACACATGTCAAGCAGATTGGCCGTAAAACAATAGAGACCAGTTATTCATTGGCTGTGATTTCACTAAACAGAGTCTTTGTTCGTTTGGAGTTTGTTTGCACTTGTTCTAGACTTCTTTTGCATAGTTATTCTTCTGAAGAAGTCTCATTCATCAAAAAATGGATTGGCAGTTGGGGGGGGGGGGGGGGAAGGGAGGTTCACCTTACAATTTGTCCATGTTTTAATTAGCAAACTAAACATCATCAAAAAGTAGATTGACTGTTAGAAAGGCATGAGTTAGAAACCTAAGCCATCTTGTAATTCAATATCATAGAAAAAGGTTAACAATCCTACTTATCCTGATCTCTTAAATTTGATTGCCAATCAAGGAACTAACGCCATTAACTGATTAAGAGAAAAGATTCTTGTTAAACAAATCAGTTTGTGGCCCTTGGTTTCATTTTGATTACCTAGACATTTCCAGGAATTTTTCTATGTACTGTTTGCCAGGAAAATTCATTTTAAAGTTATAGTAATAATTGTGCTATTATCCTTTACGTCTTGGATGTAACCTAGCATGTATAATGTATTGGAAATGAAAAAGTAGGAATTAATTAAATATTGAAATTCTATTACACTGAATTGGAGAAAATTATAGATTACTAATGCATGGATTTTCTGTACAAAAAATAAAACCAAAAAAGAAGAGTACTGGAAACTCTACTTACCAAAACATTGAGTAAACTGTGATATTACATGAGTGGAACTATGTGACCATTCCAACTCTTCATCACCCTTCTTCTGTCTCCAGTATATTTCATCCTCATCAACCTACATTTGAATTTTGAATGCACCTTAACTATAAAGTAGATCCAAGATACAAGACTATAGACAATGGAGTGACCTGTCCAATTCATTGACATCTTTAACGTAACAAGTTGAGGTTTCATTATCTAAATTAGTCAAAATGAACCAATTTTCTGGGCCAAATAGAATGAAGGGCTACAAATGTAGCACTCGTATGCCCTGCTTTATCAACAATGTGCAAGTACATGGCTATAAAGTTAATAAAGCAGACAAATAAAAAAGATAATTTAACTCATGATAAAGATATAAACGGCTTCAAAACTTCTTAAGTACTGACTTTCTACTTCTAGTATTCATGACATATAGCAACTCAAGGTTAGCAATAAAAAGAAAAAAGAAACTAAAAATATAACTTGGAAGTACTACATGGTAAGTGAGAAAAACCCGGTTAGCATTACAGGCAGAAAAGCTTGCAACAACCAATAGCAATGTCAATTTTCATCACAATGTGCAAAAGTTTTACATCAAATGTGTAATAGAGAGATTGTGAGTTAGTAGGCATTCCTAGGAATCACCACCTAAGAATCTTATTAGGCAGAGGCAGAACAAGGGAGAAAATAAAGGTTCATAAATGAACTATAAAACTATAAGCAAGAGAAGTAGAAAACCCAATCCGTATATTAGGTAGAAATGCAAGCAACAAAGAATTACAAAGCTGATTATTGTAATTAAGAACTATTTTAATCAGAGGGCACAAAAGCATTCGTAATAGATAAGATTAACAAAGGCACATTTTAAGCTAATGGTCACTTCTAAGAGGCTTCTAAGTCCTAAACCATCAACATTGGCTTGAAATTAATAATCTTGATAGAGTAGGGGTTGGATTTACTCTGTGAAGAGAAGAGCAAGAACGAAAGCATTGCCTACGCCTCCTTAATCTCATGAGGGGACCAAACCAAAATCAAGATTGAGATTCTTTCACCCTTTTTAACCGAAAGCAAAAGGCATAAAGACAAGTAAGTTTTATGAAGAAATGGGTGACATATAATTGCACCCAACTCATGCTCTCCTATTTTTCAACTCCCATCATTTTGGTTCCCTCTCTCTTTTCTCTCTCATTCTTCCTCTCTCTCTCTCTCTCTACCCCTTGCAAGTAAGAGAGAGAGAGAGTCTCGAGAAAGAAATGTAATAATGGTATACATATACAAGCATACCCAGAAGCCAAAAAGACAACCTTTTTTTTCCTGAAAGGTTTTAGATTTAAACAGCGCAATTAAAGGCCTCCTTTTGTATTAGTCTGCATTGTAATATAAAAGAAGATGGAAAAAGTAGAGGTGGGTGCCTTTGCTCTTCTTCATAAAATCAACATTAGCATACATACAAGACAAAACTACAATCCCCACCAAGAAAGGTGGAGAGAGAGAGAATGCAATCGAATACAAAAAAAGTCAAAGAGAAAAGTACCTGTTATGGTATCTAATGAGACTTGGTGCCAATGGTGATGAGGTGGGATCCACTTGGAGAAAGTGGTGGGACCAGAACTGAAACAGGCCTAGGAAGAAGAACAAGAAGAAGCAGAAGAGGATGAAGAATGTCATTTTTCATTTTTTTTTTTTCCTTTGTTCTTCAGGAGTGATTTGGCATACAATACAAACAAACAAACACACACCGTTGAGGAAGGGTTGAGTTTTGTGTTGTGTTGTCTGTCTCCTTTTGTGCAATGGCGTTGAAAACCAGCCAATTTCCTATAAACAAGGCACAACCGTAGCTCTCGGGGTGCTTTGTTTTTGTTTTGCTTTGTGTCTCCCTGACCTTTCTTTGTGGCCCATCCGCATGCTCTGAATGCATAATAGTCAGCATCTGAGTTGGTCATTCATTCCTAGTACTCTAAAAAAGAATTTGTGAGGTGTTCACGATGGAATATATTTACAATAATACTATTAATTCATTTTTGGTATTGAGGATCTGACCAAATGTGATAATGGTAATCTTGATTTTAACAAAAAAACTTTGATCATTGTACTCATTTTCTTATGATGGAAGAAGAATTTGATTTTTATTCTTCCCTTTGAACTAATGAATTCCAAACGAAGTTATTGCTCCATTGTAAGTAATTAATGTATACTTATGGTGTTTATTTATTGGTGATTGTTTTTTTTTGAAACCTATTTATTGGTGATTGTTCTTTATCTTCTTATTAATATATCAATTGATTTTTTGGTATAGATTATATTTGGGTCTAGGTGCCTTTTTAGATGAGAGCTAACTAGAGCCTATTTTTAATATTTTAAATTTAATTAGCCACAGACTCACATGATGCGTGGGAATATATAAATATTATGTAATATGAGGTGTTATATATAAAAAGTAACAATTACTTCAAGTATTATTTATTTAAAAAAAAAGATTTCTACTTGTATTTTTTTAAAATCTTTTTATCTCTACAAATATATCATACTATTTTTTTTAATGTTTGATTACTCTTTTTTAAGGTGAACCATATTCGTTTAACTTTTGTTTTGTGTGTTATATTAACCTAATATACAACTAAATTTTATAGGTTTCAAATTTATTATTTAAATTTCTCATCTCTTAAGGAATAAGGAGATTATTATAATAATAAAAACTCATCATAAAATTACAATGTTATTTTAACTAAAATTAAAACGAAACCGTAGGAATAAAAGATTGACTTTATAATAATTTATCACTCAAAAAATTGGTAGACATATTCAAATTCATAGCCATGTAGATTGTGTTTTGATATAAACTCAAATTCCTATTTCCAAAAAAACTAAATATTAACCCAAACCAAAATTCAACCAAAGCAATAAAAGGAAAAGAGAAGACTTTGTGATGAGAAATTAAAAAAACACAATACCAAAACACATATTCAGAAAAAAAAAAAAAAAAAAACCATCAATCTTAATCAGAGTTATAAGAAAGAACAAAAATCCATCAAAAGAAAGGAGAGAGAGAGAGAGAGAGAGAGAGAGAGAGCTCACAGTTTGTTTGTCAGAAAAATATGGATTGAATGAGAGAAATGATATCAAATTTATATAAAATAAAATAGAAATAAGAAGAGTCATAATATAAGAAAAACAAAAGGATAAAAGAAGTGTAACGATAAAGTAGAGAGTAGTGAGGAGATAAAGAGGTAAAGAGAGAGGGAAAATGTAGGAGAAAGTGTAACAGTAAATGTGGGCTAATGGGAGAAGATGAATTAAAAAAAAAAAAAGAAGAATAAAAATTTAAAAAGAGAAAATAAGTGGATGATGTGGCCGCTGATATGACTCAAAAGGAGTATAGTAATAATAAATGTTATGTTCCAGCTTTTAAATATATATAGATATATAGATATAAATATGGGGAAGATGAGAAAAAAATGCACAAAACCTCTCCAAAAAAAAATTAAAAAGTTTAGCTTGAAAGAAATAAAATAATTAGAATTATTTCATTAATTGATGTATAAAATCAACATTAGCATACAAATTCATTTTCTGTCTTTAGATATGGGAAGAGAAAAAAGTAATTAATTTATTTTACAATTTTTTATATTTTCCATAAAAGTAGTGTCAATTTAAAAAAAAAAAAAGTTTATTAACAATTTCCCTAAAAACAACTGTTAACATGACTCCTTTTAATATAATCTACCTATTTGATCATTTTACAAACTCAAATATAGGAGATGTGTGGAATTGGTGATGCAAGCGAAGTATTGATTGTGGACTTGTGGTATTAGAGGTTAGAGCACTAGCATTAAATGTGATGAATGCTAAATTTTTAACATTTATCATACCAAACACCAAAATCCATGCTTCATGAGATGTGCTAAATCCTTTTTTTTTTTTTTTTTTTTAACAATACAGTACCTAGTGAAGGGTAAAAGCGTATTGTGGCATGTTGTAAAAAAATTTATATATGTTTTTATTTTTATTTCATTCTTCTCTCTTCTCTCATTCATGTCAGACTCTCTTTTCTCTCTTTGCCATCACATTTATTTATATTATTTTAATGTATTATATATTAAATTAGAAGATGTGTTGTAGAGTGCATTATTAATTAGTGTGTTAAAATAAATAAAATAACTTTTTTTTGGTACCAAAATATCATATTTTTATTACATTTGATGCATAATGCTCTTAGCATAGTAAACTGTCACTAAATGTAGGAAGAGTGCATAATGCTACCATAAAAGTACAGTAGACTGAACCTCACACTTGATTCTAAATGCAATCTAGATTGAACCTCGCCCTTGATTATGAATCCAACCATTTTAGGATCACAAATTTCCTTTTCTTTTTTGTTATAATTTTAAGGTAATAAACTATGAATAGTTGTTAATTATTTTTACACGTACTCACGGTTTTTTTTTTCCACCATTTATTATCTATCATGTTGCATTTGTGGCAAGAAAAGTCGTTGTCCTATATTTTTTCTTCTGAATCTGAAACCCACATTTCATGCCATGTGTTGTGTGTGCGTGAGGGTGGTCCTCTCCTCGCTTATACGATTTTTATGAACGGCAGAAACAACACATGATAATCGTTACGTGCCAGCCAGTTTGTCTCCTGTGTGTGCACTGTTCCCACGGCATATAATACATAAATGAATCGTTTTATGATAAACAGGGTGGACCTAAAGTGAGCCTATAGTCAACGAAAGCTTTTAGCTTGGCCCAATTACGTTTACTCAATCCACGTTAAGTTGTAAAACTGTTATAGTCATTAGTCAAGTCTAATGTCAGACTTTGGGTTCTGAGCCTTGCCTCCTAGCCCATCCATCACTTTCTTGTCAGCAACATCCAAGCCGACAGAGCCTTTACAACCAATAGCAAAAGAGTTTGAAGCTTGGCCAGTAAAGTCTAATAAGTAATAAGTTAAGCCTAGGCCCATGTTATGAACGAACCACATAATTTTGTCATCTAAACACTAACTGAACCATACTAACCAATTTTTCACTTTCTGGAAATTACAGCACTTGAATGCTAGAATTTTGTTGATTCGATTACATTGTTCACTAACTAGAAACTCTCTGATTACACATACGAAGTCATGTCTAGCTTACAAAGAAAATTTTGGGGGGGGCCCAAAGGGAAAAAAGAAAAAGATGAGGATCACTATGTTACAATGTTACATAATTGGGATGGAATATATATATAAGATAAGATATGGGATTCACGGAACAGGATAAGACTTGTTATTACACATACACTTGTAAGCCATAGGACATGTCTCAGCCTCTTCAAGTGATGAACAAACGAAGCTCACCATGACTAATCGACATGGTGAGCATGCTCCACAAGCATGAGAGCAATCAGGCAACCTTGACCCTGCAATTTGGAGCGTATCGGCTCCCATTCGCATCGTTGGCCTTCTTTCCCAATAGAAACCGGATTTTGCCTCCATGCCATCTTTTGTTTTGGGCTTTGTGGAATGGCCATGGCTATGGCCTGTTTAACAAAGACAAAGGAAAAGAATTTAATAAGTTAATATGCTATTATGATAATTAAAATTAAATACCTAGCTCTTAAACATAAAACTTTGGCCACAAATCTAATATAAATGGCTTTTGGACATTTAGGAACTATTTAGGGTCTGTCTAGAGCTATGTTTAGCATAGCCTACTTTATCTCTACAAAGGTAATTTAAAAAAAAAAAAAATTGTTCTAAGTGACCCTTAAAATTAAAAACATTTTTATGGGTAAAGTTGAAACTTGGAACTTTTAAGAAGAAACTCTACTAAAACTTTAAGATATTATTTCCCATAATTTGACAAAAACTCAAAAGTAAAAATACTCAAAAAAAAAAAGAAAAAAAGAAGAAGAAGAAGTTGTGGCTTTATATAATTATATAGACCCAAACTCTATATTTAAAACCTACTTCCTAATCAACCCGAAAACATATAAAGTAGTTAGAAACTTATTAGTGAACATAAAAAATAAAGCCTAAGAGAGAGAGAGAGAGAGTCTCGTACGTGACCGTGGCCGGCCAATGTGTCTCACGGAACTAACTTCTTCTGGGACTAAAAGGAGAACAATGAGAAGAACAGCAACACAAGCAAAACCCTTAATCTTCATGGCTTTCTCTTTCACTCTCTCTTGAGTGAGCTAGCTATTGTAAGAGCAAGATAAATATTGAGATGGAGATGGTGTGAAAGGAAAATTGAGAAGGTGTTCTATATTTAAAGGGGCGCTTGAAGGAATACGGAATTGAAGCAAATCACAGGCAAGAGTAGGGGACTAAGGAGTGTGTGATTATAGAAGGTCACATGAAAGAGGGTGCCCAAGAAGATTGCTCACAATTTGTCACAGGACTCAAGCCTTTTAGTTCCATGGAAGAAAGGATGATGTTTATGGAAGAATTTACTGAATTGAAAGTGCTTCTTTTACGTGAACTCTAACCAGCACTTGAGTAATATACCTAGCCATAAATGCAGAGTTGTATGGTAAAATTTATTGAAAATTTTAAGCTTTCAAGCTAATAAATATGGTACGTGTCTCTGATGTGACTACCATTAATATTGCTCCTCCCTATATCCCTCATCTCTAGTGATTTTACGTACCACCTCGGGATCTTGTTTGCAGTATATATTTTACACTACTTTCGTAAAAATTATCCAACGTTATTACCAAAAAAAAAAAAATTGTAAAGATTAATGATGTACATGTATTTTAAAATTAAAAATTGTTATTTGAAAATATTATGGAAATATGTGTGGGTGAAAAAGTACATTAAAATGTGCGAAATGTTGTTTAAAAACTGAAAATGGTTATTTAAAACACAAACCAAACACCCCCTAAGCCTTGACCTATACGTACTTTTTAAAAATTTTCTAAATAAAAAATAGGTTTTTGGTGTGGACTAACTTATTCCATATCTCACGCTAGCAAATAAAAAAAAAAATATATATATATATATATATATAAAATAATATAAGTGCCACCCAAATAACAAGGTGTGCAAATGTATTTTTGATCCTTACATTTTGATCTTATTTTTATTTTGGCTTTTACTTTTGAATTTTACTAATGTGTGTCCTAAGGGCACACATGTCCTAAGAGCACACATTAATTTCCATTTTTTTAAAAAAATTTCTCGAAAATTGAAAAAGTAATGACAGCTTTTTCAATTCTCAAGAAAATGTTTCCCAAAATAGAAAGTTTAATGTGTGCCCTAAGGGCACACATTAACCAGACCCTTTATTTTTTTACTTTACTATATTTAATTTCCAAAATGAAAAATGCGTTCTATTATTAACTGAAAATAACTTACGTGGCAAACGGAATGCACAGTTAGTATATAAAATGCCACATGGCCATTAAAATAATAAAATAAATTTTTACTTAGCAATTAAATAATGCCACATCAGCATTAAAAAAAAAAATCCATGTCAGAAAACAATAAAAACAAAATTATAAACTTGAGATTTAAAAAATAATAATTAAAATAAATTTCTTTTCTTTTCATTATATTTTTTGGAAGAACATGTCACTAGAACATGATTGTTCATGTTCTTCTCCAATTATCTTGTTTGGTTACCCAGAAAATTAATTTAGATTATTTTTTTTTTAAATTTCTTTTTCACTTTTATAAATTGAGAAAAAAAATTTATAGTAAATTTCTCAACTTTTCTTAAACTTTTTTTTTTGACAACCATTGAAAACCCACAGCCTTTCTTAAACTTTTCTTTTGGCCTTTCCTATATCTCCCTCTCTATCAAGTCTCATCAAGAACTCTCTCTAATTTCCACAACCACCACACACACACACACACACACACACAACGGATGGCCTATGATCCCGTATGTTCTTTATTGTACTTTTAATATAGGTGAATATACATTTTTGGTCCCTATATTTTGGGTAGATTCCTATTTTGGTCCCTTGCTACTAATGTAGTCCCTAAAAAAAGTAAATTGATTCTATTTTGGTCCCTATTGTCAACTCACTAACGAAAACTTCCTACGTGGCAGACGAAGTGCTGTGCTTACTGACATGGCGCTGACGTGGTGATTAAAATATTATTTAAAAAATTATTTGGCATTTTTAAATACCACATCAGCATTTTAATTAATAAAAAATTTAAAATAAAAAAGCTAGATTTCTCAATTTTAATTTTAATTAAAAAAAATAAAAAACAAACAAAAAAATTTACTTTTTTTAAGTTGTAAAGATTGAAGCTCAAGATTTCATCGTTCGCAGCTCTCACTCTCTTACACACATTGAACCTGAGGTCTTCCATTCATTCCCAACAAGAACACCTCTCTCGGTCTCAAGATCCAAACAACATGACCACTCAAAATCAAGATCAAGAGAACCCGTAATCAAACCCCAGCAATCCAAGACGAACCAACCCCACTCTTTGAGCCAGTTTGTGTTAATCTCAACCGTGCCGATTTGCAAGCTCGGGCGTTGAGGTTGCCTTTTCCAGTGAAGAAGAGCACCATCGTTTCGGTGGTTTTGGTGGACTCGCTGGGGTCGGTGGAGGAGATTGGGTTTGTGGAGGATTTGGTGTCCAATTGGATTCTTCTCCACCACGCACTGTTGATTTGACCCAAACTCTCTAATCTAAAAATCTTATCTCAAAACCTTACACATGATATCGACCAACGGCGAGTAGATCAAGAGGCTGATCTTTGAGGTTTTGATCATGGAGGCCATGAGGTCTTGATGCGGTGAAAAAAATGGGAAAAAATTGGAGTCTTGCATGTGGGTGTTGTGAAACACGGATTGGTGGTTGGTGGCTGTGGTGTTGTGAACCCCAGGTGGTGGTAATTGTGGATTGGTTTGGATTTGCTGGTTGTGGTGGGTTTTTGTTGGTGTGGGTTGATTCGTTTGTTTGTGTTTGGTCTTTTTTTTTTTTTTTTTTTTTTTTTTTTTTTTTCATTTGTGTTCTTGTGATTTGGGTTTGAGTTCTTGATTGTTGGGTTTGTGTTCTTGTAATCTGGATTTGAGTTCTTGGTTGCTAGGTTTGATCTGGGAAGAACATGAAGAACAAGTTATAATGTTCTTACGAAAAATAATAATGAAAAGTAACAATTTTTTAAAAAAAAATTAAATTAGATTTAAGGATTTTTTTTAATTTAATTTCTTTTTTTATATAAATTTTCTGACATGGATTTGTTTTAAAAAATTAAAATGCTGGCATGGCATTTAAAAATGTCAAATAATTATTTTTAATAATATTTTAATGGCCACGTCAGCACCATGTCAGCAAGCATAGCACTTCGTATTGATTGTTTTCGATTTTTTTTCAAGACTACTTTATTTTACCAATACATTTCTAAGAGCGGCATCATCTGGTGGGTCTCTTTCTTTCTTCTTTCTATCTCTCAAATCGGTGGGTCTCTCTATTTCATCTCTCTATCTCTTAGCTTGGTGGTAGAGATTGCAGTGGAGATAGGTGGTGGTGGATTCTGATGGTGGGTTTTTAGGTTGTGATTTTTGCTAATCTGGGTTTGTGGGTTTGTAGCGAATTTGATTTTGTGTTTTTCAAGTTGGATATGATTTTGTGTTTCGGTGGATTGGTGGGTTTCTAACTTGGAGATTGGTGTTGATTTTGTGAACAAAGAGGATGCAAATCTATTGATTTTGGTTTGTGTTTGTTGAGTTCAAATTTCTAGATTTAGTTTCTGGTGTGCAAATTTGTTGATATTGGTTGATTATTGTTTGATCTCAATTTTGAGTTTTGATGCATGTGTTTGGTTGTAAAGAAAGTACAAGAAAGACAAAGAAAATAAGGATTAATTTTCTAAGAGAACATGAACATGAACAGACATGTTCTGGGGAAAAGCGAACATGAAAAGAAAAAAACACAAAAAACAAAAAAAAAATAATAATGAAAAGAAAAGAATATTTTACTTAATTTTTTTTTATAAAAATCATATGTTTAGATTTTTTTTAATTGTTTTTATGATGTGGCTTTTTTAATATTTAAAATGTTGATGTGGTATTTATAAATGCTAAATAAAAATTTATATTATTATTTTAATGGTCACGTGGCATTTTATATGCTAACTGTGCATTCCGTTTGCCACATAAGCTATTTTTTGTTAGTTAGATGACTGTAAGGACCAAAATAGAACGAGTTTTTCACTTTGGGGACTAAATGCGGTAAAATAAAAAAGGTAGAGATCAAAATAGAAATATGGTCAAAATGTAGGCACCAAAAATGTATTTACGTGAATAACAATGGAGCATGTAACTTCTCAAATCCAACAACTCATACAAGCACAATCTATAAAATATATGCTTATCCAAGTCAATGGCGGCTCTATGAATTTTTTTTTTTTACAGGGTGGTTATTAAGAAACTTAAATTATAAAAAATATAATAAAAAAAAAACTTCATATATTGACAAAAAACACACGTAAATACATAAAAAGTCTTATAATTTCCTTTTAAGAATTTTCTTGAAATCGTTGCATGATAGTCTCATTATCAATGTTGTAAGTTACATCTATTTCAAAATTTGAGTTTAATAAAATTTTTCTTGGGCTTTTTTTTTTTTTTTTTTTTTTTTGGTTTATAAGGTCCTAAAATATTGTTAAGGGGACAAAAGTTTAAAGACAAATTTTGGATACAAATTTAGTTGTAGTTTAAGACTACAACTCTCACTAAAAAAATTAACATGATTACATATTTCAAAATTTGAACCATTGAATTGCATGTATTTTATGTTCTTAAAACACATGTTAAATTTCATGTCAATTATGTATTATTTACTATTTGATCTATAAATTTATTTTTTATGTATAATTTTAGACTACAAAAATTTAAAATTTAAACATTTAATTGATGACATAACTATTGACTTTTAATTTTCTTAAAATTTTGCAAATATGGAAGATATAAAAAGAAAATGTAATATAATGGTGGACTTGTTAAAATTTACATCTAATAAAAAAATATTGAGTGAAGTTATAGTCTTAATTTAGAACCAAATTTGTGGGTGAAAAGAAAAAATTGTTAGCTAAAAAAAATATTTTTATCTTAAAAGATAAAGAAATTTTAAGTAACATGCTACCGATGCTCTTAATATGGTATAAGAAAGGTGAAGTGATGTAAAGAGATAGTGATTCATTACTGCATTGTGTTGGTAATGTTATTTAAAGAATTCGTGAAGAATTAAAGAGATAAGAGGACGGTATATATCCGAAGAGCAATCAGGTATTTACAGAATTCCGCACACATCTCATTCTTTTTGTAAAAAAAGATCAACAAAGATAAAATGTACTATAAGAAATCATCAGATATCAGCTAGAAAGTTGGTGCCAGAACCATGCAGTAATTTGAATGATCAAAGTATGAAACAAAAATGAGAGAGCATCCCTATCAAAAAAAAAAAAAAAAGAGAGAGAGAGCATCATGAAGTAATAATGTGTAATTACAAACATTTACTGAATCCTAGTTGTGGGTTGTGGTTGTTACGAATTTGGTATAAAATACACCAATGCAAAGGAATTATTGTGAAGGCGAGGAAGTACTGCATGCCGAACAGTCTTTTCACATGCAACACAATTATGATTTTTTTTTGGTTTTTGTGTTCTCTTCCGGTTACAAAAAATCAGCGTTCTTTCTCTGCACAATCTAGCTGACGTGACTAAACCTTGTTCAGCCAGCACTTTTAATGTGGGGTACCGGGTACTGGTACGACCCTGCTCTTCAAATTTTTTTTTTCATCAAATTATTTAAGTTTTCAAAAAACCTAAATGCTATGGTTATACACTTATACTTCTTTTTATCATCACAATGGGAACAACATAGCATACTTTTTTATAAACAATATTTAGTCAATAATGTTAATGTTATAATGGAGTTATATAAGTTTATCTTGTATTAGTAATGTAAAATTTATATTATAGTTTAAATAAATGTATATAATGTTATATACATTTGTAAAACAAAAATTATATTCATGTTATGACTATCCTTTAAAATGCTAAGATGACATGTTAGATAATAGTAATAGAATGGCAACAAAAGCTAAATATATGTGGATACATGTGAATTTAGCCTTTAAAACATACTACATACTACATACTAGAAGGTGAGTTTTTTTTTTTGGGTGGAAAGCGGGAGGTTTTATTTATATAATACCGAGTTCATACATCACCAACACCTGTGCCCGGGGCACATAGTCTAGTGTCCCCTAGGCCAGTCAAGTCCCTAACATATGATACATCAACAAAATCGGGACATTCACTATACACAGCCATTAGATTCCGTTGGCAAGTCCCCCGCTTCGCCAGAGCATCAGCACATCCATTTGCCTCACGGTACACGTGATGCACATGTACCTCCCACTCCTACTCCAAGAGGTTCCTGCAATCACAAATCAAAGGCATCATATTAGTAGGGTAATTCATAGTGTCATTTGTCAACCAGGTTAGAACCACCTTTGAATCGAGCTCAAGCTGAAGGAACTTCGAGCCTGTATTCCATGCCATCGCCAGACCCTGTCTGACTGTGGCCAATTCAGCCATATTATTTGTCGCAAGGCCCACATGAAGTGAGAACCTTGAGATCCACTGGCCTCGATGGTCTCGCAATACCCCCCCTGCTCCAGCTAGTCTTGGGTTACCTAGGGCACTGCCATCAGTGTTAAGTTTAAGATAGGGGTAGGGGGGCTCTTGCCATCGAATAATCTGCAGAACCAAGATCGGGGGTCGTCTGGTGGTACTAGCGAGGAAATGGAATTCTGTTGCTGCTTGTACCAAGGAGTAGATAAGGCTATGTTGGGAGCGGGATTGGTTCTTAAATATTCTTTCATTGCGTGCTAACTAAAGCTTCCAACAAGTGAAAGGGAAATAGACTTGCCATGGGGGGTGATGGGGCAAGGTCGCCCTATCCAACGCAACATTGTGTCTAAGCCAGTCTTGTAACGGTAGTCGAAAGAAGGATAGAGGCAATATTCCCGGTGATTGGCACCAAACCTCTTTCGCCCATGGGCAGTCACTAAGAATGTGTAAAGTTGTTTCTGGGGACTGGCATCAAGGGCAAAGAGAATCCACATACGGGCGTCCAAAAGATAGGAATGTTTTGGTGGGCAGTTGGTTTCGCATAGCCTTCCAGAAGAAAATTTGGATCTTTTTGGGGCAAAGGGAAGCCCAGATCCAGTTCCACAGTGCTTTGTTCCAAGGGGCCTACTGTTGGTGAAATAGAAATTTTGTCGCGGACTTTATAGAACACATCCCCTTATTGTGGGGCCATAGAAAGGTGTCGGTAAGGCGAGCAAAATGGGCCATTGGGATACCTTGAAGAAGGTCTTGGATCTGGGGGGAAAGAGGGAGGTTAAGAGAGTCGAAAGACCAAGACTAGTTAGACCACAACGAGTTAACCCTACGATCTTCATCTTGGGGGAGGAGGGGACCCTCAATATAACTACGTAGGGAGCCGTTGGGAAGCCAATGGTCCTTCCAAATTCGAATAGTCTGTCCATCTCCTACAACCCACCTCATACCTCTAAGAAGCAAATTGGCCCCTAGCGAGAGAGCGGTCCATATATGTGATCCTCATGAGGTTCGATGACTGGTAAACAAGGTAGTGTGTGAAAATATTTAGCTTTAATCACCCGGGCCCATAATGAAGTGGGATTAGAATAGAGGTGCCAGGCTTGATTCATGAGGATAGCATTGTTTTTGTGTCGGGTGGAGGATATGCCCAACCCTCCAGCCTCCTTGGGAAGCATGACCGTCGCCCAGTTAATCGTGTGGCATCCCCTGTCATGATTACTATCTCCCCAAAGGAAGTTACAGCTCAGTATCTCTCTTGTCTTGACTTGGTAACACTCATGAGCTATCCGGATGACTCACAGAAATTTAATAAGATTCTGCCAAGATTCTTACAGTCCCTAGTTGTGGCTCTTGTAAATAGGAAAATATCATCGGCAAAAAATAAGTGCGAGAGGCGGACCCCAGTTCTAAAGTCCTAGAAGGCGAGTTTGATTGGAGAACAACTGTTTGAAGTGTGCACATTTTACCCAACTAGTATGTTCACACAAGTATACCGTATAGGTTAGTTAGACTTTAGTTCTTTACCAGTGTCTTCCACTTTTTTTTTTTTTTGATAGGAAAATTGTAAACTTTATTAAAAAAATCATGTAATGCAAGATACATCATGGAGAAGAGCTTGCTCTAAAAAGCAAAGATTCTCTGCCATCTAAGTCATATAATCGTCAATACCTAATGCATATTTTGCTAATAAATGAGTTGGCTTATTGCCTTGTCTTCTAATATGTGAAAAATCAATCCGTGAGCCAACCCCATACATCCCAAGTATACCCAATATAACATGTGCCACAGAAGAAAGAGGATCAGAATGACCACTCAATGAATTATACACCACCAAGGAGTCCCCTTCAATAGTAAACTCAGAAATCCCGACGTCCCTTGCAAATCTGATTCTAGCTTCAAAAGCCTTCGCCTCAACCTCCAGCACCCCCAACGGTGAGTTAATTTTCTTACTTAGAGCTGCACAACCAGTCCATTGGAGTCTCGAATCACCACCCCTACTCCTGCTGTCTTCTACATTTTAAACACCGCCCTATCCACATTGACTTTGTATCTCAACCTCGTCGGAGGTGTCCATGTAATTAGCTGACTTTCTGGACTTGTGATTCTCGGAATTTCATTCACTGCAAAGTATTCCGCAAGGTACTGAGATGTCCATTGCACTATATCCCGTCCTGTCTTTTTTCTTTTCCCATTTCGAGCTTCATTCCTGTTAACCCATATGGCCCAAGCTACGGTAACCACCATTGCCACTTTTTCTTCATCATACTTGCCCAACACCATTAGGTTCCATAGTAAATCAAAGAAAGACGAGATAGTACATGGGTCAAAAGAGAAGTGTAGTTTTGTGTGTTGCCATACCTCCTACGCTCTTGGACATCTCCAGAATAAATGGCCCATTATTTCAGACTCTGCCTTACATTCTTCACACCAGTCTTCTTGCAGGACCTTTCTACGCATTAGATTCTCCTTGGTGGGAAGGATGTTGCAACACGCCCTCCATGTAAAGTGGCGTACCTTATGGGGAATCAGAATTAGCCACACAAACCTCCAAAATCCTCTCAATTGTCTATCATCTAAATTGGACCCAGTATTAGACCATGTCCCCTCCATGGCCAATCTATAAGCACTTTTGACACTAAATTTACCATTTTTATTCCCTGCCCAAATCAGTTTGTCTTTAGGTAATTGCACACTTAATGGTATGCCCTTTATCAAGTCAGCCTCATGGGAAGAAAAACTACATCTAGCACTTGATTTTTCCAGCAACCAGAATCTTAAGAAATCAGTTCACAGACCCGTGTGTCAGCATGTAGAAATTTCCAAGGAGATACCATCTTGTATGTGGAAGAAGTTGGCAACCATTTATCGCCCCATACCCGAATAGAAGTCCCATTGCCCACATTCCAACGAGTTCCTTGTTGAACCAAGGATTGGGCTGCCATAATACTCCGCTACGCATAAGAGGGATTATTATTAATTGAAGCTTGCAAAAACTTTGAGTGTGGAAAATACCTTGCCTTAAAGAGACGATATAGTAATGAATCTCGCATTGTTTGGAGCCACCATCCCTGTTTAGCAAGAAGAGCAAGATTAAATTGCTTTATTTGATGAAAACCCATTCCTCTGGCTCCCTTGGGTGCACAAAGCTTGTCCCAACTAAGCTAAGCCATTTTTCTCTCATCATGTTTTTAACCTCACCAAAAGTTGCGGATCATGCTAGTCAACTCATCACAAAGAGAATCTAGGATTTTAAAGTAACTCATTGTGTATGTAGGAATAGCCTAGGTTATTGCCTTAATCAATACTTCCTTGCCTGCCTTAGAAAGAAGTTTTTCCTTCCACCCTGCCAATTTTTTGCTAAGCTTCTCTTTTATCGCATTAAAGGAATTCCTCTTATTCCTTCCCACAAGGGACGACAAACCCAAATATTTTTCATGCTGACGAATAACTTGTGCTCCGAATCTATTCTTTATCTCCTCTTGAATCTTCCTCGAAGTGTTACTACTAAAAAATAGAGATGTTTTAGCTCTACTCAATTATTGACAGGAGGCGTTTTCATAAATAGCAAGGATTCTTTGTAAAGTGTTGCATTCTTCAATGGAGGCTTTACCAAAGATAATGCTATCATCTGCAAAGAAAAGATGTGATATTGTGGGACTACCTTTGCAAACCGATAAGCCTTCCTACTCCCTATTTTCTATTGATTTTTGAATCAAAGCAGATAAACCCTCTGCACATAAGAGAAATAAATAAGGTGATAAAGGATCTCCTTGCCGTATTCCCCTTGTTGGTACAATATGCCCCCTAGGCTTCCCATTGATCCTTATTGAGTAAGACACAAATGTGACACACTGCATATTAGAGAGAGAGAGAGAGCTACTCATCCTTAGTGAGAAATCATTGTACCCTCTTCTCCTTTTCTATCCCATTGTCATACCTTGAGACGAGATTTG
Organism: Quercus lobata; assembly: GCF_001633185.2. NCBI lineage: Eukaryota > Viridiplantae > Streptophyta > Magnoliopsida > Fagales > Fagaceae > Quercus > Quercus lobata. The sequence continues at coordinate 38,119,271 of NC_044911.1, forward strand.
TACTCAAGCACAACTCACACCTATTCAGAGTGTAGTGAGTGTTTTGGAGTTTGGGAAGTTTTGAGGATTTGCCAAGAGAAGCCGGTGAGGCTTGGCTGATGCAATTGGGCGTATTGTGGGATCCGAAAAGCTGGTGAAGACAAGACTCCGAGAAGTTCGTTGGTAGCAGGAGCTTGGAGGGCTCAAGTACATTGGGTAGATTAGGCTTGGAGGGTCTTTTGTTATTTGTGTACTCTAACTTATTCACTAGTGGATCGATTTCGACTTAGAGGGTTGTGAAGAGGTTTTTTACCAAGTTCTTTGGTTTCCTCTTCGATAACACGTCTTGGTGTGATCTTATATTTGCACATCTCTTCCCTTACTCTTGTGCTTTACATTTATTAGTTATTGTTCATGTTTGTGTACTAGAATAGTTTCAGTAATTGCGCTTCTTTTACTATTGTTCCGCACTTAAATAAGTTAGAATAAAAGCAATTTAGCTATAATTTTAAAATTGAGGTCTAAACAAACTCGGGTGTTTTAGCACAAATTTGAACTTTCATATTTAAATAACAATTTTCAGTGTTTAAACACCACAACACGTATTTTCATAATACTTTTTAACCTACACCCACACATATTTTTACAACACTTTATTAGAAATCTGTTACGAGGTCCATAATATACATAGTTCATATTTACTCTGCTTCAGGGGGGCCCTGCCTTTTGGGCTACAGATACAGAATATTTCTTTTTTAACTTGTGCCGACAATAAATTACAAAACCTTTTGGTCAATGGTCAATAATGAGAGTTTAAAGCTATTTCATTCTTGTTCATCGTTACTAATTAGCTACACTGGTTAAGTCCGTGTAGACGTGTGTGCTACTGCTAGACACAACGGTGAGACTCAAACCCAGGATCTTATTGGTCAAAATGAAATTTCAATCTTAGGTACCCCATCTTGGTTGTGAGACAACATTGCATCCAAACCGTCCATTTTGATCCTATCATTAATTACCAGTACAGCCAGCATTTTCCTCCGAATAACATCCATTCAATATTAGTACGTGCAGTGGATGCTTACCACGTGTAAACTAGCGTGTCGCAGAGTCCTGATTTATGTGTCCCTCAAATACACTGAAATTCTCTTGGTGTGGTGTGGTGTAGCAGTTCACTTCGCTAGCTACACAAGACAAGACAAGAGATACCGTGTACAAGCCCATGAGCGCCCGCCAAGAAAGAAACACAGTCATACCCAAATATCAAATTTCATTCAAACCAATTAAAACGTGCTAACATAAAATTCAGTGAAAAATATATTTATATATATACATTTTCATATATATATGAGCAACCTCTACAAGCTCCAAAAGTGTGTGAACTGTGAAGCTAGCCATGATGAACACCCTCATACTCAACACCACCAAGTCTTTCAACAGAGAATTGGATGGATATGGATATGAGCAACTTGATCAAAGTGAAGAAACGAGGGAAGAAAAGAATCATGGACGAAGAACATTTTCTACGCGCAAGAGTCATAACAACATGGTGCATTCTTTAAGCTATAAACGTGACCGAGCTAAGCAGCGGCGAATTTTTCTGAAATCATACAACTTGGCATCGATGGACTCATTGAGAGGGTCAAGGTCGACTCGGGAAACTAAGGAAGACGGTGATAAAGGTGAAGAAAGTTGTGGTGTCGATAGTTTTATCCATTCGAATTGGCTTAACAAGGTCTTGTAATTGTCGATTGTCAATACGTGCATCCTCACCAATATTGCATAGGAAATGAAGATTACGAGTGTTTTTTAGTGTGAACTCTCTCTTCTTATATTTAGCATGTTTGATCATTGGCATGCTAAAATTCATTGGGGTGAGTAGTCTTAATTTGGAGCAAGTAAGTCATGTAGCGTTGAAGCAAATTAAATAAAGTATATATGAGCAAGCAGTACTGACGAATTAACATATATTCCAGTGTTGTGGTGGTCAGTGGGAGCTATGGGATTTCCGGCTGGTCAGTATTTCTATTATGATTTCGAATCATCATTTTCATTTGTAAATAAAGCCTTCATGTAATGTAACACCTTTTTTTTTTTTGGCTGATGTAACTCTTCATATAATTAAATAATTGCTATTGTAGCTACATACGTAGTTTTTTTTTTTTTTTTTCCCTTCAATATAATTAAAGATACCTAAGGCTAGCCCATTGACCACCACAACTGGAATATATGTTAATTTACTTCTAAAGTGGTTTCGATTTGGTGGCCAAAATGTTATTATAGGGACACATATATATTCATTTGATTAGAACCACTCTTAACTTGCGTCCGCCTTGGCCTATTGCCAAAGTGAAAAGTTACACAAAAGACTGAAAAGAGACAAAAAAGTATTCTTGCCAAATTACAGTTATTAACTCTTGAACTTAGCCAAAGTCCAAAAGGCGGAGAAAGATATAATTATAATAACCATCACACAAGATATAAGAATATTCCAAGAGAACAATAATGCGGAGTTTAATAAATAAAAAAAGAAAAAGAAAAAGAAAAGAACAAAATCAGTGTTTCTAAATTGCCATGTGTTTTGTATTATTATTATTTTTTTTCGTATTGTAACGTTTGAGGACAATGTTATTCATTTGAATCTAAGTAAAATATTGTATGCTTTATTTTTTAAAATAAAAAATGAAAGAAAATATAAATGATTTATTGATATAAAGGATGTGGTTGAATTTAAATGTTAGATAAAATAAGATGAGAATAAAAAGAGAAAAATAAATAAAAGATATAACAATAGACACCAAATTATTCAAGTTATTCTATTACATTATATTCTTAGATACTATTTTTTATAATGAAATAGGATAACATTTGACGATCAAAGACAGAGAGAAAAAAAAAATTAAAATACAAAACTAAATCATATCAACCCAAATTAAAATTTTAAATAACACAAAAATTCATCAACCTAAAGAAGGGTTGTGAGAAAAATAAAATAATTCATCAAAAGTGAGAGAGAGAGAGAGAGAGAGAGAGAGAGAGAGAGAGAGAGAGAGATTTTTTAGGTGGGAAAACTATGCATATATAGAATGGGAGATGTAGGGTCACGTTTTTTCAGGCCAAGCCCAAGATACAAGGGACCTTAGACCAGTGAGCCCGATACAATGAATTTGTAGAGAGTGGGCCAAAGAGCTAGGTTTTAGTGTATGAATAACAATCATCACGGTATTCCTCATGGGCTACGTTTATCAAAGGAAATTGGTCCTCGGCATGATCCGAGGAGCTTTTCCTGGCCTCCCTAGTACGTTGGGAGGGGAGGATCCCCTTTTTTTGTTTCTCTTTATCCCCCTTTTGATAGTCGTTTCCTTTCCCCTGAATGGGGTCCCTAGGGTGGGTACTTGTCCCATCAGCCTCTCCCTTTAGTTGTTGGGAGTGGTTGTAAGGTCAGAGAAGTATGGGTCTGTCAGGCACAAGGCATTGAACGCAATAGTGGCAGCCTTTCCCTTAGACGTTTCCGTTTTCTCTGTTATATTTTCTGCTTTAGTACTTTTCCTGCCTTGTGAGATGATCTGGAGTGTCGCTACTGGTGGTCTGTTGCCTCTTTTACCCTAGGTTATATCCTAGCCAAGGAGGATTCTCTCACGGCTAAGGAGGGGTCTTCCTTGGGTTGGGCCCCTGGCCCAATGTAGACATCTACGTGGGGCTATTAGTCTTTTACCCTCCCCCCCCACAATAGCCCCTCAAAATCCTGCTGTTCGGATCCTCGGACGGAGAGGAGAGTTTTGGTGACATCGGGCATCTATCACAGTTTGCCGAATCTTGCCCTCCATTAATGTCAGCGTCTCTTTATTTGCCCGAGGCGCGTTCCTAGTTGTGAGACATTCTTCTAATCTATCCAAGCCACGTCCCTGTCGTTTCGGTACATGAGGCGCACTTTAATTAGGGCCCTTTCACGTGGTGACATAAATCCAACGGCTGAAGACTACTTTAGAATTCGAGCAAGAATGATCTCATTCATAATTCCTTCTTGGGGTTTTGGGGCAAATTGATTGCCTCCAGATTCGTCCCCTATAAGACGCACAGAGGGAGAAAGTCCACCTTTACTTGCAGACCCTTGAGTTTTTTAGGTTTCTAACTCCCCAAGTGTTCCCAAAGTCCCTACTATGAGGGTGACTAAGACTTAGGGAGTGAAATGGTCATGGTTAGGGTGAGGGAGAAGGAATCAAACCCTCTACAGAAGCCTTGGATGTCTCCGAGATTTAGAATGGCCCGGTCAGGACAAGGGAGACAAAGGCTTAAGACCTTTTTCCTCTTCGACAAGGTAAGAAAGGAGCTTCTTCTTCCTTCAGCCAAAATCCGAAGTGGGTAGAGGTCGCATCAGATATTTGGTGCGACAACATTGGGGCTTCCATCCGGTGCCGTATGTCATGCACGTGAGGGTTTGGATTTCCCATCATCGGTACCATCCGTGCTTGCTCGATTGCTACTAGAACGATACTTGCTCAGTTGCTGCTAGAGCAAGTATGGGGATTGGGCGTCCCCGCTTCTTCCTCTCTTCCATCACTGGTGCCACCCAAGTGCCTCCGCTTCTTCTTCTCTTCCATCATTGGTGCTATCCAGGTGCCTCTGTTTCTTCTTCTCTTCCATCACTAGCGCCATCCAGGTGCTTCTGCTTTTTCTTTTCTTCCATCACTGGTGCCACCCAGGCTTGCCTAGTCGTTGTTAGAGCAAAATTGAAGGATCTATCGTCCCCGTGTATTCTCTCTCTTTTTTTTTATTTTTTTATTTTATTATTATTTTATAGTTAGCTTATGATTATAGGCTTGTCTAAACCCTTTTATGTATATTGTACTATCTCTTTATCCAATAAAAGGTGATTTTATTGCATTTTACGTATCTTTTCTCTTCTGCAATAATTATCTTATGAATGGATGTGCTGGTGACTTTTCTTTCGAACCATACTTAGAACCGATGCCTTCGTTGGTAGAGTTATTACTTTGAACTTATCGAAATTGACAAGCACAGCAGTGCCTACTTTAAATAAGTTAACTATAAAAGACTAACCGGGATAACAGCCGCACGTTCTGTATTGTGAACGGGGTGACTGCCTAAGGATGTATAATCCGAAATAAACCATCCGAGGGGACCGTTGGGTATTAGGGTTCTTTTCCGCGTTTCCGATGATATTCGTAGCTTTAACTTGTTTTAGATGTATGGTTTGAGGACTGAGGCATGACTGTACCTGGTCTAAATACGGAAAGACACCATTGTGTGTTAGTTTCATAAGGTCGGAGGTCCGAGGACCATGCGACACCTCCATTCTGCTTAAGACTTAGGACCACCTTGAAGTTGCTAGTTTCCCATAGCTTTGAGTCCGAGGACCATGCAAGACCTTGGTTCTGTGTAGCACTTAGGCTTTTAGTGTGTCTAGTTTCCCATAGGCTTGAGTCTGAGGACCAAGGCCTTGGTTCTGTCTAGCACTTAGACTTTTATATGTCCAGTTTCCCCATACGCTTGAGTCCGAGGACCATGCAAGGCCTTGGTTCTGTCTAGCACTTAGGCTTTTACAGTGTCTAGTTTCCCCATAGGCTTGAGTTCGAGGACCATGCAAGGCCTTGGTTCTGTCTAGCACTTAGGCTTTTACAGTGTCTAGTTTCCCCATAGGCTTGAGTCCGAGGACCATGTAAGGCCTTGGTTTTGTCTAGCACTTAGGCTTTGAGTGTGTCTAGTTTCCCCACAGGTTTGAGTCCGAGGACCATGCAAGGCCTTGGTTCTATCTAGCACTTAGACTTTTAGGGTGTCTAGTTTCCCCATAGGCTTGAGTCCGATGACCATACAAGGCCTTAGTTCTGTCTAACATTTAGGCTTTTACAGTGTCTAGTTTCCCCATAGGCTTGAGTCCGAGGACCATGCAAGGCCTTGGTTCTGTCTAGCACTTAGGCTTTTATAGTGTGTCCAGTTTCCCCATAGGCTTGAGTCCGAGGACCATGCAAGGCCTTGGTTCTGTCTAACACTTAGGCTTTTAGTGTATCTAGTTTCCCCATAGGCTTGAGTTCGAGGACCATGCAAGGCCTTGGTTCTGTCTAGCACTTAGGCTTTTAGTGTGTCTAGTTTCCCCATAGGCTTGAGTTTGAGGACCATGCAAGGCATTGGTTCTATCTAACACTTAATCTGGCCATCAACTTCTCTTTCCGTAGGGGATTCAACGGACTGTACTACTAGGACCGCGAGAGTTAGCCTCTTGTCAAGTGCCCGGGGCACACGTTTGACGTCAGAAGCCCCTAGGACCACGTTTCGCTGAACAACCCTTCCCACGTAATCAACACTTCGAAGCATGGGCCTGAGTAGAGGCTAAGCAATGACACGACGATGTGTTTTAGGAAATAGGGGGAGGCTTTCATGCCGCTTGTACCACCGCCACAACGGTCTTCTTGACGAACTCCCACTGGCAGGAGCTTGACCCCACCGTGATTGGCCGTTGCACTTATTAGCGCACAAGCTCTTCCCATAGACGGCGCCAATTGTAGGGTCACGTTTTTTCAGGCCAAGCCCAAGATGCAGGGGACCTTAGACCAGTGAGCCCGATACAATGAATTTGTAGAGAGTGGGCCAAAGAGCTAGGCTTTAGTGTATGGACAACGATCATCACGGTGTTCCTCATGGGCCGCGTTTATCAAAGGATATTGGTCCTTGGCATGATCTGAGGAGCTTTTCCTGGCCTCCCTAGTACGTTGGGAGGGGAGGATCCCCTTTTTTTATTTCTCTTTATCCCCCTTTTTATAGTCGTTTCCTTTCTCCTGAATGGGGTCCCTAGGGTGGGTACTTGTTCCATCAGCCTCTCCCTTCAGTTGTTGGGAGTGGTTGTAAGGTCAGAGAAGTATGGCTTTGTCAGGCACAAGGCACTGAACGCAATAGTGGCAGCCTTTTCCTTAGACGTTTCCGTTTTCTTTGTTATCTTTTCTACTTTAGTGCTTTTCCTGCCTTGTGAGACGATCTGGAGTGTCGCTACTGGTGGTCTGTTGCCTCTTTTACCCTAGGTTATATCCTAGCCGAGGAGGATTCTCCCATGGCCGAGGAGGGGTCTTCCTTGGGTCGGGCCCCTGGCCCAATGTAGACATCTACGTGGGCCTATTAGTCTTTTACCCCCCCCCCCCCCACAGGAGAGAAAATGACAAATTTATAACAAGAGGATGTGAATAAGAAAAACCAAAATAAAGGAAGATAAATGGATAGATGAAGACTGATATTAAGATAGAGAGAGTAGTGAGAAGATAAAAAAGGTAGAAGGGCCGGAGAAAGTGTAACAATAAGTTGAGAAATTAACAATAATAAGAAGAGTTAAAAATAAGAGAGGGATCATATATATATATTGATAGGACAAAGAGATCATATTTTGATTGTTAAATAATAGATTTTTTAATTCACCTTAAATTAGGAAATGTTAAAAAAATTATAGGAAAAATTGGAAAGAAAAATGATAATAACATAATTGCTGATATGGCTCAACTGGAATGTAGTAAAAATAAATGCTATGCTTCTATTTTTTGATATATATAGATATGGATATAAATAAAATTGTAATGTTATCGACATAAACCTTTTTATAATATTTTTACAAACTATTGATGTAACAAATTTTTATTGGTTCTCATTTGAGTCCATAATTGATATAAATTTTTTACTTCTAAATAACCACTCACCACATCAATATTTTGTAAAAACAAAAAGTAAAATTATTTGTAACCTTAGCATTTTCATATTAAAACAAATTAAAATTAATTGAAAAATGCAATGCAACATGGTTTGTGCCTAAATTTAGAAAAAAAGAACTAAATTGAAGGTACTAACAACGACAAATGCCAAAAAAATAGAGAGAGAACCAGTTTTACTGTTAGATAAACAACTGGACAGTAGTGTATGTCCACACACATGTAACAATAGGCCTTTAACCAATGGAAGCCATGAATGTTTCCCTCTCCTTCTCCAACGACCTTCCCTCAAAAAAATAGTTGGAGAAGAGAAGAAAGAAGAGCCTCTCTTTCTTCTTCTTCTTCCTCGTCTTCTTCTTCTCCTTTGTCTATGGCCAATGCCCACCAAAGTGTCCACCATTATTCCACCTCTCACACATTCACCTAGACATCTCCATAATAACAATAACTCATAATTATCATTCATCATGGAGCTGCCTGTAAATTCTCCCTATGCACCACCAAAATATGTCATGCTCTCAGGGAATAATGATAACCAAGGCAACCTCAGGCCCCCTCCTTATCACCGTAACATTCCTCGGTACCATTCCAAAAAGTCACGCGGTAGTTGTCTCTTTAAGTGCATATGTTGCTGCTATTGCTGTCTCTTCCTCCTCACTGCCCTCTTCCTTGGCCTCACTTTCTTGCTCTACAACATGTACAGGCCCAAAGTTCCATCCTACAATGTTGATAGCTTCGGTGTTCATGCTTTTGAACTCCAATCTGATATGAGCCTCTTCACCGAATTCGCTGTGGTTGTAAAAGCCGAGAACCCAAATTCATATATGGGCTTCCTATATGGCAAAGACAGTCAGGTTAACGTGTCCTACTCGGACTCTCAGCTTTGTTCTGGGAAAATACCAAGTTTTTATCAACCAAAAAAGAATACAACAATGATAAGTATTGCGTTAAAAGGCACTAGTCCATTTGGGTCAGGGCTACAACAAGCCCTTTTGGAAAACAGGCATACAGGGAAGATACCTTTGCTTGTGAGAGTGAAGGCACCAATTAACGTTGTGCTGGGACGTTTTCCATTGAAGGGGTTTGATGTCTATGTAAACTGCTCCTTGGTCATCGATAACTTGTCACCCAACAAGAAAGTTGAGATTTTATCTGCCAAATACGATTATGACTTTGACATTAATTGGTTCTGAAAACCTTGATCTTGATGTTTGTGAGTTTTTCGATAATATATACTGGCCATGTGGAACTCGAGGCGCGCAGCAGTGGAAGCATTTGAAGGTATATTACATATCTCGGCTTCTTTTCTGAGGGATCTAAGTCAAGAGTTGAATTTCTACATGTTCCTCCTGTAATGTTTTATATATAGTTGCATTTCAAGAAAATATATGCTAACAAATATTAGAGGTGTTTGCAGTTCTAGATTTGTGTAATATTATAGGCTTTTATTGGATTTGGATGTGAGTTTTCTTGTAAGAAGAATTCCTGGAAAACATCGTTATGTTTCCTCAATGTCTTATTACCTTTCTTTTTCTTTTTTTATTAATTATTTTCCCATACAAATTCTTGTTGCATTCGTTTTGGAATGGATTCCAACGGAATGTATTATGAGAAAATGTACCCTTTTTTAATGAAAATTTGCGTTTGTTATTTTTGTTTCTATGAACGTGAATTAATTAATAAAAATATATTTGATAGTTTACAAAATTAATTTTATTTTAAAATTGAATATTTCACAAAAGTTGTATTTCACCTCAAGAAAGACAAAAAATTTCTTGAAAATTAGGAGATAATTACCTCATTGGTGTATCGTGTGTGTATATATATATATATATAAAATATAAATTGTTACCGTAAATTATATGAAATTAAGGGTGACCAAGTTGAGGTCCAGACAATGTTACTCTCTTGAGATTATATGCACTATTTGCAAGATATGTTTATTAACCGATACATCTAACATTTTAGGCATGCCATCATCTCTAAGATACAACAATACAACAATCCAACCACTCTTTAGTCCGTTACTGTTATCTTACTAGTCTACACTATTAAGCAAGATAGGAAGCTTTAAAATAGTACTCACCTCCATACCCACGTAATATAGTTATAGAAAGTACAATACTATGTTTATGTAAAGAACAAGAGTAAAGAACACAAAGAACGAGAATGATTTTTTTTTTCTTTTTTTCATAATAATCTAGTGGTGTGTATATCCAAATAGGTAAAGGATGAGAACCTATTTATAGACTTAGTAGATTAGTAAGTTACAAAAAGATTAAATAGACTAAATAAATCTAAATAATGGACATAAAATTATGGGTTTAATATGGTTATAAATCTCAATTAAAACCCAATCAATGAATGAAAATTCATTGTCAACAAAATATGACTATATAATTAATAGGGAAATAAATTGTAAATATCATTTTTTTTTATATTCAAATATCTCAACAATAATGATATTTATTTATCATAATTTGTGCATTAAGCAGTTCCTACTAGGTATTTATACTGAAACTTTTACTAAAAAGTAATTATTCAAAAGGAATTTATGTTTGATTATATTATTGGAGAATATATATATATTGACTAACACAAAAATAAATGTTGTCTTGTGCTTTAAATTAATTTTGTCACAACCTAGTTTTGTCCTCTGAAAGCATTATAGCGCTTAAATGCCAAAACCAAGAAAATAATAATTTCAACCATAAAATGAATAGGGATCACGAAACCAACTCAAGCACCTTAACTTATTAAAATTTGGTCAAATTAGGATAAACTCGAGAGTTTCGTGGTAAAAAATAAGGTTGGACCAAGTTTGATCGACCATAAAATATGATTGTACGTTGATCAAGCTCAATCTTGAACTAACATGGATATTTCAATTTCCTTTGAAATTAGGGTTGGGCCACAAAAATCCAACGTAAATCAAATGAGATATCTTGAAAACATAAAAAATTTTGAAACCAAATCAGAAAATTGAGTAAGTATAGAAATTTTTTTTAATCTAATTTTGATTTCGTTCTAATGGTAGCCAAACGATCTTGTAATCATTTGAGTCATATATCATTGGAAATCTCTTACGAAAAGCTTCATTTTGAGGGGTCTCGGTGGCTAAAATTACAAAAAAAAAAACAAACACACACATAAAGTCTTGTGCATAATGAAACTTCTAAACATGTAAAAACTAACCCTTTCACACGCCTGTAATTCTTATGACGAAGTCCAATTTTCTCAAAATAAAGAATAAATATAAAATTAGTGCCACATGCTTGCCAAAGAAATTTGGATCACTCAATTCCTAGTTTGGAAATGCCTCAAAATGCGTGCACAACTTGCATAATGGTGAAACGGAAATTCTAAAAGTTTGGGATATATCAACTTTCAAAGAGCATAACTTTTGATCCAGGCTTCCGATTGAAAGCAAACTTGGTACCATTGGAAAACTTGTTTCATAAACTTACAAACATAAGCTTGGTTTCTCAAATTCATGACCCAGAAGACCTTCAAAAAGACCATCAAAGATAGAGGCAATAATGCATATTGTTAGGCCAATTCCAAAACTTATGTGTGGGGATTATAAGCTTGCATGTGAGGCATTTAAGTCAGCATATGAGAATTATGCGTCATTCATTTGATGCTTACGTGCTGGCTCAAATCCCTCACATGGCAGCTCTCATCTCTTCCTATATGTTAAATATTAGCATTGATGTGTATACCATATTGTATTTGCTACAGTAGAAGCGGAAGAGAAAGCATAGACAAGGACGAAGCCAGAACTTAGAGTTAGGAGGGGCAGATTTGTTGTTGGCTATGTGCAGCAGCTCCAATCTTTGGCTCTATTGCTACTTAGCTGTTTGAGGGATTTTTTTTTTTTTTTTAGTGTGTGACTGTGATGTTGGGTAAGGACAAAATAATTTTATTTAAAATTTTTAAAGGGCCGGGTTTTTTGTGTTGGGTAAAATTAGTTCATTGGACTTATTTTGTTTTAGATTTACTATTTGTAATTTTTGTTGTTGTGCTAATTTTCTGGGCTTGTATATTTCGTTTTAGATTTTAGATCTATTGAGTTTTTTATGGTTTTTACAAGGAGGAATGCTAGAGTTACAAACTTTTTTTTTATAAATTACTGATGTAGTGAGTGATTATTGGTAAGTCAAAAAGTGATGTAAGTGGTGGACCAAGTGCGAACCAATATGAATTTTCTACCTCAACAGTTTGTAAAAATATTGTAGAAAAATTTGTGGCAATAACATTATTCTTAAAAAAATTAATGATATTATTAAAGGGAGGCAAAGTGTAATTTTATAGAAAAAATTGCTAAAATTAGTATTCGAATTTATACTAATATTTTTATTAAAATTGGGGGGGCATTGCCCCCCAAGTCAAAGCTTGCCTCCGTCCCTGAGCATAGAATAGAATCACAAGAACACGAGGGTTACGTAATTCAGTCTTAATGGCCTACGTCCACAGAGGAAACTCTTAAGGGTCACATCTTTATTATATAAGAGTGTAGTACAAAACTTGTGTTATAATGAACCATAACATGAGTATATATAGCAAATTTCTTGTACAAGTAGGAGACTTTTCTTACACACAAAGTAGAGGAGCTTGGGCCTATTACATTGGCTAATATGTCTAATATATTTCTAACACCCCCCTTAAATTCAAGGTGGAAGGTTGATGAAAACTTGAGGTTGGATAAGCTTGAGAAAATCCCTTGATGAAGCCTCGAATAAAGTCTTCAAGAAACCACAATTATAAATTGGCCAATTGAGTAATTTTGGAGTTTCAAATGAAGAAACATAGTCCAAAATCGAAATCTACGCTGAAAATGAAGCAAGATAAGCCATTTCAGAAACTTTGACTTTTGGTTAAAGGTCAACGCATCAGTCAAAGTCAAAGAAGATCAACAGTCAAGGTCAAAGTCAACGATCAGCGGTCAACAAGTTCTAGGTTGGTCTAGGTTGGGTCACAGATCTAGTTGGGAACATATGACATGGCACAAATACTAACACGGGCAGACGTGGCAATGACGTTGACTAGGGCTAACGTGCCACTTGTTGACATCATTCGATGATGTGGCTTTGCTAGCGTAGCATGATGATGTCATGAATGACTTCATAAGCAATTACGATTGAGTGGAAACGCATGAAGAAGAATGTAGTGGTGTAGTGGTTCGTGGAAGCGTGTGCGGACGTTGTTGGTTGTCGAGTTTCTAGGTTCAATAGATTGGAGTCTAGCTAGGATGTTGGAATGGCGTGTGTGGCTAGTTGATTGGCAAAGAGTGAGTAACTAGAAGGGCGAGTGGGAAGGACACCGAAGCCTCTTGCTACACGTAGCAACATGTGCAATAGAGAGGTAAGATTGGGAAACTTAAGTTTTGCTCGTAGGAGGCCATAGAACTCACCTATGTGGTTGGTTTCATCAAGTGAAGCCTCAATTTGCACAAGTTTGAGAAGTGATTCACAGATTTCTTGTGTTTTTGAATCTTGGACATGGGTACGAGCGACGGTGGTTGTGTGATGCTGTGGAGTCTAGATCTGGAGGCAAGTAGTGGCACTGTGGTGGATTTGTGTTTTGCATGTTGGAATTTTCTTTGTTGTGTAGAGATATTTTGCTTGAAGCTAAGAGCAAAGTTTGGCTCTGATATCATGTTAAATATTAGCATTGATGCGTATACCATGTTGCATATGCTATACTAGATATGGAAGAGGAAGTATAAAATAGGAATACGAGAACACGAGAGTTATGTGGTTCAGTCTTGACGGCCTACGTCCACGAAAGAAACCCTTAAGGGCTACATTTTAATTATATAAGAGTGTAGTACAAAGTCTATATTACAATGAATCATAATGACATATCTACATAGTAGCTTGGAGATGGGAGCACTTTTTTTATGCAATTTAGTCCAAACCTTGACAACCTTACCATCAGAATCTCTATCTTTGTGTTATGGCAAATATGGAAGGCACAAAACAAGCTTCATTTTAACAAACTGAAACATACAAATTTACAAGTAGGAAGAGAAATGGAAATCCTTAATCCCATTTTTAGTGTTTTATTTAAGTACATTGTACTATTGTATGCCAAGTGTTTGATTTTTTTTTTTTTTTAATTATTAATTTCAGTTATTTGATTGGAAAATACTAAAAGTATTAGTACAAATTTTATTACATAGTTTACAAATTAATGTGGCAATATGATTGATAGATTTCAATAACATAATAAATAAATATCAAAATTTCTTTATTATGATTGGTGACACATTTTTTGTAAAGGATATGTGGTAAATTTTTTAGTATCTTTAACATCACAATGGGCCAGGCCAGTTGGCCCATGGGTACAATGGGCTAGGTATAGTGGGTTATTAACTAGTGTTGAGGTACAAATTTTCGGGCCGTATTTTTATTAGCCCACTCAAAAAATACCCACATAAGCCAATAAGCTATTTTGAGCCCACATAAATATTTCTCACAAATATTCCATATATAAGCCCTATAAATTATCTTGGGCCCTCTCACAAATATTACCCATCATATCCCACATATTATCCAACTTGGATTTTCACAAAAATGGTCATCACATTACTACCAAAATTGGGCTACAAAATTATACTTCCTCCATAAAAAAGCCCAAAATCATTTAACTTGTGGGAAAAATCCAAAAAGCCCAACAAAACCCTCTAAAAGCCCGTTGCTACACGGCACCTCTTAAAACCCGTTGCTACATGGCACCTATTAAAATCTCGTTGCTACACGGCACCTCTAAATCCCATTGCTACATGGCACCTCTAAATCCCGCTACACGGCACCTCTAAAAGCCCGTTGTTACATGGCATCTCTTAAAGCCTGTTACTACATGACAATATTTTTACAAAATCCTACAAAGCTCAAATACTAATTTGGCACTATTTTACAAAACTCAAATACTAATTTGACACTTATTTTACAAAACCCAAAGACTAATTTGAAACTTATTTTACAAAGACCAAATACTAATTTGGCACTATTTTACAAAGCTCAAATATAAATTTGGCACCAATTTTACAAAGCCCAAATACTATTTTGCAACTATCTGATAAAGTCTAAATATTATTTTGACAACTATTTTATAAAGCCCAAATGCTATTTTGGCACATATTTACAAAACTCAAATATTATTTTGACACTTGTTTTACATATATTAAATCCCTCACTCATGGGAAATATAATTACTCATCTCTTAAGAAACACCTCTCTTACAAAATTTATGAAAGCCCATGTATATTACTCATGGCAAAACTCTTCATTTTGTAGGGATAACCAAGCCCAAAGAAGCTCAACTATAAAGCCCAACTAAGCCAGCCCAGCTCATACACATCCCAGCAACTGAAACTCATATGAACTGACCAGCCAAATTTCAGTACAACTTAATAGCTAGAGCCCATTGCCATCAAGTTCCAACTTGTCCAATCAAATCAGAAGAAGACATGTGTCCATCAAGGGTTAAACCCTTCCTTCACAAGCTAAAATTCCATCATTTCTCATATGACATAAAGCTGAAAGTGACATGACAAAAAGTTGGAAAGCTTCAGCTAGCTGTCCCTTCTTTCTTCTCCAACCCATTCAGTCAAGAATCAAGAGCAGTCATGACCAGACCATAAAAGCTCCTGAAACAACTTGAAATCAATTCATTTTCATACCAAAAACGTGTACTCTTTAGTTCATGGACCAAGTACATGAACCTTAAATGGGGAAATTTAGGGAAATATGGTTTGAAGAGCACCAAGGGGATCCTAGCAAGGTTCCCAGCAAGGGCTCCAAGATTGACATCTGGCTTGGGGTGATACAATCTGCTCTAGGGAGCTCTGATTCTAGAAGCAGCATAATCAAGATCATTAGCCTAATGCATGCTTTAATCCTATCAGCCAAGGTCAATCCGCATTCAATGCTAAGTCAGAATCCTAGCTGTTATTACTCAAAACAGCAAGAACATTCTAAAATTTGAACTTACCACTCTTAGCTAAAATCCCAAGAACAATTCTTTAAGGATTTTCTAAAGATTGAGAAAGATTTAGCAGAGATTATTTACTAATTACCCCTTAAAACTCAACTATAAATAGAAACTCTCCATTAACACTTAGGGGAAGAGGAAGATACATTAAGAGACACACTAATAGAAAGAGAATCTTCCTTAACCTCTTTGGTTAGCTTTTTCCAAGCTCTAGCAAAGATCTGAGTCACTGAGTTCTTAGCTTCAAGCTTAGAAACTAAGTTCTCCAGCTCCTAGCTCATAAACACCCCTCATAACTCTACTCATAAACACTTATCTACCCCCAGTAGAAAGCCCTAACAGCTTTACTGAACACTCTCCCTCATCACTCATAATACTCACAAATGGCCCTCACTACTCAATACATGTGTCATATCCATAAGCATGCCCTGGTATCATAATGATCTTACTGCACTAGCTGGGATTTCTCTCTCCCTTCAACCCACTCTAAGTTTTTCTCATTATTTGTCATAATGGAGCCCATAATATTCATTTACTCATTTACTATTAAAGGTTATGATGTAACTGTCACTATAAAATTTTTCCCTCATATTACTGTGTTAGAAGACTCTTCTCCGGAGCCAATGGATGATGAGTTTGAAAATGTGGATACTTTCCTTAATTTGTGAAATAGATAACAATTGGAGGTTTATTCTATTTTGTCTTACTTCACCACTGGAACATTTTACCGCTGGGCTATTTTACTGCAGAAACATTTTACCGCTGGGCTAGTTTACTACAGAAACATTTTACTACTGGGCTATTTCTTGCAATATGTTTTTTAATCATGCTGACATGTCTGCTGCAGGAATTGTTTATGGGTCATTCTTGTCAGTCTCAATTTAGGCCCAAGGCATAAGATACAGTGAATTCTTTGGATCTTCATTAATAGTCTTTGGGTCATGCATCTTGCCCATCGTCGAGTTTCGGTTTTGGCCCCCAACCCAACATAAATCTCATTTGTCGGAAGGAAAACTTTTTCGCCCCCGACAACTAGTTAACATGCTGGGTCGAAAGAGAAAACACCAATTCATGACCCTACCCATGGGCAATGCCCATTTTATCTTTAATGGGTTGGGCTTAATGGGCTACTCATGTGCTTGTGTTAGCATCTTATTTAATTATTTCTTATAAGGAAAGACTCAATTTTTTATAAGGAAATAATTAATCTATTTTTTAAAAGGAAAGAGTCAAAGAATTTAATACTTAATTAAATTTTTTTTACGATCAAATTTATTTAATTTTTTGTTTTGTTGATGAAAACCTATTTAATTTTTTTTATTAAGGTCTTATATGATTTTTTTTATCTATAATAAAAATAAGTCAAATGGTTAATTCAAAGTTGCTAGACTACTAGTAAAATATATATTTGGTAAACTAATATCTTAGTGGTTGAGGGGTTTTTTTTAAGAAATTCTTCTATAATGTCTCAAGATCAATCCTTCATACTCTTAATATATATTTTTGTTAAGAATTGAGTTGGGCAATAGGTTGGGCTAATAGGTTGGGCTACAAGGCTAGCTTATCGGACACCCATGGGCATAAAAACTAGTCCATGGTCTGACCCTGTGAGAGACCGCAAAAGTGTCTCTAAAAAAAGAAAGATCTTTAAGTGCTTTTAAGGGAACCTCTCTTTTTGGGCAAGTGGCGTGGAGTCGCCACTTATTTTTTATACCAAAAAAAAAAAAAAACGAAAAAACTAACTGCAAAATACATGATTGAAATAGTTCATTGTTATTGATTGAATAAAAAAGAATACATATTTGATAAATGGAGCATTACATGACTTTGGGCTCTAGTTATATTTAATTATATGCCTTTTTTTCCTAATTACAATCTACCCAAAATAAAAATAAAGCCTAGATCTACCTATCCAAAGACATTAAATTTAGAGGCTAGGTTACGGAATGGGAAGGTGTTAGACACATATTCCACCCAGATAAAGTTTGGTCTTTTAGACTCTTGTGACCAATGTACCCTTTTATGCATGACATGAATGATATGTTGCACACATGAAAAAAAAAAAAAAAAAAAAAAAAAAAAAAAAAAAAAAAAAAAAAAAAAACACAAGTTTATTTATGAATACATCCTCCTCTTTATTAAACAAAATTCAGATCTATTATTGTGATAAAAAAAAATTGAATTAGGTTTAGAAAATCAGATCTGTTTTTTGAGAACTAAAAAAAAGTGGTTTTTGGATGAAAGAAAAATCATATCTATTTTTAGGAAATAGAAAAATTGGTTTTTTCATGAAAGAAAAATAAGATCTGTTTGTTTGTTTGTTTTTTTTTTTTTTTTTTTTTTTTTTTTTATGTACAAAAAATATGAAAAAGATTTCTTGAGAAGAGGATTTCATTCATGAAATAAATTTGTGTTATATGCACTAAATAAAACAAACACAACCATTCATAATCTTTTATTATTTCAAAATCTGCTATGTTAAGAAAAATCAAATCTGTATCTAAGAAAGATACAAATCAGTTTTTATTTAAAAAATTTTAGATCTGCATCTAATGCAGATGCAAATCCATTTTTGATTTGAGAAAAAATCGGATTTGCATCTAATGAAGATGTAGATCAGTTTTTTATTTGAGAAAAATTCAGATTTGCATCTAATGAAGATGCAGATCTGTTTTTTATTTGAGAAAAATTCGAATCTGCATCTAATGAGATGCAGATTCGTTTCTATTTTGACAAAATTCGGATCTCCATCTAAGGAAGATGCAGATCCATTTTTAATTTGAGAAAAATTCGAATCTGCTTCTAATGAGATGCAGATCCGTTTCTATTTTGACAAAATTCGGATCTCCATCTAAGGAAGATGCAGATCCATTTTTAATTTAAGAAAAATTCATATCTGCATCTAATGAAGATGCAAATCCGTTTTTATTTGAGAAAAAGAAGTGATAACATGTAGATTTTTGAAACTAAGAAATAGATCATAACAATAATAAAAAGAATCAAGAACATGTTTCAACAAAATAAATCAACAATCCATGATATGAACATTTGAAACAACTAAACTAAAAAATATATAAACATGCATCATCACAACAAGAGAAACTTAAGAAAAAAAAAAAGGTTAATAAGAAACAACCTCTTGCATGGAGCACTCTTCTTCTTGAGGGGATATTTTAGGGTTCAAAGAAATTTATGCAATTATCTTTGAAACCTAAAAACCCTAGCTTCAAAGAGAATATCAAAAAAGGAGATTAGAAATATGAGAAATTTGAGAATATGAAAAAGTGTCTCCCCTAGATCGTAAAAGAGTGTCTTGAATTTTGAGATTCAGTCTCTATTTATAGAGGTTGGAATGCTTAAAAAATAAGTAATCGTCCTTCTATGAAAAAGTTGAAAAGGATGTGTTTTATCTTCACCCGAAGAGCGTCAGGCCAAAGCCCTTATAGGTGCCGATCGGCACTCCAAAAGTGCCGAATGGCACTCTTGGATGCCAATCACACTTTCGTGTTCGGGTGCGTTTTCTTTTTTTAGGTTTTCTTGAGCCGAGTTTTGCACAACGTGTTTTTAATCTGTATTCTAAGATTTTTTTTATTATCTCTTTTTAGGATAATTCAGGTCTTTTCAACAACAATTATCTTATAGATAAATATTCTAAAATAAATCTTGATAAAGTTCAGATTATTTACAATTTTATTGTTATCCAATTATCCTCTTTATTCCCATGCACGCAATCCTATTTTA
Source organism: Quercus lobata (assembly GCF_001633185.2). NCBI lineage: Eukaryota > Viridiplantae > Streptophyta > Magnoliopsida > Fagales > Fagaceae > Quercus > Quercus lobata. The sequence goes on from NC_044911.1 coordinate 38,138,695, forward strand.
GACACTAATTATCAATCAATCACAAAATTATTTAATTAATTTTAATTGTTTAACCAATTAGAATTAATTTAAATTAATCATGTGTGGTTGACTCTACCTAAACACAAAGTATGTGGACTGTGCAAACTTGATCATGCGATATCTTTTGATCTGACGGTTCAATTTGGAAACCAGGTATATTGTCATGACCATTAGAATCTCAAGATCATTTTTATGATATGCAATGAACAAGTTAATGCATGTAATACAATCATGATTTTTGGGGTATATAAATGGTCATTCCAGTCATTCTCCTTGATTAAATCACGGGTGCAGAATCCAGTGTCTACAGACCCATTGAGCTAGTGGGCTATCAATGCGCCTCAATAACAGTGGAATGGGCCGTCCATTAGCCCGATGGGCCGTCAGACTATTGGGTTGGGCTGTGGGCAATGGGTTATTTGGTGATCTTTACATCACTCTATGGAGTATATAGTGGAACATTCAAAATGAGACTAGTGATTTTTATTCATAGAGAGAGAAGCAATATTATGCACCAACACATGACACGTGGTTTGTTGATTTGCTAATATGTTATTCATGAAGGGGAAAAGTGTTGACGTTGGTTTGGTGCTTGCCTTGCCTCCTTTACATGGTATCAAATTGTATTACATTGCTGAATTTTGAGTTTTAACAAAGGAAAAGTTATGGGTTCCAGCTAACTCAATGGTAAAGTTTCTGATGGTTAAACAAGAGATCTGGAGTTCAATCCCTGCCTACACTAAAAACTGATTGGTGTCTTGGTTTGATGATAAAGAGCTATCATCAGGAGTGGACGTCATAGGTTGAAATTTTCTCTCTCAAAAAAAAAAAAAAAAAGAAAGGAAAAGTTAAAGATGGTTTAAAGGCATTAGTTTAAGAATTATTATTAGAAATTTTTTATGGAAAAAAAAAAACTAACTTTATTAACATTTTTTATATTTTTCATAAAAGTGATATTAAAACTTTTCTAAAATAGTCCATAAGCAAATGCCTTAATGACGCCCCTTAATAAGATCCTTTTAACAATAATAAAATTTAATTTTATAGAGCAATTAGGATTTTGGAATGGCAGATAATGAGCCCCTCATCAAGATTGTGGACGTTACCTAGCATTTTTATTTTTATTCTTTTGAGAAACACCAAGTACCTAGCTTGTTTATGTGCCAGGCTGCCAGCCCCTCCTCATTTAGAGCTTGCACTGGATTGCAATACACTATAGTTAAAAACAGTCATATAAAACGTGTTGCAAAAAATAAAATAAAAAACAATCATTTAAAACGAAATGCTACAGCATGCACATAATTTTTTTTTTTTTAATTCTAGAAATCGTTTTATGATCACCAATTCACGATGCAGTGATATCGAGGGGTTTGGCATTTGGGGCCTATATTAATTAGCTAAATTGACATCTTGATGCAGTTCCAAAGAAAGAGCGAAAGGGTTGGAGGTGATGGTGGAATTGCTGTCTTGGAAGTTAATATAGAGCTAAATACACACATGTGGCAATCTCTCAACCTGTGAGTTTCTAAATTTTAGGGAAGGGCTACATTAGCTATACAAGTTCCAGCAATAACACCAAAAAGCTTGCCGGGTAACCGGTTCATCAACTCTATTTGGTCCCTAAATAGAAGATATTTTGGAGGTGCTGCTGCTATTTTCTAACTAGAGTCTCTGCATTGCAGCATTTTCTTTCTGGGAACTTGGCCACATGTCTCTTAGTTTCTTTCATTGGCAATGTACTAGTCGTGTAAGCCAAAGATATTGTTGCACCTGGTGATTTTTCTTCACTAGCTATTCCAAGTTTCGATTAGTCATCTGTGCTCTTGAATGTCAGAAACTATCTAAAGTGTATATTGGTGGGTGATTAAAGTTTTGAACATCATCCTCTGCAAAAAAAAAAAAAAAAAAAAAAAAAGGCACTGGAGTTAGAGATGGCGACTGGATTATTTTCTGCAGCACCATTGTTTTCCCGTTGCAATTTAAGCAGAATCCAGGTAATCATGAATATATATGGTTCTCATTTGTCAACTTCATATTTTCTGTTGCATGCAATTTTATTTGTTTTTATAACGTATGGAAACTTTCTAAAGAAGTGCCATGTAGACATGTTGGACATAAATTTTTTTAATGTTGAAACCTTTACACATCGTAGTAGGATAAATCCCACAAAAGATGAGCATTTGAACGCTGAACTCAAGACAGATGCAGAACTTGCTTAACCATTACAAATTGAATTTTACTTCACTTATGACACTTGAGCATGTCAGAATGTGCTTCACTTCATGACGTTTGTAAGCATGAATTTTCTTCACACTTCCCGGATCATGGCCAAAACATGTCTCACCTTACTTAGTCAGTACATCTACTATAAAGTAAAAAGAATTTTTTAAAAACAGAATGATTAAAAGAAATGGAAATCTAAGAAAAACTATTTATGCCACCTCCTGCGTGTTCCTAGTTTCAGCTTGTTTATTAAAGATAGCAACCTAAAATATGGAAAGATTTTCTTGGGGTACAGAGAAATTGATTAAGCAGATCAAGAATCACTTTGTTTTGCAAAATCATAAATCTTTGAAATACTTGATAACCTATAAGAGTTCTTGCAATCACTGTACTATTAATTGAATTAGCTTTTCTTGTAACAGTCAGTAGATTTCGTGAAAACAGAGAAAATTTTGACAATATGAAACCAAATTTGTGAGAGTTACATAAGAATACATTGAAAGATACTAGATGCATAAATTATCATTTGAAAAAAAGAAATGTTTGTTCCTGCAGGCAACAAGCTTAGATGTATCCAACACCACAAAAGATGTGGTAGAAACGATGATAGACAATTCAAGCGTGTGCAGTCAAAATTTAATGCTGATGATAGAGCTCCGGAAGAAGATACTAACCTTTAGAGACATCATTGACCTTCCTCCTTGTGAGTGTTCAAGCTCCATTTATGAGGTATTCAACTCTTTACATGAGCAGTACGCCATTACCAGAAAAGTCATTTATCTGAAATTGCATTTCATTTCTTTTATCCTGTTTTTATCTTCTGGCAGTTGTTGATGGGAACCATAGAGGATCTCCATAATCTGTACCCTAATGTTGTTCCCTGGAATCTGAATTCAGAAAAGAAAGAAACTTCAATAAATCAGGTTCACTTACCAAGACCATAAATTACTCAAAGACACTTAGCAAACATTATTCCTGATTGCATGAATCTATAAACTAATAAAAACAACTTACACAGGGATTGGCCCAATTTTATAATGCTTTGAGATGTATTGGAGATTCATGGGAAAAGAACCACAAGTGGATAACCAATGCCGGGGATGAGACCGAAGACAGCTTGGAGAACATCAGTTTGGAGCAACTTGGTAGGATCACTCAATTTCTGTGAAAACTAGTGCCAGAAAATGTAGAAACTCTCTTATTGGAAACTGATAAGTTTATTGTATTGAAGGTGGACTTGTGCAGGCAAAGCTCAATTCCATGACTAACATAGCAAAAAAAATGTTTGATGTGATGGAAGAAGACGAGGACAATAATGAAAGGTTACAAGAATCCACTATTGGGGATGGTTTACGTAAATCCTATTCACAAAACAGAACCTACTGCCCTTCCCCAGATTCCCCAACTTCAATTCCTCCTGAGATGACATATGCTATCAAACTTGGTAACTTTGCTAATGTCTCCAGCTCCAGACCTCTTCTTTTGCCTCTCAGACTTCAGGCAGTAGGGAGTTTGATGTCCACTGACATGAAGAGTCTCTCATTCAAAATGTCCCCTAGTGTATCAGCACAAGGTTCCAGCCCCATTGAAGGGAAAAACAAGGCTGCCATTGACCATAATTCAGAAATGAAAGACGTTGTTGAAGAATCACCAGAAAGAGAAAGCCATGAGAGGCCAAATAATTCCAAAGAAACAAACACCTTGCAAGATATTTCAAATATTATGCCCAAAGCGAGAAGGTCAATAGCAGTACCACCCCCAACCCCTCCATCAACACCACATTACAATGCACCTCCAACTTTTCCGTCACCACCAGCTAGTCCATCTGTAAATCCTTCTGCAACCCCACCTCCACCACCAAATATTATGCCCAAAGCAAGGTCAGCAGCAGTACCCCCCCCAACCCCACCATCAACACCACATTACAATGCACCTCCAACTTTTCCGTCACCACCAGCCAGTCCATCTGTAAATCCTTATGCAACCCCACCTCCGCCACCACCACCCATTCCACCTTCTGAAGGATCTGTGCCAATGCCACCACCTCCCATGCCATTGACAAAGGGAGCCGCAGCACCACCTCCCCTACCACCCGGTGTCATAAAGGCCTTACGCCCAAAGAAGGCAACTACCAAACTTAAGAGATCAACCCATATGGGCAACATGTATCGGGTTCTGAAAGGAAAGGTTGAAGGCTCAAGTTTAAAGGACAAACTTACAAGGGGGAGTAAAACTCAGGTAGGAGGTTCTGCTGGGGGACAAAAGGGAATGGCTGATGCACTAGCAGAGATGACAAAAAGGTCTTCTTTCCACAACCCCAAACTACAAATGCAGCCTGGTCCATTGGTAGTAGTTATGGTCTTGACCAGACAAAAAAGATTAGTCTCTTTCCTGCCACTAATTTCCTTCTTTATTTTCTTAGGTCAGCATATTTTCAACAAATTGAAGAAGATGTTCAGAAGCATGCAAAAGCAATCGTGGAAGTTAAAATTGCACTTAATTCCTTTCAAACAAAGGACATGGCTGACCTTATTAAATTCCACAAATATGTAGAACAACATTTGGAGAAATTGACTGATGAGACCCAGGTGAGTTCTCATTTCATATAGTTCAATCTATTAATCCTGTTACATCTTGGTTATTTGAAACTAAAGCCCTCTATTCCTTGTAATGCAGGTGCTAGCAAGGTTTGAAGGTTTTCCCACGAAGAAGCTCGAATCATTGAGGATTGCAGCCGCACTATACATAAAATTGGAAGGAATAGTTACTACACTGCAGAACTGGAAAATAATGTCTCCTTTGAACCAGCTTCTTGACAAGGTTGAATCATATTTCAATAAGGTAAACTCTTAGGACTAAGGATGAACCAAAATTTTACTCGAGGCACTTTCTTCACATACCTGATAATTTTATTGCAAACAGATCAAGGGGGAAGTGGATGCATTAGAAAGAACCAGAGATGAAGAGTCCAAGCGGCTGCAGAGTCACAATATTCATTTTGACTTTAATATTTTGGTGCAAATTAAAGAATCTATGGTTGATGTTTCTTCAAGCTGCATAGAGTTAGCACTTAAGGTAAAATGTTTAACTTATTAGTTATTACTTAGGTTATCAAATTTATAAGTTAAATATTAGTCTGTATATGATATTTTTGGCTTTTGCTATAGGAAAGGAGAGATGTAAATTCAACTGCCAAGGCAGAAAATAGATCCAAAACTGAAGACCAAGCGAAGGCACGTTTAAAGATGCTCTGGAGGGTTTTCCAACTTGCATTTCGGGTCTACAGCTTTGCAGGTGGACAAGATGATCGGGCAGACATGTTGACCCAGGAATTAGCAAAAGAAATAGAAGCTGATCCACAACAGGTGTGATGTAAATATAATCACCCTCAAACAACAATATAATACAATACCCCAGACTGAGCAATGTGATTTGCATAATCAGAACCATTTTTGGGTAATAGTAGAAAGCATAATATTGCAGCCTGCAGGTACTACTTTTCTTTGGGCACACAACCGATCAAAATGTAGTGTGCCATGGTATTGTAACAGTTTAATGTTACAACTTATAAGAGCGAAGAGCGAGACTTGTTAATATAAGAATTATTAATGTGGAATAAATGGAGCTGAATAAGCTCATTTGACTTCCATTACTTCATACTTGCCTCTCTCTCTCTCTCTCTCTCTCTCTCTCTCTCTCTCTCTGTGTTGATGCACAGGAAACTGTCTTAGATATAACACAATGAAAACAAAGCAGAATCAGCAGGGAATCAATGGAGAATAATAGAGATTTAGTGACTGCATCCATAAATGCGGACTACAGAGACAAGATCATAATTTATGTGCAATGAACCTATGACCCAGTGGTTGAATAAAAATTATACAATACCACTTCTAGCTTAGGGATTGGAAAGACCAAGCCAAACCCAGTGACTTATATAAATTGTCAGTAAAATGAAACCCATGAATTTATTTATTTAAAAAAAAAAATACAAAAAAAAAAATTGTAATAGCATGAATAATTATTAAAGCAATCAGAAGATTCTTTGCAACAGGGTAATAATTATTCATACGAATTTTTTTTTTTTGTTTGTTTGTTTGTTTGTTTGTTTGTTTTGGTTTGAGTCACGGAATCTGCAGCTATGGTTAAAATAATAAAAAAGTCTTAAGTATCTCCAAGTATGTTCATTGGATTTATGGTCCAGCCTACATCTCCTAGGAAGGACACATCTATATTCATGAGTGAATGAAGGTCTTTACATTAAATTCCTTGAGAGAATATATCAGGTAGTTCTTCTCTTTGATGGAAAAGTGTTATATGTAAATTAATTTTTGTGTACGTTCTAATTTATAACCTGGCTTAGTAATTTTAGTGATAATATTGTTTGGGGATTGATTAAAATATTTATTGATTGATTTTTCTTAGGACCCAACATTTTGAAGGCTTGGACTACCTATGACCAATTTTTTTGTTTGTTTGTGAGAATGAGACATTATAATATGATTTGTAACATAGTCATGTTGAATATGTTAATATTACAATATGGGTTGTTATACACAATGATGATTTATTGTTCATATTAAGAGTAGTGTTTATTACACACTTTGTTTCATACAACCAATCACATACGCAATTTATCATTTTTTTTTTGTGTAAACTGGGATTGAATTCTAGATCTCTTATTTAATTATTAGAGATTTTAACAATTGAACTAATTGAAACCCACCATTTGTCATGATTTAAATTCAAATTGTGTGTGAATGGTAACTACAGTTGTGTATAATAAGTTTTGGCTTAATATTAATATGCTTGATGTTAAAAGGTACATTTGGTTTATCACCATGTAACTGCTCCATATTTAGGATACTATTCTGATTCTTATATTATTGGTTGGTCTTTTCATAGATAGAGTTAGTGATTTACACACTTCTCTAATAATGCTTAGGGAAAATTTTCATCCTACTGGTGGATAACCCCTACTCCTAACCTACCTAAAAATCCAAAATACAAGTAGTTCACCAAAACTAAGAAAACTTAAACAGTATTTACATTATAAAGGTAACCCCTTATTATAGCCATTTTTTTTTTAATAATTAATTTGTTATGCCATTTTTTCCATAATTATCAGTAGGACATCATTCAATGATAAGATAAATATATATAACTGGTCGCTTGCCAACATCATGTATTATGTATAGAGTCTGGTGAGACGAGGATATTGTACTTGTACCTACGTAAACATTTCTCGACTTCCTAGCATATTTAATTGGGATTTCCAGGGATTCTCAAAAAAATAATTGGGATTTCCATTTTTTTTTTTTCTTCGCTGATATCAAAACTTTGTTAGAAATATAGGTATCATAGTTTGCATACACATAACAAATAGGTATCATAGCTTCCGCTACTAGGGTATTATGATTAATTTTCAATATCCAAGATTGCTACTAGGGTACTACGAGTCTACCATTCTCATAAGCATAGCAACCACCAAAAGTGCTACTTCAGAACTTTTCACACATACACAAGCACACAGTGACACAGCCACACACCTTTCAATTAATTATGCTTGCTCCTTATAACCAAATGGGCGATAATTGGGTCATTGTGCAATAATGATTACACATTCTCTTATGTTTCTCATGAATGAAAAATTATAAAATTCAGTAAGTCACTTTTGTTTTTTGAGAAAGTTGATGTTTACAACAAAAATTTAGGACTTGGCTTAAGACCTCCACCACCAAAAATTTTTACCTCTAAAAAAAAAAATGGCCTGTCTCCATTGTGAAAGACCCAAAATTTTATAAAAAAATATGAATTTTTTTAAATGGTTGTGCACTTATTTATTTATTTTTATATATTATTGATGCTAGGGATACCGCATTTTTTTATTAGGCTTACAAATTGACATATCACCAATTACAAAAATGTAATTTTCTTTGGATAAAAAACAAAAAGGTAATTCAAATATTCATTAATTACGTTATTGGAATTCATCAAACACATTTATTGTCACATCATGTTGTGAATATTTTATATTACCTTTAGCACTTTTTTATTTATTTTATTTATTTTTTTTTTTTTCCAACAAGACTTTCAAAGTATGAGACTAATAAAAACCTAAACCAATTGAAACCCTAAAATACTTAAAAGAAAAAAAGTTGCATATGTGTTAAATCATCAATGATGATTAATCTACCCTAATAGTTTGAGACTTTTTTTTTTTTTTGGTAAACTAATCTCCTACAAAATCACACACCAAATAATATCTAGATCTTTCTCTTAAAAATTAGATTACAAATTTACTTAACTATGTATCATCATCATCATCATCATCATCATCATCATATATATATATATATATATTTTTAGAGAGTTTTAACCTATAACATTCGCTTTTGATGATAGTTTTTTATCATCAGACCAAGACACCAATCAGTTTTTGGTGTAAGCGGAGATTGAACCTCAGATCTCTATTCAACCATCAGAGGTTTTACCAGTTGAGCTAACTGGAACCCACTGTGTCATCATATATCCAAGATAAAGTAATTTAAAAAAAAAAATTATATATATAATTTATTTTATGCTTAAACTATGATATTCAATTCTCTATATGAAATTAACCTTAGTTTTAATTAGTATTATTCATTAAATTATGTATTTAATGCATCAAGTTAACCTCAATCTGATTAATATTAAATTATTTTTTAATTAATATTTATATATAAAAGGCCCCAAAGAAATCTTTCATCTTAAGGATTGGGTCAATTCTGATTTTAGGCAATAAGTTGTTACAGGTTGTAACTATTGGGTATCTGATCAAAATTAGAACCAATCACAAGTTCACAAGAATCACAACTAGTCACTTAAAATTTATTGAAAATTATTGTTGTTAACAAAAATATAGACTCGTTTCTTTGGTCATTCTCAATAGAACTTGTTTTTAAACTGTAATCTGCTAAGTTTTCCAATTCCCTGAATGCTGTACGTCTAAGCAAAGACCCCACCTCATTCATTCTTTCACATTTGCTATTCCATCGGTTGGTCACCAGCCCATTGAGAGAGAGAGAGGTGGGTTTGATTACCTGTTCCTTTGACTGAAATGCAAACAACTACGCCGCTATTGTTTTGTTGGATTACTTGTTGTATGTCAGGGTATATTTTTGTCACTTTCACCTGACATAAAGAGATTGAGCAGGTTGGCTCGCTGTGACAGTTCGTCAATGTTAAGGATTGGTAAAATTAATATATGTCTGCCTCTTTAGTGTGCTCAAGGCTAAGTTTTTCTTTTATAACCATTTTTCAACATTTTCTTCCAACTGGCCCACCAAAAAAAAAAAAAAAATCTAAATACATAATATAGAAGACTAAGTTGGGCTTTTATAATTATTGTTGGTCCATCGACTAGGAACCTATAAATTATAAACTCACCATCGTTCATTTTAACTTTTTTTTTTTACATTGTATGATTGCACTTTGTGATCCTAATTTTTCATCAAATATTCAAATGATTTTATTCGCACATCTTATTCTTATCCGCAAATATTGTGCACACATGGTTTATACTAGTGGCTAATTTCATAAATCGGATTAACATGTATGATAAGCGCCAAAAAAAAAAAAAAAGGATTTTTATTTTTCTTCCCTCTAATTCGCAAGTGGAGGAATCAAACCTGCAGTCTCTTGTTTTTATTTTTTATTTTTTAAGTAGTCAAATTTTATCCCCATCAGGATCACATTATCCTCTCCTCTCATAAATAGTATAGGTTAGTCTTATTATGAAGTTAATTAAAGAAAATGTGGAACTCACTTTTAGGAGAGATGGGAAGTATGTATTTATTGTGCTCTCAAACCACTGAAGTAATTTTACCCTCCTATACTTGAGAATATTTTGTACATCAATCTAGTTTTGCCCAAGTAGGTGTTAGAAAAAAAAATCTCGTCCCCATGTCCTGCTATGCCGTTTTCAAAGAGTTTAATGTGAATGTTGACAAGTGTCCCAAAAACCGGTGTAGTGGATCAGTTTTTGAAGGGGACCTGTAGTGTCTGCGCCCCCCACTCTCTCCCACTCCCTCTATTATCTCTCCACCTTTTCAAACACCACTTCTTCATTACATACATACTTAGTCTAACTGTCATGCTACTTTTGTCACCTTTTGTCTTCTCAAATCATTCACTTTCACTACTTATAACCATTCCAATAATACTATCATGTAAGCCAAATTTTCAGTCTCATCTTTGTTTATTCTCATCCAAAGGGCTTGTATATAGCCAACTCTACCGGCTTTACTAGCTCCAAAGCAAAGAGAACCCCAAGAATTTCTCTGAGATTTTAGACATGTTTGACATCTTGTTCGGGTGGCGAAAAGCTTCAAAATGGTAAAAACCCATTAAGTTCAAAGAGGTTTTTAATGTTGGTTTGTTTGCCAACCGCGTAAATTTTATGTGTTTCTTTCTTGTTGCAGCAAGAAACTGATTAAACGAGTTCAGTGCCGGCTAAAGGGTCTGAAGAATAAGAGGAATTCAATTGTGAGGCAAATACGTGGAGACGTGGCTCAACTGATCAAAACTGGGCATGAACAAATTGCCTTCACCCGGGTATTCTAATGAATTCTCCACTATGAGTTTATTCAAACACTGCTCTTTTGTTTCCTCTGTTTTCTTTGTTGATTATAGAATTTCTCTGTTTTTTAAGTTTTATTGCTTGCCTAAAAGTTTCTATAGGATTTGTATAAATTTCTATAATCCAAGTTTCCATGATAACTTGAATTGCAATCTTTGGTCCTGTTTTGTCGTTATAAGGTTAACCAATCATTCATGGTAAGTTTAATCATTGATGATAAAGCCTTGAGTTAGGTAATGATAATTTCTTGACACAAAGTGCTGAATCACACAAAGATTGAGATAGAGAGAAACTTAGAAACAGAAAAGAAAAAGTTATAGAGTACACAAAATTAATTGTGTTCTTAGCCAGATTGGCAACTATGATTCAGGATGTGGTCCCATTCATGCATACAACAATAATAGGACTTAAATAATATCAACTCCAACTTCAATCTGATTGATAATTGAAATTTGTGCCTGGTTTGGTTTTGAAGAGTCAGAAATGTAGAAGTTATACCTAGAAAATGGTGGTTAATTGCAGAGTTACTTAGCAAAAGTGCCTGCAATCTCTTATGAAAGATAATCAAAATATGTTATAAAGGAAATAACATAGAGCTTCAAATGATTTTTTTGTTTTTCTTAAGTGATTGGTAAAATTTAAGAGCTATGAAATTCTGGGGTTTGAGGTAACGTGGGTATGAAATCATGACTTTTTCAGCTGATATGCAATCTTTTGCTCTGTTGTTGTTGTTGTTTTTTTTTTTTTTTTCCTGTATTTAATTGAAGGAATTCAATTGTGGAATATCTGAATAGCATCCTGTACTTACCAGTGCTAGGATTGTATTTGCTTTCTTGTTTGTGGAATTGGTTTCTATTATAGTTGCCAAATTTTTATTGCAAATTTTACTTATAGCTTCAGGAATTTGTTTCAGTAGGCCTGCTTGTGTGATCATTTTTCTGCTTTTTCAGGTTGAGCAGCTCATTAAAGATGAAAGCATAGTGGCATTGTATGAATTGTTGGACCATTTCTGTGAATCAATCCTCGTAAATCTTTCTTATATCCGAAAACACAAGTATGGGACTGCAACAACCTCTTTCTAAAGTCACCCCCTCTTCCCCACCCTCTTCTTCTTTTTTCCCCTATTTTCTAAGTTCCTGTGATCTAAAACAATGATCTTTTATTGTAATTTTCCAACCTCAGGGACCGTCCGAATGATATTAATGAAGCAGTTTCAAGTCTTATATATGCCTCTGCAAGATGTGGGGATCTACCTGAGCTTCTGGTGATCCGGAAACTCTTTGGAGAGCGGTATGGTCAGAAATTTGCATTGACTGCTGTTGAACTACTTCCTGGGAATCTTGTGAATCGTGAGGTTATTATTTTCAACAATAGCAATATAATTTGGTGTGACTTATTTCTGTTTATTCAAGAAAGGATTTGTCACTAATATATGCATGCAAATCAATAAAATCTAATTCTACAGATAATAGAGAAACTCTCCCAAAAGTCCGTACCAGAAGATGTAAAGCATAGATTGATCGATGAAATAGCTAGGGATTACAACCTAAAACCAGAGGTTTTAGCACTTGAATACTATCCTGAATGGAAACAAGAGCAGGTGATTCTTTTTACTTGAATCAAAATGTTAAAGCACATTCATGATGTTTTCATTTCCCAAAATTTATTTAATGTACTTCCATACTATGCAACTACAGGTGAAAGAAAATAGTGGACATCAAGTATTGGATACAGATGTTAAAGCTTATTGTGATGCAACCAACGGATCTGAAATGCAAGCTTCAAGTGTTGAAGAGATAGAAAGAAAAGTCATATATGTTGATTCATTATCAACGAGCAATAAAATTTTGACAGAACCGTGCAACTCTCTCAGTCACCAAGATTCTGATATGAGTATTGCTTTTACTAGTTCCATTGTTCACTCTGCAAACTCCTCTATTGTTCATCAATCATCCTCAGGTGTAGTGGAATCTTCTGTGAATAACAAAGCACATGTAGTAGAAATTTCCAAACTGAATTCTCCATACAAATACAAAATTTCTGGTTTGGAGCATGAGGAAGTGAGGAAGACTCGAGCATCTTCTTCAGAAAGTTTGCCTCAGTTTCCTGAGGAAACAGTAGTTTATCTTGATGACATAGATGAGTTTCAGTCTTTGACTAAAAACAATAGAGCTTTCCCAGACCAAAGAATATTTAAGTTCAAATCATCTGTCCTGCCTAAGAGTGAAAAAATTGAGGGCAGTGGTGATGAAAGTAATATGAATCATTATGAATCATGGAGTGAGAAGTCTGGCTCAAGGAGCTCTAGAAAGAGAGGGAAGGCATCAGGGAAAAGATTGAGGAGGAGATCAATGTCATGGGAAAGTCAAAGTGTTAAAGATATTGATTGTCTCTTATATTATGGCAATCTGCGCAAGAGTTCTCCAACTCATCACCAAATGAAGCATCATAAGCAGAATCCTGGAGTAGGAAGGCAACAATCATATTATTCTCAGAAGAGATTCAAGAAACCTTGTTGTTTGGATTTAGGAAGTGACTTCGAGTCGTGTAACTGCAGCCTGAGACACCCAATTTTTTATTTTTGTACCTATGATGATGAAGAGAACGGGGAAGTTTTGCCGTGGAAGCCAAAGAGAGGGAGTACAACTTTGGTAAGCTTCCCAACTCATGGTCCTGAACAAGAGCTTGTGTGTAATGAATGCTACCATCACCACTGGTCCTGGAATAGAGAGCTAGATAAGGAAATGGAACGGAATACCTTCACCAAGAAACCTAGGAGAAGAAGAATTTATGACAGTGGTGCTGCTGTGTATGATGTTTTCACCTACCCAGATTTCCAGCCTAATAAGCAGAACGAGGAAATGAAAGGCAAAGCAGACAGGTCTTATTCACCAAGCAGCTGTGTTTCTTCCAACATTTCCAGTCAAAGGGTGACTAGTTCTTTTACAAGAAAAGTAACTCTGCCCCCTTACTTCAGAGCTGAGACAATGCCCCCAGAACGGCTTAAAGAAGCTTGCAATGAAACTATACTAAGGTCCAATTCTTGCCCTTTCCAACATCCCAATCATGTTCATCCCAAATTGCCTAACTGTGATGATATAGAAGCTAAATTCAGGGCTCTTAAGAAAGAGCTTGTACAAAATAAGGGCTGTGGCAGAAACAAACAACTCGTGTAACATACAAAGCTATCTGCATTTTATAGCACTAGGCACTAGCTCCTGTGACATTTCTGGTTATCTGTTTGAAAAGCTCCTCATTGAATTTTCTCATGTAACATGTTTTCATTACTACCTTTTATAGTTATTTGTTAATTGTGGTTAGCATGTATATACAATTTGGAAATAGTACAAAGTTGTCCTTGATTAGTATTGATTTCTTTTTTTTTTGGGGGGATGGGGGGGGGGATTTGAAACCCTGAATGCCTCCATTGGAAATACCAAAAGGTGCTAATTGAGTTACAACTACAAGACTTTTGGTCTTGGAGATTAGTATTACTTATTATTTCAAAAGTAGATTATGAATCAAAGAAGAACTCCGAGAACACAAGGGGGCTTCCACTAGGATATTGTTTATTCTTTTTTTATTTTTTGGGAAGAAAAAGAAGGCAAGAATATAAATTGACTAATGGCACTCCTTAGTCCTCACACGAAACCAAAGAAACTGACATCTTGGCAGGATTCAGAACATATTTTTTAATCTGGAGTTCCACCAAATGTAATACCTTTTGGATATTTCAAAAAAAAAAAAATCATTTTTAGGAAATGCTTCAAGATGTCATTCTCATGGATTTTAAGGCTTAAAATCCTTTGGTTACAAAAAAGCCTGATTCCCTTTCTCTTTTTACCTTATTGTGACAGTTGATTTTAGGTTCTTGTTGCTTGATTAAACTGTTCTTTAAGTCGTGAAAATTTATCAACAATATATGTGGTTTTCCATGAACTAAAGCGCAAGAAGAAATTGGTAAAACCAAGATGGTGATGAATAACTCAGCATGAGACCATCGGTTTAATCAAATGGTTCAATTTACTCCTGCAATTAGATGTAGCAGTCGTATGTGTATCTCAAAAATTAGCTTGCAGATAGCTCCTGAAAACTAACTAATTAACTTTTGTATTTTCCCCTTGAATTTTTTATTGACTAAAGAAAGGGTTATTGAAGTCATAACTAATTTGTTGAGTAAGCTACAAATAATTTACTACTAGTGGTTTGACGAAAATCTGTGTACAAAATTTTATGCTTGTGACTTAATGAGTTCCACTAATGGAATCACCCAAATATTTTTTTGATCCCGGAATTATTACTTAAATGTCATTTTATACCTTTCTTCCGTCTAGGGTTTCTAGATGGATACTATCCTTAACACATCAAATATTTGTGTTTGTGTCCAGAAATGGAGTCAGAACTTTGAGTTAAGAGATGTGACTTTACTGTTAGCTGAGTGCGGGGGTTTCAACCTCTGACTCTGCTACTTAGCTGTTGAGTTAAGAGAGGCGACTTTACTGTTGGCTGAGTGCGGCGATTTCAACCTCTAGCTTTGCTATTTAGTTGTTGAGAATTTTTTTTTTTTGTGTGAGTAAGAACAAAATTATTTTTGTTTAGAATTTTTTAAAGGGTGTAGTTATTTATTTTGGATAAAATTAGTTAATTGAGCTTAATTTTTTTTTTTTTTTTTTTAGTTTTATTGGTAATTTTTGTTGTTGAGCTTTCTTTCTTTTTTTTTTTTTTTTTTTTTGGCTTGTATATTTTGTTTTAAATTTTAGATCTATAAATTTTTTTGTGGTCACTAAAATGAGGAAAATGCTAACTACAAGGTTTTTATAAATTACTGATGTGATAAGTAGTTATTAGTAAGTAAAAAAATGATGTGAGTGGTAGGCCCATAGGCGAACCAATAAGAATTTGCTACCAAAACAGTTTGTAAAAATATTATAAAAAAGTTTGTGAGTATAGCATTTCTCTTAAAATAATCAATGATATTGTTAAAGAGAAACAAAATGTAATTTTATAGAATAAAATTGCTAAAATTAGTACACAGTACACACACACACATATATATATATATATATATATTTTTTTTAAAAATTAGGGGGAGCCATTGCCCCCTAGTCCAATGGTGGTTCCGTCCATGTTTGTGTCATTATTCCTCATATTTGCATTAGCCAGAAGACAATGCAATTTTATGAAAGATCTAAGAAGAGCTTAGCAAGTGATGGTGCTGTGGGTAGTTTATGGAGATATTTCATGAAATTATGGAATTAGAATAGTCACTCTTTTGCCTTTCTCAACGCTGTAGTAGTGGGTAAAATTGTGGCAACATAGATAACTCATATCCGTAATTTTGAGATACAAGTAAGGTAGGTTTACCTTATGCTCCTGAGATGCAAGTAAAGTTGTTTTACTGTGCATATATGCCTGTTTGTGCTTAGTGTCATATAATTGTTCATAGTCAATCCTAAACCCGGGAAAAAAAGGAGATTACCCTGCCAAAAAAAAAAAGAAAAGAAAAGGAGATTACGGTAGGTTAACAGTTAGCGTAAAATTTAGTCACCCTCGAACCATCAATAGAACTATGATGTCTTCCTTTTGGCATGACAGGAAAAGCACCCGTCTTGATGAATTAGCATATCTTGTCTTTGATGACAAAGCCCCTCCTTTCCACCCACATGGATCGTCTTGCACGACTGTCCCCAACAATAATTAGGATCTACCATGGGTTACAATGGCTAAATGAAATGTTTTCATTGTGGCCGTTCTTTTTATTATGCTTTCCGCCTCCTGATTTTCTACTTAACACCTCGTTGTTCCCATGTTTCCATAAGGTCTACAGTAGCTACATCAATAATATTTTTACAATATACAATAAGTGGTAATTATTGATTCTAATTCGAACCAATCACTTGAATTATTTTTTTGCCCACCAATAATAATTAATAACAATTTTTCACTTATGATTTATTATAAAAATGTTGTAAACATAGTATCTCTCCATAGTATTGCACATTATTCTATTGTAGCAATTTTGCACAAACAATGTTCCATCTTAGTACTCAAGGAACCCGGTGATCATTCTGAGTGCAAACCAAGTTGAATATAGTTTGATCCAATTTTCTATTGTGATGCAACCCACAATGCTAGTGCAAAAAATAGGTTCTCTCTCTCTCATATATATATATATATATATATATATATGCTCTTGATTGATAAAAATAAGTCATTGCCAGCCTAAGAACATTCTATCAAATGTTCTAAAAAATTTAATTTTAAACAACTCAAAAAACTACTTTATCTATTTTAACGTATTACTTTAACAATACATACAACAACAAATACTTCATTAATTCTTTTACTATTTTATTTAAATATTTTTATTTTATTATTTCTTTTATCACTCAGATTCACTCTCAGGGTCCGTTTGGATTGAGCTTATTTTACTGAAACTGAAAACTGAAAACACTTTAACAAAATAATTTTTAAATGTGTGAATAGTATCGTGAGACCCATTTTTAATATTTTTTTAATATGTGAACAGTGTATGTACAGTGTATGAACAGTACATACACTGTTCATAAAAGTGTATTTTGTTCCGTAAAGTCAACATATGCGGGCAAAAGAAAAAAAAAAAAACAAAACAAAGAAAACGCAATAGCAAAATGTGGACGCAAGAAAACTTTGAATCCAAACGCCCTCTCAATCTCTAACTTTCATTTAAATAATATTTATATATTATAATGTTTTTACAACAAGCTACAGTAAAATATCAAATCTGTAGCACAGTGTTAAAAATTTGACTTTTGATATCATTTATGTAGTGGGTTTTTTTGGAATTTGGGTGCTAAAATAGCTTCTTTTTATTTATTTATATTTATTAATGTGAATGCTATTGTATCTCTTGTGATGGACGAATTCTGTTGAAACTAACGAAGAAGCCTTCACAAATTATGTGCGACTGTCCTCTATATGATGCTATAGTAGGTAGGGGTGGACTTAGGATTTCAAACTAAGGGAGTCAAAGCGTGTATAAAAAAAAAAAAAAAATCCAAATAAGTATCCATATACAAAATTATTGTTTCTTAATACATTAAAATGTATTCATCTGTCAACAAAGATAAAATAATATAAAATAATTTTGTTTCTTAAGAGCATCAACTGTAACAAAAAATAATTTATTTTCACAAATCAAAACTTACTTTTTATCCTTTAATATAACATTTAAAATGTCTTGTACAGTAGTATTTTTGGCATTTGGTGTTCTAAATACTAAATATTTAATATTTAGAACACCTGATGTTAGTACTCTAATATTGGGCTAATTAGGATTTTTTATTTTTATTTTAAGGTTTTGTTTTTGTTAAGTTTTTGAATTTGATAGTTGCTAGCTAATTAAAAGGAAAGGGGTCTAAATTTTTTGAAGAGGAAAGTGCAGCTCTAGAAATTAAAATATATATATACACACATATATAAAGTGCAACTTTAGAATTTTTTTTTAAAAAAAAAAATATATATATATATATATATATAACCAATAAAATTTTTTCTCTTTTTTTTTCTTTGGGCAGGGGGGCCCAAAATTTATTTTCCTTTTTTTTTCTTTGGGCCAAGGGGGTTTGGGCCCCCTTGGGTCTGTCCCTGATAGTAGGGTTACTATCTTAACAAAAATAATAGAAAGCTTAAACTGATGGAGGAATTTTATTACTAAGAGCCCGTTTGGAAGAAGGGAAAATAGAGGGGAGTAGAGTAGAATTGGTTGAAAATAAATTAATTTTGGGTTAAGAGTCTATTTGGCCCCGCATTTTTGGAATAAAAACGGGCGTTTTGGACTCAAAACGCAGTCCAAAACGCCAGTTTCAACCCGTTTGTCTATACGGGTTTTAACGTTTATGATTTTAAAACGCGCGACTTCAAAACAAAAGTATTTTCAGCAAATTTGAAAACACCATTCTAAAGGGTTGTAAAACGCATTTTTTAAAGTACAATTTACCAGAAATACCCCCCATCAAACTTGAACAAAGAACCCAAATAAGTATTTCTCATTTTTTCGTCCATCGTACCTTCACTTCTGCTTCACCTTCCATTTTGTTTCCGCCCTTCTCTTACTCCTGCCATAGCCTGCTAAATCCTCAATAAGTTGGAGCACTCATATTCATCTTCTTTCTTTTCTTTAAGCCTTAAATGGAAAGTATCATGGACAACAAAAGGATGGGTATTTGATCGGTGAGGATAACTGTTAGTGTTACCAAAGGATAAGTGCAGAAGTAGGACTATAGGGGTAAAATGAAATTAGTAAAGTGAAAAGTGTGCTGGTGATAGGGAACCTTTGTTAGGTGAAGTACTTCATGTGGAGTGGTGATTTCACCCTCCACGTGTAGTTTTTATTTATTTATTTAATAAATGGAATACTTTGATTTTATATGTAAAATTGAATTTAAAAATGTTGGTGTATATAACTCTTTTTGGTAATTTACAGCTAAAATAACAATTGAAAATCATATTTTTTTACAAATTTTAACACTCTAAAATTACATTTTCAAAATGCATATTTTAAAACTACTACTTTTTCAAAAATGCACTTTTACATATAATTTATCCAAATGGACCATAAATCTATTCTACTCTCCCTTCCTCCCGCTCAATCCAAACGGACCATAAAGGTCTAAAACTAAGCTATTGTTCCACAACTAATGAAGGAAATTTAGGAAAAATACACGGCTTACTAGGATTAAGATTTTTCCTTATTACATCCCACCTTCTTCTTTTTTTTTCTTTTTTTTTTTTTTTTTTTTTTTTTTTTTTTTTTTTTTTTTTTTTTTTTTTTTTTTTTGCATTCTGATCGGAAAGGCAAGCTACTCCGAAAAGACAACTAGTTGTATGAGCCTGTATGACAAAATTGTTATAAAAAACTAATATTTAAATTATTAATGGAAGTAAAAAAGAAAGAAGAAGAATTGATATTAACAATTAAGTTTTTGCGTTTATATAAAAAATTGATAAAGCAGTCCAGGAAAAGTTGATATAAGATCAATTAAGGTTTGATGTAACTACAACTCAACTTTTATTATATAGTATATAGTATATGATAATATGATGTGAGCATATAATGTATTCTATGAGAGAGAAAACCATGCACAATACATAAACCATAGAACATCATTTGTTGATGAATTTTTTGTATTCCTACTCTTTTTTTTTTTTCTTTTCTTTTTTATAAGTTTTGCTTTTTTTCTTTGTTTTATAGAAAGTTTTAACCTATGGCGTCTGCTCCTGATAATAACTTTTTATCATCAGACGAAGAAATCAATCAGTTTTTGGTATAGGTGGTTATTGAATCCTAAATCTTTTATTCAACCATCAGAAACTTTACAAGTTGAGCTAAGTGGAACCATTCTTTTTTTATAAGTTTGTATTCTTACTTGGTTGTAATTTGGTACTGTATTTATTTGCTATAAGGTTTGGATGATCTTCCTTGGAATACTTGAATAATGCTAAAGATACAAACTATTTTACAAAAAATTCTACAAACATGGTGAGTGATTATTATTGGTAAATAAAAAATTGATATTAATAGTGGACCTAGATGAAAACTAATAAGAGGTTGGTCACATCAACATTTTGTAAAAATGTTATAAAATAATTTGTGGCTGTAATATTACTCATCTTTTTAAATGCGAGTATTCTAGACTAATAACTTCCTTATCATAAGGATGTTTTTGCTGAAATTGTTGCACATTTTTCCCTTTTGAATACATGAGGAACTTACTACGCTGATCGGGCTAGAGAATAATTCGGTAGCGATAAGGTTAACCACACGAACCAGATTATAGCATTGAGAATTTTAGGATTAGAGGGGTGTCCTTATAACTAACACTTTATTTTCTCGCTATAACCAAGCAAATCCCCACACCCCCCCCCCCCCCCAAAAAAAATGATTCCTAATAAATTTTTCTAAAACTAAATTTTTTGATATATTACCTTTATTTTTGTTTGAGAAATATTATAGCTGTAATTTGATATGTTGCCCCTTTTTTTTGTTGCATTGTTACCTTGAATCATGTAGCCCTGCTTCTAACATATGCGCACAACCAGAACATTTTTGATAAAATTTCAACTCTTGCTAGCTTTATTCCCTATTTTTCTTGACTGCCATCTAAAAGTATCTAGGATTCTAGAGACTAGAAAGGAAGAGTGGGGTGTTCGTCTATGGGACACATCCAAATCTATATTTAATTTCACAACAAGTTTAAGTGTTAATTTACAATTAAATTCACCACTTACACATGAGTTCATCATTGGTAGTTGGTAAAAAAATTCATGGTTTACATAGTCCACCATTGGTAGTTGGTAAAAGAAAAAAATTAAAAATTGTAGTACACCAATTATAAGTTGACATCCAAGCATATTATGAAATTGAGTGTACATAGAATTCTAAGATGACTTTTGCTTCCTTGCAACTTTATCAATATTTTATAATACATTATTCATTTAAATTATTTGGAGATAAGTAACCCCAACTTAATATGATATATCACTTTTCCTTTTTATGTTAATCACGTAGCTTCCTAACAAACTCCCCTATCTTTATCTTTGCAAACATGCGCATATATCCCTTGCCATATCTTATAGTCCATGAGAAAACTCCTTTGGTTTCTTCAAAGACACACACACACAGTGATCATGGCTTCCAAAATACAATTGGTTTCGCTTGTCCTCCTGCATTTCCTCATATTTGGAGCACTTTCCTATGCTCTTGCTTATATGGCTATGAAACGCAGTAGTGTTAGTATTCAAGAACCCACTTGATCCTCTCTTCTTTTTTCTTTTTCTTTTTTTTCCTGTTTTTAGTAATTGATGAGTTTTGTGGTACTTCTCATTATTTGTGTTACACTTCATAGTATTTCACATTGGCTTCGATTTGCCAACTTAATTATATGTGGTTTGTTAAAAGAGAATAGCTTATGTTAACATAAGCTATTCTCTTGCCTCTAGGATTTTTTGATCAGTTTGATAGTGTGGCCAAAAAAAAAAAGGAAATCTTTTGTAGGAACTTCAATTGTTGCTAGCAAGAACACTTGCATACCAGTTAGCGTAGGCCACGAACCAAATATACTTCGAGAAATACACAAATTCTGCAATATACTCAAATGTTCATGTGCTTGCTTATATGAAAAATACGTTCTAGTAAATTACTAGATGCATATCATAGGAAAATCCATAGTATCAGAAAAATAATTAATAACCAAAGTTCTCTTTTAAATCTTTCTAAAGTATGAGAATATTAACTTTAAAAGTGGTACTCCAAAATACAATACCAGAGGCTCTTGTATTTGTGAACTCATCTAATTAGTGCTAAAAATGATCATTGGCTGCGTGATGTTTTTTTGTCAAAATGTTTACATTAATTCAATAATCCATCAACATTTTCTTGATCAGGCAACGCTGGTGCTCATTTCTGATACGAAATCTGCCTACTGTGCCTACGCTTATGATGATGCTTCCTGGTTGGGCATGTTCTCCAGTATATCACTCATGTGTGCTCAAATGATTGTCATGGTTGCAAGCAGTTGTTTTGTTGGGAGGAATCCGAGTCCTGGTTGTTCTAAGGCATGGGCATTTGCCTTCTTCATTGCTTCATGGTGAGAGTTCTCTTCTTCCTCTTCTTTTTTTGCCCTACCCCCACCTGCAAGTTAGTGTGTCGATTAATTTGTTACTTATATAGTACTCGAATTCGGCATAATCAGTAACCTTGTAACATTCACTTGTATTCTTTTCCATTTATCTCTATATATGTTATAGAGAGAGAGAGAGAGAGAGAGAGATAAAGATACGAACTAACTTTGGCAGCCTAGTCTCAAGAAAATATAACATAATTCATCATATGCTACACTTACTGTCAGACCCCTAAACTGGGTCACTAATTTAATTTCTGTAAGATCTTATGCTCATATTCTGTCCAATTTGGTTTCATTTGATCTGTCTCAGGGTTTCATTCTTCGCTGCAGAGGGAATCCTTCTTAAAGCTTCCATTAGAGGAGCCTTTTCGTTTGACTATGTGACCATGTTTGGATACATGCCAGTTGGTTGCCAGAACATGAGGAAAAAAATGTTTGATGATGGAACAATTTATATTCTGTTTACTTGCGTAACCTCCCAGATCTACCATTTGACATATTGGAAAGCCCAACATAATGTCTAGTGGCAATGTCACAATCATAGTGGATATTGAGATTAAAGAAAAATCAAATACAATGTCAGGGGCTAGCTCAGGGCTTAGATGATGCAATAGATTTACTACAATCCTACTATAGGCTTCATATTTTTCCATCCAGAATATTCAAAAACCATTGTAAATTCTGGCTTTAAAAATCATATACAATATCTGGGCTTAGATGGTACAATGGGTTTACTACAATACTAATATAGGCTTCTTCTTTTTTGTCCATTATTCTCAAAAACCAATTTAATTTCTGGAATTGCCTGCACATATCTATAATAAAGCAGGATTTACTAAATTGAAGGGGTTTCATTTTTTTCTACTTTCTCCCTCAATATTTCAGGTATTTTTCTGGCTTTAAATTTATGTGATAATGGAGATTGTTTTATCTGATAGTAGTAAATGCATCCGATTCGCTTAATGATAAACTAGATGGTTGAAAATGCCTGAATTTTCAACAAGTTCTCCTAAATGAAAACAAGAGATGCATCTTGAAGTAAGGAGAGGTTAACTACATTGGGTTTGTTTAATTAGTCCCATGGAATTCATGAAGGGGGCCAAGTCTTTTAGTCTACATTTTAGAGCCACCCCAAGAGGGGAGTATAAAGCAACTTGTATAAAGAAATAGTACTAACATGGTGCTGCTACAAATAAAAGTAACATCAAGAATCCATGCTTTCCCATTATAACATTCAAAACCCATTAAAACAGTTTAGGGAACAAGGAATATACTATAGGAGTATGCGCTACCTCAAATACCACCACTACTGTTAACGGGTGAGGATATATAGAGCAAAACATGTCAGTAAGGTTTAATATGCATGTCACAATTAAAGGTATATGACCTATTGTACTATCTTAAATCCTTTGTGTTATTGAAATCCAAATTCATTGTATTAACTATTAAGAATCATGTTCGTATTGCAAGTAACATAACCCTAAAATTAGTTCACCCTTTTCGCAATATGAAAGGTTGAATGGCATCGGTTGGAAATGAAAAATAACAGATCGTACACTCCTTTCTTTGTATGCGGGTGTGGCGGTGGAAGTGTGTTTATATATTCCAAGAGTACCACGTACAAATGATAATTCCTTTTCATATAATAGTGGATTCCATAATTTAAATTTATGGTACGATCCTACATTCATATGAATATCTAATAATTTTCGGTATATATGTGTGTTTTCATTAATCTAACAATGGTATTATTGCATTTATGTTGAATATTGTATCTTCATGTGGGAATAGAGCTGATTACGTATAATGAAATGCCTAGAAATTAATATATGACAAAATATGAACATAAACACAAAATAAAAATTGCTTTTCAGTAAAAATTAGAAACTTTTGAGATAGAATTTGCATTTTGAACAAATTTTTGGCATTTCAGCTGACTACTAAACACAGGAAAGTTGAAGAGAATTGAAATTCAACCACAACCATCAATCAATCCATCACTAACAAATTAATTTTATTTGCCCGCGTCAAGAAACCATGTCACCCATGTGAATGCTCATTTGAAGCATAAATGGAAGCCTCCTAATTGCATGCCGTACGTACGATTCCAATTGAGCAAAATTAGAACCAACTTTATTTAGGCAACAGGTCTATGTGAAAGAGTTTGATCTTTTCGAAATAATATAAAAGCTTTGGTTTCTTAATACAATAATCAAATGCTTAAAACTTTTACATAAGATACGACAAAGTAATAATTATTTTGCATTTCCCTATAATAAAACAAAGGGGGTTGCTTTATTTTTGCTCATAAATTAATAAATATACTATTATTCATATAATAAAATTTCTATTAATTGAATATGGGATATATGATATCAAAAGGAATATTGTTAATGTGTTGGCCTAATAATAAAGTACAATTGTCGTGAAGCACACGTCATAGGTTTAAATTATATTATATCCCAAAAAACATTTTGGTATTTTGATCCATGAATTTGAAAAAAAAAAAAAAATAGATGTCTATCCGTACTATATAATATATATTTTTCTTTTGAACAAATTTCATCTATCATGTATATAAATATATAAGATAAAATAAAAAAGAAGTAAAAGAAGAAGGGTGAGGCCACATCAATAAAAATAAATACCGTCTTATCATAGTTTGTATCCTTTAATGGATTATTTTTAATGTTTATTGATATAGTAGTTTCACAAGTCTGAATAATTTGATCATAAATCTCATGATTTGAGTACATGTGATGTGAACCCTTGCGTGTAATTGGACTAAGAAGTCTACAGCACTTAAAATTCCACAATACATCCAATCATGGTTTTTTTTTTTTTTTTAGCCTCCCCTTTCTTTTTACCCGTGCATTTGCATTGTGGATGCTTTTTTTATGCTTGGTATGTAATTTCGTATTTATTAATTTACTAAGGATTGGATGCTGTTCCGTAAGTTTTAACCTTTAATTTTTAAATTTGATTATTCATGGACTAATAACTTCATCGGAAAGATGCATATATGCTTGTGGTGAAATTGTTGTACTTACTATGCTGATCGAGCTAAAGAATAATTTGATAGCAATCAGGTTTATCACATAAACATTTCCTCAACCAAAAAAAAAAAAAAAAAGGTTAATCACATAAACAGGTTATAGCATTGATGATTTGAGGATTAGGCTCGTTGTCCTGTTGCCCAACCAAGAGAGATTATATATTATAGGAAATTTGAAATATGGATGAAAGTGAGAGATTATAACCCTAAAAGGTCACCTATTTGGCATTTAGCACAATGTCTTAATATAAACTTCTTCTTCTTTTTTGAGAAAATAATATAAACTTCTTTTTACTGATCAAGCACTACCCATTCCATTTGGTGGTCTTATATATTTATGAGATTCACTATATATATATATATATATATATGCATGATACATTTCATCATGATTGTATAAAGTGTTCACATATTAATGTTATAATTATAATTTTAGAATTGGATTCTTGATAGTTTTAAAAATTAAAATATTAAAGTGGTCTTTTTGATATGTTTCCTTCTTCTTCTCCTTCTTTTTTTATTATTTTTATTTTTTATTATTTATTATTTATTTCATAGAAATTTTATAGCTGTATTTGATGATATACATTACCCTTTATTCCATGATTACCTTGAATCATGTAGCACTGCTTATAACATATGGATACAAGTCACAATATTTAAGTAAAATTTCAACTCTTGCTAGCTTTGTTTCTTGTTTTACTTTAGTGAAATTTTAATATATTATTATTTAACTTACTTGGAGAACAAGTAACAATAGCCTAACATGGTGTATCACTTTTCCTTTTTATGTTAACCATGTAGTTTCCTAAGGAATTCCCTTACCTTAATTTGTATTTGCAAATTTGTATGTATGTGTGTGTATATATAAATATATATCCCTTCACCCATCTTATAGTCTATGAGAAAACTCTTTTAATTTCCTCAAAGACACAAACACAGAGTGATCATGGAGAAAACTTTGGCTTCTCTACTCTTCTTTCTTTCCCTCATCATCCTTGCTCAAGTTATGTCCTACGCTTTGGCTTATATGGCTCAGAAACGCAGTTTTGTAAGCATTGAAGAACCCACTGATCCATTCTTTTGTTCTGTTTTAGAAATTGATGAGTTTTGTGGCACTTCTCATTATTTGTGTTAAACTTCAGAGTATTTCATATTGGCCTCTATTTGCTACCTCCATTATATGAGTTTTATTGGAAGTGAATAGCTTATGTTGTTGCATTGCCTGTAGAATTTTTTGATCAGTTTGACACAGTGGCCAAGAAAGAGGAAATCATTTTTAGGAACTTAAATTGTTGATAGCAAGAACACTTGCATAGTAGCTAGCGTAGGCCCCAAACAAAATATTCTCAAGAAATGTACAAATTCTACAATATTCTCAAATGTTCATCATGTGATTATATGAAAAAAATTACGTTCTAGTAATCAATGCATATCCTAGAAAAATCCTTAGTATGAGAAAATTAATCAACTACCAAAGTTCTCTTTTAAATAATTAAGTCTCTTTAAAGTTTTAAGAATGTTAACTTTAAAGTAGTAGTACTAAATATCAATACCTTTCTTGCATTAGCCAACTCATCCAATTAGTGCTAAAAATGATCATTGGCTGCCTGATACAAGTGATTTTTCTATTGTTTGTCAGAATGTTTATATTCAATAATCCATCAACCTCTTCTTGATCAAGCAACGCTGGTACACAATTCTGAGACGAATTCATCCTACTGTGCCTACGCTTATGATGAAGCTTCCTTGTTGGGCATTTTCTCCAGTATATCACTCGCGTGTGCTCAAACGCTTGTCATGGTTGAAACCAGTTGTTTTGTTGGGAGGAATCTGAGTCCTGGTTGTTCTAAGGCATGGGCATTTGCCTTCTTCATTGCTTCCTGGTGAGAGTTCTCTTTTTCCTCTTCTTTTTCACCCTACCCCCACCTGCAAGTTAGTGTGTCGCCTAATTAATTGCATATAGATAAGAGTAATGAGGTACTCGGCTTAATCAGTAACTTTGTAACATCAACTTATATTGTTTTCCATTTATCTCCACATATAGAGAGAGATATAGATATGGCTACCTTCAGTAACCTAGACGCAAGAAAAAGTAACATAATTCATCATATGTGCTGCTTAGTTCAATTGGGTCACTAATTTTAATTTCTGTTAGATCTTATGCTCATATGATTTCCAATTTGGTTTCATTGATCTGTCTCAGGGTGCATTCTTCGCTGCCGAGGGAATCTTGCTTACAGCTTCCGCTACAGGAGCCTTTCCGTTTGACTACATGAGCATGCTTGGCTACATGCCAGATTGTTGCGAGGACATGAGGAAACAAATGTTTAAAGATGGAGCAATTTGTGTTGTGTTTACTTCCATAGCCTCCGAGCTCTTCCTTATGGCAGATTGGATAGCCCAACGAAACGTCTAGTTACAATGTAATGTAATACACATAGTGGAGATTTAGATTATAAAAAATAAAATGAAAAATACTATGGGTTTACTACAATTCAACTATAGGTTTCCTTTTTCATCCATTATATTTAAAAACCAATGTAAATTCTGGCATTTCCTGCATATATCTATAATAAAGGAGGTACTACCAAATTGAAGGGTTTTCCATTTTTTTATCAGACTTTAGTTCTCCCTTATTTTTAATATATATAGTTATTCTGGCTTTAAATTTGTATGCGATAATGGAGATAGTTTTATTTGATGGTAGTAAATGCATCCAATTCTCTTCGATAATGGAGATAGTTTTATTTGATGGTAGTAAATGCATCCAATTCTCTTAATGATAAACAAAGATGGTTGAAAATGACTGAAATTTCAAGAAGTTAGACACATCTTCAGAGAGGTTAATCCAATTGGGTTGTTTTTTTTGATGAACCGTCCAATTCTTTTGTTTTAGTGGTTTCCAAGTTTTATGTAATTAATGAAGGGGTAAATTGGTAAAGTCTCTTAATCAACGTTTTAGAGCCGCCCTAAGAGGGAGACTAAACACCCCGGAGGGATTAATCAGGTGCTCTAAGAGTCTTAGACACCCACGTTGGTAAAATAATAATAATTAAACAAATTAGACAAAAAAAAAAAACAAACAAAAAATAGGTAGTTATCCTTGAAATAAATGTTGCGTCCTTGATGAAGAAAAATTAATTGTACACATAAATTGATGGATAATACCATTGAAGCAAGATGGGAAGCGTGAGTATGGGGTAATTATTGAGTATCCCCATAGTATCATAAATGTATACTTTTTTTTTCACATAACTGTGAATTTCACTAATTAAATTTATTTGTAAGTCCCATTAATTAAATTTATGATGGACTTGGTTTAGGTCCAGTGCTTCAATGCACTGAATCCGGTCAAATGGTGACACGTGTCTAAAAATAGACATACGTCATAATCTCAATGGGTCTAATATTACTGGACACTGGACTTAAACCTGACCCACTCACAATTTTGTTTTTGAGAAAAATCTACCCACAATTTATGTGAGAATAATAGTATATATTTATGATACTTCCAGAATATTCAATAATTTTCCGTAAGTGTGAGTATAGTATAAATGCAAACGTTGCGTGCCATGCCTGAGCCAATGCTTCGTCGTTTTATGATCTAGACTAGCTTGGGCTTCACAGATGACAAAACTCACACGATCCAGCTTTAGTAGTACTGTATGAATAATTGAAATAGAGTTGAAAAAAGTCAACACACAATAAATAAAAGTATCTTATTCCTACATTCACAAAAAGTGAGAACTACTGATTTTCCTACTCTCTCACGAGAACTTCTTTGGCCAGATATTTATAGAGATTATACATGAATTATTTTAGCTAAGTAATTCCCTAATTCTCTTACAAGATAACCAATCAACTAAATTTACAATCAATGAATCCAAATAGATAAGAATTATGGCAGAGTCATGGCATGAGTTATGGCAAGATTATGGACCAAAAAATTGAAGAGAGATGTCATGGAAATGATCATCTTCTAATCCCTTTAGTCAGCAGAAGTTAAGACAGCAATCAATTTAAGATATAACGTGTATGCCTTGTCAAAGGCTCAAGCAAGGCCCCTAGTATTATAGGTATTGTACTATTACCAATCAAATTCTTGGCAGGTGAATCCTAGACTGTGAAATTCCTTTTTGTCTATTTTGGGCGTGAGTTTGAACTTTTTGAAATGTAACAAATTAAATTCCAGAGTCAGAATTGTAATATAGTTAACGAGAGAGAGAGAGAGAGAGAGAGAGAGAGAGAGAGTACAAGGCTCAATTCTTGCTTCTTTTCCTAGAAGTCAACCCACTCCACATGTCCCTTTGTGGAACCTACCTACCAACCCAATGGGTTGAATCTAATTTGATACCATTTAGTCATGCCCCCAACTCATCATCACTAGCATGAAATTGCCCTTCACAATTTTAAAATGTCTAATACCATTTAGAGTCCAAGGTCTCCATATAAGGCACATCAACTCCCTCTACCTTGGTGACGTGGGAGAGAACTAAGTTTAACTATTTGATACATATGACGAGCTTACAAAAGGCTTGGGCTGATCTCTCTCTCTCTCAATGTTTACTCAACAGTATTATACCAATTTTTACTCCAAATTTTAATTTATTACCTCTCAAAAGTTTAGGACTTAATTTTGTACTTTTAAAACTCTAGGATTTAATTTGTATTACCCCTAAACTATAGATTTTAAGGTGAAATTCGCCTCTTTTTCTTCCTTTTTAAAAAAAATATTTTTTAGAGTAAGTGTGATAGTCCTTCATTCAACTTTCATAGGGGACAATAATTTTTTTTAAGTCAATGCACCTACTTCTAAAGTATTAATATAAAAATTGGACATCATATAATTTCTTTAATTATTTAATGATGATTTGTTTAAATTATTTAATGAGTAACTTGATTAAAATAAAATGTGGAAATGTAGAATGTCATTTGATCATCTCACAAATGAATCAAAGGAGATTCTTCTAATTCAATTTGAAGAAAAATTTTGTTCAAATAAAAACAAAGAATAAAAAAATAATCTGTGTATTTCTATGCCTGTAAGACGACCTATATATATAGGCATATATCAGAGTGTCATATAAGCAGTATGTGTGCACAACAAGTAATATATCATTCAAGTAAAGTAGATTGGACTTGGACACACTGGGCTAGGTGTGTATATACATTAACATCGCACTCAAACTCAAGATGGTGAAGAAACCATCTGGAGTTTAAAGAGAAGATCACGATGACGACGACCAGGTGAAGAAGACTTCGTAAAAAGATCTGCAAGTTGATCGACAAAAGAAACAGAATAAAGGCAAAGACTACCAGTATACACATTAACACGTTTTAATCCAAGTATTCTCTTCATCATATTCTAAACAAGAGTTTTGTAATTGAATAACATAACCCAATTTTTTTTATGGGAAAAATTCAAATCCTATGCTGCCACCCATAAGTCTAAAAAGTAAAACCTATGGAAAAACGTTCTGACTTTCCTCTTCAAACCGGGGGGGGGAAATGAATTTAAAATTATGCATATACCTTTGACACACTCTGGTGGGAGGAACCGCATTCATGGCTATTCGATAAAATGTTTGGTGCACTCAAATTCTTGAAAGGGAAACGTGTGGACCATCCCTGGCCGGGCTAAGCTCAACGAGTCCAACACTACCAACATTGTTGGAGGGAGTGGAGATATTATTGGAGCCATTACTAAAATGGGCCAACGAGGATGATGATGATGATTATCATATATAATAATCACGTCAACGCGTTAACTTTGTCAACCCAATTAGGGTAGTTGACTTTAATTAACCCTCACACCTTTCTTTTTTTGCTGATTAATCTTTCACTAAGTTTCATATAAACCAATTGTTTTCGAGGAAATCTATGTTGCTTCAACCAATGGTAGCACAACAACAAGTAGGAAGTGTTCTCATTCACTTGCATAAGCACTATCAACCCAGTACAAACTATATAGTATTTAGAGTGGTTTGCTTTAATAGAGGTGTATTTTGCTGCATACTTGCGTGTTTAAGCTAGATTGCATTTCAGTAATTCACCTGTGCTTGTGCAAAAGTTCTGGGAACCCAATAATATTGGAAAGATCGAATATGATAATTTTAATTATTATGTGGGTTTTCTTCGTTCTAGTTTCCCACCACAATGCCTCTGATGTGAAGCAATATCTTCCATGTGCTCGCCACTCATTTTTATATTGATCAATCTTATCTTATGCTTATATTTGTATAATACTAGTTTGAATTAGCCGATGAAATCATTGAAATGTGACATTGATAATATATAGTATATACTATACCATAATTTATTTTATCTTGGAATATGATTAATTTTTTTTTAATAAACCAAACCATGTTAGACTTCGCAACAATCCATAAAATAGAGTTAATAAATAAGCTTGCATGTGAAAAATTGATACTAAAATGAGTGTGCGCCATGTCATGGTTGCATTTCGCGCGCGTTGACCCGTATGTTTTGTATGTTATTTCAAGGGAGTCCCCCTCTTTTTATGTTATTTCTTTCTTTCCACTTTTGTTTATATGAAATACTTAATTTACTTTTTTCTTATTAAAAAAAAAAAAAATGGGAAGCTACCAATCACAACCTAAGCTTATATATGGATAATTACATGGCACTATTACCACCAATCAGAGAATATGATTGGTGTAAGAATAAAATAACACCTAGTTAAAAATATATAATAAGTTTTATTTGGTAGAATGGTGTATAATCTAATAAGAGGCTTTGATCGAATCTTATTTATACAATTAAAAAAAAAAGATACATTAATGTTTTGGTCTAATAATAAAGAATAATCATCACGAAACGAATGGTAGAAAAAACAGAAAGAACACGAGCTTAGAGATGGAGAAAGAGGTGGCGCAATGATTTTTGAAACTAGTGGAGATAAGGATGAATGTTAATGGCTAGTGATCGAAGTTGGGTTGTTTGGCTATGGGGAAATTGAGATCTGTTGGGATGTGGAAACCTGATCAATTTGCAATAAGTTGCTAGCCGTTGAAGTGTCTCTTAATTAGGTGGTGCTTTATAATTGGACTAGCCAGTCACATTGTAGCGATGGTATATGAACAGATTAGAAGTGATATGCTCTCCAATTACATGACATCTCATAAAAGTTTATGATTCAGAACGTTAGGACAAGCAACAACAACAACCAAAAAATGCTTTTGACGTTGAGCATTTTCCACCCTTCGAAAGTTGAAACTAAGGGTCCGTTTGGATTGAGCTTATTTTTGCTGAAACTGAAAACTGAAATTGAAAACACTGTAGCAAAATAATTTTTAAATGTATGAATAATATTGTGGGACCCATTTTTAATAAAAAAAATTGCTGAAAAGTGGAATGTGTGGGTCCGTGAACAGTACATCCGTGTACTGTTCACAGTTGACTTGGTCATATTATGCGGCTGAAAAAAAAAAAAAAAACAAAAAACGTAGACGCTGGATTCATTTGAATCCAAACAGGCACTAAGAAGCATATATTTACACATGTTACTTTCAAGAAGATATGGCATGTAAACCTGTCATTCCTTAGATAGGAGACGTAGTCACAATAACATAATATGTGGAAGACAAGTGTTAGGTGGATGGTGCTCAATGATTGTAGATTACAAATATCTATGTTCCATCAATCACCATAGCTTCTCCACAAGGAGAAAATACATTGTGTTTTCGATACATGTATCTTCCCTCTTACATGAGGGTGGACCCCACAAGGAGAGGGAGGATGCATTTACCGACAACACCATATACTACCTCCTCCGCAGGAAAGCATGACTCAATATAATTTGAGGCCTACGACAATACTTTTAAATGGTTTTTTTTTTTTAATTTAAATATCACTTTAATATTAATTGCCAAAAAAATCTACTTCAATAATATTTAATTAATTTTTTATACAATAATTTTTAATTTAAAATCCATTATTCTTACTTTTTAATTTGATTTTTTTTTTACTACAAAAAGTTCACGAAGTGAGATGGCAATAAATGTGATTGGTGGAACCTTAACAAGATAATATAACAAGTGAGTATTTGAATTATTTATTTTGATTAGTGACACATCAATTTATAAGAAACAGCCAAACAGAGGTATTTAGACCTCTTCAAGATATTATCAAGAGGTTTCGAACTCATAATCTCGAATAATAATATCACTAGTGTCTCTAACATCACTCAATTTTTTAGGCCTTCTTAAGAGTGGAGGAAAAATAATATAACTCAAAAATCTTAAAATAGTAATAAAAATAAAAAGCAAAAAACGTATCCCATATATGGACCCTTTTCCTAATATGGACAGTGGCGACTCCAGGAATGTTTCTCAGGGTGTTCCTGGCAGGGATAGACTCAGGATTTGAACTTAAGGGAGGCCTGAAGCAAAATGGTCAATTTCATACTAAGGTCATTTATGTTTAGTTAAGAAGAAACAAAATGATATATTTGGATACCAATCAATCCTAATGTACCTTTTAGAGTTATCACTTTATATATATATATTATATTTAATTTATTTATAAATTAGAACCCCACTTTTTTATTTATTTAAGAGCTTTTAAAAAATGTAAATTCATATAATTTATTTTTAAGCCATAAATTCATACATGTAGTGTGTGTTTGGCATGGCTTAATTTTGCCAGCTTATTTTACTATTCAGTTTATTTTTATTATTATTCATGAGTCCTCCTGCACTTTTTAGTACTATTCATGGGTTTCACTGTACTATTTCAACTAACTTTTACCTTTATCTACAATATTTTTAATAAAAAATTTTCAATTTTAATAAAATAAGTAGATCCCAAACAGACTTCTATCTTAATAATATACTGCACAAGATACATTTTGATTTCTATCACAACTCATTAATATGAAAAACAAAATAGATAAAAGGTAGGAAAAAGAAAGATGTGGAGAAGTGAATCCCACATGTAGAGTAGGTGGACTCACGGACAAAATACAATAGTAAAAACCACGTGTGTCTGACATTTTTGACCAAAAGCTTAAAAGTAGATATAGGGAGAGTAAAAAACCTCTTGAGAAAACTAAGAGACAGTGGGCTGGTGGAGAAATCAAAGTAGAAGAAAGAAAATAATAGAGGAGGATTTCAGCAAACTAGTGAAGAAATCTAAGCCAAAGAAGAAGAAAAAAATAGAGGAGGATTTTTGTTGTTCAAATAGCAGACAACATCAACCATAATAGTATGACAGTCCAGGCAAGAAGAACTGAAGAAGCAATGAAGCATAAAGGAATAAAGGATTCAGGTAAAAAACGACAGTTGTTGGAGGAAGAATAAGAGTTGAGAGTGAAATTGAGGGAGAGAAATTTAAATGGGTAAAATTGGGAATTTGTGATATCTGTTTTGTTATTTTAGATTTGTGGTATGATTATATTATGTTACTAACTCACAACTTGAACCTTTTCCCCCTAGGGAAAGTTCTTCAATACTCCTAGAGTACGGCGAAATTGTGCTTTCTCCTCTCACGTTCATGGTGGACCTCCCCATGAATTTAAAGAGTGGACCTCATTATGAATGTTAGAGGAGGGAGCATCATTCTTTGTAATCTGGAAGTACCTAAGAATTACTCCCCCTATATCCCTAAGCAATTTGTGTATTAGGAGGTGTCAATTAAGCTATAAGGCCCTTGACAAGCAAGTGTTGTAATTTGATGCAATGGATTAGGGAGGTTGAAAAAAAAAATTAAAATATTACTTAAAGATTTTCAACTCCCCCCCCCCCCCACCATTTGATTTTTTTTATTAAAAAGATTCCTTCTTTTTAAAATGAATTTCTTTTATTTACTTCTTGGGGATATATTTCCTTTATATCCTAATTATAATCAATATACTATTATTTTAGTATATGTTAAAATTATTTTGAAAATAGAAAGAAAATCTTTCATATTTTATCATGGAAAATACTAAAACCACAAACTATTTTACAAACTTCTTTACAAATTACTGATGTGGTGAGTGATTATTGATAAGTTAAAAAATGATATTAGTGGTGAGTTCAGATGGGAACTAGTAAAAAATTTTCATATAAACAACTTTTAAAAATGTTGTTAAATAATTTGTAAATCTTTTATCACTTTCTTTTAACTTTTAATTTAAGGTTCAAATTTTAGAAAAGGACAATAAAAAAGTTAGTGAGAAGGGGAACAAAATAACATTATTGCTACATTCCAAAAGTGATATAAAAAAATAATAACTTATTCTCCTTCATGAAATTTTTGTATAAACAAAAAAAATTGATTTCAATTACATAATGGTATAAATTTACCTAAGTTATACTTGGTGTGTATCTAAATATAAAAAAGTATTTCATTTCTAAATGAAATAAATTGAATCAATGGAAAGGGGTTCTAAAATCTACCAAACATTAAAAAAAAAAAAA
The DNA here is from genome assembly GCF_001633185.2 of Quercus lobata. Taxonomy (NCBI): domain Eukaryota; kingdom Viridiplantae; phylum Streptophyta; class Magnoliopsida; order Fagales; family Fagaceae; genus Quercus; species Quercus lobata. Next base: position 38,174,701 of record NC_044911.1, read on the forward strand.
AAAATCAAAAAAAAAAATCAAAATTTATTCCAAAAGTAAATAATAATCTAAAGCTATATCTCAAAATTTTATTCAATTTAAAGTCAAATAACGTTAATGATAAAATACTGCAAGTTGACTCAAATCTTGCAACCTTTATGGGGCTAAGATTATGAGATTAAATATATGTTAATTTTATTATGAATGAATGTTTATAGTAATAAATAAACGGTAGACTTTAATTACCTAATAAATAAATATTTGAAATGTCTTTTGCTAATAAGTGACACATCAATTTATAATTGCATATAATAAAAATTGTATTACTCCTAGAATTACTTTTTTTTTTTCTCTTTGAAAAGGTCATATATGTAAAACTAATAACCTTCTTGAAATATCTCTAGTTGAAGTGAAATTAGTAAATTACACTTTTACCAAAACAAATTATACTCTTTTGTAGTGCTTGAATGTTTATGTCTAATTCCATGTTCATGATTTGAAATGATTTAATAAATTAAAAATAGCTGCTTCAATTCCCCGTCAGAGCAGAAATGATAGTTGGTTTTGAATTACAGATGTGAAGAGAGTCCTGTAACTTGTGATACACAATTATGACTCATCACTACAAATGCATGTTTTCCATCTGCCAAGAACTATAGCATCGATGTCAAATTTGAGTCCCAAAATGTATTGACATATTCATGCATTTGTCTCTGAACTTGTGAAGAAAAATCCAGAGAAGTTGGTGAATTTGCATTGGGGGTCAAACTAAGCAGAGGACCTTATTTTTGTCCCATATAATTGAATGGATCTGACAGCCACTGGAGATTTTTCCAATTTTCTAGATAGATATTGGGGCAACCACAATGCAGGAATAGAAGCCACGTGTCTATCAATGGCCCCACCAAACTTCAAAGGAAAGGTTTGTTTTTGATCTTAACTCTAGGGTGGGCTGATATTATAATCCTCCATAAACAAGGAGGGAAAATGTTACAATGAGCTTGTCTTAGTATAAGCTTGTGTGAGCTTTCCTATATCTTGTGTTAAATCTTGCATGCATCATGATTTATTTACAGGACTAAATCAATAAATTGAGAATTGTCTTATAGATTCACACCATAATATTAATTTCAAGTAAAATTCTTGATTGAATGATAGGAAATTGATCCAATTAACAAATACCCTTAAGACATTTGTTAATGTATGATTTTTGAAAAATTTTGATACTATTTTTTTGAAAAATAGAAGAAAATTATCAAAAAATAAAAATCAACGTTTTTTTTTTTCTTTTCATATAAAAACATTCTTAAAATAGTTTATTAACAAATATTTTTAAGACATTCATTAACAAAATCAATACTATCAAAATTGAAATTGCTTAATGGGTTGATTGTGTTTAAGAATCTATCAACTCAAACCAACACAATGAACACATACATACAATTGAATCTCATTGTTTCCTGATCTTTTGAAACTCCATAATGAAGTATGTTAAATTGTTCTACAGGACATCATACTTTAATTTTACATGCTTGAAATGTTGTGTTAGTAAAAGAAGGGACCGTGATAAAACTCATGAGGGTGTCCGTATGATAGCGTAGCTTTGCTTATAGGGGGAGGGGCTAGCTTGATATTTTGTACTCAAAGCTGATGAACTTTCTGCGATGGATTTGAACAAAATATTAAAGAAAGAATAAAAATGATGATAAGTTAAATGTGGACCACCGACACGTGCCGATTCCCACCGACACCGTTATGTTTTTGACTTTTGCAACGACAAACGGATCTGACATTTTGTGAAACCATCCACCGAAAGTGAAAGTTCAGTGAAAGTGAGAGAACCGAACGTGGATCACTTCTGTGACTCACCCAATCACACACAACTCTTTACCACTCTATCTAAGCTTTGAAAAAAATAAATAAATAAATAAATAACCAATACCTTGGTAAAGGGTGCAAGTCCAAACCCCATGACATACCAAGATTTACCAGTGAGACTAAGGCTTGAAAAACCTTATCACACTGGCCAAAAAAGAAAGGAAAAAAAAAAAAAAAACCATGCACATGTACATACCACTAACCAGTTTTACTTAACAAACCTTTTTTTTTTCCTTTTTGGAATGGAAACTTTACATGACAAACTAGGATTTAGAATATTAACTTTCTCAAAAAAAAAAAAAAAAAAATCTTAGAATATTAGTATTGGAGTGTAAATCTTCCAAATTATTATTATACAATAGCACACCTAAAACCAACTTTATTCGGGCATGTATTGCTAAAAAAATTTGAACAATTGATATAGTAAAAGTTTTTATTTTTAAAATTTAAGGTCCGATTAGATACCGCTTATTTTGTTGAAAACTGAAAATATTGTAATAAAATAATTTTTAAATGTGTGAATAGTGTCGTGGGACCCATTTTTAATAAAATTTTTGTTGAAAAAGATGTTTGTGGGTCCCATGAACAGGGCACGGACCTACTGAAATCTCTCAAAAGCTATGTTTACGCTCTTCTTAAAAAAAAAAAAAAAAAAAAAAAAACAGACGCTCAACGTGCATCAACACTATCCAAACGCTACTTTAATTACTTAAAACTTAAAACTTATTATTTTATTTACTTTTTCTTTCTCGATCCCTCTCACTTTCTACCTCTCTCTCTCTTCTCTCTCCCTCTCATTTTCTGACTCTCCTTCTATCTCTCAACATGGATCCGCATTTGGGCGGGTGAGTGGGTTGTGATTTTAGGTGGCATTGGATTGGGATTTTTGTGATGGTGGTTGCCTTGATCTAGGTTTCCTTGGTGGTGGCTCAGTTTCCATGTTTGTTGGTGGTTGATTTTTTTTGTTTTTTTTTTTTTTTGTTTGTTTTCAGATTTGGTGGTGGTGGTGGTGGTGGTTAGTTATGGTTTGGTGTTTTCAACGGTGGTTGTTGGTTATGGTTCGGTGTTTCAAGGGTTGGTTGGTTTGATTTTCGATGTTTCAATTGTGGTGGTAATGGCTAAGTTTCGATGGTTAGGCTGAGTTTTGTTGGTAGGTAGTTGATGCGATAGTGGGTTTACTAGATTTGGTGGTGATTGTTGGGTGTGTGGGTTTGTTGGAGAGAGAGAGAGACAAAGAGGAAGAGAGGGAAGTGAGAGATAGGAGAAAAAAGAGAGAAATGGTTGTGCTTATAGTTTATATTATTTTAATGAGTTTTATGTTAAAATAAAAAATAAGATGTTGAGTGAGTTGTGAAATGATATAGCAATATAAATAAATTAACTTTTTAGAATGCAAAATAACAAATTTTCTAAGAACTCCATGCTAATTCTCTTAGATTGTTATTTTTGAAGCTATGTTTATATTTCCAACTCGATGACTTCATGTTTCATCATTTATAATAGGTATTCTCATTGCTAGTTTGCAAGCTTCTTCCCTGTTTGCGAGTACAAAGTCAAAAGGATAATCTAGGGTCGGCTTTGGTTTGACCTTTCCACTTTGACCCAAATGGAATTTGGTCGGTTCTCAAGCCAGGTTAAACACGTTGTTTCCAACCCCTAATTGAATTAACTCTAGTCCTAGCCAACAAGGTACGGTCAGTAAAAGAACTTACTTAGCTACACACCTATACCATAAATAATCCCAAAGTTCTGTCCTGGTCCGCCACTTTAGACATCTACCTGTGGAAACACAAGTCTTTAAAATTTTTTTAAAAAAAATATATATATATAAAGACTCTTTTTTTGAATAAGTCAGCTGTTTTTTAAAACAAGCCCTAATAATTTTGAAAACAAGTTCATAATATTTATACTCCCATTCTGAGTTCATTAATGCATCCGAACTCTGAAAGTGTTTAAAATTTTATGGTACTTGTAATTAAATTCATCTTTTTAAAATTTTACAGTAGGCAAGGAGATCATTTTTACAAATAAAACGCAATAATAAAAGAGAGCCAAAATTTCCCTAACAAAGAAAGAAGATACCTTCCATGACATTTTCTAGCTTATCAAAATTGTGCTTCATATTCTTATCCCACTTTCAATTTCATTACCATAACGATGAGGATTTTTTTTTTTTTTTAGGATAACGATGAGGAATTTAATGATTATAAATTCAGAAGACAATCTACATCATATAAAGTGAGAAGTTATTTATAAAACTAAACCTCGCATAAGAGAGTATACATTAGAAGACTTACAAGAAACAAAAAAATTTCATTTCCTCTCATTTTTATTATTTTTATTTTTATCTGCTTTTTGCTAAATGATAGGAAAACAGGGGTTTAACATTTCTGAATTTATGGGTGCTACCGGGATTATTTTCCTGATGACTGAAATATGATTATTTTATTAGTTTTATATTCTTCCATAACTTTTTTTTCATATATAATTTTCAATATATTGGCCAAGAATCGCAATATGTTTGAGGAGGTCATTTTTTTTTCTGTTTTATTTTTCATCAATATTTTATCAATAAATAATATATATATATATATGTAAGGACACGATTTTCTGGCGGCCCAATAAGGATGTTGGGCTCGCGCACGGAAGATCTCTCACAATATAATTTGTAGAGAGTGGGCTTAAAAAGCTAGCCGCTGGTCGCGGGGCGATGTCCGATCCTGGTTTTAGAGGAATTCAGGTAGAAAAAGGTGTTGGGCTTGAACATTTAAGCCCTAAGACGTCGCACCATATGGGATGGGACTCCTCGGAGTTGATCCGAGGACCATTGAGGCCTAACCCCGGTTATCTAAAGACGGACTTTCTTCAGTGAAGTCCGGTGTTGTTGAGATGTTCTCTCCCATGTGATCCTCCTTTTTCGGAGGTGGGATGGGATCCCCTTTAGATTTACTTGCTTTCTTCTTTTATACTCGTCTGTGTTAATTGTCCTTCGTCCACGTGTAGGGTCAATCTTTACAAGACTGATATTTGTCCCATCAGTCTAATCCCAGAATTGTTGGGTATGGTTGATAAGGCTACAGAGTACGGCTCTGTCATGTGTTGGGTCTTATCTGGAAGGGTAGTAAGGATAACTTCCCCAAGATATTTTGGATCTCCTTACAAATTCGTCCCTATACCAGTTTTACCCCTTTATTTCGGTGGGATTCAGGATCTGCCGAGGACCAAACTGTCCTCGGCTGCCTTCCAAAATTGTTTTGTGCTCTGTACTGTAGAGCTTGGGCCACAGCTCTCCTCGGACTGGGCCTTCGGATTTTCCAGGAGCAATCGGGCTTGGTCCTTAAATTATTGGGCCCCACAATAGCCCCTCAAAACCCTTCTATCCGACTTCCGGGTTGGAAGGGAGGGTTTTGGCAAACCCGGGCCCTTAATACGGTTTGTTTAGTTCAACCCCGCATTTATGTGAGCGGTTTTCCACCTGTCCAGGAGGTTAGCCGGTTTTCTAGGGATTCCGTTTAATTTGCTCGTGATCTACTCCTGCCGCTTGGCTGTCCCAGACGCGCCCTTAATGAATCCCCTTTACGAGGCTCATTTATGTCCGGCGGCTCATTTGATAAGGTGGGGAAGTGGAACGGACGCCTCTTTTTTCTTCAGATTCCTTTGGGAAACTTGAATGCATTTAATACCCTCCGTTCTGCCCTTCCTATAAGAAGGCAAGCAGGAGGCCATCACTTTCGTGCAGACTCCTCTCCTTCCCTCTGAGATCTGAAACCCGTAGCCTCCTTTAGCGCCTGCTTAGCCCGTTTGTTATACGCCATATCAGTACACGCCTACCATAACGAACGGTGAAGGAACCATGCCCTTCCTCAAAACACCATGTTCCGATAAAGCTTGAAATGGCTCGATCGGGGCAAGGGTGGCGTAGACTTAAGATCTGTCCCTCCTCTCTTTCAGCCAAAATCCGAAGCAGGGGCTCGTCATGTCAAACTCTTGGCGTGACTGAGTCGAGAACACCCAATATCAGCACCACTCGGCTCCTCACGAGCGTACCTAACATGGCACCAGTGTGTTAGGAGTCAGGGTTGAGGCAGGGGCGAAGTGCTTCTGCTTCTCCCTTTCCTTGCTCACTGGTGCCCTCCTCCGTCTTCCTCTTATAGTCTTCCCAGCACCAGTTCCGCCTTGGTGCTGTCCTTCTCCCTCTTTTGCTCCATCTCTTTGTCTTTTCATTTCTCCCACTCTTCTTCTCCTCCTTCTCTTACTCATGTCCTCCATCTTCTTCATTGATTTCTTCCTTATTATTTCCTTCTTCTTCGTTCTCTTTTTTTTTTTGAAGTGAGTTCTTCTTTTAGTATGAGCAACACTGAGGCAGAGATTGGAGAGACTTTGAAGACAAGTTCAAAAAGGCGCTTGATCGTTTGCTTATCTGTACTGTGGATGTTAGTATTGCTTCGGCAGCCCCTCTTTTGTATAGGCTTGTTGAAGCCTCTTTTTGTACATTGTAATAATTTTTCATATTAATAAAAGTTGTTTCTATTTCACTTTACATATTCTGTCTCTTTGTTTTTATAAATTTGCAAGTGCTGCTCGGCTCAATAATACCGCATCTAAATCAATGACGACTAAGACCAAAATACTTAATAATAAAAAGATGTTGCCATAATCTTAATAGGAGTGCTTGGCACAATAGGGCAGACCAATAAAAAGTAGTACTTACCACCTTGGCTTGGGTCCGAGGACCATACAAGGCCTCGGTTATGTCCAGAACTTGTAATAATAATAATTTTTGTACTTGGTTTCCCTATAGGTTTGAGTCCGAGGACCATACAAGGCCTTGGTTCTGTCCAAAACTTGTAATAATAATAATTTTTTGTATTTGGTTTCCCCATAGACTTGAGTCCGAGAACCATACAAGGCCTTGGTTCTGTCCAAAACTTGTAATAATAATAACTTTTTGTACTTGGTTTCCCCATAGGCTTGAGTCCGAGGACCATACAAGGCCTTGGTTCTGTCCAAAACTTGTAATAATAATAACTTTTCGTACTTGGTTTCCCCATAGGCTTGAGTCCGAGGACCATACAAGGTCTTGGTTCTGTCCAAAACTTTATGCCCTTCCCTTTTTCTCTTTGCACCTGTCTTTCCTCAGGTGTCTCATAAGTTGCCGAGCAGCAAGTTGTCCTCGGTAACGGTTATTCCTTGGTGTGGGCCATAGTCCGCGGGCTTCCATGCAGAACGGGCCTGGGCCGCGAATTTATTAGGCCCATAGATTTAGAGGCATTTCCGTAGTCTTTGGTCACGCGGTACTTTTTGGCGTCCCAGTATTCGAGGTGCGTCTTCACGAGGCTCCTTTAATCTCAGGGTTGCAGACGGCATTGAAAATCGAGCCGGAGACATTTTGTCTGTAGCGTTCCTTGGGACGCTGCGTGAATTAAATGCCATCACCTCATCTTTTAAATAAATAGGAGAGAAGGTTGCTTTACTTTCACACGAATTCTTCAGTCTCCCCTCTTAGTACATCATGTTTGAGGCGAGGATTGGGGCAAAGGAGCTCTCTCCGCCACAAAAGCGTCGTGTCTTCCTGCGACTCCAGATAGTGAGGTGCGGGCCAGGGAGGCGTAGACTCAAGAGAATATTTCAGTTCGAGAGAGGGAAAAGGATGTTTCTCCCTCTTTTAGTCAAAATCCGAAGCAGGTTCTGGTCATGCCAGATTTTTGGTATGCCCGAAGAAGGAATTTCCGCCATCAGCGCCGTCTGCCTTGTAGCAGGCAAATTTCTGCGGGGGCTTCCCAACTTCCGGCTCCCTGCATCTTTTCCGTAGATGGTGTTAGCCTGAGGTCAGGTTCTTTGGCTGCCTGAGTTATGGGCATGTAGAAGCGTCGAGGAATAGTTTCCTTAGACGACATCTTGGAACAGTAGCCAACCTCTCCTCTGAGATATCTCCTCGGCACCATCTTTACTCTTTTGTACTTTTCTTTTGCTTACGCAGTTAACTCTAATGTAAGCTGGTTTCAGCTTTTATTGTACACTGTACTGTTCTTTTGTCTTAATAAAAGATGTGTTTATTTCTTTATACATACTTTTTTTTTTTGCAACTACCACTTTGGGTTTGAATATTAAGTCTAAGCCTGCCTTTAACAATATTCTGGACGGAAGAACACTTTAATACAAACCCTTATTAGTTTAAACTCGCAAATATTATCAAGTATAACAATGGCAATCCTCAATAGATTGAATTCATGGAACTAACCGAGATAGCTGCTGAGCGCTGCGTGATGCACGCTAGACGAATATCCGAGAGGGCAGCCGAGCAGCGATGGATTTGGATCGTGCCCTTGGGGTAACATACTGTGCCGTATCGTATTAGCCCCTTTGGCACTGGGGATCTGAGGGTAGACCGGGGAACCCGTGCAATTAAAGATTGACCCAACTGTTAACGAGAAGTTCTCTTCGGATGGATTTTGAGGTTTATATGCCATAGTAGTTTCTTTCTCTTTTTTTTTTAGTTGGTTTCCCCATAGGCTTGAGTCCGTGGACCATGCGAGGCCTTGGTTCTGTCCAAAACTTGTGGTCTTTTTTATGTACTTGGTTTCCCCATAGGCTTGAGTCCGAGGACCATGCAAGGCCTTGGTTCTGTCCAAAACTTATGATCTTTTATGTACTTGGTTTCCCCATAGGCTTGAGTCCGAGGACCATGCAAGGCCTTGGTTCTGTCCAAAACTTATGATCTTTTAATGTACTTGGTTTCCCCATAGGCTTGAGTCCGAGGACCATGCAAGGCCTTGGTTCTGTCCAAAACTTATGATCTTTTGTACTTGGTTTCCCCATAGGCTTGAGTCCGAGGACCATGCAAGGCCTTGGTTCTGTCCAAAACTTATGATCTTTTTTGTACTTGGTTTCCCCATAGGCTTGAGTCCGAGGACCATGCAAGGCCTTGGTTCTGTCCAAAACTTATGATCTTTTTTGTACTTGGTTTCCCCATAGGCTTGAGTCCGAGGACCATGCAAGGCCTTGGTTCTGTCCAAAACTTATGATCTTTTTATGTACTTGGTTTCCCCATAGGCTTGAGTCCGAGGACCATGCAAGGCCTTGGTTCTGTCCAAAACTTATGATCTTTTTTATGTACTTGGTTTCCCCATAGGCTTGAGTCCGAGGACCATGCAAGGCCTTGGTTCTGTCCAAAACTTATGATCTTTTTTATGTACTTGGTTTCCCCATAGGCTTGAGTCCGAGGACCATGCAAGGCCTTGGTTCTGTCCAAAACTTATGATCTTTTTATGTACTTGGTTTCCCCATAGGCTTGAGTCCGAGGACCATGCAAGGCCTTGGTTCTGTCCAAAACTTATGATCTTTTTATGTACTTGGTTTCCCCATAGACTTGAGTCCGAGGACCATGCAAGGCCTTGGTTCTGTCCAAAACTTACGATATTTTTATTTGTTTTATTTTTCAACCACTAGCCCCTACACCAAGGCGGGGACAGTTGGCCTGGGGCTGGAAGCCCCTAGAGACGCCCGCGCCCTTAGCACTGCGAGGCGTAACCCCTAGCAGAAGTTTACGTCGGAGCAACAACTATATGTCGCCGGAGACGGAGGAGATCCCAGAAATTTCTGCTTGCCAATGAGTTGATTCCACCGCCACCTGCGCCAACGCGCAAGCTTTCCCACAGACGGCGCCAATTGTAAGGACACGATTCTCTGGCGGCCCAATAAGGATGTTGGGCTCGCGCACGGAAGATCCCTCACAATATAATTTGTAGAGAGTGGGCTTAAAAAGCTAGCCGCTGGTCGCGAGGCGATGTCCGATCCTGGTTTTAGAGGAATTCAGGTAGAAAAAGGTGTTGGGCTTGAACATTTAAGCCCTAAGACGTCGCACCATATGGGATGGGACTCCTCGGAGTTGATCCGAGGACCATTGAGGCCTAACCCCGGTTATCCAAAGACGGACTTTCTTCAGTGAAGTCCGGTGTTGTTGAGATGTTCTCTCCCATGTGATCCTCCTTTTTCGGAGGTGGGATGGGATCCCCTTTAGATTTACTTGCTTTCTTCTTTTATACTCGTCTGTGTTAATTGTCCTTCGTCCACGTGTAAGGTCAATCTTTACAAGACTGATATTTGTCCCATCAGTCTAATCTCAGAATTGTTGGGTATGGTTGATAAGGCTGCAGAGTACGGCTCTGTCATGTGTTGGGTCTTATCTGGAAGGGTAGTAAGGATAACTTCCCCAAGATATTTTGGATCTCCTTACAAATTCGTCCCTATACCAGTTTTACCCCTTTATTTCGGTGGGATTCAGGATCTGCCGAGGACCAAACTGTCCTCGGCTGCCTTCCAAAATTGTTTTGTGCTCTGTACTGTAGAACTTGGGCCACAGCTCTCCTCGGACTGGGCCTTCGGATTTTCCAGGAGCAATCGGGCTTGGTCCTTAAATTATTGGGCCCCACAATATATATATATATATATATATATTGTGGGACCATAGAAATTGTGTCCCTGGCCCAGTTTACCTTAGGGCCCAAGGCCCGAGCCGAGATGGGATATAGCCGAGGACATAAAATAAAAGTCCAAGTAACCTTGAGACATAGCCGAGGATGACTCTGTCCTTGGTGTCCCCGAGGCCCTCCTGAAAGAAAGGGCAAGAACGGTACAGGAACAGTTTTGGGAAAAACCTAAAATATCTGCGTTGATAGAAAAAGGACCCCTGGACAGTATGGCGACAACGGACGAAGGGAAAGCTGACATTACTGCCATTGAATACTCTGCACCTGACAGAACCATGCTCTTCAGTTTTTACAACCACTCCCAACCACTTTGGGTATGAGCTGATGGGACAAGTATCAGTCCTGGAAAGTCGAACCTACACGTGGACGTAGGATAAAGGATACAGGCTAATATAAAAGGAGAAGCAAGCAATCCGAAAAAAAGGCTGGGAAAAAAAGGCTAAGAACCAGAGCCTCCCAGGCCGAACTGAGGAGAAAGACTTCTCGAGCAAGCATAGTTTATTTCCGTATAAACACCACGACTAACCACCGTTCGGTGACCAGGACCTAACCTTTCAAACCCACGCTCTACAAATTATATTGTTTGGGCATTTTTACGTGCGAACCCAATATCACTTTGTGGTCGTTACGAATTGAGTCCTTACATATATATATATATATATATATATATGTTAATATATTTCTAAATGATATTTAAATAAACAATTGAAATATTGCAATATATAGAAAAATTCTTTTCTTTTCTTTTCATTTTATAATCAAAATCCAGAAAAACTATAAATCATTAACAATTGATATTTAAATAAACAATTGAATAAATTGCTTTTTGGATCTACATAGATGATAGACCTACATGCACTTGGTGTTTCTCAAGCCAGTGTCATTAATGGCCTCATCAATTTAACTGTGTTATCTCAATGTATCTAAGATGACACAATTTTATAATACTCTATTCTACGGTATCACCTTAGATATAGTGGGTTAGTCTCCAGTCTTGTAAAACAACATTGTTTAACCTCCTATTATAAGAACTATTTTTTATCACCTGTGCATGCACGGGTAACACACCTATACACACGCATATATAATATATAATATATCTTTACTTACTTAGTAATGGACTCTATATAGTCATAATATATTGCATAAATGACTCATAAATTTTAATATTTTTTAGTTACACAAAAAAATGGATTATAAAAGTAAAATCGCCCAAACTCTCTCTTCCTCTATTTTATATATAAAGTTAGATATATGATTAGGTCTTTTATGGTTTATTTAGATTGGACTCCATGTTTTTTACATTGAATTAACTCACTTGACACAAAAATTTTAAAAACTTAAATTAGATGGGACATATGGTGCAAAATTATACTCTAATTAAATATATAGACTAAAGCAGCGTTTGGATACAAATGAAAATGGTGCGTTTTGCGTTTCACGTTCCCTTCTTTTTTTCTTTTTTTTAACCAGAAGCGCATTCACATGGGACACAGACCTGCCAGTGGGTCCTGTGCACTATGCACGAGACCCACTACTCTTTGAACGTCCACACATTTCACTAGAATGGTACTGTCAGTGGATCCCGTGTACTGTTTACAAGATTCACAAGCATCTTTTTTCACCAAAACTTTAATTAAAAATGGGTCACACAGCATAATTCACACATTTAAAAATTATTTTGCTACAGTATTTTTAGTTTTCAGCAAAATAAACAGTATCCAAACGGAACTTAAAGTTCAAATTCCCATTGTCACTTATTGTAGCCATTAAATTATATAAATATATGAACTCTGAACATTTTCGATCAAAGCACCAAAAGATACCAATTGAATTATAAAGCTCTTTTTGTGTGTATTCTTTTGTAGTAAAATATAAATCTGCATAAAAATCTTATTTCCACAATTTTATTTTATTTTTATAATTCAATAATTCTAAAAATATTTTAAACTTAAATGTCTTTGTTGAAAACATCAAGCATATTGAATTACAAAGCATTTAAGAATTTTCAAAACAATTAAATTTCACGATTAATCAATTGTTTGTTTTTTAAAATTTTTTAATAGGGAAAAACGGATAGAACCGCAAAATAGGGTTAGGGAAAGAAGTAGGGTATCAGTGGACGGACGCAGTGAAAGTCCATATGGTTAACATTTCTTTTATGTTTAATTCGTGATCGGAGGTTCAAAGTTGAAACAGTGAGAGCCAGTTGGAACAAACCAATGTGAACATTAATGGTATAGGAATCAAGGGGTACCCTCCCTCTCAAGTAAATAAAATATGAAGAAGTGGTCAATATCTTGAGCATTAGGTAAGAACTTGTAGGGTACCAGCCGCTATTGTTATTTTGTCAGTTATAAAAGAACCTAGTACGCACGAAATATATTTAATATAATTTATACCATAATATTCCCATCTGTGTTTTTACTGCTAAAGCCCCCCAGAACCTTTCGTTTGTTTTTCTTTTTTTTGCTGAATAAGAAGAACCTTTTGTTATTACCTGATTGGTAGAGAAGAGAGTGAGCAGAGAAGCAAATTGTTGTAGGAACCAACCAAAGCCTGCCACAGTGAAATAAACAGTTGCATAACAGATTTTTGATTCTTAAACCCCACTCAATATCAGAGAGACAACAAAACCCTCTGATTTTGCCACAGTTTAAAGTTACTTATTAGACAGACACACAGATATTTTCAATCAGCCAAAAGAGAGAGAAAGAGAGAGAGAGAGAGAGGAATTGGAGAATTTGGAGTGTAAGCAACGAAACAAAGGAAGAAAACCAAAGCCGTGTGGGTCCCACATAGCCAACCAACCACAAGACTTGTAAATATTCTCTAAATTTCTCTCTCCAAAATCAATTTCTGGTCTCTTATAAACCCCCGTCCTCCCCTGCCTCTCTCTATCTCAGAGTCTCACAAAAAAGAAAAAAAAAAAACTTTTAGCTGCCCTGCTCTCACCTCCTCATTCTGCTGCAAAATCTCTCTCATATTCGCACAACACCAACCTCATCAAATATCATCAACACCCCAATTGGTATTTCGTATTTCTTCGTCAAGGGCTCGCTCTCTCTTCCACTCCTCTGCTCCATATTCAGAGATTTTGGGATGGGTTACTTGCACTTAAATGCTTTTGGTATCCGATTCTGCTTTTTCTAGTTCAATCCGATTAGCTTTTGAAATCAAACCCAGATTCCAAAATTCCTTCTTTTTTTTATCCTCTCTCACAAGAAATATATATTCTTTGACCAGATTTGGATCCGCGCATTGAATTTTCCTTGCTTTTTTTTTGGATTTGGGATATCTATTCATTTGATTCGAATATAAAAAAATGCTCTTCTGATACCTATTTGCTTTAGTGACCCATCTCAAATTCTCTTCAATCGGTTTGTAATAGAATTATCACCGGGTTTTATTTATTGGGAGCTTGAGAGAGCGAGTAGTATCCGATGGCTGCAGCTAAGAATAGTGGGAAATCCAAGAAGGGTGTTGATGAATCACATAATATGATACAAAATTGGGATATTGACAAAGGCAAGGATCATGATTTTGGCACCGAGAGGCGGCAATGGAAGCCGTTTTTTGATGAAGCTTCCGTGTCCAATAGGCCTCTCAAGAAGATCCGAAGCCCTGAACGTCAAGACCCAATTCAGTCCTCTGCTCCTTTTGCTCACCAAACACCTCCTTTCTCAATTCCTAGCCCTCTAACTCCTTCTACACCTTCTTCAAGAATTGTGTTTCCTTTTGCTTTTGATGGTTCTCAACAATCTTTTCCATTTACTCAACAATATGGAACCACAACTTTGCCTATGTACCGTCCACCGCTGCAGGTACCACAAATTAATCAGCAGCAGATGATTTCTTTTGGTGCAAACCAACAACTACAACAGCAACAACATAGCAATGCTTATCCACCACCATTATTGGGCGGAGACATGGCCTTAATACAACAACAGCAACAGCAGCAGGTTCTTCAGTATTGGAGTGATGCACTGAATTTAAGTCCAAGGGGAAGGATGATGATGATGAATAGGCTGGGACCTGATGGTCGGCCATTGTTTAGGCCTCCGGTTCAGCCTATAAATACTACAAAGCTTTACAGGGGAGTGAGGCAACGACATTGGGGCAAATGGGTGGCTGAAATCCGTCTCCCTCGCAATAGGACTCGCCTTTGGCTAGGCACCTTTGACACAGCTGAAGACGCTGCCATGGCATATGATCGCGAGGCCTTCAAGTTGAGAGGGGAGAATGCTAGGCTCAATTTCCCTGAGCTTTTTCTCAATAAGGATAAAGCAGTTTCCACAGCTCCTAGTTCAACTACCTCTTCTCCCCCAACTCCACATGAAAGTTCAAGGCCAAGTCGGTACTCAAAGAAACCTGAACAAGCTCCAGAAGTGTTTAATTTGCAGGATTTAAATATGGAAACTATGCCACCACCACCAACGCTGCTGCCACTGCCACAGACTCAAGAAGATAATCCTGATAGTGATTCGGGATTGGGGTCGAGTGAGGCTATGACGAGCGACGAAGTTCAGGCTATTGCAGGGGATGGTGATGCAGGGGAAGGTGTTTCACAGTCACAGGAACTGGTTTGGGGAGAAATGCAAGATGCCTGGTACAATGCAATTGCATCAGGTTGGGGGCCTGGTAGTCCTGTATGGGATGATTTGGATACCACCAATAATCTTCTGCTGCAGTCACAACTTCCCTTTGGCAATCCAACTCAGCAGGAATTCAATGACTCTAATCTTCAAAGGCAGCAAGAGAACTTAGGCTCAGCCTGCTCCTCCTCCTTACCATCTTGTCCTATGAAACCCTTCTTCTGGAAGGATCAAGATTGAAAGGTCATTCGTTGGATTTGACTTTGCAATTGGTCCTTCCAATCCCCCCTCCCCCTCTTCTCTTTCCAAAACAACCAAAACGTTTTTCACTCTAGGTTCAAGAAGAAGTTTCCAATAACCCCTCAAAATCATTTTTACACTTTCCAATTTGCGTATTAGGAGAGTTTACATTTCCTTGTCACTGGTTGCACATTTTTCACAAACAACCTGTGATTCCATTTGGAGCTTTCATGAGTTTATTAGGATCTTTGAAGCTTCATACTTCAAACTCTCTTTTGCTTTGACTTCTTCTGAACTTATAAACACTTCCCAGCCCCAATTATTCCTTAGATTCTCCTCCATTCCATCTGCTACAAAAGGCTGCATATTACAAGACCTTTCAGCGGTGGAAGTCTTATTCCTTGTGGACCATGCCTTTTGCTCCTAGTTATAGTAGTATCATGTATGTCTTTAGACTATAGGTAGTGTCATTATGTGTCTACAAGAACCTCTTAGCTTTTGATGCTGTTATGGACATGCAGTAGTTGGAGTTGATCATTTGCAGGACCAGCACAGGAGGAGACGGTTTTGTGATCTCCTTCAATGGTCCGTCCGTCCGTTAAGAGCCTTGTTTTTCAGCTCTCATGATGGAAGCAATTTGTGATTTTGTACATTGTGCAGTTTTCTTTATGGTACCATTGTAATGTTATCCCTTTTTTTTCAGTTGTAGTTGTAATGATAGATCAAGCAATGGGCAGCATTCTTATTTTTATTATTATCTACTGGCGATGCTCTACTTTTTGTTGTTTACTACTTATCCATAAGCTTCTTAATTCAAACTAACATGCCGTGCAATTAAGAATGAGTTATGGGCTTGTTAAATATTAAGCTTGTAGCAGTGATTTTCCCACTTGATAAAAAATAGGCTTAGATCAATGACAGTGAATAACTTTTTCCTGTAAAGGGGTTCAAGTGCACTTGTATTCTTTTATTACTTTCTTTCTTAACAACAAGAAACTTGAGTTGCCTTCAGATATTTTCTTGTTCCACCTATGAACGACAGCATTTTTGTCTATCAAGTCTGCTTTGAGATAAGAAAAATTTAATGAAGACAGCGTTGTTGCAGAACAAGAATTAGGAGTAGCCTCAACTTCTTGGACCAATATCTGCACAAACAAACTAGTTGTGCTTGACCCTCAAAAACAAGATAGCATAGCATTGCAAGGTTAAGTCAGTGTAATCATTCTTCATTAGCATCCCTAAATGATGATGTGGCAATGTTAGTTTGACGCCATACTCCATATTAATCTATGTCATACTTTTATTAGGCACTCTATTATGAGAGTACCTAATAATTTTCTATTTTGAAATATGTACAAGAACCGGTAAATTTGATAGTCTTTTCATTGTCAAGGAAGGACAAAGGCAATAACTGCATAATTAAAAATGACCTAGACTTGGGGAAATTATATATTTCTGTATCACAATGATTTTTTTATAAGTCAAAAACAAAAAACAAATAGGGAAATGAACCGTCCACTCAGTTGCACATATGGTTTAACAGAATTTGTAGTTTCCAACAATCCTATTCCCCAGATAATGTTATGTGAAAGGCACCTGCCACAGAAACATAAGTTGAATTCCTCAAATTGACAAGCAACAGAATTCAAAGTGTAGACAATTAATCAATTCCCATGTTCTGCTCAAATGTGATATCAATAAAAAAATTTGCATCGTTTGCTGGAATCTTCATAATTGGGAATGTGATAAGCATTACTACTTTATTTGTAGAAATTATGTCTTGTGGAAGTTTAAAGAATTGTTTATCTCATCTACAAGATATAACTATTTATATTCCAGTGGAAAGAGTAATCAAGCACATACTTAAGGGACAAACTTTCCACATTAACTAATGTGAGCTACTAATATTTTGATCACCGCACATTGACTGCATGACAAGGAAGGTGGGGTCAGTCGCCGGCCCATGAGATCATCTACATTTCTTATTTGTGACGGCACGATAACAATAACTAGTGATAAGAAAATGGGCATAATTAGAAATGATCAAAGATGATATACTTATAAATGATACAGTTGATTAAAAAATTTAAATATCTAAGATGATGGTGAAGTAGTGCAATAGATTAATTAATCGATCCTTTCTTTAAACCAAACCCAATATTTGATGTCACAGTGTGGCTGCTATCATTTTCTTGTGCATTAAAATAATCATTAAACTTGTAACTTAGTAGCTAATTGTCTTGGATGGGCATGGATGTTTTGATTATAAAATTTATGCTATAGTTATAGAAAAATTTGGATTTGGTATGGGTGAGTATATAAAATTCAGGCTGAACATGACTACTTTGTAATTCAAAGTTTTATAATAATGCAATTCAGCCGCTTTCCAAGTACTTGGGGCATAAACAGAATATCCAGCCAATGTTCAGTCGAAACCTAATGAAACTTGTAAAAAATTGGACCAAGTATACCAAAACTAACAAAAGGCAAAGTCACAATTTGATTCATAATTTTAAGTCAAATAAATTCTTTTTATTTATTTATAATTTGATAGTTAGAATCAAGGGATGGAGGATAAAATTTTCAGAAATAGTATTAGTGAACACAAAAATACACTAAGGAGCAATTGATCAATTTCAAACCAAGGGTCATAGGCTGGGTTGGGAACTAGAATAGTGGTGGGGGAAGAAAATGAAGCAATGTATTGGGGAGGAGCAGTTGTTGCACCATCAATGTGGTGGGAGATCTTATTGCCATTGATGTAGGGAATAATTGCAGTTTTCCAAGAGAGATAATTGTCCTTTGTAAATTTAATTTGGAGATGATTTGAGGGAGTAAGAACCGGGAGATGGATGAGGATGGGTAATTGGATAGGTTGTAGAAGTAGTAGAAGAAGATGACATGGTTTAACTTGAGTCTATTGCTTTGATACTATAAAGAGAGAATAATAAGAGTTTTTGTTTTGGTTTGCTTCCTTGAAAATATTTTAAGAGTTGCTACTTTTATATTTATACTAGTTATAGGCCCGTGCGTTGCACGGTTTTATGAAAAAGCTTATAAAATAAATGTATAAATAATTATATATTTTAATATATTCAATAAAGATAAAAGAAGAAAATTATCAAGTGTAAATAATTATCTCACTAAAATAAGGGGTAAGATTTCTTCCTAAAACTAAATTAAATTGATAATACCAAAATTGAATTTTAAATTGATAATTATTTAAAAAAAGTACTAAACAATTGATAAATCTAAAATTAATATAATTTTGATAATATTTTAAATTAAAATTAAAGTTGATAATTCAAGAATACATGTGTAGAACATATTGATAATTTGATGTAACATAAAAATCAAATAAAAAAATTGTTAAAATTAATCTATTAATTCTAATCATATTTAATCATTAATTCTAAGACCCTAACCCTAAGCATATAAATTATATCAAAGCCAAGAAAATTAGTTTAAACAAAAGGCAAGCAATGCACAAAACCTAATCAATTTAATAAAAACAAAATACAAAAACAAAGAAGGAGCCTTTAGAAACTTGACAATGTTTTTGAATATTTTGAATTCATTAATTAAAATTACATGAAGATAAAAAACCAATAATAACACTAAAGAAAATAAACAAAATGAAAATAATAATAATAATAATAATGATAAATTTAAAATAAAAAAATAAAAAATAAAAAGAGAGAAAGAGAACGTGGTTGATAGCTATAAGGAATTTTGATATATATATATATATATATATATATTTTAAATGTCATCAACTTAAAAATTATAAAATTAATGGAGATATATATTGTTTTTTGGGATAGATAGAGATTATCAAATTATTAGAAATATATATTATTTCTTGGGATAGATTTATATTAATCACCTCTTGAAGAATTTGGATTGTGCTTATCACTTAATATTCAAGTTTTGTAGCTTGATATTTAGATAAAATAATATTAATTTAATAATATTAAAATTTTGAAAATTTAGATGAAAAATATTATCTAAATTTAATTTTTTTTATGTTAAATATTATCCCCTAATTTAAGAAATATATCCTAAAAAATAAAAAAAAATAATGTTAATTAGATGATAAATATTATCTAAATTAAATTTTCGTATGTTAAATATTATCCCCTTAATTTAAGAAATATATCCTAACAAATAAAAAAATAATGTTAATCTAATTTTATTTAATGATAAGAATGAATTAGAGTCCTGGTAGTATAATATTCCTTTAAAAATCTAAAAATTTAATAAAATTTCTGCAATTTGGTGAAGTTACATGGCGCAACCATGGCTTCTAAGCCCAATGGCTTAATTAAAATTCAAATGTAAACAATTTTTTTTATTAATTTCCTTAAAATTAAATAATAAAATAAAAAATAAAAAATAAATGAATATTTTACTTTTAAGTTATATAATGAATGCATATTGTGTGAGACTAAGTTTTAAAAGCATATATATATATATATATATCTGTCTAAAATAATTGAATGGAAGATGGTAGATAACTAAGTAACTAATATAAAATGAGATACATAAAAGAAATATAAAAGGATTTTTCATAATATATTGAGATTTAGGGCTCAAGTAATATTTAAATGGAAAAACCTTGAATTTAATAATTAAAAGCTATTAAAAAATGATTGAAAGCATATTTAAGTGGAAACCTCAATTCATAATCAAGAATAATCTAAATAACTAAGCATTTAAAAATATAAAGTAGAGAGACATACATGAAAATATAATTTTTGTCCTTGAAAGCATGGGAGAAGACACTGAAACTTGAGTGATTTTCACCCAACCAAAAAAATAAATAAATTCATTAGCATTGAGATATGATGAGAATTGAGAAGTGATACCTTTCAATAGTAGCATCCATTTTGGCCTTTAGTTGTGAACAATAATCTCTATTATTTGATCTCAACCTCTCTCTCTATTATTAACAACCCAAAATAAGTAGCACAAAAAAAAAAAAAACCCAGCTTAGCATGATATTTCCTATCTAGTTCACCTAATTAAGATTTTTCAAATAAGGCTTAAACTACAAAGAGAATGGTAGACAGTAGTTTCCCAATTAACAATGTGAACAATACGGATAAATAAAAATAAATAAAGAAGAAGCAAAAAGACCAACAAAATAAAAATTATTGAGGCATAAATAGAATAAAATAAGTGAAGGGGAAAAATGTCTTACTTTTTCTTTGGAAATCATTGAGTAATTCTTTACTTGCAATGGACAATTTATCTAGGCGTGGTGTTTATGTTGAAGCAGTTTGTCCAATATGCAGAACTTCAAATGAAACTGTACTAAATGAAAATAGAAGTGTGATATTGTTGAGTGTAATTTATATATGATATACAAAATAATAAAAATTCATGTCTAACTCTATTTAATGATTGATGCTCAAACAATAACCAAATAAATAGGATAAAACTTTGGGAAATTAGGTTAAACAAAAGACAAAAAATACACAAAACCTATTCAATTTTATGGGAAAAAAAAATTAAACAAATACATTAAAAAAATTTAGAGTAAACAAATACATATGTGTAAGGTTGTAGGGAGAAGAAGGGAATAATAGAGGAAAAAAACTGTATGGTAGGTATTTATTATGAATTATCTTATATATATACACTCCATTGTTGCCAAACGATCCTATGTTTGATATCTGTGTAGAGCTACTTTATTTGTTAGAATGACATGATTCCATGATTAAATTTATCAAATTCTAATAGTTTAAAGTTTTGGGATAATTAGTAATTTAACATATTATGAGGTCCTAAGTTTGATTACTATCTCCTTCACTCTATTGTGTCATATTTTTCTAGTCTTTTTTAGAGTTTTTTTTTTTAATTTTTTTTATTGAGAGATTTTATGGATGCTTTGTTAATATATATTGATTTAATTTGTTTCTAAAAAAAATTTTTTGAATTATTTTGGCTTCATTTCTTTGTTAATACTCAATATTTGATTTCTAAATACTTGAGCGCGTGTACTATTTTTATTCGATACACTATAAATAGGAATATAATTCATTCATTCATATCTATTTATATGTTTGTATCACCAAGAGCCCTGTAGCTCAATTTATTGATACTTTTTGGTGTTTCTAATAGAGATATTCGATGAGTTCTAATTAGCTCAACCGGTAAAATCTCTAACTGTTGAATAAGAAATTCGGGATTCAATCCCGCCTACACCAAAAACTGATTAATGTTTTGATATGTTGATAAAGAGCTATCATTAAGAACGGATGTTATAGATTGAAACTCTCAAAAAAGTCTCAATTCCCTTCTCCCATATTATAATTATGGAATTTTATATATGGATAAATCGTTTGTGTAGGGATAAAGGCCCAAAATTATATATTGGGTCTTGGGCCTTGGCCGAGGACGTTGGTTGGTCCGAAGACGAATAAACAGTAGTAAGGATGTTAAGCTCAGAGTTCCATGAGTGGGTTGCGAATGGAAAGGTTGGGGAAGGCAGGCCGAGGAGGAATGTCTCCTCAGATAAACAAAGCATAAATCAAAAGTGTATCCCACCATTCAAGATGACCTTCTAGGAAGTTCCACTGATAAGGACTTGCTTTGTAAATGTACAAAAGGGATAGGAGCTCAAAAATATCTAAAAGAAAAGTTGCTGCCACTTCATTGAATGCTCTATAATTAACTCTCTAGTCGCATTAATGAAGAAGTGATCTTTGAACAATGTTTTTCAGCCTTACAACTACCTCCAAAGACTTCAGGAGGCTACTGATGGGACAAGGATCAACATAAGCAATCTATCGTCCACGTGTAGGGTAAAGATGAGAAAGAAAAGATAGTATAAAATTAGAGTGAAAATCCTAAGAGAGAGGGGGGGAGGGAGAGAAAGCACTGTAGTAATCAAAATTGCATTTGTAACCTTTTTTAATTGATTTATAGAAGAACTAAGCTCCTCAAACTGTGCCAAGGATGAATTTACTTAAACAGATCCTTCCTACTTTTGCTTAACTGTCTTTTAAATCCATTCTAACTGTTATCCAACTCGTTAGGGCCTAGTTTCCCAATCCACTCTCTACAAATTCATTGTATTGGATTTGCTGGGCCTAGATCCATTTACATTTTGGGCTTGGGTTTCAAAGCACGTCCTTACAATTAGCGCCATCTGTGAGGAGAACTTAGGTGATAGTGAGTGTAACGGTTGATCATGGTAGGATTAGGTCCACACCAAGTAGAGTCCACGGGGTCCCAACGTCAAGACGACTTCCTCAATCTTGAACGCAGGAAGGATCGGGAGGTGAGCGTGCATACCTCACATACCAGTAGAAGCCACTTTCGAGGTGGGAGTCATGTTTCTCAGGAGAAGAATGCTATGGCCATGCAGCTGGAGATTGACAAGTTAAAGAAGAAGTTGCACCATGCACGGCGAAGGGACTCCCTCCAATTCTGCTGTTTCCTCTGATGATGAAGGGGATGTTAGCTACAGACGTAGGTCAAGAACCCTACCCAGTGAGTCTTTCTCCTACGATGAGGAGCACCACCACAAACGTAGGTATAAAAGCCCGCCTTTTAAAGGCTTGGGAAGCGACGCTTTAAGTAGAGCGTTGAACCAAATTTCCAAGTCGCCTTTCACGTGTAATATTGAAGGGGCAAGACTTTCTTGACGATTTAACCAACTAACGTTCATCATTTACAACAGTTGAACAGACCCCGTGGAGCATGTAAGCCACTTCAACCAAAGAATGGTTGGTAAGGTGTTCCCATCCAGTCTGGGGCCTGTGGCGATGAAATGGTTCGATGACCTGGGGGCCAGCTCCATAAGTTCCTTTATGGAGCTCACTCGAGCATTTGGCTATCGCTTCATTACTTTCAGTAGGGTTCCTCGACCCTTGGATTCCCTACTGTCCTTAACCATGCGAAAGGGGGAGACCCTGAAGACGTACTCAGACAGATACTGAGAGATGTTCAATGAGATAAGTGGTGACTTTGACGATGTAGTCATCAGGACTTTCAAGGTCAGCTTACCTACCGAGCACGGTTTAAGGAAGTCTTCAATTGGGAAGCTTGCCACCAGTGTACGCTAACTCATAGACCGAATTAATAAGTATAAAAGGGTTGAGGAAGACTAGCAACAGGGGAAGGGAAAGGCTAAAGCTATCCCTCAGGAGAGGAGGGATTTTAGGTCGGACCAATACAACAACAACCGACCTTGGAGGGATTTTGCTAGGCCTGCCAAGTTCTGAGAACCAATGCACCAAGTTCTGGAAAAGATCAAGAATGAGTCATTCTTTAAATGGCCAAATAAAATGGGAAGAGACCTCATGAGGCGCAATTAGAGACGTCATTGTCAATACCACCAGGACCGGGGACACACCACAGAGGACTGTAGAACTTTATGGGATCATCTAGATCAGCTGGTCCGAGAAGGAAGGTTGAAGCAGTTTTTGCATCATTCTAGTGGCCAGGTGGGCCAGACGGGTTCGGAATCCTGGAGAGATGCTTCTTCAAGACCTCATTTGGGCACAATAAATGTCATCTTTGCTACTCCAGGGAGGACTGGTTCTTGTCCCTCCAGGGTGTTGTCTGTGGCTCGGCTGTCCGCCGAGGACCTTAATTCTGAGCCAAAGAAGGCTAGAGTGGGGATTCGACCGACGCTAAGTTTTTCAAATGAGGATAAGATGGGAACCATCCAGCCACACGATGATGCTTTGGTGGTCACCCTCAAGATAGGAGGGTATGATGTAAAGAGGGTGATGGTGGATCAGGGCAGCGGGGCGAAGATTATGTACCCGGATTTGTACATAGGCTTGAACTTAAAACTTGGGGATCTGACAGCGTATGATTCACCTTTAGTGAGTTTTCATGGGAAGGTTGTCATCCCAAAGGGTGAGATTAGGTTGCCCGTTCAGGCAGATTCGGAGGTGGTTGAAGTGGACTTCATTGTAGTGGATGCATACTCTCCTTACATGGCCATTGTGGCCAGACCCTAGCTTTATGCCCTACGGGCCGTCTCTTCTACTTTGCATTTGAAGGTAAAGTATCCATCAGGGGACCGGATTGAGGAGCTTGTAAGGTGTCAGTCCATAGCTAGACAGTGCCTCGTGACTGTAATTATGCATCAGCCTGCAGTTGAGTCCTCGACCTCTACTGAGAGGGGCTTATAGCAGTCAAAGTCTCCAGTGTTACCTGTCGATTGGCCATCTGAGGAGGCGAAGTGTGAGGATTTAGATAAATTTGTTGTGGGTGATAACCCGGAGAAGTTTTTTCAGGTTGGGGCTTAGCTACTGCCTCATGAGAAGGAAAAGCTGGTAGAGTTTCTCAAAAGGAATGTGGACGTGTTCGCTTGGAATGCCTACGAAGCTCCGAGAGTGGATCTAATCTTCATCTGCCATCATTTGAACGTTAATCCATCTATCACCCCCAAGAAACAACCACCTCAGCACTCATCTAAGGATCATTCTGACGCTGTCAAAGATGAGATGATGAAGCTTAAGCAGGTTGGGGCTATTAAAGAACTATTCTACCCTGAATGGTTGGCCAATACTGTGGTTGTGAAGAAGAAAAATGGAAAGTGGCGGGTATGTGTGGACTTCACAAACCTAAATAAGGCCTACCTAAAAGACCCTTTCCCCATGCCTCGGATAGACCAGCTAGTGGATGTCACTATAAGTCATCCTCGGATGAGCTTTTTGGACACTTTTCAAGGCTACCACTAGATACCTTTGGCTTTGGACTATTAAGAGATGATAACTTTTGTTACTCCTATCAGGAATTATCATTACAAGGTAATGTCCTTTAGCTTAAAGAATGCAGGAGCTACCTATCAGAGGATGATGACTAGGATGTTTGAGCCGTAGTTAGGAAAAAACATTGAAATTTATATAGATGATATGGTTGTAAAAAGTAAGGCAGAATTTTAAGCATGTTAATGACCTTGGGAATATCTTTGGGAAATTGAGAAAACAGAAGCAACGCCTTAACACTTCTAAGTGTTCTTTTGGTGTTGGATCAGGAAATTTCTTGGGGTACATGGTTACACACCGTGGAATTGAAGTTAACCTAAGCAGATCAAAGCAATCAACAATCTGCAACCACCTCGGAATCCCAAAGAGGTCCAGAAGCTAACTGGGATGACCGCTGCTCTAAACCAATTTATCTCTCAGTCAGCAAACAGGTGTAGACCTTTCT
Source organism: Quercus lobata (assembly GCF_001633185.2). NCBI lineage: Eukaryota > Viridiplantae > Streptophyta > Magnoliopsida > Fagales > Fagaceae > Quercus > Quercus lobata. The sequence continues at coordinate 38,200,061 of NC_044911.1, forward strand.
TTCAATTGTTGAACAAGTGGAAGGGATTTGAATGGACTGAGGAGTGCGTCTCGACTTTCCAGCAGTTGAAGGAATATCTTTCTTGACCGCCCATTATGTCCAGACCCGAGATAGATGAGGTTTTGTTTGCCTATATTGCTGTGGCTTCTCATGTAGTAAGCCTGGTACTTGTACGGGTTGATAGTGGTGTACAGAGGCCGGTTTATTATGTGAGCAAGTCATAGTTTAATACCCCAATTTTTTTTTTTATGATTATCACCGCACCTTGTCATTTTTAATATAAAGTTAAGGTACTATATGTGTGTGCATGTTAAGATGGGAGTAGACAATTTTGTGGTGCTACAAATAGGTGAGAAAATTAAAGTTTTAGTGCATACAATTTGGTGCAGCAATTAAAATAATAAATAAATAAATAAAAGATGAAGATGTTTTATGGGCTTCCTGGAGACTAAAGAGATAAGCTCAAGTGGATTTTAAACTTCAGCCCACTATCCCACCAAGCCCACATCTCTAATGTGTTAAAATATAAGGTGGAGGAAAAGATAAATTACGGTTTTCACAAGAAGGGTTTCATCACTAAAGAGGCTAGGAGGTGTATTTTTCCTTGGAGTTAATTGAAGAGGCAACCAATTGTTCAAGGTATGATTTCTCTCCATTAGAAACAAAGAATTAAAAAGTTAGAATCTTATCATGGAATTTCAAAATCTTAATTATGAATATGGCTTTAACATTTGGGGTTATATATATTAGGCAAATTTATCGTTTTTCTTGGGTTATATATATATATATATATATATATATATTTTTTTTTTTTTTTTATAAGTAACGAAAATTTTATTAAAAAACGAAAAACAGCCAACCCGAGTACATTGGGAATGTACTATGGGGGCATAAATCAATAACAAAGATTACAACAATCAAGTAAAACAGGAAGGGAAGAACAAGAAAAATGACAAAAGACCACACTCCAATCGAGGAGAGTGTGTAAAAAAAAAAAAGACTTAATCTCTAACATAGAGCGTTCACATCCCTCAAAGCTTCTAACATTCCTTTCGCGCCAAATACACCATAACAAGCAATGAGGCACAATCTCCACAACTCAATATTTCTATGTCGTCCAAACTTACCTTGCCAAGAGTCAAACAACTCAATAACCTTCTGAGGCATAACCCAATGAATTCCAAACAAACAAAACACCAACAACCACAACTCACAAGCAATGGGGCAATGAAGAAGAAGATGATCCATTAACTCCCCACAATTCTTACACATATAACACCAATCAAGAACTAGCACACGTCGTTTGTGAAGGTTATCTGTTGTTAAAATCTTACCTAAGGAAGCAAACCATGAAAAGAAAGCTACCCTTGGAGGAACCTTCGATTTCCAAATCATCTTCCAAGGGAATGATAAGATGGTAGGAGGATAGAAGGAAAGATAGAATCCTCTAACCTCAAAACCTCTACTCCTTGCTGGCTTCCAACACACCTGATCCGAACCCAATCCCCGTACCATCGAAGAGTAGACCATATCCATAAACAGATCAAAGGATTCTTGTTCCCAATCTTGTGGAGGACGACAAAATTTGGCATCGCAATGAATCCTCCCACTAGACCAATACATAACCTCTGCTACTGAAGAATCCTTTGTTCTACTAATACAATAAAGTTCCAGAAAAGCCTCTTGGAGAGTACAATCTCCACACCACACATTCTTCCAAAACTTCACTCTAGTACCATCCCCCACATCATACAGAAGTAGTTTAGAAAAACTCATCCAACCACTCCTAATATGTCTCCACAAACTAACACCATAAGCACTGGTCATCTTTTTCGTGCACCAACCACCCCAATCATTCCCATATTTCACCTCAATAACCCTCCTCCATAAAGCATCGGTCTCCATGTCATACATCCATAACCATTTTCCTAACAAAGAAGAATTAAAACTCCTCAATCATCTAATACCCAACCCTCTAACCTGCAGCGGCTTATAAACCTAAGCCCAACTGACTAAATGTAATTTAGAGTCACCATTAATACCACTCCACAGAAAATCTCGTTGTAACTTCTCCATACGATTTGCCACCTTCCTAGGTAAAGGCAAAAAGGAAAGGAAGTATGTAGGTAAGGAGGAAATAGTACTTTTAATAAGAGTTACCTTACCCCCTTTAGATAGATACAACCTTTTCCACCCTGCTAATCTCCTTTCCATCTTCTCCAAAATAGGATTCCAAATTGATAACTCCTTAAATTTAGCTCCTAACGGTAGCCCCAAATATCTCAATGGAAGAGAGGATTGCCTACACCCCAACATCCCCACCAGAACATCCATATTGTGCACCACCCCTATAAGAACCAACTTAGATTTCCCCAAGTTAATCCTTAAACCTGAGACCTCCTCAAATCTAGCTAGAATTGCTTTCAAACTAGCTATTTGCGTAGGATCAGCATCACAAAAAATAAGAGTGTCATCAGCAAATAAAAGATGAGACACCATCACCGACTTATCAGCCGTATTACCTCCAGAGAAGCCTGAGAACTAACTAGTAGTAACAACCACATCCAACATACGACTCAAACCCTCCATAACAATATCAAATAGCAACGAAGACAAGGGGTCCCCTTGCTGAATCCCCCTAGAACTACCAAAGAAATCAGAAGGACTACCATTGATCAGAATGAAGAATTTAACAATAGAGATGCAACACATTATCCATTTTCTCCATTTCTATAAAAACCCATAGCACTGAAGCATATACATTAAAAAACCCCAACTCACATGGTCATATGCCTTCTCTACATCCAACTTACACAACACTCCAGGAACACCTAACTTCAATCTACTATCAATACATTTTAAAGCAATTAAAAAAGAGTCCAAAATTTGTCTATCTTTCACAAATGCATTCTGAGAATCTAAAATAAGCCCATGTGCCACCCTTCTAAGGTGATTGGCCAACACCTTAGAAATAATCTTATAAATCCCACCAACTAAACTAATAGGCCGAAAATCCTTGATCTCCACAGCATACACCTTTTTGGGAATAAGAGCAAGGAAAGAAGCATTAAGACTCTTCTCAAACACAGCCTGAGTATGAAAATTTTGAAACACTGCCATAATTTCAGCCTTCAAAATACACCAACAAGATTGAAAGAACGCCATAGAAAAGCCATCCGAGCTAGGAGCCTTATCACCCTTAAAATCACTAATCACCCCAAACACCTCTTCCTCATCAAATGGCCTATCTAGCCAAAGTGCATCTTCCTCCGAGATACAAGAGAACTCCACATCATCTAATAAAGGTCTATAAGCCACAGTTTCAACATATAGCTGCCTATAAAAATGAGAAATACAACCTGCTATAGCCTCCGGAACTGAAGACAATTCTCCATCCACCATAAGCCTATCAATGGAATTAAATCTTTTGTGAGAATTAGCTATACGATGAAAGAATCTGGTATTCCTGTCTCCTTCTCTAATACAAAGGACTCTAGACTTCTGCCTCCAACAAATTTCCTCCATCAAAGTAACTTTTTCTAATTCGCCTCAAACTCTCTCCAACTCCAGCCTTTCCTCCGCCAATAAAGCTCGACTATCCTCAATCTTCTCTAAATCACTAAGCTCTTGCCACAATTTTCTCACCCGCTCTTCAACATTTCCAAAAACCTCCACATTCCATTTCTTCAAATCATTTTTCAAGAGCTTCAATTTATTGGCCAAAACAAAACTCGGAGCTCCTAGGACATTATAAGATTCCCACCAAGATTGCACCCTCTCCACAAAACCCTCATCTTCAAGCCACAGATTCTCAAATCTAAACGGCCTCATACCTCTCTAAAAGGAACCCCCCTCAAGAACAATCGGGAAGTGATCCGATAACAGCCTAGGCAAGCGTTGTTGAGAGACAAATGGAAACTTATCCTCCCAATCTATAGAAAACAAAAATCTATCCAGCCTAACCTTTGAAGCAACTTCACGAGTATTAGACCAAGTGAAAGATCCCCCTTGAAGCGGAATATCAATGAGGCCTTGCTCAAAAATAAAATTGGAAAACTCCCACATAGCAGCAGTAAAGGAGGTAGAACCAGAACGCTCGAAAGGAAACCTTACCACATTAAAGTCACCACCCACACACCATGGAACATTCCACCAACTGTTCAAACCAAATAATTCCTCCCATAAGAACCTTCTGTCTCTCACAGAATTAGGACCATAAACGCCAGTAAATGCCCAGACAAACTGATCTGACACACTTGTAAATCTACAAGAAACCGAAAATCGCCCCACAGCTTCCTCCACTTTATTCACAACCCGTGTATCCCACATCAGTAGCACCCCTCCAGAAGCTCCACAAGAGCCTAGATAAGACCAATCAACATGTTGACCCCTCCACAAACTGCGAATCACAGCTCTAGTTATCAACTCTATTTTAGTTTCTTGAAGACAAATAACATCTGGCCCCTATCTCCGAACCATATTATGAACTCGAAGCCTTTTATCCCTATCATTCAACCCTCTAATATTCCAGGAAATAATCTTCAAATTCATTGATGAACCACCACAACCCACTCCTTACTTGCATTCCTTGATTTCATTGAACCAACCTCAACATTCATAGAGGTCAATAAATTTTTCAACTCCCGCTAACCTTTCTACCCCGACTTGCCATGCTTCATTTGATCATCTACTGCCTTAAGCTTTTTATTCTTTTTCCTAGCCTCTATAGCTAGCAGCAATCCCGTAATGTGCTCCTCAAAACCTTCCAAAGAAGTGCCCACTGATTTTATAAAAGCCTTAATCCAATTTGTTACCCATTGTGATAAATTATTACCATCAACCGACTCCTTACACCCAACCCCTAGCTCAAAACTACACTCCAACTCCAAAGGAACTTCTATGGCCAAAGGTACCACAACTAAAGGCTTGCCACTACACTCCCCAGTCATCGGCCTCTCATCAAAATCTCACATCTCCTCCTCTGCCTCATTAACAATAGACAAAGAATCAACTAACCCATCACAATCCTCTGCTCAGCTAACCATCTGACCGTCATTGATAAGAGAATCATTTCCTGTTACAGTCTCTAGATCAGTGACTGAGCAATCTGACACACTCTCTGGAGATCGATATAGAGATAGCGGAATCACTATTTGTCGACCATCCCGCGATTGTAGCATCCACTCTTTGAAATTACCCCATGATTTTTCCAAATCACAAACCAATTCCCTAATAGTGGGAGAAGCATTAAATACCACCTTACAGTCAAAAGCCTCATGCACCGTTGCCCTTACCTCCGTACCCAATAATTCATCATCCTCATCTTTCGTCGTCGTCGGAGATGACGACTTCTCCACCAGCTTTTCTACCAAGTCCCCTGAAGGCAACACCTTCATCTCCGCCGGCTCCAACAAGGGACATATTGGAGTTAAGGGTGATGAACCCAGCTCGCAAGTGGCCTGGACCACTTCCGCTGCCGATATCGGCAAGGTGGGGGGCTGGGTAAGCCAGCTCAGGCTCACCTGGGTGCTAGACCCATTCCCGCTAGGAACTTCCGGTGCCGCTATGGAAGAGATCAAGCCTAAGTCAACCATTGGAGCCATTATCGTCCTCCTTGGTGGTAGAGAATCAAGCACCGAGCTCGCAGGGAACACACTAGCACTCGCACCATACGAGATTGAGCTCGGGCCTGAGGTGCTTGACTTTACCTGACCATCCTCAACAATTGGGCCCATAGAACTCGGGCTGGGTTTATTTTGGGAATGCTTGGAGCAAGCCCCTACCTCAAAAGAAAAAGGGCTAGGCAACAATGGGCCTAAGAAACTCTTAACAATACCCAACCAAGGTGCCTGGGCTTCAGAAAGCCCATTGTCCATTCCCTTAATACCAACCTGGGCAGAATGGTCCTCACGTGCCGCCCACTTTACAGCTTGCTTATCACCCCTATAACGTTGCCAAGACACCCGCCTCTTACCAAATTCATTTACTTCCACAATCAAACCTTTCCTTAACTAGCTAGACCTCCTAATTTGATGCTCCCTACAAGAATCAACCTCTTTCAAATTCAAATTATTCAATCTGAATTTATTTTGTTCCGAGATTTTCTCCTTAAACTTAGCATCTCCATTAATACCACAATGACTCCCCTCCACACCACCCACGGCAATTGGTATAGCATTATCAGCTGGAACTTCAAAAGCCACCACCTAAATCCCAACTTCATCTCTCGGAGGCGGCATTGTGTTCTCCACTACTTGAATCTTATCTATCTCTCTAATGGAGGGCTAGTGCGAATGCTTCCTTCCTTGCATAGACGCTTTTATCGTTTCAACAAAGGATCGAGAAGGGTGAATCTTTGAACCCAACTTAGACTTGTACGGTAAAGCTTTTGGACCACCCAACGCATAATGAGAAGGTTCCAACATTCTCCTTAATTCAATTCCAAAGGACTTCCAATCTTGTTGTGCCTTGCCTGCAGGAATAATGATCGATCTTCTCATCCCGCCAACTTATAACTCTTGTTACTAACAAATATTGCCCAAACGAGTTAAAGCCCCGTTGCACTATGTATGCGGTGTCTCCTTCCCTAAGCGTGAAGAAGTGTTTGGGGTTGACCCTAATCACCGTGTGTTCCAAGCTTTGCATTTACCAACATGCTGCATTCCTACCCATAAAAACTGATTGCATGAAATATTTCCCCCGTTCAAAAATCTTAAGGGAGAAAAAGTTCCCCCCTTCCTCAACCACCAATTGAAACAACTTTGATTCAATAAAAAAAACTATGAAATCCACCCATGTCGATCCAAAACAGAAATAAAAATTAATCGGGAACAATATTTCTGACTAATTTGAGGTAGCCGGGCCTCTCTAATGGATCATACTGAAGATTTTCTAACCATGGCTAGAGAGAGGGAGAGGGGAAGAGAGGGGATAAGGGTCGGTACTATATATATATATATATATATATATATATATTAGACGATGGCTTTAAAGACCTCAATAAGGTTAATCCAAAAGCTGCTGAATCTTTAGAGATAGTTGCATTTTGGAAATAAAAGAGAATGGCTTGAACATTAAGATGGCTTTAAGCCTTTAACGTTGTTTCATTGGGATATAAATATATATATATATATATATATATATATATAACCCTAGATTTGAGCCACAGATTTTCAAGGATTTATGGTTATGGCATATGTCTTTCTTCGGATATGTACATATATAATATATTTGAAGTCAATGATTTTGCCACGTTTCTTTGATTATATATGTTAGGATGAATTAACGTTTTCTTTGGTTATATATATTAGGATGGTTTAACATTTTCTTGGGGGTTTTATATTAAATCCTAGGTCAATGATATTTTGGCTACTGCCTTCCTCATGACAATATGAGTTTCGATTAATGCAAGGGAATATTATTGGTTATAGAAACTTTAATTTAGTGTTAAAGTGTTATCAGTTCAGCATAGTATTTGTCCTAGTGAGTCAATTTGTATAATTCAATAAGTTTTATATTTTGTGGAGGATAATAAGTAATTTCTATGATAGTAAGTAATTTCTATGATTGAATATAGGTCTTATTTAAGAGTGTTTTGAGGCTTTTTGGAGGTTGTTTCGGCTGGACTTTCAGAGGGATTCAAGTGCTGTAAGTAATTAAGCATAATATGCACAAGTTTTGTCCTTTAGGTTCTTAGAAGTTAAAACTTTTCAAAAGTTTTGTATTTCAAACTTATATTCTCTAAAGTTTGTCAAAAGTATTTTTGTATCATTGAAAGAGAAATTTCAACTATTAAATAATGTTTTAAAGAGATACTTCAAATTTTAAATAAGTTTTGAATGTCCAAATCTCATTTAAAAGATGATTTCTAAACTAAACTATTTTCCGTAAATAATTGAGCTTCAATGTAAGTTTTCTAAAAAGGTTATTGTTCTTTAAATTTGTTAAAACCAAGTGATTTCAAGGTCATATCCCTATTCTCCAAATGGTATTTAAAATGTTTCTTTTAGTGAATTTAATTTTCAGATTTACTCAAGAACTATAATATATTTACATAAACTCCTTAGTCTCTATTCGTTCCCTAAGAAAGTCAAGCATCCTTTGATTTATGTTCTATTCGATATTGTGCTCTTTGATATGCCTCTGTATTTGAAAAGAAATTGTTAATACCAAGTAAATTATTATATTTTGTATAAACTTTGCTCTGTTATATGTGACTCAAAATAAGTGTTTTTAGAATTGATCAAATATATCAGATATGTGTAAATCCGCTCACAGGATTGTATGTGAGAGTATGTGTTGATCCTTCACCAGCAGGGGTTAGATGTTGGTATCCGCTCACAGGATTGTATGTGAGAATATGTGATGTGTATATGTGACATTGTGCTCTGATCAATGTGTATGTGATTTCAAATGACTTTAAGATGCAATTACATATGTATTAAATGATTCATTATATGTTTTGGAATAATTATTTTTGATATCATTGAATGAGTTTGTGAAAAATCAAAATACTCGTGCTTTGCTTGACTCTATTCTGTTGTATATTCTGTATAATTACTTACTAGATGTGTGACTCACCCCATTAATTACTTTTTTTCAGATTAAAGTGTAGTTGGGAATGTAGAACCTTTGGATCACTTTGTAAGGTGCAAGGTAGAGCATGGAAGTTGTAGGCGATTTCAGTATTACTTGAAGACTTATAGAATTTTAGTTACCTTTATTTTGTAATTCATGTTTTATATAGTGGAGATTATTTCCAATTTGTGGAGTTTAGAGGTTTTTAAGAGTATTGTTTCTTTGGAGTATTAATTTATTTTGGATTAATTATGTTTATGGAGTTATATAAGTTTAGCAGGTTAGTCGTGCATCTGAATTCATGTTCTATGGATTTGGGTCGTGACACATTGCATGAGGCTAAGGTCCGTTACTTACCATTGGAGAATGCCATTTTAGCTGTGGTGCATGCTACGTGTAAGCTCCCTCACTACTTCTAATCACACACAATTGTGGTCTTAACCCAACTCCTGCTCAAATCTCTACTTCGGAGCATTGATTACACAAGGAGAATCGTAAAGTGGGGTACGATCTTAGGGGCTTTTGATATCAAGTACATGTCTCGCACCTCTGTTAAGGGTCAGGTCCTCACCGATTTGGTAGCTGAATTTGCCGAAACCCCATTCGAAGAGAGAGTAGAGAAGCAGAACATAGATGAAAAATCGGTTGGTGCAATGTCTCTACAAGAACCTTTGTCCTGGAGGGTATACGTTGATGGTGCCGCGAATCACAGAGGATCTGGAGTGGAGCTAGTTATGATATCCCTAGAGAGGATCACAATTGAGAAATTCTTGAAATTGGACTTCTTGGCCACAAACAATGAGGCTGAGTATGAAACTCTGTTGGTAAGGATGACCATGGTTCAGAAAATGGGTGGAAAGGTAGTGGAAATCTTCTCTGATTCAAGGCTGGTTGTGGGCCAAGTTCAAGGAGAGTGGGAAGCCAGAGATCTCAAAATGCAGGAATATTTAAACCAGGAAAGACACTTATAGTTTGGATTTGAGTCTTTTAATTTGTCACAAATCCCCAAAAGTAGAAATACACATGCTGACTCTCTTGTCATGCTGGCAACATCCTCGGCATAAAGTTTACCTCGAGTGATCCTTGTAGAAGATTTGTGTAAACCTACTAAGGAAGGGGGAAATGGGGTTCATATTCATCAAATAAGTGTAGGTCCAAGCTGGATGGACTCTATTGTGCTATTTCTTAAGGAAGATGTCTTACTCAAGAGTAAGTCCGAAACCAACAAGGTACAGAGGAAGGCTCCTCGATTTTGGCTGTCTAAGGACCAAAAGTTGTACAAGAGATCTTTCTCTGGCCCATATCTGCTATGCATATACCCTGAAGCAATTAAGCTACTCCTAGAAGAATTACATGAAAAGATTTGTGGAAGCCACACAGGGGGCAGATCTTTATCTCGTAGGGTCTTCATGCAAGGCTATTGGTGGCCAAATATGCAGAGGGAGACATAAGAGTATGCGAAAAAGTGTGACCAATGCCAAAGATTTGCACCCAACATTCATCAATCGGGAGGAGTTCTTTATCCTCTATCCAGCCCTTGGCCTTTCGCTCAATGGGGCTTGGACATTGTAGGTCCTTTCCCTAAGGCAGCAAGGAGCAAGAAGTATTTATTGGTTGGCACGGATTACTTCACCAAATGGGTTGAAGCTGAACCGTTGGCAAATATCAGGGACGTGGATGCCAAGAGATTTGTTTGGAAAAATACTGTCACTCAGTTTGGAATCCCTCGTACCCTCATCTCGAACAATGGTCTTCAGTTCGATAGCAAGGCCTTCAGGAGGTATTACTATAACCTGGGCATAACGAATAGATATTCCACCCCGGCATATCCACAGGGGAATGGACAGGCTGAGGCTGTCAATAAGGTCATAATGAGCGGACTTAAAAAGAGGTTGGACAACGCAAAGGGAAAATGGGTGGAAGAGTTGCCACACGTTCTTTGGACATACCAGACTACGCCTCATAGGTCCACTAGGGAGACCCCCTTTTCAATGACTTATGGAGTCGAGGCTGTTATTCCTCTAGAAACTGGATTCCCAACACTAAGAACGAGTTCTTTCACTCCGAGCAACAATGACGAGCTGGTAGAAAAGAGCCTAGACTTAATTGAAGAGCGAAGAGAAAATGCCATGGTCCAATTAGCCTATTATCAACACAAGTTCAAGCAAGAATAAGATACCAATGTGAAGTTAAGGCCACTGGCACTAGTAGACTTGGTGTTAAGAAAGGTTTTGGGTACTACAAAGAATCCAGCATGGGAAAAATTAGGACCTAATTGGGAAGAACCATATCACATTGCATCAGTGGCAGGAATAGGTACATATTACCTGAAAGATCTAGATGAAAATACTGTACTCCGTCCTTGGAATGTGAACAACCTGAGAATGCATTATTATTAATGAAAGCAATCTTTACCATATTTCTGGTTTATCATGTTATTTGTCGTCCGTTCTACTACTTGTTAGATGTTAAACAGAACCTTAGTCATGTCTGGCTCCTCGGACAATGCTTTGGGTAAATTAACACTCTATGATATCTTTCTAAGTATTAAACAAAATCTTAGTCATGCCTGGCTCCTCGAACCACATGCTTTGGGTAAATTAATACTTAATGACATCTTTCTAAGTGTTAAACAAAACCTTAGTCATGACTGGCTCCCTAGACCACATGCTTTGGGTAAATTAACACTCTATGACATCTTTCTAAGTATTAAACAGAACCTTAGTCATGCCTAGCTCCTCAGACCACATGCTTTAGGTAAATTAATACTTAATGACATTTTTCTAAGTGTTAAAAAAAATCTTAGTCATGCCTGACTCCTTGGACCACATGTTTTGGGTAAATTAACACTCTATGACATTTTTCTAAGTATTAAACAGAACCTTAGTCATATCTGACTCCCCGGACCACATGCTTCAGGTAAATTAATACTTAATGACATCTTTCTAAGTATTAAACAGAACTTTAGTCATGTCTGGCTTCCCGGACCACATATTTTGGGTAAATTAATACTTAATGATATCTTTTTAAGTATTAAACAGAACCTTAGTCATGTCCGGCTTCTCAGACCACATGTTTTGGGTAAATTGACACTCTGTGACATCTTTCCAAGTGTTGAACAAAACCTTGGGTATGTCTGACTCCTCAGACCGCGCGCCTTGGGTAAATCAACACAACCTATTTATTTTCCTAAGTACCAGAATAGATCCCAGATTATACCCAACTCCTCAAACCAGTGGCTTTAAGTAAATTAACGTTCTTAGATATTTATATAAGTGTTGAGCAGAATAAGGGTTATCTGCCATGTTTATTTTTTACAGGATATATTATTCATCCCCAAAAAATTCAACCTTCCTTGCAGAAGGCCCAACTCTCAGTACAAGTATGTAATAATTCTCTTTTTTGTTGGCACTTGTTCAATTCATTTGAATTGGCAGTAATACAACACTATTAGCTTTTGCTAAAGTATGAGTAATAACAATCCATTATTGTTAGCAATCTTGGTTAACACCGATAAGAGAGTAAAGGTTACAAGGAAAAAGAAAGATTCATGAAACAAAAGGTAAAGTCTTTTCATTGATCAAAAGGAGAGCCTACTACAAACAGTGGTGAAATACCACCCAAAAAAAAAAAAAAAAGTCATATATACAGAAAGGTAAAAAAGAAAAATCCTATAATTATGCCTTTGCTTGATAAGGGTTCTCTTTGGGATCAGCTACCTTGGACTTAGACTCTACATCCTTAGCCTTAGAGACCACATCCCTAATCGTGAGAGCGTCCTTGGAGTGTTTGGCCTTGATCGAAGGTTGAACCTTTTTACCCTTTCTAGCCCCTATTGAAACTTCAGCATCAGGAGAAGGGGCTTGGATGGTGGGGAGTTGCTTAGGAGGAGGGAGAGGATCAGCAATGGGAGGAGGAAGCATCGCTGGAACTTCTTGGATATCCTCCGGGAAGAAAATATTCTCAGCCCTCCTCAACTCAGAGTCAGCAGGGACTCTCACCCAGTTGAGCGCTTCTACCCATGTCTCGGCGCAGTAGTCCCTGCACACTCCTGCCATCTCTTCTACCAACCGAGTCTTCGTTTCCAACACCCCACGTTCGTAGGATGCCGTCTCCGTGGCCTCAGAAGCTTTCCTAGCCACCCGAGTTGCATCCTTAGCTTTCTGCAGCTCAGCCTTGAGATCCAGGACCAACTGTCTTTGGGTGGCCAGCTCTATCTCAGTCATGTGAAGCTGTTTGCACTGGTCCTCGGCTTGCATCTCCACATTCTTCAAACCCTCAAACGTGCCCTGTCCGCGGCAATCAGCTTGTTTGCCAACTCCATTTGCTCTTGCTTTAGGGCTCCCAGGGACTTCTCAGTCTCAGCGCGGGAGTGGGCCTCAGCCCTAGCCTCATTACAGGCGTCCCGGACCTACTCCTCAGCCACAAAAACTTGCTGAGTAACCTGCATAAAAATAATGAAGAAATCCCATGTAAAAAAATAATAATAAAAAAAAAAAAAGAGGAAGAATGAAAGTGCAGCTTAGCATTTAATTCAAAGATTTGTTAGTTAACTTACCATGGTAAGGTCCCTCTTCAGGGACAGGAAGAGGTCAGGCTGCCTCATGCACCTCAGAGCTTCCATGTCTTTGGGGAGGAGAAAAGAATGCTCTAGGGCTTCAACAATGTAGGTTGAATGCCCTCTCTGGAACTCTCGAATTGAAGTGTCCCTTGGGATGGCAGAGCCATCCAGCTCTAGCTGAAAAGACCAAGTGTGCTGCTGTCAGCGCACCTTGGCCCCAACGGGGTCCTCCCTGCTATCCACAAAGGAAGCCTGTTTATCTTTGGCGTTTTTGGGCTGCTTTGCCCCCTTCGGAGAAACCACCTCGCCCTCCTCCACTTCTTGCACTTTCCTCTTATTCTTCAAGTCAGGACAAGGGAGCAATCCGACTGTAGTTACAAGGAGAGGAGGAGGAGGGGGGAGATTAGCAGGAACTTGGAACTTGGGGACCTCCTTGGACGACGCCCCTTTGTTCCTCCCAACAAGGATGCCCTTTAGTCCTCTCCTCGAGTTGATGTCCATCTCCTCGTATTCCTCAGAACTAGGGTCTATATGGGGGACTATAAGCTTGGGAGAGTGGGCAGCGAAGTACCTGTCTAACTCGTCCTCGGAATCTGGGAGTTAGATTATAGGATCAGCTCGTTCCTCCTTGTCCTCCTTGAAATGAAATTGATTAATCTCAACCTCAAGCAATAGGCGCGAGAAGGCAGTCTCCTCCCTCGGGACTGCTACTTCAGGCAGAGTGCGCTGGAAGGGTAGTTCGACCAAAGGAAGGTCTTCTCAGGCTAGGAAACTGGGCAGTGATACGTCAATCGAGGCTAGCTGAGGGTCGCCTGCTCTTATCACGTTGCCTACTTCTTCAAATGCGTCCAAGATTGGCACAAAGTCCAAGATCAGATGGACAGCTCATAACTGTTTGTCTTCACTCACAAAAATCTCAAACCTCAGCACCTTGTTGAGACCCAGAACGTTGACGAGACTGAGTCTAGGAGCAACGTGCCTTTTATCTGCAAAGACATCCGAGGAGAAAAACCCTGGTTAGTATAATGTAATCACCATTGAAAGTAAATGAAATTCAATAGAGGAACATGAAGCCGAGGGGCTATTACCCATGCTTCAAGAGAACAAAAAAAATAGAGGGGACCTAAACCTAGGGTACCCCACCTGGCTCTCCCTCTCAAATTGGGCAATGCAGACCATCATGTCATGCCCCCGAGACTATCAGGAAGTCATCCTTCATACTCTTATTGGATTTAGGGAGGCACGAGATGAGCCTAACGATAGGCAATCTGGACTTGAGGTAATACCCCGAGTCAGTGAGCAAGTGGCACTCGTACAGGTGGACAACATCGTGCTAGGTGAGTCCCAAACTCATATGCTCGTTGAGAACATCAACCCAACCTAAAATTCTAAACAAGTTAGGGGCATATTGGTGGGGACACAACCTATGGTTGATTAAGTAGTCTCGGATCAGCTTACTCATAAGAAGTGTCATTCCTTTCTCTATAAAAGCGATCATAGGAATGACAACCTCTCCTTCTTTCCTGTCAAAGTCTATCTGGTCTGAGGGACAATACCGCAGGGCTACTTCCTGCGGAATGTGGTACCTAGCCCTAAAACCCTCTATACCGGCGTCAGTGTCTACAAGGTGTTTAAACCTACCCATTGAATTAAGCTAAAGAGGAACAAATGAAGTTTTCAAGGAAAAGAAATAAAGGATGAATGGCCGAGGAGACAAGCTGAGAAGAAAATAACCTAGAAAATAAAGAACTTACAAGAATGAATATGATAGTTGCTTCTGGTACTTCTTAAAAGTTTGAATTTTTCAAAGAGAAAGACTTGGAGACTTTAGAAATTTGGAAATTTTGAAGATTTGAGAGTTATGAATTTCTTGAGAGCTCAAAGATTTGTAAGATGAGGAAAAATGATTTCCTAGGTGCTTTATATAGAAGGCAAAATTGAGTGGGAGTCATCTCGCTTGAATTCCAAAGGGAAATAACGGCCGTAGGATTTATCTCTCATTGTAGGATATAGGGAACAGAGTGCCGCCTGGAGCATTAAATGAGGCATCGTGGGCTTCGAAGCGTCAGTAGCAGTTATGGGGCACATAAAGCAATGTTTTCACACATGTAAATCAAAGAAATAAATGGTCTTAACTCTTAAAAATCAAAACCCCACTTTTTCTTCTCGAATAAAAGGGAAAAAACCGGAGTTTTGAGGGGTTATTGTAGGGATAAAGGCCCAAATTATATATTGGGCCTTGGGCTTTGGCCGAGAACATTGGTTAGTCCAAAGATGAATAAACAATAGTAAGGGTGTTAAGCTCAGAGTCCCATGAGTGGGTTGTGAATGGAAAGGTTGGGGAAGGCAGGTCGAGGAGGAATGTCTCCTCAGATAAACAAAGCATAAATCAAATGTGTATCCCACCATTCAAGGTGACCTTCCAGGAAGTTCCACTGATAAGGACTTGCTTTGTAAACGTACAAAAGGGATGGGAGCTCAGAAATATCTAAAAGAAAAGCCGCTGCCACCACATTGAATGCTCTGTAGCTAACTCTCTGGCCGCATTAATGAGGAAGTGATCTCTGAACAGTGTTTTTCAGCCTTACAACTACCCCAAAGACTTTAGGAGGGTGCTGATGAGACAAGGATCAACATAAACAATCTACTGTCCACGTTTAAGGTAAATATGAGAAAGAAGAGATAGTATAAATTAGAGTGAAGACCCTAAGAAAGGGGGGGGGGGGAGAAAGCACTGTAGTAATCAAAATTGCATCTGTAACCTTTTTCAGTTGATTTATAGAATAACTGATCTCCTTGGACTGTGCCGAGGACGAATTTACTTAAACAGATCCTTCCTACTTTTGCTTGATTGTCTTTTAAATCCATTCTAACTGTTATCCAACTCGTTAGGGCCTAGTTTTCCAATCCACTCTCTACAAATTCATTGTATTGGGCTTGCTGGGCCTGGATCCATTTATATTTTGGGCTTGGGTTTCAAAGTGCGTCCTTACAGTTTGTATTTATGCATTTTTTTGCTACCATCACCCATAATTTATAGCATTTTATAAATGATTCTGATGACATATTCTTCTTTTTTTATGCTCCATGTCTATGTTCCATGTCTATTGTGGTAAGTGGTAACACCCCCTCCCACCATCTTCCTATCTACCAAAAATCTACCTATCTAAAAACTACTAAATAAAAATAATAAAATTTTACATTTGTTATGACTAAAACTTATCTAAACACACACACCAAAAAAAAAAAAAAAAAAAAAAAATCTTTTATGTGAAACTATAAGGCCTCAAGGATGGTATATGAAACTTGTGACTTTATATCAAGGTTATCGATTCCGTACCGTACCGGTCGGTACGGTCGGAATATTCCGTACCGGCCAGCAATCCGGTACGCTCGACCCCCCTGTTTTGTACCGGAAAAAATACCGGCTGTACCAGCCAATTTCGGGCAATACCGGCCGGTTCCGGGCGTACCAGCCGGTACAGAAAAAAGTTTTTTTTTTTTTTTTTTTTAAGTTTTGTAATTTTTGAATTTTTGTTAGGACAAAATGGTAACTTATTTGTATTAACTTATTAGTATTATTTGTTTTCTTAGTATGCAATGGTAACTTTTAAGCGTTCTATTTTATTTTTTTATTTTTTTTCCCTTTTAATTGATACTAAAGTCTAAAACCATGAATAATTAGTTCTGAATTGAGGAAATGTTTTATAGTAAACTTTTATATTTATTATAATATATATATATATATATATATATATAGACAAACACACACACACATATATATATATATATATTTATTTATTTATTTATTTATTTATTTATTTATAAATATAAAAAATAGAGGTAAACCTGAAACGATACATCGGTATTGACCGGTATCCGAAATATATCGTACTGGTGGCCAAACCGGTACGGCCTCCAGTACGGTATTGACATCCTTGCTTTATATGATAATCAATTATCTAATTATTGTTACAAAAGCCATTTATAATAAAATTATAATTATATAAGCTCATATCTAAATCACATCATATTATAATTTGTGATACCACAAAATAAAATATATGTTTTACATGATATGGTTGCTCCAAGTGTGTGTCCACTCCTTTTTGTCACTAATTTATTTTTCATTATTTTATAAAATATAAAAAATTTGTTTTATATTTTGTTCAATAATTTTTAAATCACACACGTATCAAACCAACAAATTTCCCTCACATGTATATCAAACTACAATTAGAGTAGTAAAAGTTAGTAAAATGAAAGTATATTTATAAAATAATAATTGAGAAAAAAATTTTATATGTGCTTCATACTTTTAATTATAAAAAATAGTTTTTTTTCTTTCAAATTTTTTTTTGTTTCTTATGATAAACAGGATTATTTTAAAAAAAAATATTTACCTCTCACTCATTATTTTTAATATCTCTTATATTCTTTTTTTATAGCTTCAGATTTCCTTTCTTTCTTTTTTTCCTGTCAAAGTTATTATAATCAATTTAAAGAAAATCTAGAATTGTTATAATTTTAAAAATATAAGAATATTAAATTAATTCTAGAATAAGAATATTACATAAGCACTTCCTAAACTAGTTTTAGGTGGTTTATCATTTGAATTAATAATGATAACATCACAATACTTATTGAAAATAGGGTTAAATCTTAAATGCAAAGATACCCCACCTGATATGGGTCATTATCAAACATGTCTCCTATACTACCAAGAAAAAAGACTTTTTAAATCATTGTAGTATATAAAATGATGCAATTAACCCTTTTATTAGATTTTCATCATCATCACTTCTATTGGACGAAATGACCACTCGGAGAAATGTATTAAGTGGGAATATCAATTAGTGTGAATGTATTTTGACTCTCGTGATGCAGACATGGTCATGTTTTGTCTAATGAAAATAACATAAATCTAATTAACGCAAGGGTCAAGTGCATTATTTTATGTACTACAAAGATCTTAAAAAGTCGATTTCATAGCACATAGGTAGCCTAATTTCATTTAACACTTGAAAATAATAGCATCACAAAAATGACAAATTTTTTTTTCCCCATTTCTTTCCTCTATCTTCCATTAACTTACGAAAATATATACTAAAATTTTTTTTTTATGAAAATACTTATCGCATGGTCCTACATGAAATATATTATTTAATACTTCTTAAGCAACTTTAATATTATAAATAAATAATGTATTAATTTTAGAAAATCTTACATAATTAACAATGAACATTTTAATAATCTTCCTATTAAAAAAAACATTTTAATAATCTAATTATAACATTTTAATAATTTATTTAGCTTCTATACGCAAACTATGGATGAAAAGTAAGGGTGTTCATCGGCAGTGTAGTCAGTCTTAGGAAGTTAGGAGGGTTTTTTTTAGCCACATCAACATCGTTGGAATCTCATAAGCACCAACCATCGCCTCCACCATTGGATCAGCTTTCCAATGATCTATACAAACAGATACATTCTCAAGACAATATCAATTTAAATTGCATAAACACCACCACATAACAACATTAACATTGCGTTTCATGGAAATTGCATCCCAAAACTATTACATACTAATTTCTATCATATGATAACAATGATCTAAATATACAGATACATTATCAATTTAAAATGCATAAACACCACCACATAACAATATTTTATGTGGAGATAACATCCTGTTTCATGGAGATTGCAACCTTGTCCATGGCCCCGAAAAAGGGAAAATCATATATAAATAAAGAGAGGTGCTACGTCCACAACATTTTCACAACAAATCATAGGTGGTTAGTTGTTACTGGTTCAAATTTGAACCTAACACTAAGATTACTTTTTTGCCTTAATAATAACAACCAGTAATAACCTGCCACTTATGATTTGTTGTGAAAATATTGTGGACATATCATTTCTCATAAATATTACCTTGCAGTAGCTAGTAAAGAAATATTTTATTAAAAAATTTACATTTAGGTGTGTTTGGATACCGCTTATTTTGTTGAAACTAAAAAATTATTACTGAAAGTACTATAGATAAAAGTAAAAGTTAGTTGAAATAGTATAATGGATCCATGAATAGTGTCAAAAAGTGCGGTAGGGCCTATGAATAGTAGCAAAAATAAGCTAAATAGTGAAATAATTTTCATTTTTCATCCTCACACAAACACACACTTAAACAATATTGCTTAAGTCTTTCTTTTTCTTTTATTTATTTATTAGGGCTTAAGTCTTATTCATTCGTTTACATGACTTATGGATAAGTGAAACACATTTGCATCTTTACAGCAAAAGGTGCTTTTAGAAGGCCAATCTAGAAATGGAACACATAATTTCAGTTAGGTTTTTTTTTTTTTTTTTGGAATAAGTGAAACACATAACTTCAATGCATTTAATTTAATGAAAACACGCATTTAATTTAATGAATCTATCTCATTTAATGAGTTAGCATTACAGTTCAAATCCTAATAACAACTTATTTTAGTACTTTTTTTTTTAACTATCTATTAAATTTCAACTAACCAAACATGTTTTTTATTTCAAAAATATAAGAAAATTGTTTTTTTTATTCATATTCTCAAAAAAAAAATTTGAAAATAGAAAACAAAAATTGTTACCAAATATAGCCTAATTCGTCTCTTCTCTTCTCTTCACTTTTTCTTAAGGACATAAGAATTGTTGGACCAATTTTTTCCTTTTTCTAAGGAAAAAAAATATAGTAATTATTATGCATTACAATTCACATCATCTTGCGAATTTTTTTTAATTTCTTTTAACATAAAAAGACTCATGTCAAAAAAAAAAAAAAAAAAATTTATGGGAATGTGAGATTATTTATTTTAAATTCTATTTTATTAAAGTCAAATTTCCTTGGTTATTTTAGTTGATTCTTTTTTTATACAAAATGATTACTATTTACTTTTTTTTCTTTCATTTTAAAATACATAAATATAAAATATAAAATAAATAATGTTAATATAAATTTACATGAGTCCGTCACCATACTTGGAGGGCCAGCCCATAGGTTTTTGCTAGAAGGCTCTGGATAACCCAAAAATCACCCACCAAATTGCACAAAACCCAAGCTAAACGTTTTGAAGAGAATCCAAATCTCAAACACCTGATAGGTTGATATAAGTCCACGTGGCAGGTTAGTCAGCAGCACCCTTACCACCTTATCTCTCCTAACAGGAAAGAGGGAGAAATAAACGTTCCTCTTACAACGTTTGAGTTCCAGTCAGCAAATTACATTTTTTAACAATTCTAGTGTCTCATGGCTCTGCAAGCAGCACTTTCAGTTCCTTCTGCTATCTCCATCCACAAAGAGGTACACTCTTCTGTTTTGCCTTATTTTTTGGCAAATCTTGTGGGTATTGTTTTATAGCTTTTGGGTCTTTCCTTGTTTTCTTCTACTTTTAATTCATGTTTCATGCAATGAGATTTTCTTGTTCTCTTCCATAACAGGTGAAGTCTAATGTTTCTCTCAAGGAGTCAGGTCTATTTGGAGTTTCAGTCTCAGAGCCCCTCAAAGCTGAAATCAAGTGTCCTCTGATAAGGAAGCAGGTGCTAAATTCATCACTCTTCCTAAAATTTTCATACCTTCTTTTCCTGTTGCACTTCTAAGATTAAGCTGAAAATGGCTGTCTAATTCTTATTGTAGAACCATGGGAATTCAAGCTATTCCCTTGTTTCAGATGCTGAAAAACGTTAGGCAGAAACAATTCTCAGATTGAATTTAAATAAAAACTTATTAAAAAGACAACAAAGATGACAGGAACTGTAGATTTCGTAAAATGATTTTCTTCTCATTTTAAATGACTATCTAAAGTTCTAAACTATTATAAGTTTTTTCTTTTTAACTATCTCCAAGTATGGCATCAAAAAGTGGGGATTGGGTATGGATAACATAGGTTTGAATTCTCAGTTGTACACTGATTACCTTTTACTGAGAGTTATAAAATGTAGTTAGTAATAAAGAAAAAAAGGTGATACTTAAAAAAAGTTATCTGTTTGGCTAAGATTATTTTTGCCAATTTATTTTACTATTCAGCTTATTTTTTCTATTATTTATAGATTTTACTACACTTTTGGTAAAATTCATAAATCTTACTGTACTATTTCAACTAATTTTTATTTTTATCTACAATACTTTCAACAAAAAGTTTTTAATTTTAGTAAAATAAACTGATGCTAAATAGACTATTATAAGTAAATAAGCTACTAAACGGAAAAAGCTAATGGCAAATAAACGCTTTGTCTGGATGATTTTAATGCCACTTCCTAAAAGCTAAAATGACTTTCATAAAATCCAAATAATAACATTGTGCATTGCAGAATATACTCGTTTCAAAATGCTAATTACAAGATACACAAGTGCTGTGCAGTACATAATAAGATGAACTTCTGGTCAATGGGAATATGTGATTTTGTAGGTGCTTCTGATTTAAACAGATGCTATACTTAGCCGTGAATTCTCAACATTTTCAAGATGTAGTTTGTATTGAATAATCAATTGGCTCCATTTGCAGGAAGTTAGAAAAAGGAAACTACTTGTTGGAACCATTAGAGCCCAAACAGCAACTACAAGTCCAACACTTGGTGAGGCAGCACCAGAAGCAAAGAAAACCTTGAGAAAGGGCAATGTCATAATTACTGGAGCCTCCTCTGGGTTAGGACTGGCCACAGCCAAGGCTTTAGCCGATACAGGGAAATGGCATATAATTATGGCATGTAGGAATTTCCTCAAGGCTGAGAGAGCAGCTAAAGCAGCTGGCATTGCCAAAGAGAACTATACAGTTATGCATCTTGATCTTGCCTCCCTGGACAGCGTCCGGCAATTTGTAGAGAATTTCCATCGATTGGGTAGGCCACTTGATGTGCTGGTTTGCAATGCTGCTGTCTACTTACCCACAGCTAAGGAGCCATCTTTCACAGCCGAGGGGTTTGAACTGAGTGTTGGGACAAACCATCTTGGCCACTTCCTCCTCTCTCGATTACTGCTTGATGACATGAAGCAATCGGATTTCACTTCCAAGCGTGTCATAATTGTTGGTTCCATCACAGGTACTACTAACTTCCAACCACCATACAAATTCCAAATATGTTCCCTTCAGCATTTCTCAATCAAACCACGGTAACCAATTTTGGACCTACATGTTATAAAGGGAGAGTATTTAGAAGCTTCTTAGGTAGTCTTAGGGTGTGTTTGAATACCGCTTATTTTGCTGAAAACTGAAAATACTGTAGCAAATAATTTGTAAGTGTGTGAATAGTGCCGTGAGACTCATTTTTAATGAAAGTTTTGTGGGTCTCATGAACAGTGCACGATACCCACTGGAAAAACCACCACAGCCACAGAAACGTGCTTCTTATAAAAAAAAAAAAGATGCAGACACATTTCATTAGCATCCAAACGGGTACTTAATATCAAAATCTGGAAAATAATTTTCAAAGATCGAAAAAGGTTCCTGAAAAAGAAAAAAAAAAAAAAAAAAGCAGCAGCAGCAGCATATGCAGAAAGCATTACCTATTGTGGCATTGTCAGTGTGTGTGTATATTGGCAAAGGAAATTACTTGCAGCATCCTTAAGTGACAAGTTAACTAATGAAATATAACTGATTATATAAGAAGTGTACCTTAAAAAAGAAGGCCCATAATAGTCTACATGTATGATAAAAGCAATCTAGAATTAATTGTTACAATGACAAGATACATATTATAAATGTGGTTTTGCAATGAATTTGATTCTAGGTAATACAAACACCTTGGCTGGGAATGTACCACCAAAGGCAAACCTTGGGGACCTGAGAGGTCTTTCAGGAGGGTTGAATGGGCTAAACGGATCACCCATGATAGATGGAGGAGATTTCGATGGTGCCAAGGCCTACAAAGACAGCAAAGTCTGCAACATGCTCACCATGCAAGAATTCCACAGGCGCTACCATGAAGAGACAGGAATTACCTTTGCTTCTCTCTACCCTGGTTGCATTGCTACAACAGGCTTGTTTAGGGAGCACATACCCTTGTTCAGGCTTCTATTTCCACCCTTCCAGAAGTACATCACTAAAGGCTATGTTTCTGAAGAGGAAGCTGGGGAAAGACTTGCACAGGTCAGTTGAATTCTATAAAATGCAAGAATGAATACATAAATACATATGCATACATAAACATCTATTTACTTGTATGCGTGTGAAAAATGAAGTTCTATGTTGAACATAAACTAAATGAAACCTTGGTCATTCAGGTTGTAAGTGATCCGAGCCTGACAAAATCAGGTGTTTACTGGAGTTGGAACAAGAATTCAGCTTCATTTGAAAACCAGCTCTCCAAAGAAGCCAGTGATGCTGAGAAAGCACGAAAAGTTTGGGATATTAGTGAGAAGCTAGTTGGATTGGCATAAATAAGCATCAAAACAGAAAAATTTCCTAAACAATGTGCCTTTGTCTCTAATTTGGAAATACCCAAGAAATGTTTTACCCTTGTAGAAATTTTTAGTTGCATAAGACGGTAAAAATTCTCCCCTTTATATACTCTTCAACTATGCAAGAAGATAAGTAACCATATGGAGCTCAAAATTTTAAAACCAGCAATATAAACCTCAATATGGTCCAAAACTGAGACTAAAATTTTATTACTTTTTTTAAATACACCATTTCTCAGGACAGATTTTTACTTCGATTGGTATGCAAGGCATGCATTGAGTGGCCTTGAACAGCCAAAGCTTGAGAACCAATTGCCTCCCGATGCATAAATAGCCAAACCCAAGTCTGAAGTACACAAATCCAAACATCTGGGTACCACATATTGCTGAAATAAGAAAAGATAGTTATTTTTTTCCCCTTGTTTTTTTTGTTGAGTGGAAGCAAAGTAATAAACTAATAGTTGAGGGATTATAACCTGGAAAATTATTCAGACAGAGCACACAATATACCACATTTTTCTAGAGAGCAAGAGAGGAAGGATAGTGATTTTTTTTTTCTTTCTCTTTTGGTGAGCAGAAGCATAGTAATAGTTGCAGGATGATAACCTAGACAATTATTCAGACACAGCACACAATACATCCACCTACTATCCATTTAAAGATTCCCCTTAAAGCATGGATGGTCTACCTCATATTAGGATAAGGTCCTATCAATAAGGAACTGAACGAGCAATCTTGCATAGCCCCAACTAAGCCATTCCAGTGACAAACAATGACCCAAAAAGCTGGCTGAGTGTGGCACCAGCACAATGAACTCAAACAATCTAGGACCTGACTGATACAAAACAAGTTAAATATGTAACAAAATCTCAACAGACCTCTGCATCCATTATATCACTTTCTCTTGCCTGAGCTTAAGAGATTTTTATTAGATTAAGCAGAGAAACCTTCAAAGAAGTGAAAATTCCCATCAAGACCTACATTTTAGAAATACTTAAAAATACCTAACAGTCAAAACAAATAACAATAGACCTTAAATAAAGTATTAATTCCATACCCAAAGGAAGAGTGCAACTCTCACTAACATGTAAAACCATCCATGGTTATCCCATTCTGCAGAATATGTAGAATGGGCTGGGTTAACATCAACTTTTTGTTCCTCCCTTGAAGTAGAGGATGTAGCCAATGAACCCTAGACAAGGACAAGAGAGAGAGAGAGAGAGAGAGAGAGAGAGAGAGCAAATTAGTGTAGGATGAAAATTGAATCAAATTTAGGGAGTGAGCAAGCAATCATAAAGCAATTATCATGAGATTCTAATCTTACCTTCAATTTGGATGTGGAATATCCAGCTAATGAAGAAGGCCATAGAATAAAGAATAAATCAAGTGATACACTAAAAAAACCTGTGTATTCAAACCAATACCAAAAAATTCAAGAAGCACCCAATACAACAGGGGAAAAAAAAAGGTGAAACTAAGTAACCGTATGTGTGTATATAAAACTGAATTATCCTTCTAAAACTAATTACTTCAAGAAAGTGAACCAGGTGCAGAAAATTAGCTACCATCAAAACTGATGATTTCAAACAATTTATTAGGTTATAGGTGAATTTGATTGACTATCCCAAAAGAAGTGATTATTCTTCAATGGATGGGAAATTTAAACAATTCATTACTATCATAGACAGGGAAACCAATGGGGCAAGTATTGTATAAACTCCCCACACCTATATGCTATTATGATCAGATTTTACAATCAAAAACAAGGGGGAAGAGCAATAACAACAGAGCATAATACACTAAGTCACATAATAGGGAAAAATGCCCTGACATCCCATGAACTTTGGGGTAGTTGCATTTATACCCCCTGAACTTATATTTTTGCCAATTTAGTACATAAAATTTTGTACTGCAGCAAATATACCCCCTTAATTTTATCTTTCACCAATTTAGTCCATAAACTTTGATAATGTCACTGTAAGACTCCTTTAATTTTTTTTCCCCCAATTTAACCTCTTTTTGTACTAAACCATATGGGGGAAAAATTAAAATGAACATAAAAGTTTAGGGGGTTTATTGGTTACATTTTCAAAGTTCATATACTGAATTGGCTAAAGTAAAAGTTTAGGGGGTCTATTTGTTATAGTACTAAAGTTTATGTACTAAATTGACTAAAATAAAAGTTCATGGGGTGTAAGTGCAACTACCCCAAAGTTCAAGTGGGGGTGTGTGCATTTTACCACATAATGATAATACACTAAGTCATGTTTAGAGGATAAGGTGGATAAAAATCACAAATTGTTTGAAAATCAGTTTTGGAAAGCCCATAAATTTGATTTGGGAAAGCTAAAATGCTTCAAACACATAAGCATAGTTAATACTCTCAAGAAAACAGAAAACTGATTATAGATATTACAATCAATAGTCTGACCCAATAAAACCATAACATTGCACATTGACAGATTCTAAGCATGTTCTACACTACCTAGTTTACACGCAGTATGCATTGCCCATCACATGACTCCATAATTGGATTTTTTACATGCCAAAAAAATTCATTTAACATTGCCAAGCTAACATTTATATAGTACACCAACAGTCCTTTTATCATAATCATTATCAATCTCAGCATAATCAATGTACACCTCATTTACATTCCACCCACATTGTATAATTTCTCTAAATATATATAGAGAACCATGAAATTCATCCCAAACTAAAATCTCTATTTATGATATGGCAATCCATACATTTATAAAGATCCAACTCCATTACCCATCTTATTTTTTGCATTCATTTCCCATTCCTTTCTTAAAATTTATCACAGAAACAAAAGTGGATCATTCACAAAACCAAGCCAAGAAACTCATAGACATGAAAAAAAAAAAAACCCTGTACATCTCACATATACTAATTATATAGTGGGGTTCATACAAACCTTGCCTTTGCAAAGATTCAGCAAAGAGAAACCAAGAGTGGAAAGGGGCACAACCATCATCATGCAAATTATTAAACCAGAATCATAATAGAATTCATTTGGCATTCTAACCCAAACTCAAGACAATCAACTTGCATGAGCAGGAAAAAAAAATTGATTATCCATGAGATAGAACTGATACTTGAGATTGATTTGGAAGATAATTGATGCTTGAGTTATTAGGGCCTCTATTGGGCTTCAAAGAGACTGATAGAGAACATGTAGGGGAGAGAGAAAAAGAAATTAGCTTTGATTTTCCGCATAAACATTCACTTCTGCCCATGATTTTCAGCATAAAGTCTGAGGGAATTGGGGAAGTCATGTCAAAGCATGGTGATATAGGAGTAGATTTGTTCGTTCACCACATTTATTTCTGCTCTCCCCCTCCCTCCCTCACTCTCCTTATACCTTTCTTTGTTTCTTTCCCTCACTGATTCTCTTTCTCTAGCCAAGACCAGAGCATGTTGTTTAGCCTCTGAAGATGCATTTTATTACACCAAACAGTCAGCCCCTCAAATTGTATGAGAGCTTCCATGAATGATGGTCCAGAATATCCAGTCAAATGTTTTGGCACATATGAAAGACCTAAATGCCCTAAACGGGTTCCATCTACAAGTGAATCATGCACTATTATTTTTAGGCATATTGGCACAAACCATCAGAGAAAACAGAAACAAATAAGAACACAATGACTAACAAATACATACAAGACAAGAAGATGATAGCCTTACATTCCCGTCCCTGCCAGCAGCACGCACACTAGTAAGTTCTTCAATCCTAACTGAATAATCTGTGCACAATAGCAAACATTGCAAATTAAGTCACTAGTCTTTAACATAATGGATAATGTGAAAGGTAAAGATCCGTATCCCATGAATATTCACCAACATCATGCCATCAAATGTCTGTACACCAAAGAAGAATCAATCACCTTTGCTTCATACAAGAGAACGGGAATTGAAGTAAGACACCTTACATATTAAAGCAGCTGTTGATTTCCATCCTCCTTAATTTGTATAACCTCATTTACTAAAATGACATGCCAAATAACATCCACATCATCCTTTTGGAGGATGCCAGGAGGGGTCAAGAGGACCAATTACCCTGGTCATCCATTTTGAGCCAACTAGCGCAGAACAAGCAGTCAGTCAATAATGCTGCCCTTACATCTTCTCCTTGCTATCTCATCATAAGCGGGATTTGTGGGACAAAAGAAGAGTCCCACTTGCATCTGGACTAAGAAAGTATGGAAACACCGGCAAAACTAACAGCATTGCAGCAGAGACATGATCAAGACCACCCCACATGTAGCAAATAAAAAGTGCAAAGGTACTGTCAATCAAGGCATATATTGCAATGTTATGGAAAACTTTGTATAAATTTAGGACTCAATTTTGTTTCAATGTTTTATTATATCTATGATCTCACCCTCCACCTTGTTCTTACAAAGGCAGCACCATTTGAGCTACAGTCATTAGCAGAATGTGCATGATTTTATTCAGAGGAATTTACTGTAGTTACAGATTTTCATTGCTTATAATAAAATATAAAAGCAGGAGACCTACACCAGTCACATTTAGGTAACAATTAATGGAAGTTATGAAGCACAGGGACAAACAGAAATACAGAAAAATTAACAACCCCCATCCCAGTTGTCATAAAGAGAGTTCCACAAGCTTCTAAACTTATCGGTGCATCAGCTGTGATTGTACCATGAGCCCATTTGTACCTGTTCAACATACAACATAAAATACAATTGAGGTTCATGACTGAAAAATGGATACGGCTAAGCAAAATCAGCTTCAAGATCTACTTCGATTAGCAAAGCATCTCATGAATGTCATTGGTATATATCTCCAAAGCCTAAAGTCACCAAAACCATTGCCAATAAAATCAACCTACTCTTTTGGGGCGTGAATCAGAGAAATTAACTGAGGCTGTTCAAACCGGCACAGGTCAACTAAACAGTATTTCCATTATCCCAGCAATTGTGGTTATGGATTTTCAGATTATGGGGAGCACTGTGGGGTCTATAGTTGGCGAATTATAGCATTTATCTACTCTTTTCTTTTTCTCTTTTTTCTTTTTTTATATTTTTAATAAAGTGAAAGCTAATATCCATGGTATATAAATACTTGTAAATAAATAAATATATATGTATATATATAGATAATTGACAACCAAGAAAATAACAATGTATAAGTCATGACCAAGTGAAGATTATTTGAGATGTTATCTAGCATTGCTGCAATCAAGGAAGAGAGAGAGACCCTTTACACAAAACAGTTTCTACTTTAAAGAAGAAAAAGTCCATGAAAAAACTGAAGATCTCATTTCTCACAAAGCAGATATATAGGAAAGCAATACCTGCGAATGCAAGAAAAATGCTTAAGAAAGTAGCTAGAACAACTCATATCAGTATATCATTCTCAACTAGTGTCCATGGAAGCATCAGTGAGACCTGGCACAAGTACACAACAGTGTACTATCTAAACCACAATTTTCTTTTTCTTTTTTTGGCTAAGCAAAGGTTTTGAGGAGATTCAACTCTCAGACATGTCCCACTGCTGGGGTTGATGTGCCAGTTGGGTAAAAGACCATTGACACTATCTAAAACACAATCTTGCAGACACTAATATCTAAAGCAATGAAAAGAAAATCTGTAAAACAGAAAACAAATAATTGCTGTACGACCTAATGATATCATTAAAAACAATGGATCTTGATATGATATGAGTTTAAAAGTTTGGTATATCTGCTATAGTGGTAATTCTTCAATTTTGGATGCTAAACATTTATACTTAACACAAAATGTATGTTTAAGAACCTAATGACTGTCTTCATTTGTTGACATTAGGACATTCTATTGATGAACCTAAGTACTTGTTTATCTTAATGACAAATTTTTTTATTATAAGTAATAAAATTTATTCAAAATGAAATCAACAAGTACACAGGAAGTATACTATCTGAAGGTAAGAGATTCATGTGCCATGTAGGATATCCTACAACCAAATTCGAGAAAATAAATTCCACTTTCTCCTGTGGTAGATAATATAAAAGGCATATTCACCAATATAATGACCACCTCTCTATATGGGGCAAGAGGAGCAACAGCAATAACCCACACGACTTTTCCTAAATATATAGGCCTGTCAAGCTTATCTGCATCCAGTTTGGTAGTATTTACACCTATTGAACCCAAAAACAACAATTTTGACAAAACAAATATAAATCAATGAGCCCCATAAATCACAATATTAGTTTGCTCTGAGCCATTACCCAGATAGAGAGAGGGAAAAAAACAAACCAGCAGCAACAACAACAAACCAAAAGAAGAGAAAACAAAGCCAGTCCACAAACCTGAAAGAATATATCTGAGGTGGTTGGAGCATGCACACATGAATCGTAAATAATCATGAACTGATTAAGTATCAAGTTCAATCCAAAGATAAATAAGAGAAAAGGCTTAATTGGGAATAGATCATCAAAAGATGCACAGTGCTTTAAAATCTGAAAACAAACACCAAATATTTGGAAGCATTATGATGTAGAACAGCATAGGAAAATAAAGATAAAAGAAGATTAAAAGGATAAACAGGACAACCCCTAGGCTCCACCACCTAGAATCTGCCTGCAAGCCCTAGGCATCGCCACCAAACAAAGAGAAAATCATCAAATTATTCTAATTCAAATTGTACTGCCTTTCACAATTACAAGAGCACTACTTTAATAGGGTTTAGGGATTACACCAATATGGGGAAGTACTTAATTAAATGCCTTAAAACCCTCAACATTAAAAAAACCAAAAATTCAAATTCAAAAACAAAATTCATTTCACATTCAAAAATAAAATGATTTTGGTGCTCCCTGCATCACACGAAACTTTAATTAAATTGCAAGGTACCAATAAGATGCTGATGCATATTTTTGGCTAATGTCTGCTAGCTGGATAGTGAAGCACTTCGGAGGAAAAACAAATAAAAGGCATCCCATCCTCAACCCCTTTGCCTTATAATTTGTTGGTTTCTTCCCTACGAGCTCTGGTTTGTGAAAATTTTAGAATTCTAGACCAGGTTGGCATCCAAAAACTTGAATCAAGACAAACTCTTTACTTTGTTTTGGTTTGGGAGATGGGGGGTAAAGATGACGAGAAACTATTAGCTTAAGTAGAATCACAACTTAGGGTCTGACAATAAAGAGTTATAATGACTGTCAGCTGCCCAAAACCTATCCTTTAAGCTCCGCAATAAATAAAAAAAGACCCTGATTAAAATAAGCAAAGTAAATGATAATAAGTAACCATACAATGGAGCAGCAGGAAAGTGATATGGCATTGAGATGAATGATAATAAATGTCAGTCATACCTAATCTACAAACTGAGGCAAAGAAACATAGAGAAACACGGAATTAAAATATAGAGAAAAATAGTGGTTCAGTAATAAACAAAATCTAGGGATTAATCATCAAATCAGTACACAAAAACATTCTTGTGAGGAAATAAAAAGGATTTATCATCAGAGCCACTAAGTAAGAAACATATGCTAAAAAAAATAAGAGGCAGGCAGTGCAAGTCTATCTCAGGATTAATACACTTATTTTACCACCAAAACAAGAAGAGAAGCTTGCACGACTACAAGCTGACTTATAACTAGTGTTTGCTATTCTCAGCTGCACTCTCTTCCTTCCCAAGTGCAACCACTAATTTTTTCAGGATCGCTTCAGTTGGCTGGTGTGAATTCTCTACAGCCTTGGATATTGCCTGCCATTTCTCACCATGCTTAGGTTCTGCAGCAATGCATCTCTTTAACACATCTTTCTGGCTCTCTTCACTCCCATGCTGAATTTCGAATTTATAATATAATGCCCAGAAATCTCCAATATCCGGGGCAAGTGTGACTGCCCTGTTAAGCCAAGTTCGAGCTTTATCTACCTTCCTATCATGCCAGAATAACTTAGCCACAGCAGCAATCACATGGGGATCATGATCACATTTCTTGAGAGCATCCATACTCTTGGATTTTCGTTGCGGACGGGGGACCATCTCAATTGATGCTGCCCATAATATACCACTGTTGGGACACTCCTGCAATGCCTTTGCCATCAAAATATCAGATTCCTTCTTATTACCATGCCTCATTTCAGCTCGGACAGCAGCAAGCCAGAGCTCAGGGTTCTGAGGATTTTTCTTCCTTGCCATGGTGAGGACAGCTCGTGCTTTACTCAATCCATTCATCTTCTCTTCCAGATTAGCAAGCGAAAGCCAAAGGTGTATACAATGAGGGCAACGCTTCAAACCCAACTCGTAAGTTTCCTTGGCTTTCTCCAAGTGACCAAGCCTCTCCTCTAGCTGTCCAAGCATCAACCACAGTTTAAAGAATGCAGGGAAGAGTTTCAAACCTTCATCCAACAACATCCTCTCCTCGTCAGTATTCCCCAATTCTCTCTCAACAATAGCAGATTTCATCCATACTCTTTCGGTGCCACCTCTCTCTCTAGCCTTAGCAAGAAGCATTCTAGCTCTCTCGGGCTCATGATTCTCGAATTCAAGCTTAAATGCTGCGAGCCAAATCTCCTCAGAGTTAGGAATGGCAGCATAAGCTTCTTGAAGGATTGCTCGTGCAGCAGGCACATCCCCTGCAAGCCACTTCTCTTTAGCACCCATAAGCCACAAAACCTCAGCTTGTGGCCTGTAAGTAACTGCCTTACGAAGCAAAGCATCAAGAGACTCCCTAGTCCCATGACTCTTCTCCAGCTGTGCTGCCTTAAGCCATATGCTCTTCTTTGTCAAGAACACACTCAATGCATGAGCATAAATAGCTCTGGCTGTCTCAATTGAACCCCTCTTCTTACACTCCTCCGCATCTGCCACCCATGTCCTCTTCCTATCCTCTTCCTCCACACCAATCCCAATTGTATTCTTAACAATGGCTTGACAAGTCACCACAGAACCTGCCCGTTCTGCGGCTTCTGCCTCTCTCATCCATGCCTCCCTATCAATTGCCAAACCCTCTCTCTGCAAGGCCCTTATACCCCTCTCAATAATCTTCACCACCATTCCTGTATTCCCATTTGCCTCTTCCAACTTCGCAGCAGTTATCCAAATAGCCGGCTCCTTTGGCAGCCTCTCCCTCGCCCTATTCAACACTTTCTTTGCATGATCATATGTCTCTAGTCTTGCCAATGCCAACCACAATTCAACGTGCAACGGACAACACTCCACAGCCCTGTGCAGTAACAGTCTGGCATCCTCCTCATTGGCCAACTCTACAACTGCCTTCCAAAGCCGAACCGAATCTGGAATATGCTCTAACCCTTTCCTTAACACTCTGCTCTTGTTCATCTCATCATGCTCCAATTTCGCTGCCTGTAACCAAAGTTTAACTGAATTCGGTATGGATTTCACACCTTTTGCAATAACTGCCTTGGCCTCATCCGGGCTTGCTAATCTACAAGCCTCCAACCACACATCCTCGCTCTTCGGACATTCTTCACAACCCTTTTGAATCAACTGTCTAGCTGCCTGAATCTTTCCAGCCACCTCTTCCAGCCTTGCCGCAGCAATCCAACCCGGTGGATGCTTCGGATTCGTTTGAGTCACACTCTTCAACAACAGTCTCGCCTTTTTAATATCAGAAATCTCCGCATCACTCGTGATCTTCATACTCTTCAAATCAGTGAGATAACCTTTTGGATCCACCACAGTTTGTCCCGAAACCGAATCCGATAACCTATCCAACTTCAATGACAACACAGTACCTCTTCCTTCACCCACAGCAGTCAAATCCGTGACCGGAGTTTGCGCCCACGGTGTCTCAGTACCACCAACAGCTCTACTCTTCGGGTCCAATGCCGTAACATGCTCTTGCTCTTGCCTAGCTTTTTCCAATAGCGTATCCGGCACAGGCACGAAGCTCTCAAACCGCTTCTTCTTGTTTCGAAGCGAATAATCTCCAATTTCGGGAATGCTATCCCACTCCTGAGTCGACAAAGTATACAATTTCCTCTTCAAATCGGCAAATTGCTCTGTAATTTTTGGATTCGACGCACGGTACTTCTCGATTTCCTGCTTCAACCTAGCTTCTCTCCTATCCTTCCGCCGCGAATCCATTCGCTTATCAATCGCTTCCCAAACAGCATCAGCCTCCTTATCATCTTCATCATACTCACCATTAGCAAACAGACCAACATCATTTCCTTCAAACTCGTCAAACTTCTGATTCTCATCATATCCTTTCTCATCCGCCTCGTCGCCATCTTCATCTTCATCGGGCTTTCCGCGGCCCCGGCCCGCCCCAGAGGGCCCGCCGATGGTAGTGGCGGTGCGGTCAGGGAGGTCAGGGGCAGCACGGGCCGGACCGATATCGGAACGGGTAGTAAATCCGGTGGCACCACGGCCGAGCCCGGCGACGTAGTTGGGCGGCGGCTTGGAGTTGAGGAAGTCGAGTTTGGGCTTCGAGGGAGGAGGGATTGGAGTTGGGGTTAGGGCTGGGGTTGGGGTTTGGGCCTGGGACCCACCGAGGAGAGGGAGGTGGAGAGAGAGAGTGGAGTAAGGGGTGACGCGGAGGCGGGAGAGGAGGACGGCGTCGTTTTGAGATGGGAGAGGGTGGGATTGGGAGAGGTAGAGCCGGTGGAGGTGGTGGATTGGGATGTGAGTGTGGTGGTGGAGAGAGAGTTTGAGGGAGTGGAGAGTGGTGGTGTTTGGGTCTAGGGTTAGGGATAGGGTTTTGTGGTTTGGGATTGTGATGAACACCATGGTTGGTTGTGGTGTGATTGTTTGAATCTTGAGAGTTGAGAGAGCAGAGATGGATCGAGAGAACAGTTAAGTGAAGATGAATTTGAATTGAAAGAGTGTAGGGGGGTGTTGTTTTGTTTATGTTCGTATGGGATTTGGATTCGGGGGAAGGGAGAGGAAAAGAGAGAGTAACCGACTCTGGTAAATGGGAGAAAGGATTGTATAATACGACACTCACCCACGTCAGTATATATAGTTGGTGAGACTGCCCAATAAAAATAAGACACGTTTACTGATTTCAAGTATGACACGTTTTCAAAATAAGACTGCCCAATCTATATGTACAAGGCTGTTCGGGGGCAGAAGTGAAAATAATAATTATCATCTTCACTTTGTACTAAAGGTTTGTTTGAATACTATTTATTTTGCTGAAAAAGAAAACACCATAGTAAAATAATTTTAAAATGGCAAAACACTATTGCTAAAAACTTATTGCGCTTTTCACTTCATGGCTAGTCCATGAACAATGTCTCTCCCAAATGCAAAATGCGTAAACATCATCTCCCAAAAGCACGGCAATTTCTACTTCCTTTCCGATATTCCTCATAAATAATCTCAAATATAACAAACATAAGCATCATAATAACAATAACAATATCACCGCACACCCTTAATACAATGGTCACTCCACAAGTATAAGTACTTGTGGGGTGTGGAGGGTAACGGACAGGGTTCAAGTATCTAGGAGAAAGTTTCACACATATATATACTTAGATCAAGCTATTCTTATATCAAAATAATAATAATAATAACAATAACAATAGTTTATTAAGCCAAATTTAGCTCGTCGAAACTTCATACATATATATACTTAAATTAGGTTAGAGTAAAACTTCTATCTTGTATAAAATAAAAAATAAAAAAATAACAATAACAATAGTTGATTAAGCCAGATCTAGCTCGTCAAAGAGAGAAAAGAGGAGAAAGGATACATTACAGATTGGACAAGTGACTTTGGGAGCAACGACTCTAGCCTCAAACTGAGACCCTTTTTGTCTTTAGATTCTTCTCCATATTTCATTTCTACGTTTCGATCTTCTGCTTTCCCCGAGTCATCTTTCTCTCTCTTTATTCTTCTCTTTTCTATCTCTCTCTATGTTTTTTTCCCTTTCTTAAATGCTTCGAAATTGCTTGGGTATATGACTATACGATTACGACTTTATGATAGAGAGTGATTAAGTTTACAATCAGTATTTAAAAAAAAAAAAAATAGAATAACCTCGTCACACGCGCTTTATGTGTGCAATAAAAATATGAAACTCTATTTTTTTAGTTTTTTTTTTTTTTTTTTTTTTTTCTTTTAAATGGGAACATGGGGTGGTTTTGGTTGTATATATGGGATAATGGGAAGTTTTATAGAACATGTGGTAAT
Organism: Quercus lobata; assembly: GCF_001633185.2. NCBI lineage: Eukaryota > Viridiplantae > Streptophyta > Magnoliopsida > Fagales > Fagaceae > Quercus > Quercus lobata. The sequence continues at coordinate 38,235,767 of NC_044911.1, forward strand.
TTTATAAACATAAGTAAGTTTTTTTAATTTTTTTATCAATTTACAATTTTAATCTTGATGATTCCTTGGAAATCAGTAGGTTGAAAGTCTCGGGCGCTGATAATCTTAGGGCTTGATCCTGAAAATAAATACTAAGTCAAAGGGGACCGGTAAGGACCGGCCAAAAGTCCTCCGATGATAAAGTCAGTGGATTTGTAATTCCAAGTAAAAAGGAAGTAATTTATGAGAAAAGTGTCTAAATGATATTTACCTTCTCATCAATGAATGCTTATATAGAATACGTGAAACGGTTATCTGTTTAATAACTGTTCCTATTGTCGAGGAGTCCGGAGGATTCGGAGGTAACTTCCATAACCGCCATGGAAGTTACCTTATTTGGACTTATGTTCCGTAATGGTTAATGGAGAACTTGGCACATAATAGTTCAACTCGTCCCTAACGCTTGGTGGAGATCAAATTCGTTCATAGTCTAACATGTTCAACCCAATGAACTCGTCCATCCTTTATTAAGGACAAACAAGGCTATTAGGGATGACTTTTCCTTGTGCATTCATTTTTTCCTAACTTCGTGTAGAGCTCGTCCGGCCAAACGATTCTAAGGACGAACAAGCTTTTCATGGGACCTCGTCCATCCAAAGACGAACGAGGTCATCAAGGACGCTTGGGACAATCACCTCATGTGCTTGGTTCGCCCCAGTCGGTCTTTCATTGGATGAGTTCAGGAGTTGGTGTTTTTTGTAACAAACCTCATTTTTATGTTTTAGGAATAAGAATAAGTTAATTAAATTAAGGGTATTTTTGAAAGAAAAAAAAAAAAAAAAAAAAAAAAAAAAAAAAAAAAAACTAACTTTCTGAATCCTCTTAATATATAGAAATATATAAAACCAAACCCTTTGACTTATCATTTGACTTTTTTAGAGCTCTCACATTTTTTACACATTAGCATTATTTAAATAAATAAATAAAATAAAATTTCTGATTTTATATTTTTAAAACCCAATAGTAAAAAAAAAACACAAAATTTGATTTTATATTTGTAAAACTCGATACATAAACGCAGACCCATGGCCAAACCTACTCTCAAACCATAGATCTACACCTCCTTCACAATTTTTGGTTCGAGTCACCGTACACAACTTTTAGATTTGTCACTCTCGACAACTACAGATGCTTTGGCAAATGAAATGTTTGAGGAATATCAATCTCGACATTGTCGTGTTATTTGAGACTTTATATTTATATTTATATATTGTAATTTTCATATTTTTAATTTTGCATTATTTGAAAAACATAATAGAGATGGAAAGAAAATACACATATTTTTGGTATTTATTTTGTCTCTCTTGATATATACTAACTTTTTATTTGTTATTAACTTTAAAATAATTTTTTAGTTTGAGATTTTGAATGTTATGAAAAAAATCCATGCATTTGGGTTTCCTCTCTACTTGATATAAAAATTTTAGTTGTCTATAGTTGGCAAGATATTTTTTTAGTTGTTTATGACTAAAGATATTTAGTTATTATCTTGTCAATTGAATTGTTAATATTACCTCATGTATTTATTAAAAACGTTACTAAAATTAAAATGTAGAAGGATTAAGAAAAATAATAATTAAAAAATATATTTTATTGATCTTAAATCCAAATCCAAATTTAGATATCCAAAGTCCAAACAATGGAATTTCAAATGATTTTTTTTTTTAGAATACTAAGTATTTTTTACACACACATGGGGAGAGGAGAGAATGTCTTAAAGAAACTGACAGTAGTTTATATCCAAAAAAGCCTAACTCTTGGATACACAGCAATTTCAAATGATGAATTTTAAATCATTCTTTGTTTAAAAAGACCCAAATAAGGAATTTTAAATCAAGGGGATTTCAAATCAATAAAATTTAAATCAATAAATTTCAAATCCAAATTCAAATGTTGTCATCCAAACACAACCTTAGAACCAATATGGATACCAAAAATCCCTTTGAATGTGAATCATAGGAGGTATTTTGGCATAGTTTAATGAAGATGTCATTATTTTTTGAGATTTTTGCACTAAAATTTAGCTTGATGTTCATAGGATGGGTCTTTTAATGTCTAGATAAGTCTCACGTCCAAAATAATTGAGATTTTGTTTCTTTGAGTTAATAGTGACTCACTAGTCATTGTTAATATTTTATTTTATTTTCTTCTCCTCCTGGTATGAGCTCTTCTTCTCACTAAAGTGTGAGCTTTCCTTCTCTTATCTTTTCCCACCAATTAGGACAAGGTCAGAGGATTTTCTTCATAGTATTACGTTGACTAGGTACGTGACATCAATATGGAATCGAAGGTACTTGAATGTATCCAGATTATGAAACTAACTACGGACGAAGACAAGGTCATGGCAATTCGGCCAGTGAGGAGAGACAAGATATTGGAGGAGTTTTCCCTAAGCTTGATAGGATGTTTCCTCACATCAAAGTCCATCAACTTTAGGGAGGCAAAGAATCTGATATGGTCTATGTGGAAGTTAGGGGATGATTTGAGGATAGTAGAGTTGAGAGACAGGATCTTCCAGTTCAAGTTTTCATTGGAAAGTCAACTGGCATGGTTATGGAACAATAGCCCTTGGTGCTTTGACAACCATCTGTTGGCCCTCTGTCGATGGGAAAAAGGAATGACTATGAGGTCCGTTACTTTTACGCACCAACCTTTTTGGATTCAAGTATGGGGCTTGCCCTTTGATTTAATAACTGAAGAGGTAGGGAGAGATATAGGTAGCGTTATAGGGAAGCTAGTGGAGGTGGACTGCAAAGCTTTCCAAACTGAACAATCCCACTTCCTTCGGATCCGTGTGTAAGTTCCATTGTACAAGCCGCTTCATCGAGGTGGCCTAGTGATCAGCCCCGAAGGTGATAAGGTTCAAGTGGCTTTCAGGTATGAGAGGCTAGTAGGGTGGTGTTTTACTTGTGGTAAGATTGGCCATGACCATAAGGAGTGCCCATCAAGTGGCGCAGTGGGAGATGAAGAAAAGCCGTATGGGGAATGGCTGAAGGCCGGTGCTCGTGTGCGACATGATGGGACGCTTGGAAGATAGCCACCATCACGACGGGAACAGAGCCATGCGTTGACGAGAAACAAGAATCGGGAATCTGTTCCACCAACTGTTGAACTGGCTGAAACAATGGAACCCGATACGACATTAAATGCCCAGTCCAATACGGTTCAAGAAACCGAAATGGCCAACCCGAGATTCACAGAGCACCAAATACGTTCCAAAAAGAGTATTCACTCCTTATTTAATGCACCACAGTTGGACAAAACTAATGAGTCGGTTACAAAAACATGCCATTCACAACCAAATTTATGTAAGGCCGATAAGAATAATGACTCGGTTACCAACAAAGCCCATTCAACATTGAATTTATGTGAGATCGAGAATCATGGAAATGAATTATTTTCGGTCCCCATCAGTTACGGCGCAATAGAGACTCACACCAAAACCCTAGTAACACACCCACGTGAACCAAAAAAAAACACACCACCTAAACCCACATGGACCTGAGTGGTACACCCTCCCTCTACACCATGCATGACCACCTGTAAGGATCAGAAAACAATGGGAGCCAAGAGACAGTACGATTATAATAAACATGGAAACCTGAAACAAAACGATGCTGGAAGCAAGCAATTCAAGACCGTGGAGGAGACTTCAAAAACCATATTACCAATGGTGGAGGATGATGCTCAGCCCCGTCGAGTACAATGATCGTCATAAACTGGAACTGCCGGGGGGTTGGGAACCGCCGAGCAGTTGAGGTTCTCACCAAGTTAGTGAGGCAAAAAGTTCCCACAATTTTGTTTCTCATGAAAACAAAGTTGCCTGTTCGAGAGATGGAACCTATTAAGACTGAGTTGGGCTACCCCTCCATGCTTGCTGTATCTAGTGAAGGTAGAAAAGGAGGGTTGGCATTATTATGGAAGGCAGAGGTGGTTGTCGACACACAAACTTATTCCCTGAACCATATAAATGCCATTATCCGCTCACAAGGCACACCTCCATGGAGATTAACTGGGATATACGACGGACATTTAGAGGAGGAGAGAAAGGCAGAAACTTGGAGACTCATGCGACATCTCCATGCATGTGGGACACTACCATGGGTGTGTTTAGGTGATTTTAATGAAATTTAGTCATTCGATGAAAAAAATGGTGGCATTCCTAGGCAAGTAACACCTATGCTTGCATTTCGACACACTCTTCTTCATTGTGGGCTAGTTGACCTTGGTTTCAGGGGCTACCGTTTTACATGGAGAAATGGCCGGTTGGGGGTAGCTTTTGTGAAAGAGAGATTGGATAGGTTTGTTGCAACATTGGAGTGGAGAGACATGTTTCCAAGAGCTATGGTGCACCATCTTGGCGTGTCTTATTTTGACCACGATCCAATTTTATTGGATATGGCGCCATCCAACCACCTCTAACGCCGATGACACTGAATCCAACGTTTTGAAGAGAAGTGGGTAACACATCCTGATTGTGAAAATATAATTCAGGAGTCATGGAGTCAAGCACAACCACGAGGCAGCCCCATTTATTGCCTTTTTGAGAAAATAAAAAAATGCCGATTAGATCTAATAGCATGGAGTAGGCAAACTTTTGGTAATGCTAGAACCATGTTGGATGCCAAGCATGGAGAGTTGGCTGCCTTAGTGCAGGAAGGGTATGGGCAAAATGTGGAAAGAATTAATGGGGTGAGAAAGGAGATAAGGGAACTCTTACACCATGAAGAAGTTTTTTGGTGACAAAGATTAAGAGCTATTTGGCTACCGATAGGGGATAAAAACACAAAGTTTTTCCACCAAAGGGCAAGTCAAAGAAGAAGGAAGAACAATATATAGGGGTTGCATGATAGGGATGGAGTATGGCAAAAAAGAGTGGATAGCGTAGCCAGAATTGCAGAGGAGTACTATAAAAATTTGTTCACTTCCTCCAACCAATTGGACATGGAAAGGGTGATTCAGTTAGTGGACCATGTGGTAACGGAGGAGATGACACAATCCTTGGTTCGTCCTTACACAGAAGAAGAAGTAAGGACCGCTCTTTTTCAGATGCACCCATCCAAATCACCAGGACCTAATGGTATATCGCCTTTCTTTTTTCAAAAATTCTAGCATATTGTTGGGAATGATGTTACTGCTGCTGTATTATCTTTTTTACACTTAGGAAGGTACTTATGGAAAATGAATTTCACACATATTGTACTCATCCCAAAAAAAATGATCCAAAATATATTACAGAGTTCCGCCCCATTAGCTTGGGAAATATTGTATTGAGGATCATCTCTAAGGTCCTTGCAAACCGAATCAAAATTATTTTACCCAATGTAATATCTGACTCTCAAAGTGCTTTTGTGCCTAATAGAAATATAACAATTAAAACCACAATTGCTTTTGAAATGCTGCACCGTATGAGGAATAGGAGGAAAGGGAAAACAGGTCACATGGCAGTAAAACTCAACATCAGCAAGGTATATGACAAAGTGGAGTGGGAGTTCCTCCATCAAATCATGCTCAAAATTGGCCTTCCAAACCAATGGGTCCACTTAGCCATGGAAACGGTGTGCACAACATCCTACTCCATTCTCATCAATGGTGAACTCACAGGTTTCATCACCCCATCCCATGGCATTAAGCAAGGGGATCCACTATCGCCCTACCTGTTCCTACTGTGTGCGGAAGATCTCTCCTCCCTTTATCCGAAAGGCCATAGACAACCATCACCTGAAGGGTGTGGTATCTTGCAATGGAGGGGTCAAGCTCTCACATCTACTTTTTGCGAATGACAGCCTATTATTTTGTGAAGCAACAACTAGGGAATGCCGAAACCTCCTAGACATACTAGCAATGCATGAAGGAGCCTTTGGAAAAACTATCAATATGCAAAAAACTACACTTTTCTTTAGTTCCAATACCAACCATGGAGTAAAGCAAGCAATTCAAAACATGTTGGGGGGCACAAATTATGACCAATTGTGAAAAATACCTTGAATTGCCAATGGTAGGGGGCAAATCAAAAGTGGGCACTTTTAGGGAGATCCAAGAGTGGGTAACCAAAAAGGTGATGGGATGGAAAGAGAAGCACATCTTAAAGGCAGGTAGAGAAGTGTCGATCAAAACCATAGCATAAGCAATACCAACTTAATCTATGAGCATGTTCAAGCTCCCGAAGAAAATTTGTGATGATATTAATTCGGTCCTACCAAAGTATTGGTGGGGGCAGACTCGAAATGAAAAAAAGATCCATTGGATCAATTGGGGCAAACTGTATAAGCCTAAAGATAAAGGGGGAATAGGTTTTAGAGACATCCACGCTTTTAACTTAGCTATGTTAGCTAAGCAAGCATGGAGGCTGATCCAAGGAGGGCATTCTCTTTTTGTTAGGGTGTATAAGGCTCGCTACTTTCCCAATTGTTCTTTTATGGAGGTTGAACTAGGATGTAACCCTTCTTTTGTGTGGAGGAGCTTATTGGAGGCTAGGGAATTGATCAGGGCAGGCACGACATGGCACGTGGGAGATGGCCAGAGTATTGAAGTAAATGATCATAGGTGGCTAAACCACCCACCTCGGTTCAAACGTGATGCTGACACAAATTTGAAAGTGGCTGACCTTATTGACCACCAAAGTCGGCAATGGAATAGACCATTATTATACACCACGTTCCTACAATCCACAGTGGATGACATCCTAAGTATCAAACTTGGTGAGGAGCAAGACCGAGACAAGCTTTTATGGAAGGAAACTAAAAGTGGATGCTTCTCAGTGAAGATAACTTATCGAGTTGCACTCCGCCTTAATCAGCCACAAAACGCTGAACATTCCACTGCAAGAGAAGATAAGAAATTCTGGAACAATATGTGGAAGCTCTTTATTCCCCCAAAGTTCAGAAACTTCATGTGGCAAGCATGCTCAGATATACTCCCAATGTCTGCAAACTCATGCCGTAGGAGGGTATTAGTGGCCTCTACCTGCGCTATTTGCCAGCAGCATGAAGAAATGGTGGCCCATATCCTATGGGAATGTCCACTAGCTAGAAACGTGTTGGGTATGATTCCGGGACAGCTGCAAAAGTGTAATTCAGAAGCCACAAACTATTACATTCTTGTGTGTCAACTGGAGGAAAAGCTAACCAAAAAGGAATTGGAGTTATGGGCGATGGTGTCATGGTCCATATGGAACGCAAGAAACCGCTTCCATTTCTAGAAGAAGCAAAGCACGCCTAGTGATATTCTACAAGAAGCAAAGACTCTGTTACAAGAGTACCAAAGACATTGCAAAACCTCCTTGAGTAACTGAGAATGCGCCAACTCCTTTTAGGGATATAGGTTTTTATTTAAGTCTTTTCACCACTTTTGTTTTAATAGGGTAGGATGTTGTTACTATTGCATACTTGGCCTAGCTACATAAAGCTAAGTTGATAGCCAGCACGGTTTTTTTCTTGTGTTCATGCACAACTGTAACCTATATTCTATTTTTGCAATATATTTATATACCTTTCGCTCAAAAAAAATAAAAATAAATAGTGACTCACTAGTCTTGGAGGGTAAATTGGAAAAAATTTGAAATTCAAGGTTTTTTTTTTTTTTTTAAATTATTTTTTATGTATAACCATCCCAAACTATTTGGGAATTATGTAACTTACCCATTATTGTTTGAATACATTTTTATTTGCATTAGATTGTTATGGACCCAAGGCATCTATTAATTGCCATTCCTTGCCTTAAAATTGAATCCAAATCCTAAGAGGTTGTCGTGGTGGAAGGGGTTATGTGTTTTCTACCGTAATGATTTTTGAAAGAGAAAAATACATGGCTATATGGCACGGGACCCCCGGACCCATTTGGGCCTTTGACCTTGGGCACTAATTTTACATTACGGCCCACAGGCCTGGGCCTTATGACATTACGCTCGACTTGAAACCCGTTTGAGCAAACCGCTATAATGCATGTTCATGATAGCTGGTAACTTAGGAATTGCCCTGCAAGGTACACCTTGGATCGGAGCATCATTGATCGAGGACACTGTGCCTTGGTTTCACTGGTATCGCCCTGGAAAAATCCTCTACCAAACATCCCTTCTGAAGTAAGGAGCTAGTTCTAATGTCATTCTCACCACACCCCACTTCCAACTAAACATCCATTTAGCAGTAACGACATTAGACCTTCTATACCACTAACCGCAAGAGTAATCATGACTCCCCACTACTCATTGGGCTATAAATATGAGAAGACAAGGGAGAAGAGAGGGTGGTTGAAAGGTTGGAGAGAAAATGGAGGATTGAGAGAGAGAGGGAGAAAAATTCATTGAGTCTCTGTGTCGAGAACAACCCAAAGTAGGAAACTCAAGCCCACGATATAAATAGATTGTGAGCCCGAGTGAGGCCCAACACAATAACCTCATCTTTGGCGTGCATAATTGGTGCCGTCTGTGGGAATCTCCTACAAAACTGTGGTTCAACTGAGACTTGCACTCAGGAAAATGTCTGAAAGACATTCGGGAAGCTACGTTGAAAGTGGTGTCGTAGGGTCTTCTCGGGGATCCACTTAGCGAGAATAAAGGAATAAGAGACATGAAGATAGGGATCACAAACAAGAGGAAGATCGGTCCGGCCTTGGAGAGGGGTCGTACCAAATTCACCTAACAATATCAGGTGCTTCGGGGCACGAGCAATTTGACGAGAGAGATAAGGAGCTGGAGCGGCTACGTAGACTGGTGAGAGATTTGGAGCTAAAGGCAAGAGGTGGGCACCAAAGAATGGACCAAGATGATTGAGAAAGAAGAGTTGATAGTGGGGGAAATCGATATGGGGCAGGGTCCAATCAGTTCGGTTCCCGTCGACGCTGGGATCGTTCCCATTCCTGAGAATCACGTCGACGCAAGGACCGTTCCCATTCCTAAGAATTGCATCGACACCGGGATCGTTCACACTCACACAAGTATACCGACCAGGGTTTAGACTCCCTAGAGGAGCGACGACCACACAACGCTGCTATGGATGCTATGAGCCACCCCTTATGCAGAGTCGCTCGATCGCCGTTCTCTAAAGACATTGAACGGGCCCCAATACTGAGCAGATTCACACGACCACCATTTAACTCCTAAGATGGGAAAACGAACCTGGTAGAACACGTCAGTCATTATATCCATATGACGTCTCTACACACACACACAATGACACATTGATGTGTAAGGTATTTTCCTCAAGCCTCGGGCCCATAGCATTGAGATGGTTTAATGGGTTACGAAAAGGTTCCATTCACAGCTTTGCCGAGTTGATTTAGGAATTCGGTGCCCGGTTTGTAATGTGTAGCCGGGTGCCACAGCCAGTGGACGCAATACTATCTATGAAGATGAGGGTCGGTGAAACCCTTCGCAGTTATGCCAGTCAGTACTGGGAACTTTACAATGAGATTGGTGGGGGTAACGAGAAGATTGCAACAAGCACTTTTAGAATGTGGCTGCCTGAGGATTCCGAACTACGAGAGTCGTTGATGAAGAGGCCTCCCGAGATATTATGAGGCAACTCATAAGGCGCATTGAGAAGTATAAACGCCTCAAGGATGATCGACTACAGAGTAAGGGCAAGGCCCCGTTGTTGAGTCATCCTCGGCAGAGCACTTTTCCGCCATGACCTCAAAAGGATTTGAGAATGCAGGAGTTGGAAGTACAAATTGGGGAGGTGAACGTGGCATTCAAGGAGCCAGTGCACAAGATCGTAGACCAAATTAAGAACGAACCGTACTTTAGATGGCCGAACAAGATGGGGGAGACCTATCTCGAAGGAACCAAAAATTGTACTGCACCTATCACAGAGATAAGGGACACATCATCAAGCTGTGCCGAGTGTTAAAAGATCATCTAAGGTAGCTGGTGAAAGCAGGGTATTTAAAGGAGTTCGTGATGGATTCTGGGAACTGGGGTATTGGGCAAGGAGCCTAGTAAAGAGGAAATCCTCTCCCACCACCACTAGAAGTGATTGAAGTCATCCATGTTGCGCCGAGGAGTACAGAAAGGGGGTATTGACTGTTGTACCCGTAGAAAATTACTCGAATGAGCAGTCCCACGAAAAGAAAAGAAAATTTGCTTGGGAAACTCTTGTTTTCGACGATGACAACCTAAAGGAAACAATTCAGCCGCACAGTGATGCGTTGGTAGTAACAGCTCGAATAAGGGGTTTCTTAGTAAAGAGGTGATGATAGATTAGGGGAGCGGGGCTGACGTGATGTACCTTGACCTTTTTAAGGGGCTCGGGTTGAAAAATGAGGACCTCTCAAAGTATGATGCGCCTCTGGTCGGGTTTGATGGCAGGGTGGTGATTCCCTAGGGGCAAATCTCTCTTCCCGTGAATATGGAAGGTAAGGAGGTAGTTGTAACGTTTATAGTGGTAGCCTCATTTTTTCCTTATATAGCCATTTTGGGAAGGCCATAGATTCATGCAATGGGGGCCGTTTCGTCCACCCTGCATGTGAAGATTAAGTTTCATACCGAGCAGGGTGTTGCTGTGGTAAAAGGAAGCCAGCAGGTGGCTAGATAGTGCCTGGTGGTGGTAGTTGATTGGAAGAACGAACGGACCGATCAAAAGGAAACCGCCGAGGAGGCAACTTTATAGTAATTACAGAAGCCCTGAGAAGAAAAAGGGGCTGGTTATGCCGAGGAACTGATGAGGGTTAAAATATTACTAGATGTTGACAGATTTTCCAAATAGGAACAAGTATGAAGGATGAGGATAGGGTAGGAGTGTTGTTATTTCTCATTCAAAATATAGATGTCTTTGTTTGGAGCCCATATGAGGTACCCGGAGTGGATCCCGAATTCATAGTTCACAGGCTTAACGTAAACCCATCGTTTCCTCCTAAGAAGTAGAAGCCGAAGAGGTTAGCCAAGGAGCATGTCGAAGCAGTTAAATTGGAGGTTAAGAGGTTAAAAAAGGCCGGGGCGATAAAGGAAGTCTTCTTCCCAGAGTGGCTGGCGAATACCGTGGTAGTTAAGAAAAAGAACGGCAAATGGAGGGTTTGTGTAGATTTCACGAATTTAAACCGAGCATGTCCAAAGGACCCGTCCCCTATGCCAAAAATCAATTAGTTGGTGGATGCTACCTACAGGCACCCAAGGATGAGTTTCTTGGACGCTTTTCAGGGCTATCATCAGATTGCCCTGGCTGCCGAGGACCAGGAAAAGATGGCATTCATCTCTCTTGATGCCAATTACCACTACACCGTGATGCCTTTCGGATTAAAGAATGTCGGGGAAACGTATCAACGAATGATGACGAGGATGTTTCGGGACAAGATTGGGCATACGGCTGAAGTGTACATTGATGACATGGTAGTGAAAAGTAGGCAAGAAGTACGGCACATTGAGGATCTTCAGGGGGTGTTTGAAGTACTTTGGCAACATAAGTTGCGCCTTAATGCGAAGAAGTGCACTTTTGGGGTAGAAGCTGGCAAGTTCTTAGGATATTTAATCACTTGTCGGGGAATCGAAGTCAATCCAGATCAGATCGAAGCCGTGAAATGTCTTAGGCCGCTGAGCAATCCAAAAGAGGTGCAAGTATTAACCGAAATACTCGCCACCTTTAACCGGTTCATTTCTAAATTTGCTGATCGCTGCCGTCCATTAGAAAAGTTGGTGTTGGCACTAGTTCATGCCACAAGAAAGCTACCCTATTACTCTCAGGCTCATACCATATATGTATTAACTGAATACCCTTTGCAGTCATTGTTGAAAAGATCTAGCTTCACGGGATGGATAGCCAACTAGGGGACTCGCCTCGGAGCCTTTGACATAAGGTATAAGCCAAGGAGTTTGATGAAGGGGCAGGTGTTGGTTGATTTCGTGGCGGAATTTTCTCCTAAGATCAAAGGGGAAATGGTTTGTCATGTGGAAAGCCGTCCATAGAGGGTGTTTGTGGACGGTGCATCAAGCGCCATGAGGGCTGGTGCTAGGATTGTCATAATTACTTCGGAAGGAATACGGTTGGAGCATTCTTTTAGATTGGGGTTTAGAGCCTTTAATAATGAGGCAAAGTACGAGGCTTTGCTTGTCGAGTTGAGGATGGTTTTAGATATGGGTGCTCGGGACGTAAAGATCTATTCAGATTCACGACTGGTGGTCAGCCAGGTGTAGGGCAGTTTTGAAGCCCGGGATTTTCGAATGAAAAAGTACTTACAGGTGGTAAAACAAGTTATGGGTAAGTTATGTACTGCAAAGGTGACCCAAGTGGCCCGAGGACAAAACAAACACACTGATTCTCTGGCCATGCTAGCCTTAACAATGACTGAGAATGTCCCTCGGTTAATCAAAGTGGAGGTCATAACGGAACCGAGCATTAATACCGCGACTGATGTTGGTCTTGTCGGGGTTGGTGTTACAGTAAATTTAACAACTGAGCCATGTTGGATGGACTTAATTATTGACTTTTTAGTCAAGGATCGGGTCCCGAATGACAAAAAATAGGCTAACAGGGTTCGACGAATAGCCTCTTAATATTGGTTGTCGGCAGATAGGAAGCTATATCGAAGGTCCTTTGGAGGGCCATATCTTTTGTGCTTACACCTCGGGAAAGTAAATGAACTCTTGGCCGAGCTACATGATGGGGTGTGCGGCAGTCATGTGGGGGGGACGCTCATTAACTCATCGGGCAATGACTCAGGGATTTTGGTGGCCGCAGATGCAGAGGGACGCTGCTGAATATGTGTGTAAATGTGAGCGGTGCCAAAAGCATGCCCCTTTGATCCACCAACCAGCGGGACATCTGAATCTGATTAGCAACCCTTGGCCTTTTGCACAATGGGGGTTGGATATTCTCGGCCTATTTCCCCGAGTGACGGGCAATCGAAGGTTTGTTTTAGTAGTTGTTGATTACTTTACTAAGTGGGTAGAGGCAGAAGCATTAGCCAATATTCGGGACGTGGATGTTAAGAAGTTCGTATGGAAGAATATAGTCACTAGATTTAGGGTGCCAGACTCTTTTATATACGACAATGAGTTGCAGTTTGATAGCAGGGCCTTCTGCGAGTTTTGCAATGATCTCGGCATCAGGAACAGGTACTCTACCCCAGCGTATCCTCAAAGCAATGGATAGGCTGAAGCTGTTAATAAGACAATTGTGAATGGATTGAAGAAAAGACTGGACAGTACGAAGGGTAAGTGGGCCGAGGAGCTGCCCAATGTATTATGGGCATATCGAACAACGCCTAGGAGATCTATAGGAGAAACTCCGTTTTCATTAACGTATGGGTTAGAAGCCGTGATACCGGCCGAAGTAAACCTATGTAGTGCATGGGTCAAAGGATTTAATTCTGCCTAGAACGAAAGAATGATGGTGGAATGTTTGGATCTGCTGGAGGAGTACCGAGAGGCGGCGACCATACGGCTTGCTGAGTATCAATAGGAGCTTGCTCGGCGTTACAACCAGGATGTGAAAACAAGGGAATTCAGTGCTGGGGACTTGGTGCTACGAAAAGTAGTAGGGAACATGCGAGATACGAATGCTAGGAAACTGGCCCCTACTTGGGAAGGGCCTTATAGGGTTACTGCTATCGCGGGCGTAGGATCATACTACTTGGAGGACCTAGACGAGAGGCCACTTCCCCGGCCGTGGAATGTCCATAAGTTGAAGAAGTTTTATCACTAATCGGTTGTACAATAGAGTGTATATTTAGTGTAAATTTGTACATATACTTTAACTAATATGAAGTTGATATTTATCCATACAGGTGCATTAAATTCCATTACCGTTAATCCATCAGCCCCAGCCAACAAAAATAGGAAAATTTAAGAGAACTAAGGCAGTTTGTTTTAAGTTAAGGACAGAAAAATGCTTCTTGGTTCGATCATTATCACCAAACAGGTGGAAACCTTAAACTAAACAATCCTAAGGGCAGAAACCTGTTCTCGATTCAATCATGTAGAAACCTTAATGAGAACTAAGGACAGAAACCTATTTTCGGTTCGATTTTCATCACCGAGCAAGTGGAAACCTTAAACTAAACAATCCTAATGGCAGAAACCTATTCTTAGTTCGATCATTATCACCGAGCGGGTAGAAACCTTACTAAAAACTAAGCACAGAAACCTGTTCCTGGTTCGATTTTCATCACCGAGCAGGTGGAAACCTTAAACTAATTAATCTTAAGGGCATAAACCTATTCTCGGTTCGATTTTCATCGTCGAACAGGTGAAAACCTTAAACTAAACAATTTTAAGGACAGAAACCTGTTCTCGGATCGATTTTCATCACCGAGCAGGTGAAAACCTTAAACTAAACAATTCTAATGACAGTAACCTGTTTTCAGTTCAATTTCCATCACCGAGCAGGCGGGAACTTTTTTTCAAAAACCATCAACAAATATCGAATTTGATTATTACCACCGAGGAGCCAAGTATTTCTAGGTACAAGTGACCTTGCCCATGCTTTTCTGGGCCGTCATGGATGGCCGGCAATTGCTTGACCTTACTTGAGAAAGTAGCATCAATCACGGGGTTAAACCACCCGATCATTTGGAATACGTGCATATTTATAAAACAGAAAGATAATCGAAGAACATAACAGGAAAAATAGTAGAAAACATTGGTAAATATGATTAAGCAAACAAGTAAAGGTTAAAATAGTGTTTTGTCACCACAGCCCGGTGACTTTGGGAAAATTAAACCTTGAAAAATGATCGTTCCATCACCACAACCCAGTGATGTAGGTGAGCTGAATAAAGAAGTTAAACTAAAAAGGAATAAGAAGTAGAAACTAAGTCCGGGAATCAAGCTGAAGGATCTGTGAACTGGAATTGAGCGACGTCCTCGGGAGGCTGCTAGGCTACAAGAGGTGGCTGGACATCCCCGTCGGGCTAGTCGCCAACATGCGGTTTGCTGGTGGCCTCTAAGTCAATCGGCTCCACGTGGGAGTCAATTGCCTCCACCAACTCCCTCATGCTTGTCGTCTCTTTTTCGTCAATGGCACCGGGAGGGTTCTAGGCAGTAGTAGAAGGAACTGGGAAAGGGATTTGGTTGGGGTTTCTTAAAAGAGAGTTCTCGAGGACCCCCATGGCTTGTAGGGCAGCCAACCAACCCTCCTCAAAGGCCAGCTTTTAGGCTTCATTTATGACAGGCTCTGCCGAGTTTTCTACGTTGCCGAACCCCTTGTTATACCATTTATTTTCACAAGCCTCTAGAGCTGCCTTCAAGTCAGCCAACTCCTTTGCTTGCGTCATGTTCAGACTTGCGGCCTTTGTCAATTTCAGCTCGGTTTCACCCAGCTTGGCCTCCAACTTCGAGGACTTCTTCTTCGCTGGCACCCTGGCCTTCTTGGACGCAGCAGCTTCCTTCTCTGCAGTCGCGGTAGCCTTGGTTTTCTCTTTAGCACTCGCCTCAGCCATATCTTTGAGGGCTTTTTCCCGCTCGACATCCTTGGCCAGCTCCTTTAGCCGCCCATCAAGGGCATGAGTCAGTTGAGCGGCCTGATAAAACAAATAATAAGTACAGCAAAAGGAAACTATAATAAGTACAACAAAAACTATGTAAAAGCTGATAGAAAACTAGGAGACATGAGATTACCGCAATGGTGTGCCATTGCAACCGCCTACCCAGTGACTCGTCCATCTTGTCCTCAAAAGCGTGCATGTCCTCGGGCAACAAGAGACCGCGCACCAAACTTTAGGCAACGCGACCCCTTTCGCCCTTTTCCCACACCCGTACGCTTGCAGTGGCAAGAAGTGGTTTGCCGTCTAGTTGAAACGAAGGCTGCCATCCCTGCATAGGTCGGGAGGTGGAGGCCACGTTCATCCCCGTTTGGGCTGTTGGCTCTCAAATGACGATATTCCCTAATGCTCGGGGGGGAGTTCTAGTTGGTGCATTACTCGAGTCGGCCGGAATTTGTTCGGATGTGCGTTGTCTCTTTCGAGAGCGATCGGAAGGAGGATGAGGAGGAGGGGGAGTTTGGCCACCGCCTTGAGGTGGTTGTTGTTGCGCGGCTGGCTGGGCGCCGAGAACAAAACGACTAATCATCATTGTCCTTCGCATCACCATTCTTTCACTTTGATCAGATTTGGTATCAGAGTCAATAGATTTGGTAGCTGTTTCCTCGACTTCCTGAACAATCATTTCGGGTTTAACAAGATCCTCGGGTTCAATAAAGGCCTTGGGTTGGACAGGGGCTTCAGGCTGCATGGGCACATGTGCTTGATCTCAGCGGTGTTAAGACACGCGCTTAGCCGACTCATCCCGTATGGGTGTAAGTTCGTCCAAACAAGTGTATCGCAGACTAAGGTCATGAGCTTCGCCTACTGTGAGCCTCGGAGGAAGAAAATTTGCATATCGTACGTCAATGTATGAAAGGAGGGTACTGTCAACTAACAAAGCTTGGCTGAATGCTTGCCAAGTAGAATACATGGGAATAACGTCGAGGATTAAATGAGATACTCGGAGTTGTCCATCCCAATGTATGAAATTTTTTGACCTAAGCACAAAATTTAGGTCCCGAACATGCATTACTCTAAGATCCTTCTTAAACCTTTTGCTCTCTACACGAAAACAACACAACAATTGATTAGTAATTACTTGATCAAATCAAAATTAATAAATTAATAAAATCAAATTAAGAAAGTAAATATGGAATTGACCAACTTCACGCGGTGAGAACGCGCAGGGGAGCTCCCCGGCAAGCCAGTTGCCGCTCACCCGTACAAACTCTCCAGCTGAGTTCCTATTTGAGTCAGGCAGGCATGAAATAAGCTGTACCCTCATGTCTCTAGTTTTTAAGTAATAGTCCGAATAAATATTGCCACACAAACTATACATGTAATTAATGTCATGATAGTTCAGTTGCAAGTTGAACAACTGGTTCAACCTACTAACGTTACTCATCACTCAGTAAAAGTTAGGGGGGAGTTAGTCGGGACGCAGACCGTAAAATCTAAGTGTACCTATGACGAGGGGGTCAACGGGGAACCTAATCCCACCCTCAAGAATTGCCATTAAAAGAAAGAAAATTGTATTTGCCCCATGGCGCCCTTAGATGTCAATATCACCTTTATGACAGTAGGCGATATCAACATCCTCAGGGATGTTGTAGGCAGCCCTAAAGGTAGCCAAAGAGGCTTGAGGAAAGGAGATAAGAATAGCCCATTCTCTAAGGTAAGATTCCTAAAACTATGATTACGATAAAACATAAAGAAATAGAATAAGTAGAAGGAAAGGAAAAAGGAACTTACTGAGGGCTCTAAGGAGGAAGAGTGTTCTGGGCTAGAAGATGAATGCACAGGGTGTATGCTCGGCAGAGTGAAAGTTTGGAGAATGAAGAATGCAAAAGTGAAGGAGAGACTCAGAAATGGCTATTTATAGAGGCCGAAGGGTGAAATAAATGACATATAATAATTGGGGAGCAGGAAACCATACGAATCCTTATCTTAACTACCACACATGCGCTGCCTCAGTTCACGAACCATTAGACAATGATGACGACTGAACCAACAGTCAGACATAAAACGCCTTTTGATAGCGCATTAATGGGTTTCTCAACTGTCCAATATCTACCCATTGAGCTTCTCGGATAGTTATTGCCTCTTGAATTCCTTGATTCGTCCTTGAGGACCGGGCACGAATTAAGGAGGGGCTAATGTATGGCATGGGACCCCCAGACCCATTTGGGCCTTCGACCTTGGACACCAACTTTACATTACAGCCCACGAGCTCGGGCCTCATGACATTACACCCGACTCGAAACCTATCGAGCAAACCGCTATAATGCATGTTCATGATAGCCGGTAACCTAGGAATTCCCCGGCAAGGTACACCTCGGACCAGAGCATCATTCACCAAGGACACTGTGCCTCAGTTTCACCGGTATCGCCTTGGAAAAATCCTCTGCCGAACATCCCCTCTGAAGTGGGGAGCTGGTTCCAATGCCACTCTCACCACACCCCACTCCTAACTAAACATCCATTTAGCAGTAACAACATTGGACCTCCTGTACCATTAATCGCAAGAGTAATCATGACTCCCCACTACTCATTGGGCTATAAATATAAGAAGACAAATGAGAAGAGAGGGTGGTTGAAAGGTTGAAGAGAAAATGGAGGATTGGGAGAGAGAGGGAGAAAAATTCATTAAGTCTCTGTGTCGAGAACAACCCAAAGTAAGAAACTCAAGCTCACGATACAAATAGATTGTGAACCCAAGTGAGGCCCAACACAATAGCGTTGTCTTTGGCGTGCACAATGGCAATAAAGAAAAGCAAAATATATTTTATGAAAATCCTGAAGGAGTTAGCACGGACGAGAAAATCACATATGGAAGAGCTTTTGTGGCACAAAGGTACAAAAGCACGTATGAAGATGGGAGTGCCTAGCTCTTTCCCTTGTAGGAGCACTTGAAAAGTGAGCTCCACCTAGAGTTGCTTTTTTCACTTGAATTGTAGCATTTGAGGAACTTTCTTACTTCGAATAATTTGAGAAAATGAAATAAATTGCGGATTAATGTTGCATGTGGGGATCTAATGGGGTCTCTGTGATTATCTTTTGTTAAATTTCATTATTGCTTAGGAGTTGTGGAATAGTTTTTTTTTTTTTTTTTTTTTTGGAGTTAAGTCACTTAGTTAGGATTAGGGTTCAAAACTCACTCCATTGTAATTATCGAATTATCATCTAAGAATAATCTTTTGTTAGATTTATTCATTACCTAAAATTTGTTTGTAGATATTTTTTAATTCAGGTTTCCATTTTTAATAGATTTATTCTATTTCTTTGTATTCTAATTAATTATTAAATTAATTATAACATAAATAATTAATTATAACATCAATATGATTCTTCCTCTAAGGATCTCTAGATCGACCTCAAAACTTTGAATGTTTCCATTTTCTATTTTGTGAACAATTCTGTTTTTGTAAGAAAAAGGAAAGGCTTAACAAGTTAGCTTAACAAGTTATTTTTCTTCTCAAAAAAGAAAAAGAAAAAGCATAACAAGTTATTTTATTATTTATTTTTGTTACAACAGCAGTAGTTAAGTTTGTGGGAATGGGCTAGGCCATTTACTAGTGGGTTTAGTTGGCAGTGGCTATTTTGAGCCCAAAGTCGAAAAATTAAGATTTGGGTAGGCTAGGCCAGGTATAAGTATGAAATGAATAAGTTCTTATGTTGTAGGTCTCAAGTGCTTTTGTTGAGCCCAAAATCGTAAAATTAAGATTTGGGTAGCCTATCCACTAGTAAATGGCCTAGCCTACCCACCAGATAGGTCAAGTGATTATTGAGACTAAAGAAAAAGGGAGAGATTTGGGTAGGCTAGGCCATTTACTAGTGGGTTTAGTTGGCAATGGCTATTTAGAGCCCAAAATCGAAAAAGTTGGGCTTGACTTTGTGAGTTATATATACTTATACATTGTATCAACAAAAGCACTTGAGGCCTACAACATAAGAATTTGGCAGTTCTTCTCATTCGACTCTCAACTCTCAACTCTCAACTCATAGCAAAATTGCACTAGGTTGAAGTAAGGTTGGTCCTTTTGTTGTTATGGTCCATTTCTTTTTCTTTCTTTGTTCTTCATTAAAAAAAATCATTAATTTTTTTTTTATAGTTCAATTTAAATTTTACAAATTTAAATATATACAAGCTGCCATGACATGTAATGATGTAAATGACAATGTAATTTATATATTGTAAGCTTTAGAAAATAAAATTTTAACCATATAATGAAGAGCACTTGAAAATAGAGAGGATGTTTCTAAAGACATCTAAATGTTCAAATCTCTCTTCCCATTGTAACTGTTGATTTATAAAATAACATAAAAAAATAAAATAAAATGGAGGGGATGTTGTCATTGTTACCACCTACCATTCTTTCTTTTTGGCTTTTATTACATTAATAAATCCCTAGAGGAGTATAGCATTTAAAACATATATATTCAATTCACGGATTAACTGGACATAATGTAAGGAGCACGACAAGCGGAGACTTTTATGTACTCCTTTTCCCCGTGATGTATGGTATTATTTGGTTCATAATTTTTCATTAAAATTCATTTAGTTATTCTCTTTGTAATGATAATTACTAGAAAATTTGTAAATTTTGAGGTCAACATAGTTGGGATGAATTTTCAAAGACCATATATGTTACATGTTGATTAATCTTTCTTTCAAGATATGGTAATCTTTTATTATAATTTCAGATGAATTAATATTATGTCCACAAATGCAAAAAAAAAAAAAAAAAAAAAAAAAAAAAAAAAATTATGTCCAATATATGGGTTCCAGTCAGCTCAATTAGTAAAGTTTCTGATAGTTGTATAAGAGATCTAGGTTCCAATAATTGATGCCTACATCAAAAACTAATTGATATTTTGATCTGATTATAAAAGAGTTATTATCAGAAGAATACGTCATAAATTGAAACTCTCTCCAAAAAAAAGAATCATGTCCAATATGCTAATCATTAAAGATTCCATCGCCATAGTCCCCATACATAGGACCTACTACTGGTACTGAATTTGAGCAATAAGCAAGCGACAAGCCAACAACATTAAGGTACTGATGTAGGCCTATACAGCTAGAATTGTCCACACCTTGGGATGTCGGTGCATCATATATAATTTAACAACATTGAAGCTAGCTTTAAGCACAACTACTGTAAATTTAATGGATTGAGTATCAAGTTCAGGAATCTATTTATTTAAAAGAATGTGGTCTAAACTCAAAGATTTAAAAAAAAAAAAATGTGGTTTGAGTTATATCTGCCACAAATAATATAAATTCATTTTCTGTAACAATTCATGCAACTGCGGCATGCATGAATGTTTGGTCACTTCAAAATTCAATTATTTTATTCGAAAATTCAATAATTACTTGTCATTTGTTTTATTTGTGTTTGAATAAAAGAAGGTAATTTAGAAGACCATGCAATAATGAATGATGCTTTCTTGTGAAATTTTTTTAATTAGATAAAACGATTTGAGACTGAGAAAATGAAAGTAAATTAGGTGATTAAAATGATATAATACGGATTACAGAGTTGATTATTAATGTGGTCATTTCCCACCCAGAGTGCATGAAGAGCATGGTGCTGAACCCCAAGAGAGTGAGTTTCATACAACAAATTTCACTTAGCCGTGGTGTAATTGTATTTGTAATTGGAGTCCAAAAGTCCCGAACGGGAGGGCATTTCACGTAACCTCCTCTAAAGCTGTCTTCACTCAAATTAAAGTCAAATCACGTTGTTATAGAAAAATCAACACAAATTTTCAATATGGTTTGTATGGACGAAGTCATTGTTTTTTTTTTTGGGATATGTACAAAGTCATTGTTGATGTCCATTCAATACAGTCGGCTCCAATTCTAAATTCTACTCGTACGCAATGAGAATATTTCTCCAACACCATGACACATTTCCTTAGACATGAATAATTCCCCTTAAAAATAATAATTGATGAATAGCACAGATTGAAGAAGGCATAAGAGAATATTCTTAGGACTGGGTTTGCTTGACTTTTAGTGTTGAAGAGAAGAGGATATTTTAGTTGGAAATGTATTTTATCGATTTTAGTATTATTATTATTTTGGCCTTTTATGTTTCAAATTTTCATTTTTACTTTTCTTTGATTTCATTTTGATATTGACCTTATTGTCCATTTTCATTAGTAATCTAGCGATACTTAGGATCCATTTGGATACAACTGAAAACTGAAAACTAAAAAATACTGTAGCAAAATAATTTTTAAATGTATGAATAGTACCGTGGGACCCATTTTTAGTGAAAAAGTTGCTGAAAAGTGAGGTTTGTGGATCCATGAACAGTACTCGGACCCATTGATATGCTGAAAAGGGTGGGAAAAGTCAAACATTGCGGCTACTGTTCATGAACAGTAGCCATAATAGTGAGGTTTGTCTCTCAAACGCGTGCCAAAAAAAAAAAAAACACCAGACGCAGACGCACTGGGTTTTTCAGCCGAATCCAAATGTAACATTAGGTGCGGTTTGGATAGGAATTATTGTGTCTACGTTTTGTGTTCTACATTTTTTTTTTTTTTCCTCATGCATTTCAGCTTTTTTAGGAGACAAGAATCATTGTTCACGCACTGTTCATTACTGTTCACGCACTAAAAAATATTAAAAATGGATCCCACGGTACTATTCACACATTTAAAAATTATTTTACTACAGTGTTTTCAGTTTTCAGTTTTCAGTTTCAGCAAAAATAAGTTGTATCCAAACGGACCCTTAATATGATCATATAAGTGACGAATCTTAATGTGAATGACATTTATCTGTCATTTAACAAATCATATTAGTAACATAAATGGATGGAAAGGGTCAGTCTGAAAATGAAGTCAAATATAAAGGGTTAGTATAAAAATTTTGAAATCTAAAGAGCCAAAATAAAAAGAACTTTAAACTTTAACCACAAAAAGTGTACTTTTGTCTATTTTATTCTTATGAAATTAAATACTCCATTTATTCTCAACTGACTAAAAATTTATCATTTTCACTGAAGATATTGGACCTTTTGATTTAAGAGGCTTTTCCTCCATGAAAACTCTAAGCCTTATTGCCGTGGGCTTGGGATCTTAGAGGCGGTTCAAGATGTTTCTTTGCTCAAGCCATTTGGCTTCAACCTCCTTTTTGGAATTCATTCCGGTTTCCTTTGCATACTTAGTTTGTTGAAGTTATAGATGTTGCCATTAGGGGAATTTATAATCAGTTTGTTCAAGTTATTGGTAAATCTCTTGAACTTGGATAGGAGTTTCTCTTTGGAAGTGGCTTGGATTTCGGAGGACATCATATGTTACTGTTTCTTTAAAATGTAATCTTACGAGAGCTTTTGCTGGTGCTGCAAAAGAAAATAAGGAGGTTATTATTTGGTTAAAAGAATGACCCTCTTTCTATACATAGAAGTATGAAGATCCACAATTTGATAGTGAAAGTTAAATTTGGAGATCTCTAATCAAAATATATTGTGTTTACGCAAAAACCATCTTTAAATCATACACCTGACATTTCCAGTGCACAAAGAGGTATACATAAGTACATTTATAAGACTCAAGCCTAGTCAGTACAGTACCAACCAACTCGATGGTAAAATATTCTATTGGAATCATAATATAGAATCAGGATCAAATTCAATTTTAAAAATTGAGGGGGTGCTGTGCAATATAACATGCCTTGAACCCTTCTCAGATGATATATGTATAGCAAAAGGCAAGCTTAGAGCAAGATTATGCAAAGCTGAAAGAAAAAAGAGTGTACACTTGAGACACAATTGAGTCTGATATCATCAACATAACAAGGACATATATATTTTATGATCAATGACACTCTAAAAAGTTTATGAAATAAATAAAAATTTCACCATCATCATCATCTAACTAAATATATCAATTTAAAGTGACTTTATAATATCTACAAATAAATAAATAAATAAAAATTTGATGACATTAAAAGGTTATGTTTCGATTGTATAGATGTATCTTGTATGCATCACATACTAATAACCATGCACCAGAAAACATCCCTATTGTTGGGTAGTCTACAGTGAAATTAATACTATAACTTACTACTATTCAAGTCGAATATAATTTGCTTCTCAGAAGAAAAAAGTCGAATATAATTTTTTTTTTAATTATTATGATTAAACGGGAAAGATGATCTTAAATATTCACAAAAGAGAGCTTTTACTAACTGGTATATGATGAAGTTACTCATACTATAATGTAGTGTTTTAAGTTTTTAACTCATCAAATCAACCAATACCCAAATTTTTTAAGTTTGAAATTATATATATTATTTTTGTATTTGTGTGTGCTAATAAGTATTACTATTTTCTATATTTAAAAAAAAAAAAAACCCTAATTGTTTTTCATGGGTCAGGTTTTGGGTTATAACCCATTCTTTTATGGGTAAAAAATGACTCTCTTACTGTGGGTTCTAGTTAGCTCAAGTAGTAAAGTCTCTGATAGTTGTATAAGAAATCTGGGGTTCAATTTCCGTCTACACCAAAAACTGATTAGTATTTTGGTCTGATGATAAAGAGTTATCATCAAGAGTGGACACCATAAGTTGAAACTCTCTAATAAATAAATAAATAAATATAAATAAAGAACTCTCCTACCCATAATCACTTTTGAGTTTTGACCTTCAAATTTGGACGAGTTGACGGTTCAACCATGCGTTCCCAAACCAATGTTTATTGCTTTCAATGGCAATTGAGTTTTTGTTGCAAATTTAGCAATTATTTTCTAGTTAATGTGTTCCCCTACTTCGTGGATGCTGAGCTTGAGATTTGATAACATTAAATTTAAAGTCACAAAAATTTTGCAATTGTTAAAGTGGTAGGTTGTAATTGATATAATAAGAGTGATGTCAATTGTAGTCTCATACGAAAACGAAATTGCACTAATCACAATTTGTTTTCTCAATAGTTGTGAACTTTATTGTGTTTATAAAATTGTAGATTCAATTATGCTTTTATATATATTCCTCAAGTAAAAAAAGGCAGGGGGACGATTAATCCGTGAAGGACATTAATTATTGCAACATCTACCTATTGAGGAACTAATGCTTGAATGACATAACATCTATACTATTATTTAAAGGACTCCCTTGTTTGGACTATAGCTTTTGGATGTTCAAAATATTATCATTCTACTCACTTACAATTTTTCAACTAACAAGGATAAATATTTAAAAAAAAAAACCCCTAAACTTTAACCACCCACTAAACCACATTTGCTTAGGCAGTTACAAAAAAATAACACAAGTACAATTATCATTCTTTTCTCTTCTCTTTTTAATTGAAAAAACCAAATTCTCTCAGGTTTTTCTGCCCCTAAAAATTAGCCCATAAGTTTTATAGCACCAAAATTTCTGGGAAACTACCCTAAATTTAAAAATCTTTTAAGTTTGATCCTTCAAATTAAAAGATTCTGAAGCTTTTTGCAAGGTTGGACATGATATGCATTTTAGTCACAAAATGGGCAATGCATAATTTGATTATATGTTATCTCTTCTCTATGTATTAAGAGGATTCAAAAAGTTAATTATGCCTTTTGAAAATATCAAAAATACTCATAAGCTAATTAGATAATCCTTATTCTTAAAAAATAAAAAATAGGGTTAAAATTGTAATTCAATAAAATTATAAAAAAAAAATACCTGAGAAACTTTTTTCCTAAAAATTAGCATACTCTCTCTTTAAATATGAGAAATGATATGTCCACAACATTTTTACAATAAATTCTAAGTGGCAGGTTGTTATTGTTGGGTTAAAAAAGTAATCTCACTGCTAAATTCAAATTTGAACCAATATATCTCACGTTTGATATATTTTTTTTCTAAAAACTATCACATACTAAACCCAACAGTTTACTTTATTTCAAATCTTAAATTTTAGTTTCTTAAAATTCTCTTCCTGTATAACCTCACTAACAATAGATAAATTCAAATTGAAAAATTACATTAAACTCAAAATAAAAAAGAGCATCATTGCACATGCGAAGTGCGTGTGATGAGATTAGTTATAGTTAACATTGTGGATTCTTTAAACTTATTAATTTACATTGTATTCTTTCATTAAATTTAGTTGAATTTGTGGTTAGATTTCATGACGTTTGCCTATAGGAGTTTTCAAATGGAGTGGTTGGTTACTACAAATTTCTTTTAACAATTTGAAATTTACAAAATATTACTTTGTAATATGATTTAATAAATTCATATTAGTTGTCAATGTCATTTGGTGTGGTGGCAAGAGTCAGATAATTTTATCCTAATTCTAATTTTTTTTTTTATCCAGCACTAAGAACAATAGATAAATTCAAACTAAAAAATTACATTAAACTCAAAATAAAAAAGAGCATTATTGCACATGTGGAGCGCGTGTGATGAGAATAGTTATAGATAACATTGTGGATTCTTTAAACTTATTAATTTACATTGTATTTTTTCATTAAATTTGGTTGAATTTGTGGTTAGATTTCATGACGTTTGCCTATAGGAGTTTTCAAATGGAGTGGTTGGTTACTACTAATTTCTTTTAACAATTTCAAAGTTACAAAATATTACTTTGTAATATGATTTAATAAATTCATATTAGTTGTCAATGTCATTTGGTGCGGTGGCAGAGTCAGATAATTTTATCCTAATTCTAATTTTTTTTTATCCAGCACTAAGAAATGGGGAAAGAAAAGCCAAAATGAGGAGGAGGGAGCAAATAAAGTGTGTTTATCTCCAAAAAAAGAGAGAGAAAAAAAAAAAAAAGGCTTGAACTCCACGCTAATCTTTGGTATAAAGGGATTTATTATGTTAGAACGCAAGGACAAAATGAAACTTCAAAAAATAAAAAATAGATAATGAAAAAAAAAAAGGATAATCGGATAATCTCACACACGCACACACACATAATGTCTTCTAGCCTTCGTCTTTCCGTTCTCTTCTTGTACCCAAACTTCATTATATATTCTTTTATTACGGTTGTTTACCATTTATATGAAAAGTCCTATAGACTATTTAATTATGATGAGCAAAACTAGTGTTTATGAGGGTATTGAAAGTTTGGGCTCTATTTTTTTTTTGGGAAGAAAAGATAGAAAGGTTTGGGCATTTTTTGAATGCATTACATAGAATCTTTGGATTAGATCTTATCATAGCAAAAAATTTTCTTGTAACTCAAACCTCATCGATTCAGTAGAATAAAAGCATCTAATTATCTTAAAACTTTTCTACTAATTATTACATACATATACACTTATATTATTTTAGAGTAGAATTTCTATCTTGTATATATATATAAATTAGTAGAAACTCATTTCATTGTCAGAGAAGTGACACAATAACACATCTTGAACCCACCAAATTTATCTCCTCCTCCTTTCAAGTTTTACCATAGACTTGTAATTTTCTATTATCAACTAGGACTTGTTGATGGAGAGTACTAGGTTAAAACTAGCAACAATATAATGCTAAAGTACTAACTAATCAATACAAATCTTCTGTGGTTTTTTGGTATACCACATTATACTTTACTGATTAAATACAAATTTTCATACTATTTTTTATATTTTATTTTATGTTCTATCAATTATAATTTGGATATTTGATAAGGAAAGTAAACAATATATATATATATATATATATATGAAACACGGTGAATAATACTTCCTCATCTCTTATTCCTTGTCTCTTATTCATGGTGAGAAGTGAAAGTATTATTTTATTATATTCCAGAAGTAAATGTAGTAAAAAAGATTAATCGAAAAAAGACTTTATTAATTAACTTTCCAAACCTTTCACGCTAAAAAACAAAAAAACAAAAAAACAAAAAACAAATTAGAAGTCATTAAAACTCAAATCATTCCTTAAGAAAAGGAGAATAATTTATTGGCCATAAATTGTGATTTTTGACTTCTACTTTTAAATAACAAAATTAGACACAACAGGTGTTACCTTGGAAAGAACCACAAAGCTTATTAAGTAGGACGTCAAGGTTTCGGTGATGCTTAGCGTTTACACAGGGAAATAATATTTCAAGTGGGTTTGCTTGCGTGACAAAAGGAAAGGTCCCACATTCTTTAGTCTTCTTCTAGTTCTTCTTCCCTCTGCTCTCTCTCAGATCTAAAACCCAATCCATGGTTTAACCTTACATAGTTTTAGCAGTCAAAAACCTCCACCAAAAACAACTTCTGGGTCTGTCTTGTTTTTCTGTTTTCTGGTTGAAAAACAGGCAGAGAAACAGAGAAAAGTGAGATGGGGTTGGTGGGTGTTCAAGAAAATGGGAATGTAGAAATGGGGTTGTCTAGTCTTCCATTGGGGAGTAAGAATAAGTATAGGAGGATGAACTCTGAGCTTAGCGAGGATAACGATGATGCTTCACACCAACAACATCAAGAGGACAGGACTAATGGTACCAGGAAATATGTTTTGGCTTGTGCTGTCTTTGCTTCTCTCAACTCCGTTCTTCTTGGCTATGGTATATATGCTTTTATCTCTGACTCTGAGTAGGGTTTTTTTTTTTTTTTTTGGTTGTTGTTGTTGTTGTTGTTGTTGTATAGTCAAGTTTTTATTTTTATTAGAAATTCAGCACAACCATTTTTTGCTGTGAAAATTTCGCATAACTTTTGGTCAGGTTTTGTTTGACATTGTTTTTGTTGTTGTTTCTTTTATGAATTCTCGCTATGATCTGCTATTTTTGGTTGACCGTCTCTCTTATTTGGCCACAGACTCGTCTATAACACGTAAATTTAATTAGAATCAGTCATATGTGCTTTGTTTGATTTTCTTTTTAATATATTTCGTAAAAGATTAAATAATATTTGTGGTGGGAGATCTTATTGCCATTGATGTAGGGGATAATGGCAGTTATCCAGGAGAGATAATTTGAGGGAGTAAGAATGGGGGAAGGATGAGACATAATAGTTGAATTTGTTGCAGAAGTAGAAGACATATTTGACCTGAATCTATGGCTCTGATACCATAAGAGAATAAATAAGATTTTGTGTTTTGGTTTTCTTCCTATACAGACAGTGCAGATAAGATTTGTTTTACAAAAAAGAGATAACTATGCTAATGTATTTGAATTACATGACAAAATCCTAAATGCTGTCAAACCCTTTTGGAGGGAGATTTGGCTTCTGTTGTAGACTGTTGATAATAATAATCAGCAAGTGCCGTGGATGAGGTTGGCTCAACATTTCGCTTTTGATTTTTGGATGATTAAAAGAGAAATTATGGATTAGCAGAGAACGTTGACCTTGGTATCCTACGATGATCAATCCAAAGATAACATCTTTATATGATTCCAATGTTTATATCATATCTTTTGCTCTTTTGCCAATCAATTTAAGGAACACAAAGAGGGCTCTTTATCACGTTTTGCTCTGTATCACGTTTTGTGTAAATTTGAAATTATTAAGGTTGTTGTTTTGATGGTTCATTGTTCTTAATTTTACATAAGCACGTGCATCAAAATGAAAAAAAAAAAAAAAAAAAAAATTGGTTAGCTTTTGGATTCATTTAGAATTCTCAATCAGGGCTAGTGGTGGAATACGACTGACCAACCCTTGTTATTTTTTCATTTAACTGGTTTTTTTTTATAGGTATTTCATTTAACTAGTGATAATCTGAAACATGTTATATAGGTGAGTAGTGAAAATTAATCTGGTATTTTGCATGAGCCATGCTTTCTATGGATTTCAGAAATTAATTGCACATATTTATAGACCTTGATGCCCATAGGAATAAGAACCTTTTGAAGTGATTAGATATAACAGGAGTGGAAAATGATCAAGCCCAAAATATATATATATATATATATATATAATTTATTTTATATAGGACAATACAATTAAATTACTTTTTTGATAAATAAAAAGAGTTTAATTAGGATTGAATCTTATATAGGACAATTAAATTACTTGCATATATTCTTTTTTGGTAAATAAATATAAGATTCAATCCAAGTTTTGCTTTAAGTTATGTTATGCTTTTCATGATAATTACAATTTTGTGGTAAAGTGCAAGAACCAATTAGGGACTTTGCAGGTACTGTCCCATTCATACAATTGATGGCATGTATTTATGCATTGTTTTTGTCAATATGTAGATGTAGGGGTCATGAGTGGAGCAATTATATTTATTCAAGAAGATCTAAAGATAACTGAGGTGCAGGAGGAAGTACTTGTTGGAATTTTGAGCATTGTTTCACTTTTTGGAAGTTTAGCTGCTGGTAGAACATCAGATGCTATTGGTAGAAAATGGACAATGGCTTTAGCTGCTGTCATCTTTCAAATTGGAGCAGTCATAATGACTCTTGCTCCTTCATTCGAAGTACTAATGATTGGAAGATTCCTAGCTGGGATTGGGATTGGCTTTGGAGTCATGATTGCCCCTGTCTATATTGCTGAGATATCACCCACCATTGCTAGAGGCTCACTAACCTCATTCCCAGAGGTTTTTATAAACTTTGGAATTCTACTTGGTTATGTCTCAAACTATGCATTTTCTGGGCTTCCGGCACACATAAATTGGAGGATAATGCTTGCTGTGGGAATCCTGCCTTCAGTCTTCATTGGGTTTGCACTTTTCGTAATTCCTGAGTCACCAAGGTGGTTGGTGATTCAGAACCGAGTTGAAGAAGCAAGATCAGTGTTGCAAAAGACTAATGACAATGAGAAAGAGGTGGAGGAGAGGCTTGCAGAAATACAACTAACTGCTGGAACTGCTGATGTAGAAAATCACGAAGAGAAAGCTGTATGGCGTGAACTGTTGAGCCCTTCTCCTTCAGTTTGCCGGATGCTGGTCACTGGTTTTGGGATCCAATGTTTCCAACAAATCACAGGAATTGATGCAACTGTGTATTACAGTCCTGAAATCTTAAAAGATGCTGGAGTTGAGGGGAACACAAACCTCCTTGCTGCTACTGTTGCTGTTGGTGTTACAAAAACTGTTTTTATATTGGTTGCTATTTTTCTTATTGACAAACTTGGTAGGAAGCCCCTGCTCTATGTGAGCACAATTGGAATGACTATTTGTTTGTTTAGTTTGGGACTCTCTCTCTCTTTACTGGGACAAGGACAGGTTCGGATTGCCTTGTCAATTTTGTCTGTTTGTGGGAATGTAGCTTTCTTTTCAGTGGGAATTGGCCCTATTAGCTGGGTTTTGACAACTGAAATCTTCCCTTTAAGACTACGTTCCCAAGCAGCTGCACTTGGGGCTGTGGGAAATAGGGTGTGCAGTGGCCTGGTTGCCATGTCTTTCCTCTCTGTTTCCCGTGCAATTTCTGTGGCCGGAGTCTTCTTCATCTTTTCTGCAGCTTCTGCTCTTGCTGTTCTCTTTGTCTACACTATTGTTCCAGAAACTAAAGGAAAATCATTGGAGCAGATTGAGTTGCTATTTAAGGATAAACATGAATGGCAAGGAAGTGAAGTGGAGATGGGAGATGCTGAGAATCTTGTGCGGAAAGAACAAGGAAGTGAAGTGGACATGGGAGATGCTGAGAATCTTGTGCAGAAAGAATGACTGGTTGAGGAGGTTTACAAGATGATCCAAAATCTTTGAGGTCTATTGACTAACTGGTTTGAACGAGGATGAGGAGCGATTTCCATGTGATTGCAGGATGTGGGTTCTCAAAGTGGAACCTTTTCTGGCATGAATAAGCCTCTGCATCAAGAGAAATTCAGTATCTATCAGTCAGCAACCGAAGGGAGTACTTACCACACTATATAAATTTATTCTTCTTGTTCTGCTGAAGAGTGTATTGAGAGCTTATGAATGTACATCTATTCTTGTTTGATTAATTTACCTTAGAAACCATGAGATAATTGTATTCAGATTTGGGAGATTAAGCTGATCTGATTTTGCTGCCTTTATTACGAATACTAGAAATGTATACATAAATCTTAATAAAGCGTACCCTTTAAGGGATGAAAGCTAATGGTCCATTTGGATTGAGGGAGAAAGAGGGAGAGTAGAGTAGATTTAGCACAAAATTAGCTTATTTTTAACTAACTCTACTCTTTTTTTCTCCACTTCCCCTCCTTCCCCCTCCATCCAAACAGGACATAAGGAGGGATCGTGCAACAGAAGTAAATTACTACTACTATTGTTTATCTACCTGCAAGATCTCTAGTTTGCTATTTTTATGGGCCTGTTCTTACATTTTAATTTTTTGGTTTTTGCTCAATAAACATTTAAGAAAAAAAAAATCATAATGTATCACTGGGATTATTTGATTTCTGTATTTAGTGAGAACCTAGTTGGCTTCCTCAAGTTTAGGAACTTGCCACTTGGCTTTCTTTTCAGATTTTGGGGAATCAAACTATCAATCCTAGAGCATTCAACAAAACAAGTCTCAAAACAATATGGTATTTTAATAATGTACCGTTGATTCTCGGTATAGAAGCAGATTTCTTGACAATTTCCGGAGCAGCCTAATTACCTAAAGCCATATATATTCTTTGCCAAGAAAATGATAGCTGTAAGATCTTGTAAACTAGATTGTTTATCATAATTAATTAACCAAGTGAATACTTAAGTTTATTATTCAGATCTAAGTTAAAACAATAAATTCATATCATGTAAAGCAGCGGAAAAATAAATAACATAACGATATGATAACCCAGGAAAACCAAACCGATAAAAAACCTGGGGAGGATTTAACCTAACTATCCTCAAGGTAAAAGGCAAATCCACTATAGAGAATCAAAGTAAACAATAAAACTTAGACCACTAATATTCTATTATTACCACGTCTAGAACTTATTGACACGACCAAGTGCAAGTTCCGAATCCTCGGACTCCTTCTTTATTAGGCCTTTGCAACACAAGCACCCATACTTGTGACTTTGAGACTCCACTCAAAGGTTTTGGATCTCCTTAGATGTTGATCTTGTATGCAACAACTTTTACAACACTGAATTTTGAGATTCTGCAAGGAATAACAGCGGTAGAAGACATTAGAGAGTTTTTGAGTACAAAACTCTAGATCTACAAAAGAGACACAAGATGCACTCTAATCTCTCTAAAAAACTCTGAAAACCCACATTAGGGTTAGCTTATAATGTCCTTTAAATACTGAAAAAAAAAAAGGTTCGCAATTTGGGCTTCAATCGGTCAAGTTATGGGTTTTTTACGTTTGCTGATTTTTTGCTAATATGCAACTTTCGATCGATCAAGTACCAATCGAATGACTTTCGATTGATCGAGTACCAATTGAATGAAACAACTTGTAACTCATTTTTTTAATCCCGAACTTGAGTTTTTTGTCTTGGACTTCAATGTAGACCATTCTAAACCAATGAGACTTAGTTTTTGTCATGATTTGCCAACATTACAAACTCAAAACCTAATAATAGCAGTTGCGACTGAGTAAAGTTATATGTGTGGTTCTTTAGTTCCTAATTTTTGAGTTTTTCCATTTTTTCAATAAATTAGATATTTCATTCAAAACAAAGCACAAGAAACACATTTGTCAATAAAAGCAACTCGAGCTGCAAGACTACAAAGATCTCCGTTTTGAATGGAGTTCTAAACCTTCTAGCAGCAAGTCTACATTTGACATCCATTTTTAGGTGTTAACTACCTGACTTGAAGCAAGCCTTGTACTGTCTTGGCCTGCCTTACATTACATACCTATTTAACCACAGGTGGTAATTGGTGTTAATCCACCAAAAAAAAAAAAAAAAAAAACTTAATATGACTTATCTTAAGTTACAATTATAAACAACTCTTCAACTAAATAAAGCTTATTTTAGGGAATCATATAGCATTTTGCCTTCCTTAATTAAACCAATGCATTTTCCTCCATCTTAAATCATATTGTTATATGATTGAGTATAATTATTATATAAGCTACATTTAAAATGTCTCATTTTAATTTTCAAGAATCTATTTTCGTTCTATGACTTGTCTTCTCCATAAAATCAAAATTTGGACAATAAATTCCACATAATATTCTGACCATATATGTTATAATTTCATAAATGAGTAGTAGGACAATTTGAACTGGATATAATCTAATAAAACATGTTTGTCGTGGTTTTCAAAGCATACTATTATGACGATTAGATCATCCTTCCTCATATGTTCACATTTTGAACTCTTTTGAGTATACTTGAGTTTTGTGAACAATCACATTTAAATAAAATTTATAATGAAACTTTCTGACCTTAGCTAAAAGACATTACTTAAACTTAAAGTAACTTAACTTAAATGTTCTTATACCTCAAAAATTGACAATCCTTAAAGCTTAAACCACACCTTTTGTGAAAAAAAAAGTTTTTAAGAATAAATTAGTTTATATATTAAATTATATTTACTATAAAGGTGTCTAATCATTCAATTTTATATAAGGCACAAGGGTTTAAACGTCAATTTTTATTCTGAATTTAACTTAAATATGAAAAACTTTCTAATGCGGAACAAAATTGATGTTTAGGAGATTTTTTGAGAAATTTTATAGTGATGATGATAAAGTTGGTTATCCTTATTCTTGTTGCATTGCATGCTAATAATCTTACAATTACCCATAGCCATCCCTCTAAACTCGATATTGTTCAAATAACATTTATAAATTGCCTTGTACTAAAATTTGAGTATTGTCATGAATTTTATAGGGAACATTTGTGAAGAAAATTGGCCTTTGCCCCTTTTGCGCAAAAAAATCCAACATTTTGCCTCATTTTCCAAATTAATTAGGGAAATGCTCCTATTTTGAAATTCGATTTTCTCAAAATCGAGTTTTAACGTCACTATAGGGCTCCTTAAAACACCACTATAGGTATGGGGTGATCAAACTTAAAAAGAAAAAAAAAAAATTGCATGAACTCGAGTTCATGGAGCTTGAGTTCCAAAACGCCACTATAGGGCTCCAGATATATATATATATATATATATATATATTTTTTTTTTAAATTTTCAGTTTGTTATAACTTGATTGTCGAAAAATCGAGTTTTAAATTGAAACTCAATTTTTAGAAAATTAAGTTTCAAAACAGGGACATTTTTCTAATTAGTTTAGAAAATGGAGCAAAATGCTGGATTTAAAAAAAAAAAAAAAAAGGGCAAAGGCCCATTTTCTCCGAACATTTGTTTTCCCTTATTTGTGCTTATCGGAAACTTGAAGACTGCAAGTATGAGCACGAGTTGTCTTTTGACCACCCACTGGTCAATGTTGCAATAGGGTGCATAAAATCTTGCATCAATAAGTGTCGTTTTAAACCTTTTCGTTTGGAGGCTTGTTTCATTCATAATTTGTTATGAAGAACATATGAAACATCATGGAATGCACGAAGAGCAAACCAAAAATCATGGAGAGTATGCCAAACAACATCGAGATTTCTATTGTAAGGAAAATCCAGAGCTAGCTCTGAATTTAGATTTGGTAAACTGATCATATACAGATATACTCTCTCTCCCTGCAAGAATGTGCATACAAAAGAAAAAGAAAAAGAAAAAAAAAAAAGAAAAAGAAAAAGAAAAAGAAAAGAAAAAAACTATTCTGAGCAACCATGACCTTTTCATAGGTCTAAATCTTTTTTCTAAATCACTCAATTTGGTACACAATAAAAACGTACATATCAATTTTCTTATATATAGAAAAATAATACACTTAAATTTTCTATTATTAGGTTAGCCATAAAAGATTCACTGTGAATCACTAATTTTCATTCGCCATAGTTGAACATTGTTTCTTCTACAAGAATCTTAGTATTGCAATAACAATTTATATTTAAGTAGTCATTTCAAAATTAGAATAAAAAAAGATGCTAAATAAATTTGTACCACTTTTATAAAATACTGATTTCTCTTTTTTAAGTTAACTAAAAAAAAAATCTCTAAATATTTTTCCCATTTTTTGGCCGGCCAGTTCAGCTATGTAAGGATTTTTCTTATAGTCTGACCTATTACTAACAACCTTAGTTTTTACTTTTTAGGGAAACTAAAATTTTAAATTTAAATTTTTTTTTTTTATCTCTACCTTAATTATAGTTGGATTAAATAACCTTTTAGCCTGTATATATTTGCTAGTGCCTAGTGGTTTCAATTTGATGCTTATGTTACTATCCTCAATAAGCTTTCATATATTGTTGTAAACCATTACAATGTAATTCAAGTAAGGTTTTTAAATTTTACAAGGTGTCAACTATATTTATACAATACTAAAAACTGAAGTATAG
Organism: Quercus lobata; assembly: GCF_001633185.2. Taxonomy (NCBI): domain Eukaryota; kingdom Viridiplantae; phylum Streptophyta; class Magnoliopsida; order Fagales; family Fagaceae; genus Quercus; species Quercus lobata. Next base: position 38,271,449 of record NC_044911.1, read on the forward strand.
CATTTAATGTTGCTACGCTTATGTTGAACTACTTCAACAACCATGTCATTTTCATCATATTTTTTGTATTTCTCCAACAATTTAAAAATAATTTCTACCAATTTTAAAATACTAAAAAATATAAAATAAATCCCACCCCTATCTCCACCATAAATCCCACTTCTTATCTATATCTCTCTCTCTCAACTCATCATCTTCCTCTTCTCAAAAATAGAAAAAAAGAAAAGAAAAAAACACACACACACACATCATCTTCCCACCAAACAACTTGCTAATATTTCTCCTATTAATGACTTCACCATTAAATCTCAAGTGCCTTAAATTCAATGATCAATCCTCTCTCTTTCTCTCTCTCTTTTTGACTTATAATCTCCTTATCTCCACCATAAAACCTACTTCTTATCTATATATCTCTCTCTCAACTCATCATCTTCCTCTTCTCAAAAAAAAAAAAAAACATCATCTTCCTACCAAACAAATTGCTAATGTTTCTCCTATTAATGACTTCATCATTAAATCTCAATTGTCTTAAATTCAACAATCAATCCTCTCTCTCTCTCTCTCTCTCTTTTTGACTTATCATCTCCTTATTTTATGGTTTGTGCTAGATTTTTTTTTACGATGTTATAATACAGTATATTTTTTTTTTTTTTAACTTTTCAATTTTTAGTCTTTTTCTTTATATTCATGTTTACAATTTTTCTATACATAATTGCATTTTAACCATTAAAATTTTTTGTGTCTACAAAATTGGAATGCATTTTATTGATTTAGTACATGTGAAACAATTAAGCTCTTTTTTGGTTTGGTAATGTTTTGTTTTGTATTGTCTGTTAGTACTATGTTTGGATTCCATAGATAGAAAATAAAGAGTATAGTTTTAATGGTTCCATTTTTTTTATAAATCTATGGCAAGCTAACCTTTCTTCTAGCCTCCTCCACAATAAAAATCATTTAATGCATTGATATTAATGTTATGGTATTTGTTCCTCAATATTATCCTAATTGAAGGAGCTTTCTTAACGGACTAGCTAATAAAGAGTGTTTTTTATTTTTTTTAAATTTTTTTTTATTTTAATTTTTAGAAGAGGCAAATAAAAAAGTTAATAATTGATTAAGGTAAGGGAGTCATTAATTAACACATGGCAGCCATTTTAAAACAGCTTCTCTCCCCATCAAAACATTCATTTGCCTCCTTTTGCATTTAAAACCCACTGATTTAATTTTTTTAATATAAATTTTGAATTGTTCTCTTTCCACCCCATAAGTCACCAAATTACAAATAGAATTACTCCCTTTGAGTTCAGTTTTTTCTTTTCTTCCCCCTCAACTTCTTTGCTTTTCAATTGCAAATTTTATGGTTTGTACTATATATATATATATTTTATGATGTCGTAATACATTGTTTCTTCTTTCTTTTTTCCAACTGTGAGTTGTTAGTCTATTTCTTAATATTCATGTTTAAAATTTTCCTATACATAATTGCATTTTAACCATTAAAATAGTCTAAAAAATTGGAATGCGTTTTATTAATTTAGTACATGATCATTTCCCTCCCATTTATTTATTTTATTTTTTGAATGGCTTTGTTATTTGTTCTATTTATGTTTACTATATAAATTCTTGCTAATTTTCTTTAGTTTCATCTAAATCTATGCTAACTTCTAACTTCTTAGGATACTTTGGAAGAAGAAACAAGATCTTCTACATATTATGATCGATAGGTATAAAGCATATGGTGTTCATCTTTTTCTTTGTATTTGAGATTATAACTTAGCTTTGTATGGTTTTCTCATTAACATTATGATCTAAATAACTTTACGGCAAGTCATACATACGAATGTTTTTTTTTTTTTTTTTTTTTTAAGATCTAATCTCTAATTCTTACCATTTATCATCTCAAAAAAAAAAAAAAAATTCTTACCAATTATAATTTTTAAGGAAACAACTCTGGGACGCTTACAATGTTTAACTATTGCTTTATATTTTCCATGATAATACTAATATCCATTACTCTTACTTGAAGCATATTCCTCGATGTGATCTCATTCTCACATAAAAAATTTTGGGAAAAAAATAATGAATATGGAAAGTCTCTAATTTTCCATAAACCAATATGATAGTCCAAAAGTTCTCTATTTAGATTTGCTATTATGTTATCACATTAAATTTGATGAGTTTATATATATATATATATATATATATATATATATATAGACACACACAAACGCCCATATATGCAACTTAGCAGTTCCAAATACAATTTTTAATTACCAAAATATACAAGGTCTCTTCCTCTTCTCTAACCTTTCCCCTCCCACGACACTTATGTATCATTTATACCTTTTCCCCTTCCCCTACACATTTTAAATATATATAAATATATATATATATATATATATATATATAAATATATAAATTCTCTTTTTATCTCTTTTAAAACCAATAAGCTTAGTATTTGTGATAGAAAAATTTCAATTATCAATACATTTTTTTTAATATCTACTACATATCAAAGGTACCTCTCTCTCTCTCTCTCTCATTTAGATTTCTCTATAATCTTGACATTCTATTTGTTTTAATGCTTTATGATAGGCATTTTACAAGTTCTAGAAGTTCTTGGATTAATTAGAATGGAGAAAGTTAATATATGAAGATTGATAAGTATTGTCAAGATAATAACAATAGTTTTTTTTTGTCAGTAAAGCAATTTGAATAACATAGCTTAAATGATTAATGGTTGTTAGGTTATCTATATGCTAGTATTACTAATCAAATTCTTTTACATTATTTCACTTTTTGTATTACTAATTTTTTTTTTTACTTTCACATAGGTCACACTTTTTAGCAAGTTTTCCTGACCATATATATATATAGTCATCTACTTGGATGATTTCCTTAGCAATTCTACAATCATCAATGCATTACTCTTGCTGTATAATTGTATATTATTGCATTGTTTGTTAACACATGATAATTTATAATTCAAGATCTTTTCCTACTATTTTCTTGGCTAATTTTTTAAAATTTAGAAATTGTGTTTGGCTTCATCTTGCTAGGTTCTTTTTTCATGATCATTGGTTAATATGCTGTGAGTTGGGCTAAAGTTATAGACTTGGGAGAGATCAAACAAGATACAGTTGTACAACTACTACATGAATCTTTTAGAGAACATGAGTATTAAATGTATAAATTTCTTAGTAGTTTAACATAATGAGGTGATTCCATGGTATAAAAAAACAAATATGGACATGTATAAACAATTATATCATGAATATGTTTGCTTTTATCTACCCCTTTTATATTTTTTATTGATTGACTAAAATCAACCACACATTTAGCTTCCTTAGTTTTTCAAAAAATTTAAATTGTGTGTAAAGGAAAAATATAAATCAATTAATATATGTTTTGGGGAGAAATTTTTTTGTAATAATTGATTCTCATATATGAGTTTAGTGATTATCGAAATATAAATTGTTATAACTTTGTTTAATAGTTCTTATGCGAAAAAATGAAAACAAAGTTTGGATAAATTGCTCATTGAAATCTCCAAAAATGCAAAATAATGTTAGCTTTCATATGAAATCATCAAGATTCATTTTCATGTTCTAATAAAAATTATACATTCTTTCTCTCTTTTATTTTTATTTTTATATTTTTTATTGTGTTGCATTTTGGTGCATATCTCACTATATTATAACATATTAATTACAAAATATTTTGTCATATATAATAATTAAAAATAAAATGCAACATGTTTCCTTGGCCAAAAAAAAAAAAAATGTATACAAAAAATCAAGATAAGGACTTCTTTAGTTACAGAATATATATTATATATTATAGTGTAATCACATTATTGTGAGATGGGTTTGGGACTATTATTTATAAGTCTTAATCACTATTTTCATTTTTTACTTAACATAAAAAAATATGATATCAATTTTTTCCACGTATCGCGCGGGTCTGTGACTAGTGTTTTTATAATGTGGCACACTCACTTCCTAATGTGGCATTAAAAGTAGGTTGATAGAGTATTATTGTACATGACTTGTAAGACATCAACTTCGGTGGACCATGTGGCTATTGCCGTATATCTCAATAAGAATTAAGAACTGTAAAAAAAAAAAAAAAAAAAAAAAAAAAAAAAAAAAAAAAAACTAATTTGTTTGAATGGTGTTCAACAACTTTTAAGGGAGAGGGAAAAAATGTTCTAACACAAAGGTATATCACAAATCCACTAAAAAGTCATGCTAACTTTTAAGGGAGGGTAAGACAAGTTATATGGTGTTCAACAACCTAACCAACCGTCACTGCCAGTGTAGCCCCTTTCAACCTATCAACCACAATCAAACCCCAATCCCCATCTCTACAATCAAAAAAACCCATTCTAACCAACAAATAAAGTAAACCTCTATCATTATTTTATTTTATTTTTATTTTTTATGGACTAGAAAATAACACATAAAGCTAAGTATAAGTTATATAATACAGTATGAAATTCTAAAATCAGAATGAGATTACCATCTCCAAATTATTATAAATTCTTCAATAAATTTAGAAGTAAAGCTATACAAATTTTAAAAATATATGGAAAATTTTTAAGACACATGCTAAAGAATCTGACCAAAAACAAAAATCACCCACAAAATCGTAAATATTTTTTTATTATAAATTATAGTAAAGAAAATTTATTAGAAAGAGAAAGAGAGAGAGAGAGAACAATAAGGCCTCTTTCGTTTGGAATGCTTGTGTCATGCCTAAAGACCCATTTGTTGTGCAAAAACATTGTTGTTTCATAGTCGAATCCTCATCAGCCACAACATCAAACCCTGGTCCCCTCACCTTTTGTCACAAGACATATTTTTTAAGATTATATTGCAGAAAAATAATCTATTTTTGTGATTATGCAAACAAAAGCAGCATAGCCAAAGGCCTTGTAGCTGAATTAGCACCTCCTCATGCACAAAATGCTTGGGGGTCTAGAGGGAAATGGTTCGAATTGCGGGGTTAGCAGCATATTGTAATTATCTTTCAAAAAAAAAAAAAAAAAACAAAAGCAACATACAAATCTCACAAACAAGAATACATGTAGATTCAATAGGCAAGACCATAAATAAAAAGAAATCAGTAACATTATTAAATAACCTACAAACCAAATGCGTGAATAATGAATGATGCAAAATTGAATTTTAAGGCATTACTCCTAACAGTATCCATGAAGTGACAAAGAGAAAGAATGCGAGAGAGGCTAGAAAGTAAAGGTAGAGATAAAAAATGAGGGAGAAAAAGAGTAAGTGTTACACATTGTTAGGTGTGTCCAAGCCATACAATACCCACCGGCCACACCCTATTGGACCCGAACCATCCACCACTCAAACCGACTACTTCGGCGGTTGGCGGTGGGTCCTCGCCCTTAAAAATTGACCCTAGCAAGTAGGTTGGTGGGTTTCATCATCCAAAACTTGAGCCACCCAACTTAACCGTGAAAACCACCAAATATGACGACATCCATGTGTTTTTCGGTGACAATTTAGAGGAGATCCACCAAATCCAATTAGATCTCCGTTAGATCTGGACACATTTTTGTTGTTGCTAGTTTTGATCAAACCAATCGCCACCCGGCCCATAATCCAACCTGTCCAAATTGAATTCCTTATTGGTCGACAGTTCGTCTGAAACTTCTCAACTTTGATTTAGTTGAGTTGGTTGCGAGTTGGGTACAAAATCGATCCAAATTGACTCGTGAATACCCTAAGCTCGTAGATTTATATTGAGAATAACATTACATAGGAACCACTACTGCATGGCTCATAGATTTACTACAACTGAATGGTTTATAGGTTGTTAGATGCATGATTGTAAATCCTAAACTAGAAGGGTCATGCTTTGAATACATAAGTATATATAGCCCTAAATTTTAAATTGCATTGTCTCCCCCACATCATAAAAACTCCAGTCTTCTGTCGTAACACACAGCAAATTTTGAAGCCATGAGTATCATCTAATCAACCATGTATTCCGCACAACATAAAAAGGGGATTATAATTATTTATTTATTTTTAATTAAAAGGCAGGAGGCCTATTGTGCATTTACTTGAGAAAATTTTGGGTCCAAGAGTTTAGATGAAGTAATTAGTTTTTGGGCAAAGTAACTCAAGAGATAATAAATAAATAAATGGGGCTTGATAGACTAAAAACACCCTAACCCATAATCTAATTAAAACAAAACTTTTAGGTAGCCCCCTACAATTTAGCTGTTACCCATAGCAGCCCCTTCCCTTTTCCCTTACTCATCTCACACGCTGCACAACCTTTCCCTCCTTAAATGACAACTTGTTGACAATTTTGAAGGTAAATTTAGACTCACTGGTAGCTCTAAATGGGGGACATTGCACCTTTGGTAGCTCCAAAGCGGGGGGTTTACTAGTCGTAGTTCAAAAGAGGAAGTCTGGCCAACTTTAGGTTCCAAAGAGGGAACCGCCCTCAAAGAAGGGGTCCTAGTCTCAACTTAAGAGGGGACTGCACAAACTTGCCAAAGAGGCATCAATGTTGACCACAAGTACAAAGGCTTAGGCTGTTTTATGTGATTTTATTCAATTTATTATGATGTAATTGCATTGTGGTGAACTGAAAGTCCGAAAGATCTCTTAAGAGGGGTGAGGTTAGGGAGAGTTATATCCTAACTAATGCTATTGCCCACAGAAAACGATATTTTCTTATCTATATTTGATGTTTTGAGATATATACCTACACTGTTGTTCTAGAAATAATTCTATTTGAAATCTTATATGTTTTTGCAAAGTAGTGAATTTATCAGAAATGTAATATTGTAATAAAATGGCTAATTTTCCCACTTATTAAGTTATCTCACCCCTATTTATATTCTCTTTTCAAATTCTTGAAGCAATCGTGAATAAGAGAGTTCTAGGGTAAAGGTGGTTGCAGTTATGTTGAGATTAGAACCTTTACTATCGAGCTCTGATTGTATGTTTGAGGAATTTTAATTTTGTGTCTTTGCAAAGGACCTTATATTTTGGAGAATTATGGATGTAATAGAAGTCTATGAGAAATTTAGACTCTATGGAAATGGATTGTTTTTGTTGGAACCTCCTTTGGGTCAGAAGAATTCATTATCGTTGTGGTTGGGAAGATTTTATTTTATATATAGGTTAGAAAATTTGAGGATTCAATCTCTCTAGTGCCCTCTAGGCACTGATTGGGTTTGGGGCGTGACAACAGTAGTTTCCAAACCTTTCGCACTCCCTCCATAGCCAACTATTTTCAACCACCATCATTATTTTCCCACATCCTCTAGTTACTATTGTCAGGCCACAGTAGCCAAAATATATCAAGAAAATTGATCCTAGGTTTGGCTTCCATAAAATCTTAAAGGTAAATTTGAAATTTTTGCAATGTATTTTATTTAAGTATTGTGCTTGTGTGAATGCTTGTGAAATGTTGTCCATTGTGCTATATGGCTTGCATGTAGCGGTTTTTGAAATAGTTGATGAAGAATTCGTTGTGTAGAATGTTTGTATATGAATGTATTTGAAGGCTAGAAAGAAATGATATTGCAAGAGCAACCTAATATAACCTCTAAGCCTTTCTCTCAGAATTTCTATTGAACCTCACTACTCTCCAATTTCAATAACTATATATATGGTTGTACTTGATGGTGGGGTGTTATTTATAGAAGGAGAATGGAATAGATAGCTTAGTTTTATTCCAGTATTTCCCACTAGGAGTTTGGAACTTATTTTTATCCCAGACGCGTTTGAATCTGGTTTCGGAGCTGATAAAGTATCACAAAACTCGGATTTGGTGAGAATCAAGACATGAGTGCTGATCATTATCAAGATCCAAGTTTCTGTGACAAGGTGCCAATCGGCACCAGTGTCCTAGGCATATTTTGGCTCCTACTTTGTCTTTTGGAAGGTTTTGCTCATTTACTGACTTGTTTGAGGATAATTACGAATTTTAAACCACTAAATGATCAAAACATTATCTTAATGATCCTATCTCTTGACCTCTAACTTTCCCTGGAAAAGTAAAAATAAAAATCAGGGCTTAAAAAATCATTTATGATAATTTTTAATTATATTCTTGTCTTAAAAAATAAACCTATGAGATTTGGACATGAAATTAATCCAATCAAGGACCAATCAAAATTAATCACCCATAGTCACAAAATTTTGTGCCATGAAATGTTATAATGCATATTAACCATTAAGTTTTTGATGTGGTTTGATCTTTTGATTGGATGGTCTGATTGCCATTTTTTAATGTCGTTTTAAACATGGTGAACTATTTATTTATTTATTTTTTAGAGTGATGTTCAAGTTCATTAGATGGTTCAAATGACATTTTTACTCTTGAATTATTTGAAAATGATTATTTTACCCTTACTGGATTCCTCATTTGAAAATGGGGAGTTTACATTAATCAAAATACCCTAGCATGTTTTAAGGATTCTCATTTGAAAATGGGGAGTTTACATTAATCAAAGTACCCTAGCATGTTTCTAGGCTATCACAAAATCCTAAATATGTTACTACTTACTAAGCATCAAACAAAACTGATTGAACAAACAGGAAACAAGAAAATAATCAAACATATATTTCTAGGTGATCCTGCGTGTGCATCCCTAGAACCTACAATTATTCTACTTGTAGAGCATATTCCTACTAAATAAATAAAAAACAAAGCTAAAGTACAAGAAAATATTCAAATAAAAAATAAAAACATACCTCACACAAAGTTGAACCTTGATTCTTTACTACTTATCTCACTCAATCTAAACAAAACCAACACAACCTAGAGGCTTATGACTTTTTAAACTAGAGGGAAATAAAACTTAAAGGAATAACATAACTCTCTCTTTCATCACTTTCTCTCTTGCATCACTTTTTGGTGGTGATTCTAGAGTGTTTTGATAATTGTGCCTATGGGGCTTTTATAGTGCTCAAGATGTGGTGTATGGTTGTTCTTAGTCAATGTAAGATCAGTCTTGCTTCATTTTCAACAATAAAATTTTCATACAAAGCTCCATTAACTCCAGCCTACGTATGCGAGCTCGATATTCTACAGTACAAACACAGCATTGAGGCAACGTCCGCAACAATTGAAGCTTGTGTGCGTAAAGTTAGGGTTTTCAGTGGCTCTTTCATCCATTTTAAAAATCTCAATTTAAACCCTTCTTTCTTGGCCATGAAATCTTAAGAATTGGTCCTATAAGGTCTCGTCATTAGGAAATGAGGGTTTAGGTCGTAAGGACTAAGGAATACAAAATAAGGCATCCACAAATGATGTAGATGAAATTCGACTTTGCGTTTCCAAGATTGAGCGTTAATTGACACTTCCTCCTGATGCTACTATTTGATGATTATGATGACACCTTTGCTCTTCATGACAAAAAGGGAGAGTAAGTAAAGTAGGAGAGAGATAGGAAATGACTCAAGGGAAGAACAATTTATTTTGTTAATATCTGTTTCAAAGGGAAAACAATTTACTTTTATTTTGAAACTCTTTGATCATATTTTCCATTTGGTAGCTTTTAATTTTTGTTTGAACAATTGGGTTTTGTACCCGTTTGAGGTGCCTTTGAGTTTTCATGATGATATGTTAACAATTGGTATCTATTTTTTGATTAACTTGCTTGTGTTGAAGCCTTTTTTTTTTTTTTTTTTTTTTTGTGGGGAATACTAAGTATTTTTAACATACACATGGGGAGAGGGGAGAAGTTTTAATTTTTAATTATCCATCTGTAAGCGACTAAATTTCTAGTTTGAAATAAATCAAACAAGTAAAATAGTTTCACAAATGCGAATTTGTATTTATGATTGTGTGGTACAATTCTCTGAAATTATAAAAGAGTGATCCTCTGATTCGATCTCCTTGCAAAACTTATTGATTAGATTTATGGTAATGTGGATTTGACTTAAACACAAAATATCCTTCAATTTGGTTGATGGATGGATCGAAGATTACTGAAACGGAATTACAATGAATCTCTGGCTATGAGCTTGTTTAGAAATCCTTTGTTCTTCGCGTTCTTCGTGTTCTTCGTGCGTTCTTCGTCTTCGAAGGTTTGTGGTGGAAGTTCTTCGGAGCTTTAGAGGCTTGAATCCGTTGAGCTTCAATGATTTGTGAGTTGTTGATGTTTTCGGACACTTTTGGCTTGATTCCCGTGAACTTTAGGATCTAGGCAGATGATCTGGACGATTCTGCTTCGAATGTTCTTCGATTTTGGGGTTGAAGTTCTTGAAGGCTTTGAGGCTTGATCTTCACAGAGCTTTTTCACTTCTAAATTCTGGTCCCCTAAATGTCTCAGGAAGGCTTCTATTTATAGGAGTTTTGGGGTGGGTGAGCGACACGTGGCGGAGCTTGATTGGTGACACATGTCACAGCTTGATTGGTCCGCTTAAGTCATCGCTTACACGTGCGAGGTTGCTTGAGTCATCGCTTACACGTGCGAGGCTGCTTGAGTCATCGCTTACACGTGCGAGGCTGCTTGAGTCATCGCTTACACGTGCGCTGATGCGTGATTAGCTCTTGCATGACACTTGGCAAATTTCTGTTGGCTTCTGAATAGTGATAGCAAAACCTAGCAGCAATATATGGTGTTCTGTAATTGACTGTATTTTGTGGACTTGGTAATGTGACGTGTCAGCTTGTGATAGGTCGGGAATTTTCCCTCTCTACAAATGCCCCCTCGAGACTCGTTCACGCACACAGTTTCAGAGTGTGGTGTGGGAATGAGTTTCGAAAAAATGGATTTTTGGTACTTGACTATTTAAGTGAAGTAGTTGAAGGTAGTGGAGCTGTTGAAGGTGGTGGAGCTGTTGAAGGTGGTGGAGCTTTCAGAAGGATGAGATAATTTCCGAAGAGTAGACCTACCCATATGAAAGGCTTTGATGAGATCGAAAAAGGGTCTGCAAGTATTTGAACGTACTTGCGTGATGGAGCTTTCTTAGCAGAGATTAAGTTGAAGTACTTTCAGGAGAGTATTTTGGATCGTTGGCGGTGATCACAAGATGTTGAAGATGGGGAAGATGAGAGAATGGTGGCTGGGTACAGCATGCAGGGTCATGGTGCTAGCCTCGTGTTCTTAAGAACTTCTGGTGAAGTTATTTCAGAAGATCACAAAGAAGACGGAGATGAAGCAAAGCAAATGGGCAAAGCATACACTACCATGGTGCTGGCCCTGTATGCTGGGACCCTTCTGGTGTAGATGTTTATGGGAAGTACACCTTTGAATATGGGACTGACTGTGTGTTGCATGGGGTCTGGCAACAAGTAACCGAATGTGCCTGTGTGATGGGACCATGCCAACGGATGTTATGTTGAAGTAATTTCAGAAGAGTACCTTCTGAAATTCTTCAAGCTGATTTTAAGTTGGAGTAATTTCAGAAAATAAATTTTGAGGTACCAGCAACGATGACCTTTAGGTCCCGTAGTAGTGGGGACATGGAATAAGGCTTTGATGACCATTTACCGGCACCAAAGGCTGAATTCTGATGAGCTGGCACCTTGGAGGTTGTTTTAAGTGTTGATGGAAAACAATTTGTAGGATACCTCAACACTTTTTTACCATCTTCACCTACTGCCACTTGTTGGAAAAGCACAGAAAAATGAAAGATGGAGCTAACTTGTGATTCTGGCCCTAGAAACCAGCCAAGTTGCTGCTTGTTCCGAACTACTGCTCCTGCTGGAAGACCAAGCAATTGGAAAGAGACTACAGGAGCCCTAAGGTTAGGAACGGGTGCTTCTGCTGGACTTGGATTTCCTGGCCAACCAAGTCCAAGGAAACATGGAACCGCAATGCAGACCTTGTTACGAGTAATTTTATGGACAAAGGTGGTCGTTAAGTGGAGAAATAAAGTTTGTTTGGATCTCAAAACTGCAATGATGTTGTAAATAGGGTTTCGACCGAACCATGGGAGGGTTGATCTCAAACCGATTATGAAGCAAAATCGGTTGCTAGGTGTTGAGAATGATAAGATCATAGTGAGAAATGGTTATGAAAAGGAGGATTTGAAAATCTGAAAGAGGCAAATCTTCATTTCATGATTCAGGGTTTTTTTTTTTGGATGAGTTTTTGATGAACCCGGCCCTCCTATTTATAGTAGAGAGATGAAGAATGGTAGGTAGGTAGTTGAGAATGGTAGTTGAGAATTTTTGGTGAGAATGGTAGATGGGAACGGTAGGTGGAAATGGTAGGTGGGAATGGTAGGTGGGAATGGTAGGCACCGAATGAGAATGTTAGGTTGAATTAATGACCCAGTGTAACCTCAAGTTCTGACATACTTGTGAGAGTTCATTTATATTTGGAGAGAGAAGTTTTGATGAAGTCTGGAGAATAACCCTGAGGAGATCCCAATTAAACGGATGAATCTCAAATTTTGATCTCAGGAGTTTAAGTTTTGGACATCGTCAGTACTTCAAAGATGTGGGGGTTTGATTGGTGATCACCAAATCCAAAATAAGTGGATTTCAAAATCAGAATCTTTGAGAAGGTCCGAACAGGACAAATTTTGCTCGAATGTCTTGATTCTTGGCCAAAGTTCACTTCAAAGCCAACAGTTATAGAATCACACCATTTGAGCAATTTTGGATTCTTAAATGAAGAAACAGACCCCAAATTTGGAATGTACACGAAAAATTGAGAAAGGCAAGTGTGACTTGAAAATTTTGACTTTAGGTTGATTTCAACATCAAAGTCAACTGTCTTGGAATTTGAGCCATTTGTACAGTTTTCGAGTCTCACATGATGAAACGGACTCCAAAATTGGAATGTACTCGAAAAATTGAGCAAAATAGGTCTATCTAAAAAATTTTGACATTTGGTCAACATCTGCACAAAAGTCAATTTTTTTGGAAATTGGACGTTTGCACAATTTCTGAGTTTCGAATGAAGAAACGGGTCCCAAAATTGGAATGTACTCGAAAAATTGAATGGGACAGGTCCGTTTTGAAATTTTTGATTTTCTGGTCAATATTTGCACAAAAGTCAACTTTTTTTGGAAATTGGACGTTTGCACAATTTCTGAACTTCGAATGAAGAAAGGGGTCCCAAAATCGGAATGTACTCGAAAAACTGAGTGGGACAGGTCCGTTTTGAAATTTTTGATTTTCTGGTCAATATTTGCACGAAAGTCAACTTTTTTGGAAATTGGACGTTTGCACAATTTCTGAACTTCGAATGAAGAAAGGGGTCCCAAAATCGGAATGTACTCGAAAAACTGAGTGGGACAGGTCCGTTTTGAAATTTTTGATTTTCTGGTCAAGGTCAAAAGTCTGCTTGGTCTAAGCATTTTCTCTCTATTTTTCTTTTTTTTTTTTTTTTTTTAAGGCGGTTCGGACCGGGTCAGATTTCCGGGTCGGTCTGGGTCGGTCCGGGTCGGATCTGGGCAAACGGGTCAGCAGCGGGTGACGTCATCCATGACGTCACAGTGCTGGAACGTGTGGCACGTGCGAAGGATGACGTCATCCATGACGTCATGGTCACGTGCGGCACGTGCGATCTCTGGCGGTCCCAATCGGCGCGTGAGACTGAAGGCCGCGCCGCCGAATCTTTGGGCGGCGCGTGGCGGCGCGTGCATGGGCTTTTGGGCCTTAAATTTTTGGGTTTTGTTGATCTAAGGCCGTTCGAGACCCCTGTCTGGTCAGTTTTGTAAATTTCTGAGCAGGTTTGCACAAATCCGAAGGCTTAGGTCGCGGTTCATTGAGAGATTGTGGCGGCGCATGGAGGCGGATGCGGCCGTTTCTGGGCTTGAAATTTTTGGGTTTTGTAGATCGCGAGCCGATGGATCTAATGGTGGTTTCTGTTTTCTGAATTGGTGTCCCGATTTGCACAGATTTGAAGGATTAAACCGTGGGTCATCGTGAGTTTGTGGCCGTGCGTGGCGGTGCGTGGCGGCTCCGTTGCTGAAGATTTTTTTCTGGGTTTTGTACGCAAAAGTCTTTAGAAGATCTCTGTGGGTTGATTTCTTTGTGAAATCTTGTCAGAAACTTTAGAAATCCAGAATGGAGTCCACAGATATTGTTGAATTGGTTGCCACTTTGGTCTACATTGGTGCTTGCCGTTCTGACAACGCTTGACAATCCAGGCAGGGAGTGGTTGCAGAGTAACTACTGAGTGTCTCTGCTGATCTCATGGAGTTGGTGGCAGTTGGCTCCATAAAGGAAGAAGCTTCTGTGGATCCCTATATAAAGCCACTCAGGCATGCACTAACTTGTGCAAACATAACCTCTAAAAAGAATACGTAATATTCTGTATGGTGAAACCATGCACGCCCTTCTTTTCTTTTCTTTTTTTTTCTTTTTTTTTAAATTTATTTATTCATTTTCTATTATTTGATAATAATAATAATAATTTTTTTTTTTCTTTTTTGTACACAGCTATCATGACGCTCTTTTTTAAAGATTCGAAGATTGGCGAAGAATCAGCTTTGTTTATTTATAGAAAAAAAGATGGCAAGGATGCGAAGGCTACGACTTTGATTGTTCGTCCACCCATAATTGGGAGATTTTCAGAAAAATGGGGTCGTAACTCTTATCCTCTCAATTTGCCGAAATGGTCACAGATCGTTCCTTCTGATGGCGGCTCTAACTTGGAAACAACTATCCTTCTTGCTTCACACCACAAAAATGTTGCTAGATCAAAGCCGTATAACACTTTAGGGCGAGAGATGATTGCAAAACGTGCGGATTGGGATTTTTCCTTTAGCGTGAATGGAGGGTTTTCCTACTTCTCCCTTTATTGGGATTGGCTAGAAGATGTGCTCAGTCGGTGTAAACACCTCCTTGATGTAACCCACCTCTACAGTGCTGTCTTTGCTTCTTTGTTCACGTATGATTATGATGAGAACCTCATGAAAGCATTTTGTGAGTGTTGGAGTCCGTCCACTAATACCCTCCACACCTCCATTGGAGAAATTTCCATCACACCATGGGATCTTTCCATTCTCGGTGGACTTCCTTGTACCGGTGCATTTTATGATGAAGTAGTACCCAATGCGCAAGAGCTAGATGGAATCAATGACCAAGGACGACCCTATCTGCCGTACAGCTGCCGTTACCTTTTCCTGGCGTATCATCATCTTCAAAATCGGCTGAAGAAACAAGGGAAAGTAAGTGTTCGCGACTGGATTACTTTTTGGTATAGAGGAACTAGCAAGTATTCGGCTCCCAGAAAACCAGCGAGACGGACAACCATCCCTAAGTATAGTCAGAATCCCTCGGGTGAGATAAAGGATCATGGGCCATGGCTTGACAAAGAACACGGGGTCTTTGTGGATCTTCAAGTTGAAGGTGATTTAAAGGAAGAGACTTACTTATCGGCACTTCTTTCCTGTTGGCTGTGCATATTTGTCTTCCCTATCAAGGATCAGAACAACATCCGTCCTGGCACTTTCAAAATTGCTAGTTCCATAGCTAATGGTCGTTCATTTGGCCTTGCTTCCCCAGTATTGGCTAGCATTTATCGTGGGCTTAATACCATTTCTTCCTCTTCTACCCCGAGCAAGTCCGGAGCTAGCTTTGCCATCCATTATGTTTATGCTTGGGTAGGTCATTTCTTCCGAAGCAATCGCCTCACCCATGATAAACCATCTGATGCTTTGATGACTAAATATTCTGGTGTGGGTTATGTCTCTCCGTTCAACGAATTTTCTGCACGCAAGCATATACGAAACGCCACAAACTTTCTTTGGCACCGAACTGCTTTCAAGAAAAACTATGACCAGACTTTCATTGACAATAATCATTTATCCGTTCAGAAGTTCGACTACTTTATGAGCCTTCGCTCGGGGTACTTGTCACTTCGATGTGAAGACCAACATATTGTAGAAGCATACAGTCCTCACAGATTCAGTCGGGGCTTTGGATTTTATCAAGACATCCCAGGTGATTTGAAGGAAGAAATTCATACCGGTTCTTTAAAAGACCTCTGCCAATTCTATCAATCCTTCACTTGCTGTAACACAGATTCTAAGATATTCATTCCAGCTTTTGCCACAGACTTTGGAAGTCGAGTCAGACATAGCTACAAACAATGGTGGGAAAGAGTTTGCGGAAATGATTTTACCAAAGGAACAGACCTCCTAGCTGACATTGCCTCCTTCCCTGTTAAGCCACTAACATCCAACAAGCCTCAGAAGGGAAAGAGGGAACTACAAGACCCATACATTCCACAGCCTTTGTCAGCGTTTGCACGACGTCGTCTTGAAGATGGTAATCATTCAAAGGACTCATCTCAACATAACGAAGTCACTTGCAGTCAAGGCACCAAAAGTCCATTTGTTGTACCAGTTAGGGATGCCATTAAAATTTCTGAAGAGGAGGTGTGTAATGACCTAGGCTCCAATTGGAGACATTCAAAGAGTCCAATGGAGGGTGTTGATCCAGAGAATTCTATTAATCATGCGCATCTTTTTGCAAACAGTGAGTCTTCTATTTCAAAGCCATCTGCGAAGAGTTCAGATCTCAGGAGGTGTAAGTTTGCTGATGTTGGTACGTCGTCCAAATTTCCGATTGAGACAGAAAGGTCACCTCTCCCATTCCTGCAATCGACTAAACCTCCGGAAGTCTCTGTGTTTCAAGCCAAGGCGCATATTTCTTCTGTGCGTAGGAAAGGGGCTTCTATGCTAGGAGATGTTCTTCTAAATAGGCTTTCGAATCTTTCTGTAGACACCATCCTCCCACAAGCTGAAGTGCATGAAATTTATAGCGGGGTTGAAAGTTTTGGAGTGGACCCTCAACACTTGCGTGAGAATGTTGACAAATATTGTGAGGGTATCGCAGACTATTTGAAGATGAAGGAATCTCTGAACAAACGACCAAGTCCTGTTATCTTATCTCAACGCCAGACTGAAGTTGAATTTCTCCTTTCTGAAGCATCGCAGAAGAAAGCATCTTTGAAGACCGAACTTGATGCTGTTAAATTGAGGATGGTTGACCTGAAAACCGAGCTCGTCCAACTAGAGCTATCGCTTTCTCAAATTGAGACTCATCAAGTTGAACAAGACAATGTTGTGCAAGACTTAGAAGAACAACTTGAAGAAGTCAAATCTGCCCCCGTTCTTGAAGACCAGGATATAGAGGCTTTAGAGAAGATACGAATCCTTCTGGAAGATAATCGCTCTAGTTTGAAAGATTTGAAATGGATGTCATAATTTCTTTAGTTTTAATTCCCTTCATATATGTCAACATGCTTTCCTCTTGTACTATTTTCCTTTCGTCAATCAATAAAGAAGACTTTATTTTCTGTTCCTTCATTCATTTTTTTTTTTTTTTAGTGCGTGACTGAACTCAGCAAAGGATACTAAGTTGCCTACGTACCCTTGAGAGGGATCAAGTCATCACGTAGTTCAAAAGATTTTTTTTTTTCGAGACTGAACTTAGCAAAAGATACTAAGTTGCCTACGTACCCTTGAGAGGGATCAAGTCATCACGTAGTTCAAATGATTTTTTTTTTCGAGACTGAACTTAGCAAAAGATACTAAGTTGCCTACGTACCCTTGAGAGGGATCAAGTCATCACGTAGTTCAAAAGATTTTTTTTTTTTTTTTCGCAAAAAGGGGGGCGCAGTGTGTAATAGTGGGTATCACCACTGCTCGAACCCGAGATGGCCTCAAGGGTGACACGGGCGTCCAACCGCTACGCCACACTCACAATTGTTGACATGGAATGAGATTAATTTCTCTTTATTGGTACGCTTTGAAGGGTAATGGGAAGACATCATGTACTCTTGCAGCGCTACAGTGGGTAGTTTAAGCTCTTACCGAGGAGTAATCCTTGATTTTCAAGCATAGAAGCGTTTGAGGAACTTCCCATTGATGGGGCCGATCCTTACACCATCATTATCAATCAACTTGTAAGCTCCATTGGTGTAGACTTCTTGCACAACATAAGGTCCATCCCATTTTGAAGTGAACTTATTGCCTGTACGATGAGTTGTGATGATAGGTCTTCGAACGGCGAGGACTAATTCACCAACTTGGAATGATCGTGGCTTGACTCTTTTATTGAATGCACTTGAAAGACGAGCTTGGTAGCATTCAAGGCGTTGTTGGGCCTCGAGCCTTTTTTCATCAAGCGCCTCTAATTCTTGCAACCTGAGCTTGGCATTTTCTTCTCCAGTCAATCCTTCTTGAATGGCAATCCGTAATGATGGGATTTGGCGTTCTAACGGAAGGATGGCTTCAACTCCGTAGACAAGAGAATAGGGCGTTGCTTGAGTAGGCGTTCGAAATGTTGTTCGATATGCCCATAATGCTTCTCCGATTCTTTCATGCCAGTCTCGCTTTGTCTTGGATACCACTTTTTTCAACAAACTGCCAAGTGTTTTGTTAAACGCTTCAGCTAGTCCATTTGCCGGGGCATTGTACATGGAGGAGTTGTATTGTTTAAATTCAAACTTCTCGCATAGCTCTGTCATCAGCCTATTGTAGAATGGTTTGCCATTATCAGTTATGATATACCAAGGGACACCATACCGATAGATCAAATGAGTTCGAATGAAATTGACCACCGTTTCTTTCTTCACTTCCCTAAGGGGTACAGCCTCCGCCCATTTTGAGAAGTAGTCAGTTGCGGCCAAGATGTACAAGTGGCCACCGGATGACTTTGGTAATGGCCCTATTGCATCAAGACCCCATGCATCAAAAGGCCAAGAAGCTACAGTTGGGTGTAGAGGTTCTGGCGGCTGATGGATGAAGTTCGCGTGATATTGACAAGCTTCGCACTTCTTAGCGCACTCCATAGAATCTTGTACCATCGTAGGCCAATAGTAACCCATTCGTTTGATCCTATAGTGTAACTTAGGACCTGACTGATGTGCGCCGCATATGCCAGAATGAGCCTCCTCTAAGGCTTGTTTAGCCTCCTCCTCTCCTAAGCAACGGAGAAACAATCCATCAAATGAACGGCGGAAGAGAGTGTCTTTATAGTAAATGAATCGAGCAGCCCTCCGCCGAATTTCAGTCCTGTGGCGTTTATCATCCGGGAGTCTTCCATGTTGAAGGTATTCCATGATCACTTGTCGCCAATCTTCTTTTTCGACAAGGCATACAGAAATGATGTTGGCTTGCTCTTCTTCTTCTTCTTCAACCACGAGAGGTACCACCCACCTTTGGGAAATAGCGACTTTGGTTGTCTCTTCTTGGGATAATGCTAAGGCAGTAGCCAAATTAGCTAAAGCATCGGCCTGTCTATTCTCCTTTCTTGGTATATGCTCCAATGTGGTGGCCTCAAAATTTGCTAGCAATTTCTTCGCATATTTGCAATAGGGGATGAGGTCTTCTTTCTTAACGTCGTATTGCTCCAAGATTTGGTTGATAATTAATTTGGAATCCCCAAAGATCTCAAGCTGCGCTATGCCCATCTCAATGGCCATTTGTAGACCAATAATCAATGCTTGATATTCAGCTACATTGTTAGAGCAAAGCTCGCTTAATGAGAACGAGTATAGAAGTATTTGCCTTTGTGGAGAAACAAACACTACACCTGCCCCCGCTCCTTCTCGACGTGCAGCCCCATCGAAAAACATAATCCATGGTGGCATTTCTTCAATGTAAAACACATCTTCATCCGGGAAATCATCGGAGAACTCCCAATCAGATGGAACTGGGTGATCAGCTAAGAAATCTGCCAATGCTTGTCCTTTGACAGCTTTTTGTGGAATGTATGCAAGGTCATATTGTTGTAGCAAGACTGCCCATCGAGCTATACGACCCGAAACCACTGGCCTGGAGAGGACATATTTGATCGGATCCGCCTTTGCTATCAAACGGACTGTATATGCTTGCATGTAGTGCTCCAGTTTGTCTATGGCAAAGAAAAGAGCGAGGCACATCTTTTCGATAGGAGAATAATTTAATTCAGCCCCATTGAGAGTTCGACTTAGATAATAAAGGGCTCTTTCTTTCCCCTCTTTATTTTCCTGCGCCATAAGAGCACCTAGAGACTTTTCTTGGGCCGCAATATACAGCACCAAAGGCTTTCCTGGGATAGGAGCACCTAAAACTGGAGGATTAAGTAAGTATGTTTTGATGCGTGCAAAAGCATTGCTACAAGCCTCATCCCATTCAAAGTGCACATCCTTTTTCATCAATCTATTGAAAGGTTGACATCGACCGGCCAAATTTGAGATAAATCGTCGTATGTAGGCCAATTTTCCTTGCAAGCCTCTAAGTTCTCGTAGATTCTTGGGCTCTGGCATTTTCTGGATAGCTTCGATTTTGGACTGGTCAATTTCAATACCGCGGTGCCTCACAATGAAACCAAGAAATTTCCCAGATGTTACGCCAAAAGCGCATTTACGGGGGTTCATCTTAAGCTGATACTTTCTCAGGCGGGTGAACACGGATCGTAGATCTGCCAAATGGTCTTCCCTCCTTTTTGTTTTAACCACCAAATCGTCGACATAACACTCCACGTTTTTATGAAGTACATTATCAAAGATCTTTTGCATGGCCCGTTGATAAGTAGCACTAGCATTCTTTAGTCCAAAAGGCATCACTTTGTAACAGTAAATTCCCTTAGGGGTACGGAAAGCTGTAAGCTGCTCATCCTTAGGATTCATTCGAATTTGGTTGTAACCCGAAGATCCATCCATGAAAGATAAAGCTTCATGACCGGTAGTGGCATCAACCATGACCTCAGTTATGGGTAATGGAAAATCATCCTTGGGACATGCATTGTTCAAATCCCGGAAGTCAACACACACTCGGATTTGTCCATTCTTCTTCTTGACGGGGACGATGTTAGCAATCCATTCCGGGTACTGCACTTCACGAATGAAGCCTGCTTCAATGAGCTTATTGACCTCGGTTTCTATTTGAGGGATAAGCTCTGGCCGAAAGCGTCTTTGAGCTTGTTTGACTGGGCGCACGCCCTTCTTTACGGCCAAATGGTGTAGAGCAATACTCGGATTGAGCCCAGGCATTTCCTTGTAAGTCCAAGCGAATACATCTTTGTACTCTACTAGGAGCTTGAGGTATCCTTCTTCTTCTTTAGGGGTGAGAAGTGCACTGATGAAAGTTGGCCGGGGTTCTTCAGCAGTTCCTAAATTGATCTCTTTAAGTTCATCAACTGTAGCTTGTCCTCCATCTTCCAAGGCTGGAGGAGCTTCATCGACCTCTTCATTGGTTGCTTCAGCATCTGATAGTGTACCCTCTTCTATTGTAATATGAAACGAGGATGATACTTCTTCAATTTCCTCATCATAGACGGGTGACTGACTTGTATGTACAATCGTTCGTCTTTTGACTTTGAGCGATCCTTCAGTGTTGATCTCCAAGGTAAAGTTACGTTTCATGCGTGAAGGAATGCTACTGCGAATCTCATCATTGGCTTTCTTCTCCCCTTGAACGTCAAAGTTTATTGAACTTTGAGAATGACTATCAATAGGCCTTTTCGTTGCCCCCAGTCGATCAAAGACTGATTTACAAGCAAAAGTGTCCCGATTTGGTGTTAAACAAGTTGTATTTAACCTGTCGAACACTGTGTTTCGTGATGACGAGGCCTCGATTCGATCAAACACTGAGACATGGGGTGAAGAATGGTCTTTTCTTTGATTTGAACTTTCGCCGACCTCCACCGTTATGTATTGGGAACTTGAAGGATCGCTTCTTTTCTTGATCCATATCTGAGCTGGTTGTTCGGGAGTATAACCTAATCCGGTCTTTGGGATATGAATTTCATGCCCTTCAAGCCGCATTTTCCTTTGTGTTTTGCTAAGGCCATGCATCTTTTCTCCGGTGGCTTCTGGAATTAGCTTCCCTAAGTCTTCTCGTTTTGAGAAATCGTAGCCTGCTTTGGCTAACAGCCTATATGCCTTTGGGTCGAACCATTCTTTTGTCCGCCCACTTGGTAGAATACCATGCTCTATCGGAGTTTGCAAAGACCTCACGAATCCATTTAACGGCTTCGAGGGCAAAGGATTTGTGGATGAAGTTAAAGGCATGACATGATCTTCTTTCAATATGGCTACATCCTCCATCGTGAGCTTTGCAAGTCTTCCCATGTCTTTTGTAGGTTGAAGGCATTCCGCGAATGGTGATTGTCCATTCTTGCGGTGTGATAATGGTATATACCGAAGGAAGCGTTCTGGGCCTTTCTTTGGAGAAGAAATGTCCTTTTTGGCGATGAATTTAACATGCTCTTTTTCATCCTGTTTACTTTTCATAGACGGGATCTCAACTGGAAGAACCTCGCTAGAAATGTCTTCTTTTGCATAAAATTTTGCATCAGCAAAATGAGCTTCGGTTTCTGCAAAAGGCTTTAAATCGGCATCGACCTTTTTTATTCCATTTTGAAAGAACTTGAAGCATTGATGCAAGGTTGATGGCACTATTCCATTTTCATGGATCCAAGGACGTCCTAACAACATGTTGTAGGTCGTCTTAGCGTCAATGACGTGGAACAAGACGTTGCTTTTCAATTCTCCAATGGATAATTCTAGGTGGATCAGGCCGATTGCACGTTGTCCTCCTTGATTAAAACCTTGGATGACCAAACGACTGTGTGATAATTCTTCCATAGTAAAACCTAGTCGTTTCATGGTCATTTTTGGAAGTATGTTAACGGTTGAACCTCCATCAACAAGGATACGCTCGATCCTTTGTTCACGAGCATAACCAGAGACATAGAGTGGGCGATTGTGGGGCTTAGAGCCTAACAATAGATCCTCATCAGTGAAAGTCAAGTCTGGAGAGCATGCGTAACATCCCTGTGTTTGTTGAAGCGTATTGGTATGAGGGGCGTATATCTCTGGCTCCTCAAGAGCTCGGGTGAGCACTTCTTTTGGTGATGTGGGGGATTGCAAGGGTTCAACTTCATCGACCTGAGATTGGAGTTTCTCCAAAGATGACAAGGTCTCTTTTGGATCATCATGGTCAACGTCCTCCTTTTCGTCCTGGATTTCGCAACGAGAAATTGTGTGGACGGCCTCGGCTGAGTCATTTTGAAAGAATTTCCTGGGGAAGAATTCTTCCAATGTGATGAGCTTTCGAGATTTTTGGATTTGTGCTGAATCTTCATACACTTTTGTTCCTAGTCTCCCTTGCCTCTTATCACTCATTCTTTTTGACCAAGGCTGAATCTGGTTTTGTGCTCTTCTGGACTCTCGGGTGATCAAATGAAGAGGGAATGCTCGTTTCTTCTTCCATCTCTTGCGAGTAACTATCGTCCAGCCTTCTTCCTCATCCATCGTTGACCTTTTATCATCATCTGAATTATAATCAGGTGCTTTTTGTGAGAGCTGAATTTGAACCGGTTCTAGAGAACCAAAATGGATGAGCGTGGTATTTGCCCCTTGCTTAGTATTTGGAGACAGGGAACTAGGTAACCCACAAGAAAATGTGACCGGGTTTGACTGAGCGACATCATTAAAATCCAAGTCGATTTTCCTTTCCTTGGCTAGCTTCATGATGAGTTCTTTAAGAACAAAGCATTTTTGGATTGGATGACTTATGATGCGATGATACTTACAATAGTTCGGGTCATCAACTTTTCTCATCTCTTCCGGTCGTTTGCATTCTGGCAATTCAATTAATTTCAACTTGAGCAGTTGTTCTAGCATTTCAGGCATATCGGCGTCTAGGAAAGGATAGACCTTTTGTTCCCATTCCTTAAGTGATGAGCGACGCGTTTCACGCTGTTGACCTCCTTCGGGCCTCTTTTCATTGGCCTTCGCATTTTTTGTTGAAATTTTGACTGGGGCAGGATTGACATTCATTGAATCTTTGATATTACTTTTCGCATTCCTGTCATTTTTCCTTATTTCCCGTCTTTCTTTCCTTTCCTCAGGTACGGGAGGTTTCGTATTTCCATGGCTGGAAATACTTAATTCCATGTCGTGCGCCCGAGTTGCCAACTCTTCAAATGTTCGGGGCTTTACTCCTTGAAGGATGTAAAGAAGTCCCCAATGCATGCCTTGGATGCACATCTCTATGGCAGATATTTCAGTAAGTCTATCCTTGCAGTCTAGACTCAAAGAACGCCACCGATTGATATAATCAACGACGGGTTCATCCTTCCACTGTTTAGTATTGGTAAGCTCCATCATGCTTACCGTGCGTCGTGTGCTGTAGAATCGGTTGAGAAACTCCCTTTCAAGTTGTTCCCAGCTATCGATTGACTCGGGCTCTAAGTCTGTATACCAATCAAAGGCATTCCCCTTTAGGGAACGGACAAACTGCTTTACAAAGAGGCCTCCTTGAGTCCCTGCGTTCTCGCAAGTTTCTACAAAGTGAGCAATGTGTTGCTTAGGGTTTCCTTTGCCATCAAATTGCAAGAACTTGGGAGGTTGATACCCATTTGGCATTCTCATGTTATCAATGCGCTTTGTATAGGGTTTGGAATATATGAGAGAACTTGTGGAAGAACCTCCATATTGTGCTCGAATGGTGTTTGTAATCATATCCTGCAGTTGTTGGACAGATATTGAGGCCATTGAGGTGGAATGTCCGTGTTGAGAAGTGCCTTCACCTCCTTTTCCTTTATCACCCTTGACGTTTTCTCCTTTGAAGGTAAAGCCAGGTGGCTGCTCAGGGCCAAGGCTTGATTCACCCGAATCTTGTACCTCCAGCTTGTTCATTAGGGTTGCAATTTTGACGTCCTTTTCTTCAAGTGCCTTTGTGAGAAGGATGACTCTTTGTTCCATTTCAGCCATCTTTTCTTCCATGGTAGAGGTGTTAGTCATCATTACTGGCATGACCTCTATAGATGATGGAGAAAATGATGAAACAGGATGAGTTAGTGGTACTTCACTTCTTAAGTTTCTCATCACGGGCGAAGAGTTGATAGAAAAGGTCTTTGTTGGGGATGATTCATTACTGATTTCCAAATCTTCCGAGGTAGATGAATCTTTGGTGGTAGCTTTCCTATTTGCAAGAAAGTCCAGAGAAGTGTCAGCAGGAGATTGGTTTTCTTGGGTTGGTTGAGGTTGGAGTCGATCAAGAGCTTTAGATCGACTGCGAGTGATTGGGCCGACATACTCATCAGCACTGGAATCATCAACCACTGATTTTCGGATATTCTTGCTAGAGCCCATTGAAGTAGGTAGCAAGATGGTGATGTTGATTTCTTTCTTTGAAGGAGAATGAGATGAGAGGCAGAGATGTCCCACTGGGCGTGCCAGAATTTGTAAGCGACTAAATTTCTAGTTTGAAATAAATCAAACAAGTAAAATAGTTTCACAAATGCGAATTTATATTGATGATTGTGTGGTACAATTCTCTGAAATTATAAAAGAGTGATCCTCTGATTCAATCTCCTTGCAAAACTTATTGATTAGATTTATGGTAATGTGGATTTGACTTAAACACAAAATATCCTTCAATTTGGTTGATGGATGGATCGAAGATTACTGAAACGGAATTACAATGAATCTCTGGCTATGAGCTTGTTTAGAAATCCTTTGTTCTTCGCGTTCTTCGTGTTCTTCGTGCGTTCTTCGTCTTCGAAGGTTTGTGGTGGAAGTTCTTCGGAGCTTTAGAGGCTTGAATCCGTTGAGCTTCAATGATTTGTGAGTTGTTGATGTTTTCGGACACTTTTGGCTTGATTCCCGTGAACTTTAGGATCTAGGCAGATGATCTGGACGATTCTGCTTCGAATGTTCTTCGATTTTGGGGTTGAAGTTCTTGAAGGCTTTGAGGCTTGATCTTCACAGAGCTTTTTCACTTCTAAATTCTGGTCCCCTAAATGTCTCAGGAAGGCTTCTATTTATAGGAGTTTTGGGGTGGGTGAGCGACACGTGGCGGAGCTTGATTGGTGACACATGTCACAGCTTGATTGGTCCGCTTAAGTCATCGCTTACACGTGCGAGGTTGCTTGAGTCATCGCTTACACGTGCGAGGCTGCTTGAGTCATCGCTTACACGTGCGCTGATGCGTGATTAGCTCTTGCATGACATTTGGCAAATTTCTGTTGGCTTCTGAATAGTGATAGCAAAACCTAGCAGCAATATATGGTGTTCTGTAATTGGCTGTATTTTGTGGACTTGGTAATGTGACGTGTCAGCTTGTGATAGGTCGGGAATTTTCCCTCTCTACACCATCAATTTTTTTCCAAATGGTGTGCATAATATCTCTGTAACATGCTTTCAAGAATGATATGTATATGTATGAAAACAATCAAAGAAAATTGGTCCTAGTTCAGATAGTAATTTCTGGGGACCAGTTGTCATTCGGTTAGTCTTGTCTCATTTATTTATGTTATATCATGTAATCTTGGGATTATAATTGTAATGGGTTTAATTTTACAGATTGCCAGAGGGTGATTCTTAATTAATCTTGAGACTTTTTGCAGTTGTTAATAAATCCTAGTTCAACCCAGTAAATACCCGATGTGGGACTCATCACACACCCACACACATTATACAATTAATCAAATTGGGGCATCACACTTAGTCCCAGAATAACTCAAGAAGAAAGGAAGTAATTGGATTCTCGACAGTTTTGTCGATAGCTTGTCAATCCATTGAGATTAATTACTATGGCCTCTTGACAACTAGTCGATTGATCAAGAATCAAGATACATGATTCTTAATTAGTCCCATTAAGTAGACCCACGAGTTGGAATCTAAGCCCTACTTGTCAGAGAATAAACGGGATCATTAGGGGTTGACTAAACAACAAAAGTGAGAGCATTTCATGTATATCTAGGGTTTGTACCTTCTCTCTCAAGTTAACCTACATATCAAAGACACAAAATTATATTTAAAAAGAATAGTATATTTACTACTTGGTGATTCAATTGAACTCACCATGACAAACATAATCAAATTGTTTTGAAGATTATTATTATGATTTAGTTGAACCCTATGGGACTAAGTGTTTCACAATTAATGGTTTACACAAAACAATATCAAGGGGTTAATTGTTACTGTCAAAAGCTTAAGAGGGTTTTGTGTTTTACGAAAAAAACACAAGGGATAAAATGTTACACTCAAAACCTCAAGGGAATTCCATATTTTCTATATGAAATAAATAATGAAACTTCTTTCAATAAAATCTAGAATTCTTAGTAGTAGGATTTTTATCTAAGTAGTTTTTAAACCATTTGAAACTATGTTAATTATTTTCATATATCTATGGCATATCGCATTGCTTAAGGAAAATAATAATAATCAATGATTATTTTTCCAAGATTTATATAAGAATACTTATTATGAAATGGAGAAATATAATTGATTTAGAATATTACATTCTTCCTCATGCAAGAATTGAATCAAAAAAAAGGGAAAAAAATCAAAATATAAAATCAAATTTAATAACTCATGCAATAAAAAAAAAATTTAATTTTATGCTTAAATTAGTTGAAATAATTAAATTTTTGTGAACTTACTAAAGCAATATATTCATATTTTTTATTATATTAATCTTAACATTTTTCATTTTCTAAATTCAACTAATCTATATATATATATATATGTATGTATGTATATATATAGATATATTAACTAGTGTGTAACGACGTGCATATGCACGGTAAATTTAAAAACAATCACAATTATATATATATATATTGTTTCCTTATTAATTATGAATTAAAAAAATTGAAATTAACATTTAGAATAATAAACATAAAAATGGAATTAGTCATGCCAATACAACATTTCCTAAGGGACCAATCCCTTCACCAAAATAACTTGAAAAAGAGTTTGACAAAGACCATCTTGCTAAGACATGTTGCTTTGTTAGCATTCCTATACATCCAATTAAACTCCAGTTGATCAAATCTTTCATATAACAATCTGACTTCAATAGCAAAATTAACAATTCTCTATGCACTAATTTGGATCTATTGGTCACTACCTCAACTCAAATTTTGGAATTACCCTCAATTACCGCATTCTAAAGCTCCTTTTGACCTGCTAATTCCACTGCTCACAAAAAAACTTTGGCTTTCACTTGAATAAGCTACATTATAAGCCACATTCCATGGGTGCATGTAGGAGCTATGCTTCATACATGATTTTGATATCAAGTTCAACATGACATAAAATGACCATGAATGACAACATTCAGGAGAAAAAGTTTTGTCTTAAAAAATTTAAAACTTAGAGCTTGCCTTGAACTATGGACAATGAGAATGCCTCAAGAGTCAAGGTTAAGTCAAAGATACAATTATCAAATGACATGCACCCACTATTATCCTCTGGCTCACAAATCAAACTTTAAAGTATCTTCTCTCTCAACCATGGCATTCAGCCACTATTATATCATGCTATATGATTCTCATATGAAATATTTCCAGATTCATCCATATGTGAATCTTCCAAACCAAAATTCGCTCACGAATTAAGACAAATAAATAACTTTCATTGAGAGCTTTCATTTGTTCCACTGTATTTTCTGCAATATGATACCATTGTTTTTAGTAATGCTTAGCTTCATTAAAAGTCACACATAACTAAGTATATACTTTGAAGAGCATTACAAACTATGAAAAAAAAAAAAAAAAACCTATTATAAAAGCTCATAAAATAAACAAATTTCTCTAAAAATGGCCACAATTTATAATTTTCCTATTTTTTTGGTTTGTTTGTTTTTGGATATGATCTTTTCAAAGATAAGTAACAACACTCATATGGAATGCTATATTTTAGCTATTGATGAATATTTACCGCTTTTGAGTGCCATCCCCCATATTGGATCTAAGTAAATACTATCTCTCTATATTTACCTATTGAGAAACTAAATATATTTTAAATTTTTAATCGATAAATCTCATCTACCTAACTGTATAAAAAACTTGTATTAAAGTCTGGTCATTGTTACTAATTGTATAACTAAATTCAACTATATATATTTTTCATTATAGATCTTATCTCATGCAATATGAAAAATATTTAAGACCTTCTCCCCTCTCCCAAAAATAAGTCATGTACATTGGACTTGGAAGAAAAAAAAACTACTGGTCTTGCCCAATCATGCCCTTATATTCTTACCACAAATAATTGGATTACTATCTTTGTTTATTGTTGAGATGCAACCCAAAACAAAAAAGGCATATGACAACAACAAAATTAATAATAAATAAAATCTCCAAATAGCATTATAATGAAGTATTGTTTCCAAAAACCATATTTTTCAAATTTGTATGGTTGCTTATTTTAATCCTCATACGGGATTTAAGTTTCATTTATACATTTGAATATTGAAATTGTTAAATTCAATGGTTAGTTATGAAACAAAAGAGCTGTTAACCATAAAAAAAAATGTGAGAAAAGGAATTGACAATGTTTCATAAGTCAATGAATATGAATAGAAAAGGGGCTGTAAGTTTACTTACAAATCTGTTTTTTGTACATTGGGGGTTGCCGGTGTGTGGTTAAGAGTTGTTTGTCGATGGCAGCAAGTAATTAGGGGTTGAGATTATATTTAGAGAAACATTTAAGAGAGAGGGAGAGAGGAGCTTGAGAGTCTACATAGAAGTGTCCAGGTGAAATGTTCTTGTTTAGGTTATTTTTGTGGTCTTGGTTTTTGTATTAGGTGTTAATCTATTATTTATTTTGGCACAAAAATTTTAAAAATTTAGATAGGACACATGGCGCAAAATTGAGAATTCAATTGAAATCTGATTGGATTTTCTTTCAGCTTCACCTATTATTATACATAAAGAGAGAGGTAAAGCTCAGAGAAATTTTTATTAGATTTTGAAATTAGAATCCAATTTTGCGTTATGTGTCTAAATAAATGTAGAAACCATACCATAATTATCCACTTAAGTTTTTTAATCTTTTTTTTTTTTAGGAAAGTTTTTTAATTAATTTCTTTGTGCCAAGCGAGTTATTGAGTGCAAAATATTAAGAATATAATATTAATGAACTATAAAATTAAAAAAAAATAATAATAATCACTTGTAATCAATACAAATCGTCACATAACAAAGATCACCACACATTGTATTTTATTAAAAAGTATAAAAAAAAAAAGATCATAAGTAGTATTAAATTTGGATAAGAATTTTAGTATATGACTAATTACGTTTACTTTATAAAAAAATTGACTAATTATTTATATTTTTATAATACAAATTTTGTTTAATTTAAATGTATCTATACATATGCACATGTTACATGCTATTTTTTTTTTTAAAATAATTTGACTAATTATATATATTTTTATAATAAAAATTGTGTTTAATTTTACATGCATCTATGCGTTACATGGGTTACATGCTTTTTTTTAGAAGATACACGAGTTACATGCTAGTGATACTTAATGTTGAGCAGAATACTTATTATTAGATGGAAGAAGCAACACAAACATAATATATATATATATATATATATATATCTCTCCAAAACTTAGAGAAAATCCAATTAGATTTTAATTACATTCTCAATTTTGCGCCACGTGCCCCATTTAAATTTTAATTTTGTGCCAAGTGAATTATTGAGTGTAAAAATCAAAGAGTCCAAATCCAATTAGAGTCTAAATTGGTTTTAAATTGAAGTCTAATTTTCTGTCACGTGTCTATCTAACTTTTTAATTTTTGTGACAAGTGAATTATTGAGTGCAAAAATTGAAATTCAATTAAAATTTAAATCATATATATATATATATATATATATATAATGTAAAACCATTACATATTTTAGAAATGTATGGTTTAAAAATAGTGTAATTTTTCCCAAAAAAAAGAAGAAGTGTAAACTAATACCATGTATAATTTCAACGTCTTCTTAAAAAAAAAAAAAAAAAAACTAATTTGAACTGTATAATTGTGATTATTTTTATTTATATCCATGCATATGCACGAGGCAACACAATTTTGTGCCACATGTCCTATTTAAATTTAAATTTTGTGTCAAGTAAATTATTGAGTGTAAAAATCGAAAAATCCAAATCCAATTAGATTCTAAATTGGGTTTCAATTGGAGTCTAATTTTCTACCATGTGTCCATCTAAGTTTTTAATTTTTGTGGCAAGTGAATTATTGGGTGCAAAAATCAAAATCCAATTAAATTTTAAATCATATATATATTGATGGTGTATTAGAAAATAGACCAACTCCAAGTTCGTCCAGGTCAAGAATATAAAAAAAAGGGCTTTGAATGGAGTACTCATCCATGACAAGGTCGTCTGTCCATAAAAATGTTTGGACGACCTTTATACGTCCTAACTCTATACAAGTTTTAGACGACCTCCACATTCTTATTTCGGAGCACAAGTAAAAATTAAGGTTCATTACTACGAATTGCTACCAATGACGGTTATAGAAAATAAGATCAAACAATGTAACTTCCATGGTAGTTATGGAAGTTAATTCCGAATCTTTCGACCTCCTCAATGATAAGGGAAGTTATCAGACAAGTAACCGCCCCGTGTACTATATAAACACTCCTCTACGTAAAATTATGGGAAGTTTTTCCCTTTTACACAATTCCCAGAAATTTGGAATTTGAAGAGAGAAACTAACTTCATCATTGGAGGGTTTGTGGCTGGTCAACCCCGGTCTCCCTTGATTCTTTGTTTTTCTTTTTCAGGCCCTTCAAATCATTCAAGCCCGAAGCATCCAGCCTACTGATTTTTAGAGTATTATCGGTTGGCGTCGTCTGTGGGAAGATTGTCTTGCGATTTATCTTTCTACGACAAAAGGCTGAATGGTTCGGACAAGATTGAAGGCCACTAGCCCAGGCCACCAGGAGAGTAGGGATGCTTTTAGCAATCCCCACCAAGATCGCCAGTCAGTGCCAGTCACGCAACTGTCTTCCGTCCAACACATACAATCTATGGCAGTTGCCATGGCAAAGTTAACTCGTCAGAACCAAGAACTGACTAGGGAGATTAATCTAAGGAGGCAATATCACGAAGGACATGTTGAGGGACAAGCCTAGAGTCAAGAGGATAGAGGAAATCTTGAGCCCGAGACCCAATCAAAGGGCACTACTTTATGAAGGGTGCCACACTTAGAGAAAGAGATGGATCAGATGAGGAAGGTTATGAATGAGATGAGGGAGAACATGAGAAGGGCGAATCCCGTAGAGGATTTAGTTCACCAAATAGACTCCCCTTTCACGGCTTCCATCAATGGTCATCCCTTATCTTCAAAGTTTAAGATGCCTTCCTTAGATTTGTATGATGGAACGCGTGACCCATTTGATCATATTGCTATTTTCAAGGCTACAATTCACCTTCAAGGGGTTCTAGACGAGATTATGTGTAGAGCATTCCCTACCACCCTCAAAGGACCAGCGCGAATGTGGTTTAGTAAGATCCCTCCTAACATAGTGAGTTCTTTCGAAGAGTTGAGTAAGTTGTTTATCAATAATTTCATCGGAGGACAAAGGCACAAACGTTCCTTGTCCAGCTTGTTAATCATTGAACAAGGGGAGAATGAAAGCTTGTGGTCCTTCATTACTCGTTTCAACAAGGAAGCCCTGACAGTGGACGAGATGAAAAATAAATTGTTATTGGCGGCTTTCCGCATTTGAGTTAACTCTGATTTATTCATCCACAAACTTTACGAGAAAGAGCCTCAAACCATGGCTGAACTCGTCCATTTGGCCCAAAATTTTATAAATACAGAAGATGCAATTATAGCCAAGAAAAGGGAGAGAGTTGAGAGAATAGAAGCAGATCTCCAGCGCCATTTTGAACAAGGTCCTCGTCCAAAGAAAGGACAGATGGGAGAGAAGAAAGATCGAGACAAGAAGTCGAGCTCTTCAGCACGAAGTCAACAATACACGCCCTTAAACATGTCGCTTAAACAAGTTCTCATGCAAATTAAGGATGATCCTTCCTTGAAATGGCCGAAGAAAATGAAGGGAGATCCCAACAAGCGTAATAGGAATAAGTATTGCTGTTTCCATAGAGACCATGGGCATGACACGGACGAGTGTTTTGATTTGAAGTAGCAGATTGAAAATCTCCTCAGGCAAGGAAAATTGAGAAATTTCCTTGGACGAGATCATAAGGATGAGAAGTTGAAGGGGAAAGTAGAAGAGTCGTCACAACCCCCGCTAGGAGAAATAAGAGTTATCATAGGAGGAACCTCAACAAGGCAATCTTCCAAGTCCAGAAAGACGTACTTGAAAGTAGTGTAGAATGTACAACTCTCTGGATGATCACCAAGGACAAGGGCAACAGACGAACAAGCCATCACATTCACGGACGAGGATGCTGAAAGGGTTCACCACCCCCATGACAACGCCATTGTCATCACTTTGCTTATTGCTGACTATACGACCAGAAAGGTGTTGGTGGACAATGGAAGTTCGGCAGACATCTTGTATTAGCCCTAAATTTCAGCAAATGAGGCTTGGGCGAGATCAACTTCATCTAGTGAATTCGCCTTTGGTAGGGTTTGGAGGAATGAAAGTGTAGTCTGTAGGCACCATTACATTACTTGTGGTGGTGGGGGCAAACCCACAACAGATAACTAAGGACGTGAATTTCCTTGTGGTAGATTGTTCATCCTCTTATAATGCCATAATCAAAAGACCAACCTTAAATGGTTGGAAGGCAGTCACATCTACTTATCATTTATCAGTCAAGTTCCTTACAGAGTATGGGATAGGACAGGTACAAGGATATCAGCTAGCAGCAAGAGAATGCTATTTAGCCATGTTGGCCATGGACGAATAGGTTCAGATGATGAACATTGAGGAGAGAAGAGTTGTGGCAGAGCCTACTGAAGTATTGGAAGACATTCCTTTGGACGAGAATAACCCTGAGAAGTATACAAGGGTTGGAGCAGATATGAAAAAGAAGACGAAGTAAGATCTTGTCTAGTTCTTAAAGAAGAGCATCGATGTGTTTGCATGGAATCATGAGGACATGTCAGGTATAGACCCTAGTGTCATTTCCCACCATCTAAATGTATGTCTTTCCACTAAGCCCGTACGACAGAAGAAAAAAATGTTTGCTCTAGAGAGAGAAATTGCCATTAAAGAAGAAATTCAGAAGTTAACTGCAGCAAATTTTATTCGAAAAGTTTATTATCCAGACTGGTTGGCCAATGTAGTAATGGTCAAGAATGCTAATGGCAAATGGAGAATGTATGTGGACTTCATCGATATAAACAAAACCTGCCCCAAGGATAGCTATCCATTGCCGCGTATTGATTAGTTGATAGACTCGACTGCAAGTCATAGAATGCTAAGTTTCATGGATGCTTTCTCCGGATACAATCCGATAAGGATGGATAAGACAGACCAAGAGAAAACATCCTTTATCACCAGTTAAGGCTTGTTTTGTTACAAGGTGATGCCCTTCGGTCTGAAGAACACAGGGGCAACATAGCAAAGGTTGGTTAACAGTATGTTTCGTCCATGAATTTGATGGAATGTAGAAGTCTATGTAGATGATATGCTGATGAAGAGTCTGAACGAGGGGAAGCACTTAGACAACCTGCAAGAAACCTTTGATATGCTTAGGCAATATAATATGAAGTTGAATCCCAGCAAGTGCGCTTTCGGAGTTGCATTAGGAACATTCCTTGGGTTCATGGTTTCGCATAGGGGAATTGAGGCAAATCCAAATAAGATACAAGCAATACTGGATATGAAGCCTCTGCGAAATATCAAAGAAGTCCATTCCCTTACCGGACGAGTTGCTGCCCTTAACAGGTTTGTTTCTAAAGCTATTGACAAATGTTTACCATTTTTCAAGGTTCTTAAAAAGGTGTTTGAATGGATGGATGAGTGCCAGAAAGCTTTCCAAGACCTTAAGACCTACCTCACCACAGCTCCCTTGCTGAGTCCCTCCGTGCCTAGTGAAAAGTTGTATTTATATCTAGCAGTGTCCCTACACGCAGTGAGCTTAGTTTTGATTAGAGAACAAGGAAGGGTGCAGAAGCTGGTCTACTATACAAGCTGAGCACTAAGGGGGGCGGAAGGATGATACCCAATGATGGAAAAACTAGCCTTCGCTTTGGTCATAGCTTCCAGGATGTTAAGGCATTATTTTTAAGCTCATATCATCAATGTCTTAACAGATCATCCATTAAAGAAGGCAATGAACAAGTTGGAGGCCGTAGGACGACTGATCCAATGGGCCATAGAACTCAACGAGTTTGATGTTAGGTACCAACTAAGAAATGCAATCAAGGCACAAGTGTTGGCAGATTTCATTGCAGAATTTAGTCCAAATCAAAGTGAGCTAGATGAGGAGGACGAGGTATAGAAATGGGTCGTTAATGTGGATGGTTCATCCACGTTATATGCAGGAGGAATTTGAGTTATACTCAAATCCCCGGAAGGGGATAAGTTGAAATATGTAGCCTGTTTACAATACCAAACCACCAACAATGAAGCTGAATATGAAACCCTTCTCAAAGGATTGGAATTGGTTAGGTCCTTAGGGGTCGAGACAGTTCTCACCCAAGGGGATTCTCAATTGATCATTAATCAAGTGAATGAAATGTGTGAAGCAAAAGAAAGCTGAATGAAGAAGTATTTAAACAAGGTAAAGTAGCTTGTCAAGAAATTCAAAGAAGCTAGTTTTGTTCAACTCCTGAGGGAGGAAAACATGGAAGGAGATGCTTTGGCGAAAACATCCTTAACAGGGGAGCCCATGGACGAGTTTGACAAAATCTAGTACATGCCAAGCATAGATCTACCTGAGGTACATCAAATTGGAGGAGAAGAAAATTGGATGACTCCAATAGTCATCTACCTTAAGGACGGAAGGCTTCCCGAGGACAAGGACAAGGACGAGGCCAGGAAGTTAAGGATTAGAGCTGCCAAGTATGTTCTCATAGACGAGATGTTGTACAAACAGGGTTTCTCTCAGCCCTATTTAAGGTGCTTAGCCCGGATGAGTTGAACTATGTATTGAGGGAGATTCATGAAGGGGCATGTGGGAATCATTCAGGACCAAGAGCATTGGTTCATAAGGTCGTCTGTACAGGATATTACTAGCCAACTATTCAAGCAGACGCAAAGGCTTATGTCAAGGTGTGTGACCAATGTCAACGTTTTAGCAATATTCCCAAGAGACCATTAGAGTATCTCACCTCGATGATGGCCCCATGGCCATTTGCACAATGGGGATTAGATATCTTGGATCATTTTTCCACTTGGAACCAGGCAGATGAAATTCTTAGTGGTTGGGATTGACTATTTCACCAAGTGGGTGGAAATAGAATCCTTAGCAAGTATCACGCAACAAAATGTCAAGAACTTCATCTAGAAGAATATTGTGTGCAGGTTTGGGGTACCCAGGGTATTGATATCAGACAATGGACGGCAATTTGATAACGCACTTTTCAAGGACTTCTGTGAACACTTTGGAATTCAGAATCATTATTCTTCACCCACCTACCCTCAAGCAAACGGTCAAGAAGAAGTAGCAAATAGATCCTTGTTAAAGATAATCAAGACTCGGCTTGAGGGGGCAAAAGGGGTATGGCCAGACGACCTACCAGGTGTTCTATAGGCCTACAATACGACGATTACAACCCTCACAAGGGAAACTCCTTTCAAGCTAGCCTATGAAAGTGAAGTAGTTATATCTGCAGAAGTACATATGGTTAATCAGAGGGTAATGAAGTATCAAGACAAGGATAACGAGGAACAACTCCGCCTAAACCTGGATCTAATAGACAAGGTGACGATGGACGCAGAGCAAAGGACAACAAGGTATAAGAACCTATGGCTAGGTAATATGATGCAATGGTGAAACATAGGTGTTTCAACATAGGAGACCTCGTCTTGAAAATGGTCTCTTTGGCAAGCAAAAACCCAGTTCATGGGAAATTGGGACCTAACTGGGAAGGACCCTATAAGGTTATCAATTGCAAAAGGCAAGGATCTTACTACTTGGAGACCTTGGACAGGAGAAAATTGGAGCATCCTTGGAATTTTGAACACCTAAGAAGGTATTATCAACAAGGTATCAGCTTGGACGAGCATTATCTTAGACGAGCCCCAAGTGTGTTGTTTATCTACGTATTGTTAGCATTATATATGTTGAATTAACTCCTTAAGGTTATGTTAGTTCCTAAACTATGTGGTGTGGACTATGGACGAAGTTGTGGATTTGTAGTATTTGTATTTGTCAAATTCCCTAAAGGCATTAGCTTCTAAGCATATGCCTTGTCTATGAATGATATTTATGTTATGTACATAATAATTCTGTGAATTCCCAATTTTCATATTGTTTTCGTTCAAATTGATCCACAAGAAGGCTAAAAGCCCAAGACAAGTAAATTCTCTGGATGTAGGGATGTAACGTCTATAAGCTTTGCTTAATAAGGATAAAACAAAGGAAAATGAACCTAAGGCGTCTTCGTCTAATCAATGGACGAGGTAAAGCCTAAGGTACATTCGTCCAACCAATGGACGAGACAAAGAATGCATGCAAAAATATTCTGTCCATAAAAGGAATTTGTATAACCAATCAATTTTTGGACGAGAAAAATATGGTAGTTTACCCAAAGACAAGTAAAAAATCGTCCAAGTTTATGGACAAGGGGTAATGAAAGCTGTAAACCAATATAACTAACAAAAGAAACACCATTCATGGACGAGTTATACTTGCAAAAATTTGAATGGTGAAAAATACTGAACATGAATATCTTATCAGGGACGAGCCAAGGTTGAAATCAATATCTTGGGTACATAAAGCATTCGTCCATTCAACATGTTTAGTAAGTAAAAGAAAATGAGATAAACATTCATTCATTAATTAAAGGGTGGACGACCTATGTCCAAAAACCCTTATAAAAGTAAGGCTTAACAAAGTAATTGTTTGAGAACTCGTTCTAAAACTGTGGATGAGCTAAATGTACTTGAGTTACATTAAAAGCTCCAAAAAAACAACGGAACAAATAAAAGGAAAAAAGAAGAAAAAAATACGAGGGTAAACAAAAGTCCAAGTCTCGTCTTCAAGAAGGAGGGGTGTCAGCATTAGAGTCGTCCTGAGTTGGTTGGGTGGTGGCATCGTCCTCAATGTTAATATCTTTTGAGCTCGTCTGGAGAAGGGAACTTGTAGTTGTGCCAACAAGGTTGAGTTTGATGGGGCTAAAGTCAACCTCAGGGAAGTTTTCTATAGCGTCTATCCTAAAATCTTCGAACCCGACTGTGTAGTTGGTGTCCAATAAGTCAATATATTGCTTGGACACCTTGAACTCTGCAACTGCATCTCCTTTTGCTCTTTCAAGAAGGGCACTCAACTCGTCATTCCTCTTTTAGAGGTGATCAAGACAAGTATCCTTCTTTATGGCATCAGCTTTCAACTCCTCAACACGATTTTGTAGCTCTTTGGCATCGTCCTTGGCCTTAGCTGCCACCTCAGCCCATTTCTTACACTCGTCCTTAACCTCCTGGATCCTCGTCTCCAGCAGGATCCTCGTCTTGTCCAGCTTTGTTGCCTGCTTGGACGTGGCGATGAACTTAAACATTGCCTACATAAATTAAAACTTGGTTAGACAAAGTACACATGTATACACTGCTAATAGGACGAGGTATAAAAAAGAGTTCGCATACCTTGAAAAGGTCATGAACACCAGAGTGCTCAAAGTCCTTCAAAGACATGTTGTAGCATGCCGCCACGTCCTTGTCTGTCACAACCTTCTCAAACCTTTCCCAAGCTAAGTCTTTATTTTCAACAAGGTTTTGAGGTGCTCGTCGAGAAGGTTGAGACGAGGCAGGCACATGGATTTTGGACGGGATCTGCACGGACGGAGGATCTCTAGGCTCGGAGTCAACATTGAGAATCTGGACAGAGGGATCTTGAATAAGGAGGACGGGAAGACCAGGCTTAACCCCCCCAAACTAAGACGACTTGTGCTTGGCCTTTTTCTCCCGACGTCTACTCAGGAGATTTCTCAAGTCAATTCCTTTTGATAAACTTTTCCTTTTTTCACCTATAGATGGACGAGGCTAGGATCGTACCCCCTGCCCGGTTACCTCATCCATCACTTCTTTACCTTTGTTCTCTTTCATTGTTGCCATCCCTGAAAAGAAAGATGTTACTCACCTTAAAAAGAAAAAAAAAAATAATGAAATGAAAAAGAGAAAGACGAGAGAAAAAAGAACTTACGTCTACAGAAAGTAAGCTCGTGGGCAATTGCTTCAGTGTATGGCTTAGGGCCTAACCCCCAAGTAGCAAGACGTTGAAGACTTACCAAAGAATGGAAAGTCCTATCAGTGTATAGACGAGCCTTTTGAACTCGTTCCTAAAACCTACTCAAATGAGGTTGTCTAACAACTAAAAGAGAGAGAGAGAGAGAGAGAGAGAGAGAGAGAGAGAGAGCAGAGTTGTTAAGATGACTACAATCGAAAATAAATATAACAAATGATAAAATGATAACCATAAGCGTACCTTCAGGACGAAGGTTCCCTAACTCTCCTGTATAGGGAGCAAATGGATCCCTGCCAACCTCAACAAGGTGTCCAGCCTAGAAACCAAAGACGAAGAAGAACTCTGTCTTCTAGTTCCTATCTGAGGTGACTACGGATGTTATTAGCCTATAATCTTTCCCTCTGGCTGTGAATTGGTAGAAGTCAAGGGATTGGTTAATCTCGGAGGGTTTGTAGCAGTAAAGAAACTCATCGACTATAAGAGGACGATCCCCCTCAAACACCTCCCTCCATAAAACTTGCATTGAGACAACTAGCCTCCATGTGTTGAGATTGAATTGACATATACCTAAACCTAATCTAGTAAGCAACTCCCTAGCAAAGGCATTAAGAGGCAACCTCAAACCACCTAAAAGATAAGCCTCATAAATGCCAACACTAAAACGGCGTTGACAACACCACACCCCACGCACAGGTAACCTGGGGTTTAGATCCTCAAGAATTTGGTACCAAGTCTGAAAGGAGTCCAACCTTTTCTTGTCTGTCTTAGAAGTGACCGGAAGTGTATTCGTCCGTGGTGTTTCCCCCACTGCTACTATTTCTACCACTACTACTATTATTATTAGAACCACTAAAACTGCTAGGGTCGTGATACTTGTCTATGGCCTTATCAACGCTATTACTAGACGAGGAAAGGACAACCTCAGACATTTTTAAAGAAAACTTGAAACCTAAGGACAAGAGTAAGGAAAATACCTGGATCTAGACGAAGGGAGACTATAGACGCAGGAAACTTCTAGACGAGATTCTAAGATGAGGGGTGTCAAAGAAGGAAATTCAAGAAATGTAAAGGGTAGCAGAGGAATTCCACTATTTATAGGCAATGGACTTTAGCATCTGAAACGACACGACCAACAAAGAGGTGACACATGGCATACTCCTCAAAAAAATGAATTGGCAGGACCCATCACCAATGGAATCATGACACTTGGCACACCTAGGCTGACATAAGTACATACGTCCAAAGAATGGCATCAGGTTGTACATCTCCCTAGACGACCTATGGACCAGGGGGCAACTGATGGTGTATTAGAAAATAGACCAACTCCAAGTTTGTCCATAAAGGTCGTCTAGGGCAAGAATATAAAAAACGAGCTTTGAATGGAGTACTCGTCCACAACAAGGTCGTCTGTCCATAAAAATGTTTGGACAACCTCTATACATCCCAACTCTATACAAGTTTTAGATGAGCTCCACATTCTTATTCTGGAGCACAAGTAAAAATTGAGGTTCATTACTATGAACCGCTACCAATAACGGTTATAGAAAATAAGATCAAACAATATAACTTCCATGGC
This sequence comes from Quercus lobata, assembly GCF_001633185.2. Taxonomy (NCBI): domain Eukaryota; kingdom Viridiplantae; phylum Streptophyta; class Magnoliopsida; order Fagales; family Fagaceae; genus Quercus; species Quercus lobata. The sequence goes on from NC_044911.1 coordinate 38,312,069, forward strand.
AATTATGGAAGTTAATTTTGAATCTTCCGACCTCCTCAATGATAAGGGAAGTTATGAGACAAGTAATCGCCTCGTGTACTATATAAACACTCCTTTTCGAAGGGTTTGTGTCTGGTTAACCCTGGTCTCCCTTGATTCTTTGTTTTTCTTTTTCAGGCCCTTTAAATCATTCAAGCCCGAAGCATCCAGCCTACTGATTTTCAAAGTATTATCATATATATATATATATATATATATATATATATTTTAGGGATAAAGGGCCCAAATATGAGTATTGGGCCATATCCGAGGACATCAAGTAGTCCGAAGACAGGTAATAATGATGGAGGTCTATAGGACAACGGTCCGTGGAAGGTGTTTGGTCATAAGGAATTAGAGATGTTGTTCGAGGAGAAGTACCTCCTCGGCTAAACAGAGTAGAGGTCATAAGTCCGACCTTTCATCAAAATTAAGGTAACAGACGATCATACTGGCAAGGAGAAGCATCAGGTAGGGATAAGACAAAAAAGAGTTGGAAAATATCTGAGAAGAAAGCTGGTACTATTGCATTAAATGCTCTGTAGCTAACCTCCTGGCCGCATTAATGTGAAGGTGATACATGAACAGTAACATTCAACCTTACAGCTACCTACAAAGACTTCAAGAAGGTGCTGATGGGATAAGTATCCAAGCCAGCGATCTAATCTACACATGGAGGGCAGAGATGAAGTAAGGAAAGGGAATATAAAGAAGAAAGATCCCATTGGAAAAGGATCATCAGATAATTTGTAGAAAAATCACTGTACACTTAAGAACTATAATTGTGGTTAAGTCTAAAAGAAATACATAAGAACAACCTTCCTCGGACATTGCCAAGGAGGATTTTCCTTATCCAAAACTGTTTGTTTATGCTTTCAAGTAACAATTAGCCTATTGTGATCGTTGTCCAACTCATTGAAGTTCAATTTCTAGGCCACTCTTTACAAATTCATTGTTTTAGGCTCCTTGGGCCTTTGTCCATTTCATATGGGCTTTGGAAGCAAAACGTGCCCTTACATACATAATGAGAAACTATTATATATTTTAGAAATATATGGTTTTAAAAAAAGTTTAAGCTAATACCATGTGTAATTTTAATGTCTTCTAAAAAAATTCTAATTTAAATTGTATAATTGTGATTATTTTTAATTGTATCTGTGTATATGCACGAGGTTACACACTAGTGACAATTAATACACACACAGTAGTAGTCTAAATTTTGTGATATATAATTAAACTAAGTATTACTAAGGTAAACACTTTTTTTTCATAGATTAATTATTTAAAGGTGGTGCAAATATGAAAAATAAATTTTAATGATTAATTTCATATGATTTATATAAGATGCAATAAATTTGGACTTCTTTGGCAACAATTGAACCACAGAACAGCAAAAAATAAAAAATAAAGGCAAATTTAATTACAGGCAATGAAGAATATAAAAGATAATTTTACGCTCAAATTAGAAAAAATAATTATATATTTATCCATTCACTTAAGCATTTGGTTTATATCTTGATTAACATCTCTTTCTATTGACATGTAATATAATTAAATTTAGTCAATTCCCCAAATATTATAATACATCAACAATATTATATGAGACATTATATGATTGTTTATGCTAATAGTTTTGTAGCTCAATTGGCACTTTGTAGTATTTTCAACAAAAAGTTTAAAGTTCAAATTCCCCTCTCCCAATAATAATAATAATAGTGATTTGATATCTTAAAAAATATTTCAAAATAAGAGTATGCAATTATCCAGCATGATATTTTGTCTTTGGTACACGTGTACAACCAAATGGGCTTTTTTTTTTTTTTTTGGGAAAAGGGGGATGAAATGCATTAGAAATTAAATGAGTCTTTTACAAAATGCCCCTTCCTTATCCAGGGTGCAAAGCTGATCCACCACAGGCAGTGGAAGAGCAAACAAAATAAAGGGAACATCACTAGCGCTACCGATTTGTGCCAATGCATCCGCGCACTGATTAGCTTCCCTATATACATGCACTACTCACAGGTTGGGGAATTTCTTCAAGAGAAGGCTGCAATTAGTGAGTAAGGGTTCAAGTGAGAGGTTGGAATTAGAGTTTTGCATCAGGTGAACAATAGCTAAAGCATCAAGTTCAACAATTAGATTAGGGATTTTCTCTGCTGCTACTAGATTTAGCCCGTCCCGGAGAGCCCACAGTTCTGCAAGCACACTATTTAGCTTCCCACCAAATGGGCTTTGTTTCTTCGATAAAGAGATTTCAAGTCCCTTTTCTTTCTTTCTTTTTATTTTATATTTTTATTTTTTTAACTTATTAGAATCAGAAAGACAGATTCCTTGAACAAGAATCATGTTTATTTTATTTACTAGTTTGGGTGGTACATGCAAGTCACATGCTGCTTCTTGAGTGAGAAACTTAAGATAGAACTTCTATTTGAAGAAGTATAAAACCATATACTTAAACTTAGAATAACAATTTAACATATGAATATCTATTTTCCACATGACAATTCCTTAGAACCTATTTGCTAAAAGCAATATTCACTCATTAAAAATTTCTAAAAATGATGACGAATATTATCATCTTCCAACACTAAGTAATTGAGTTTTGCTAAGATATTGTCACAATATTTCAATTTTTGTAATTAATGATGGCATATGATGCAATTGGAGGTCTTCATTAAATACCTGCAATTATTCATAACGAAGAATTTGTTATTCATACTTTGTTACAATTTTACATTTTATGAGTCTAGCTATAATGTTTACATTACTTTGTTTTTTATGAACACCCTTTTAAGTAAGAAAAGAAAAAGAAAAAAAAAAGACACGTATTATTGAAGTTTCCATTAGATAAAACTATAGGTCCTAAAGTTTAAATTTAGTAAATCAACTTTCTCTAGGTAACAAATAAAACACCCTATATCACCATTTGAACTTTCCAAGCATGACTACCAAATAAAACTCAAAATAGACAAAATTGTTTTTTGGGATATTAAAATTTAGTGGAGGTATTTTAGACATTTCACAATAGAATATTCTAGGAATCATAAGATTTCATTAGTAGTGGTGAAAATATTGTGATAACAACAAAATGTCACGATATTTTTACAATAAAATATATTTATTTTCAGTTGTGGTGGATCATAGTCTAATTTTTTATTTTATTTTGATCTATAAGAAACTAACACCTATGTCATAAAATTTTCACAATATCTTTATTTTTAGCTGTGGTTGGTCTAGTCTTATATTTTATTATTTTATTTTGGGATATAAGGAACTGACACCTCAACAATTGTGACAATTTGTTGTATCCATATAAAAAAAAATCCTAAACCAAAATAAGCATATAAATATGGTCAAAGTTTAAGTACAAAATTAATTGTAGCTTAAGGCCTCGTTTGGGAGGATGGAATGAAAAAAAAATAATTTTAGAATATTCTTCCCTTCCCTTGTTCGGGAGTTTTAATGTAGGAAATGGAAAGTCAATTCCCTTGTTTGAGAGTTTAAGTGGGAGGGAATGGAATGGGTAGGAAGGAACATTCATTCCTCTCTATTTCCTTAAAACCTCAAATTTTCATTTCCCTCAAAATTGGGAGGAATGGGAGGGAATGAAATTAGATTTAATGAATTTTTTTACTAAAACTCCCAAAATACCCCTATATATTCAACCCTTTATTTTAAAATAGAGGTCTAATAGTAATATTGTCATAAAATGATTCCATTCCATTCCCTTTATGTTACTCACAAACAAGATTACTTACATTTCATTCATTTACATTCATTTACATTCCTTTATTTTAAAACATCCATTCAAGGTTAATTAATTCCATTCCATTCCATTCTTTTCCATTCTATTCCCTTACTTAAATACATTCCATTCTATTCCATTCCCATATGATCATTCCATTTCATTCTCTTATGAATTCCCAAACGAAACCTTATGATCATTCCATTCCCTTATAAACTCCCAAACGAAGCCTAAGGCTACAACTTTATTCTATCTTTTTATTGATTGGATTACATGTTCTTCTCTTATTCTTCATGCTTGCAAAATTTCTATAAAATTAAATATCAATAGTTATGTCATCAATAAATTGTTTAAATTGAAAGTTTTTGTAGTTTAAAAGTATGCATAAAATATAAGCTTATAGATCATAGATATAAATAATATCCGATTGACACAAAATTTAACATGTATATTAAGAGTGTTAAGAACATATAATTCAATAGTTAGATTTTTAAACTATGTAGTAATGTTTATTTTATTGAGTAAGGTTGTAGCCTCAGGCTACAGTCAATTTTGTAATTAAATTTTGTCCTATAAATATCTTTTAAAAAAAAAAGAAAAAAAAAAGCCAACTCACCAAATTGACCAAACCAAAGCCCCCCAATAAGTATGAAACAAAATGTTTTTTAGTAGCAAAAACATGAGTCCAAAACTTGACTAAATCAAAATACTATCTTAGCCTCTTTGTTCTTTTTCTAATATTGTTAATAGAAATAGAAATAGAAATAGATAAAGAATTGACACCTCAAAAATTGTAACAATTTGTTGTATTCGTATAAAAAAATCCTAAACCAAAATAAGCAAATAAATATTTAAAAATGACAAAAATTAGGTACAGTACCTTAGATATTGTTTCTTAGGTTTCCCTCTTAAGATTTAACCATGTAGTTACTTAATTAAAAAATAAAACTAAAAAAAATAAGCATATAAATATTTTTTTTTAAAATTGTTGTACTTGATATAAAAAAAAACCAGCTCACCAAATTGACCAAATCAAAGCCCTTATATGAAACAATGTGTTTTTTTGTAGCATTAACATGAGTCCAAAACTTGGAAAATATTGCAAACTAACACCAATCTCCAAACAATTTCATTAGTTAGCTACATTTTCAAATTATTTAGGAAACTAACATCTTGAGTCTAAGAAACTGGATTTTGCTCTTAGAACTTGAGTATGACAGAGTCAAGTTCCATGGAACTTGTGTCTTCCCTAAAGTAGATCCACAAAAAAAATGCAGCAACCCAACAACTCCTAGCAACAAAAACGCAATACCAACAACTCCAAGCACTAGGTTTGATGATCTTGGCACCGGAGGGGCTTGGGTTTGACGATCTTGGCACCAAAGTGGCTTGGGTTTGTCAATCTTGGCACCAAAGATTTGTTTTTTGGTTTGGTTTGTCTCTAGATTCGTTTTCTGTGTTCTCTGGGTTGGTTTATCTGCGGTACCAAAAAGACACTTGGTTTTATTCAACAATACCAGAGACACCGGTGCCAAGATCAACAAACCCAATCTAAGAGGCTGGTGCCGAGATCGAAACTACAGTGGGTCTTCGTGGTTCGGTTAGATTCTTCTTCTTCTTTAGGAAACGACCTCCTTTGTGGATTTGGGTCTTCATGGGGTTGTATTTTGGTATGGTTTTTGATGAACAGCAGAACTAGAACTCGTGGATTTGATTTGGGTCTTGGTGGTCTAGAACTCGAGTTCCACATTGATTTTTCATGGAACTCAAGTCTTAGAGACTCGAGTTGTAACTGTGAAATCGAGTTTGTGAGCCTCGAGATGCTAGTTTTCTAAATAGTTTGAAAACGTTATTTTACTAGCTAACGAAATAGTTTGAAAATAGGTGTTATTTTGGGGGAAAAAAAAAATCCCCAAAACTTGAATATAAACACTGTTCCTTAGCCTTTCAGCTCTTTCTATATAGTCAATACAATTAACTTTCTCATTAGTCATTACCACCTATCCCTTGTTTCTCACCTCTCTCCAAAATGGAAAAGATCCAGCACAGTCATGTAGAAGTAAGAGGACTAAAGCTTCATGTCGCCCAGATTGGAAGTGGTATATATGACATAGGAATCTGATACGAACATGTTCTTTTATTTCCTAACTCCATAGGTTTTTAATTTTTCCTTTTTATCCTTCCGAAATTTGATTTTCTACTTTCTCTAATCATGAATGTTTGAGCAGGTGATAAGGTAGTGGTGTTCCTGCATGGATTTCCTGAAATATGGTATACATGGAGGCACCAATTGATTGCTGTTGCAAATGCTGGCTACCGAGCAATAGCCATTGATTTCAGGGGCTATGGACTGTCTGACCAGCCACCGGAGCCAGAGAAAGCAAATTTCAATGACCTTGTTGATGATGTTGTCGGCCTTCTTGACTCTCTGGGCATCAATAAGGTAGTACCTGCCACCCAATTCTCTTACCCTTTAGATATACATACAGCTTGAATGTATGACTCAAAAAATGCAAGATTTCTATGTTAGTTTTGGTCTCTCAGCTTTAGTGGGTAGGTGATCAATCCCATTCATACTTTGTTAAATTGCCATTCCAACAACAATCTCGTTTTCATCTCTCCATTTCACACCTGTCTTTCGCATCTCACTCTTATTATTGCTCAATTTCGAAGACTTCTTCAAAGCTTAAACATTTTTACTTCTAATCTAGCCCAGGTTCAAACAAATCTTCCCACCAGTTGCCCAACTTTCAGATATTCTTTTTGGTTGGCAAGACCTATGGTTGTTCTAGGCAAATACACAAGTCCACAATCCTTCCAATTTGATCCAGTATCCTGAAATCAGAGCATTTTCTTTTTGGGGGGTCTTAACTGTAAACAAATTATAAATCAGAGTCATTTTGGAAATGTGAAGAATAAGTCTAGTGTCACACATTTTGGCACAATAAATGTTACAACTCGTTACATGGATGGACGAGTTGTGATTAGTGAAAGGATGTCATAACTTATCATATGAGTGAATTGTGATATTTGTTGTGTTAAAATGTGTGACACTAGATTTATTCAAATGTAAATGATTTTCAAAATTATTATAACCGACAAAACAAAAACTAGCCTTTTTTTTTTTAATTTTTTTTTCGAAGGATACAAACAAAAACTAGCCTGCCAAATTGTCATATCTGATCAGTGATCACCAACTATTGTACAACATCCACCAGTTGATTTTTTTTTTTTTTGGTTGAACCACCACCAATTGAATTAGCCCCACATGGTAGACTTACTAGTGACCTTTAGTTTTAAGGATGTGACTAATGATTTGTCCCAATTGGAACAATGTAGATATGACAAGTGAGACTATGAATAAGATAGTTTGACAATAACAGGATATTTTATATCCATTTTACATAATATATAATTTCGACGGTAAGGTTAGACTTAAAAGACAGCTAGATAGGATTAGAAAAGAATATTCTTCGTCTATTTTACCTAAAAAATACGACAAATTTATGTGAGACTTTATTTTTTTATTTTTTTATTTTTATAGTGATTTATGTGAGACTTTAAGACAAAGTTTCACATGGAAAAAATTAAGTATTTTGCATCCATATACTACCTCGACCAATAAAAATCCTCCTTTTTATAATTATTTATTATTACACTTCATGCTTCATAACTTGCACTTGAGATAAGTTCAGTGCACTTAAGACTAGACTCAATGCCAGTTTTATATTAGAAGCAAATGAGGTGGTCACTTAAGGCCCCAAGTAGAAAAAAAAGTCCCAAATTTTAACTAATAAAGTTATTTTTTTCAATATAATAATATTAAGTTAAGCCCAAATATTAGCTAAAAAGATAAAATCATATTTTTTATCAAATGAAAAAAAAAAAAAAAATACTATGTCCACAACATATTTCACAATAAATTTTAAGTAACAAGTTGCTATTGGCTGTTATGAGTAGATAAAAATGTAATTTAAGTTGTGGGATCAAATTAGAATCAATAACAACTACCGCATAATTTGTTGTGAAAATATTGTGAATGTAACACTTCTCTAAATTAAAATATTGAAAGTGAGATAAATGATTTTTACTCCTAGCTCAACAACCTTATATAAGTGAAATAAGAAGAGATAGTTCACAACTTCACAAAGTACAATATTCTACATCTATTCTAGCTAACAATTTCATTAACCTCTTCCACTTTACCTAGACCTTCGATCCATGTTTTCCTCACTCTACTTTCCATTTAAAATCTTGTGTTAGGTCTCATTTATTAAAAGGTAGTTTGAGCTCACATGTGAGAAGGAAAATTAGAATTCTGTGATTATATAATTAAATTTATAATTTTTCAATAGTTTAAATTTCTGGAAGAATCGGTAATTTAATATTTTATTTGTCAACTATAAAGATTCCTTTAAATTAACGTGAAAAAAAAGAAAAGAAAGAATATTGTTTGTGGCATTTCCATACATTGTTATTATTTGCTATGACATGGTAAAACAAACACACTATAGTAGAGGGGGATCAAACCCATGGTCTCTTGCCACCTTCAGGAATGGAATGCTATTTGGGTTACATTGATACCATTGACTATACTTATCAACTAGTTAAGTTTGAATCACTAAAAAGTGATTATAAAAATGCATTCCGAATTTCCCACACCATCAACGTGGATATTCTTGGTGCCAGGCTTTTCTTATTGGCAAGGACTTCGGAGCTTTACCAGCATACATGGTAGCAGCGGTCCATCCAGAAAGGGTGTCAGGCGTTATAACACTTGGTATTCCTTTCATGTTACCTAGTCCTTCTGCTGTCCAAAATCATCAACTTCCTCAAGGCTTCTACATAACTAGGTGGCAGGTAATATAGATTTTGATTTTTGACACAAACATGAAACATAGTCATTTACTTGATAGCATTTTTCCTACTTTCTTATTTCCCCAGGCACTATAATGTTCAATTTAATAGTATTATTACTGGATCTTATGTAGGAGCCAGGGCGAGCAGAAGCTGACTTTGGCCGGTTTGATGCCAAAGCAGTGGTAAGGAACATCTACACTCTCTTCTCAGGAAGTGAGGTCCCAATTGCAGCCGAGGATCAGGAAATCATGGACTTGTTTGACCCTTCTGCTCCTCTTCCACCATGGTTCTCCGAGGAAGATCTCTCAGTCTATGCTTCCTTATATGAGAAGTCTGGATTCCAATTTGCATTGCAGGTTCCATACAGGTACACAAAAGTTCCCCCAAGTTGCTGGAAGAAATGTGAAAGCTTCTTTTTTACTTTTGAAATTGCCTTTAACACCATCCAACCCTTTATGATTCAAGAACCAAATACTGGGTAAAGAAAAATGAATTAGGAATCCTCTCATTGGCCTTATAGTGATTTCCATTAATGTAAATAGTCAAATTGGGTGAAGTAAGGTAAGGCATGACCTCAACCAAATAGTTCAAATTATTTTAGTCCAAGGGTATGAGGCTTATTTTTTTGTAGTAAAATCCCAACATGCACCTAAAAAATGAATAATTATTCAGTATTAAGAAACTAATGTCTCTTCCTTTCATATAATAATAGGTCTCACTAATTAAATTTATGTTTGAATTAAACATTCACATGAGAGTAGAGAGCATTGCTTTAGAGTTAGAAGAATATTGTATAATTTTCCTAGGAAAACAGATCACCTAACTCTATAAAGTTCTGATGAAACCAATAAGATGTTCCAAAAGTATGACATTGCTTGAGGTAACTATACATTTGACTGGTTGGTCCATTGGGCAGGACTTTAAATGTGGATTGTGGAATAACTGAGCCGATAGTCAAAGCTCCAACGCTGCTGATTATGGGGGAGAAGGATTATGTACGGAAATTCCCAGGGATCGAGGACTACATAAGGAGTGGAGCCATGAAGCATGTTGTACCAGATTTAGATATCATATTCATGCCTGAAGGGAGCCATTTTGTCCAAGAGCAACTTCCAGATCAGGTGAATGAGTTCATCATCACCTTCCTCGGAAAACATAGTGCCTGGGGAGGATGCTATATAAGTACCCCAGGTGTAAGAATAAAATCTATGCTAGAAAATATTGTATCCATGGGCAGCGAGGACTAAATCTTTCTTGTGCAACTTTGTCGTCTACATGTGCTTAGCTTAACAGATATTCCAAATGGTTTTAAATACATATGGAGCTGGATTTCTTGCATTTTGGTCATTTGGTGTCAATTTCGGTCAGATTAATATACTCCTGCTTATGGAATTCACTCAACCAAGTTAGTCCCACTGATTCTGGTGGGCCAAACCAGACCATGAAACATTATCAAAATCGTTAAAATGGAATTCATTCAATCAAGTCAGTCCCACTGATAAGGAGAATTGCTTTTTCTTTTTGGGTAAGGGAGGGCGTAGGCAGGTTGAACCCATGACATTACATTACACAATGTGAGGTACTCTTAAGCACAATAAATTTTTATACATAAGGCCTACCTTCCATTGTAAAAATATTTTTGGAGATCATAAGCCGGAAACTTACCCTGAGAGGGATCGATCATGTCAAGAAAAAGATAAGCCATACCTCCCATCCCTTCGAACAATGAGTAGGGGTTATCACCTCCATGCATGTTTCCCTCTGATATGAGCTTGTGAGCTCTATTAAGTAGAAAGCAAGCAAAAGCTTTGGCTCTGCATAAGAACTCCACATTGTAAGTTGGTAAAGTGAGAGGAACACATATGCATTCCCACTAATACCATGGCAAATCCTGACTCGCTTGAGCAGTCCGCGGTTCCACACTACCTCTGCAGCATCTGCAGCTGCTTCCAGAAATTCCTTATCTCCAAAAACCTGCGCATTTGACACAGTTTTTATTCAATACACGCAATCAAGAAAAAAGATCTGAGAAAAAAAAAAAAAATCAATCTATGATAAAGAGACTGAGAATTTAGTTTCACTAACTAAGAGAAGTACAACAGTACACATTTTCTTAATTAAGTTAACTACAACAGTAGTCTTCCCTTGAATAAAACTGACATACCTGGGCTGCATGCCCTCGGCATTTTCTAATTAACTTATCCATAAAAAAAAGATATATGCCTTTTCCCATGTCACCACATGATTGATGCAACACAAAATGGTTCTTCTTTATCATTTTTAAGTCTCAACAGAAAATAAATTTCAACACATTCTACTCAGGACTGTCTTAAGGAGAACTTTAGAGGAAAAATGACCAATTATAAAGTTATTGTAAGCTAATGAAACACATTTTATGCATTATCAGGCCACTGGAAATAATTCTAGTCGGAAATGGAAGTCATTCCTCCATGGATTCTTAGCCAATCAGACCAACTTCCAACACCCCCCCCCCCCCCTTTTTTTATCTCTTTCCTCTTTTTGCAGGGGTCAAAAAACATATAATTACTTACCTACTTAAAGGTTCAAGACAAAGAGTTAGAAAAGCTTTAGGTATTATATTATTGAAGATACCCAACCTATGATTGTGGAAAGCGAAAGCAAAGCTTATGAAACAGCACTGTGAGAACTTCCTTAAGTTGTTCAATGAATTTCGCCAACGACTGTAATCACACATGGCACTTTGACAGTCAAGGATACAGGGAAACAAAATTGAAGATACCCAACCTATGATTGTGGAAAGCGAAAGCAAAGCTTATGAAACAGCACTGTGAGAACTTCCTTAAGTTGTTCGATGAATTTCGCCAACGACTGTAATCACACATGGCACTTTGACAGTCAAGGATACAGGGAAACAAAATTACAAATGGTTTGCACAAAAAGAAAAGAACTTCCCATCAGAGAGATCTTACCCTAGCTTCTTTGACGAGTGTGAGAGCAACTCCAGGAGCTCCATGACACCAATGCACAAGAACATCTCTCTTTATATCCTCTTCACTTGCAGGGTAGTTCCCACTGGGGAATTGATTGTTGATCATGTACCTAAGAGTGCCCTTGACATCCTCGACCTCATCTGGTTTCAAATCCATGTCCATCAAAACATGCATTATCCCTGTCAATCCATGTGCTGCACCCCAATACTTTTCTCCATACCATTCAAACATTAATGGGCATCTTCCACTCTTAGCCAATTCTCTTCCATTCTTGATGATTTCATTCACAACTGAACACTACACACATGTTTACCAGAATATCAGTGCCACTTCTAATGAAACAAATAACAATATCCAAGATCGTTTAGTAACTCATGATGCAAGTCTTACAGTGTAGGTAGAAGGAATCGTCCCTGCGCCCATATGTTTGTTTATGAACAAACATGCCCATAAGTATCCAACTCTCCCATATAACAACTCATCAGGAAGATTTCTGGGAAGCTTAATCTATACTCATAAGTCAAACCATTAGTTAACACTGACAAACAAGTTCTGAGCAACCAATTAATGCAACTGTTATTTAACAAATGCCATTAGAATACCTCTCTAAATTGAACTAAATAGCAATTTAGCAACTGTTCATCACGGGCATGCTTTGCCAACACAGCCCCAAGAGCACATACACCAGCTCGCCCGCATAGAAAAGTCACATACCTACCATCAATGTATCACACAAAGCACCCTAACTCAAATGAGCATGCTATCACCCAAAAAAGCCATAATAAAGTGTTCAACTATGAGTGGCGGTGGCGGAGAAAAAATAATAGTTCCATGAGTGTCAATTATGTCCACTAAATGTAGCCAACCACTTTAGCAAAGTGAAATTTGTTATGAAAAAAGTTATGTCCGTAGCCTTACTAATATTAAGTGCATGCAAAGCAAGAGAGCAAGTCAGGAGAGTGCCTTGAATTGAAAGAAGTGGTCTGGGCCGGCCCAAGGCCTAGGCAACTTAGGCCTAGGCCTAAGGCCCCCACCACAAAAAAAATTTTACCCTTTACAAAAAAAGCCCCACATCATTGTAAAAGGCTCAAAATTTTATAAAAATTAAGAATTTTTTCAAATTATTGTGCACTTTTTATTATTAGTGATGTAGGGATATCACAAATTTTATTATAGATTTACAAACTGACATGTTACCAATCACAAAAAGGAATTTTAAATATTCATTAATTACATTATTGAAACTCATCCTTCACTTATTGTTATATTATATTGTGAACATTTTGTAGTACTTTTAATATTTTCCTTTTTTATTTCTAACAAGGCTTTAAATTTTTTTTTTTTTTTTTTTTTGCAAATGTGTTAAATCATCAATGATGATTAATCTCCCTTAATAGTTTGAAACTTTAATATTAGTAAACTAATTTAGTACAAAGCCACACATCAATTAAGATCATAGATTATAAATGTAATTAACTATGTATTGTTATATATACAAGATAAATTAATTTTCTTTTAAAAAAAATTCTTTTTGTTAAATTAAATTTTCAACTATAAATTCAATTCTTTATATGAAATTAACCTTAATTTTAGTTAGTATTATTCATTAAATTATGTATTTAATATATCAAATTAACCTCAATTTAATTAATATTAAATAATTTTATTTAATTAATATTTATATATAAAAGTCCCATATATATATATATATATATATATTCGACTTAGGCCCAAATTAGGTTGGGCCAGCGCTGGAAGCGGTGTCACAAGCCTTAACAATCTGAGAGTAGAGAGCAAGATCATTGCGGTTGTTAGTGAGTAGATAAGCTCTGAAGAGGAAAAAAGCCATCCCAAGAGTCCCACAATACAGCGTAAAGTCTTGAACTTGTTGCCCAGTCATACCCCACGTCTCCAAAGTTATCTGAAACAAATCCACATACACTTGGTAGGCATAAGAGACAAAGAAAGTAGTGAGTAAATAAAAGAGATGGATACGGTTTCTTTGAGGTCCAAAGCGGCGCGTTTGAAACGCTGAGAGAGAGAAGAGTAAGGCATGGAGAGGAGCTTCATGAGAGAATCTTGGGTGACAACTACTGGCTCTTTTCCTTCTTCGTCTTGGGTTTCAGCTGTTGCTTCTGCTACGAAGTCTGGCATTACGTTTGGGAAGAAACGGTCCGCCATTTTCTCCAATTCGGGCTTCAAAACTCAGTGTCAGTGGCTCCGTTACGAGGAGAGAGAGAGGTGAAGAGTTGAGGAGCTAAGGTAGGTGATTGACTTCTTAGAACCGCGACACAGTCATCGAGGTTGAGAAGCTGAGCTGATCAGAGCATGAGCTCGCTACACGTTGAAAAGATTTTGCACTACGTGGCAGACTTTAAGATTTCTCACCTCCGAGGTTCTTTTTGTCTTATCGCGAAAAGATTTGATACATGGCCCGGACCAGCCCAATCTAATTGTAGTCGAACTGCTTGACGATTCTAGAATTTTTCCCTTTTATTATTTATTTTTTAAATATTTGTGGGCTAGGTTGTCCATGTGTTTGGGATGGATCAGGTTTGGGTTCAACTTGGATCTAATACGACCTCATCAGGTGGAGCATAGTTCAACCTACGATGATTGGAGAGGTTGATCAAATCGGATCTTCAACAGATGGCGGTCGATTCCTTCGAGTTTGTCAGGCAGTCAAGTCTTTGGGTGGGTTGGATGCCCTTTTTATTGACGACGATTTTAGATTTTGAATCTTCGCATGAGAGACTTCAGGGTTAATATCTCTATAATGTGCTTTCAAGAATGATATGTATGAAAACAATCAAAGACATTTGGTTCTTGTTTCAGATAGTAATTTCTGGGGACCAGTTGTCATTCGTTTAGTCTTGTCTCATTTAGTTATGTTATATCATTTTAATCTTGGGATTATAATCGTAATGGGTTTAATTTTATTGATTGCCAAAGGGTGATATTTTTAGGTTGGGAAATCGTGAATAAAAGTGCGTGTGTTTTATGTGTTAAACAATGTGTTTTTAAGTACAAGACTTAGTATCTGCTTGGATTCACATCTGTGTTTTGCTTCTGCGCTTTTTTTTTTTTTTTTTTTTTTTTTTTTTTTTTTTTTTTTTTTCAAGCCACAATTTTTGACTATTCTCATGTGAACAGTGCATCCATGTACTGTTCACGGGTTCTATAAATTTTACTTTTCAGCTACTTTTTCATTAAAAATAGGTTCCATGGCACTATTCACACATTTAAAAATTATTTTGTTATCGTGTTTTCAATTTTCAACAAACATAAGTTGTATCCAAACAGACCCTTAGTCTCAGAATAACTCAAGAAGAAAGGAAGTAATTGGATTCTCGACAGTTTTGTCGATAGCTTGTCAATCCATCGAGATTAATTGCTATGGCCTCTTGACCATGGTTTTCAAACCCGGATCGTTCATTGAACCGTAAAAGAAAGAGGTTCAAGATTTTTGAGGTCGAACCGGGGTCGAATCGTGATGACGTCATAATTAATTTAATAATTATTTTAAATATATATAAAAACATTAAATTAATAAAAAAATAGAAAAATTAACTAAAATAGTCTAATTCATTTAGAGAAACTTATTTCTAAAAAATACATAAAACTTACGAAAATACAGTACACAACTACACATTGTTACACACTGTGTGCATAAACTGTACATTATTTCTCATAACTACACACTGTGTGCATAAACTATATGCATAAACTGTATGCATAAAACAATGTTAATTCAAATATAAACTGTGCATAAACTATGTTTGTGTTTGTGTTTGTGTTTGGATTAACATAAACTGTGTGCATAAAACATTGTTAATCCAAACATAAACTGTACAAACACTATATGCATAAACTGTGTGCATTAATAGTGTTTGTTAATCCAAAATACAATTACACGTTGTTTCTCATAATACAACTACACATTGTGTGTGTACAACCTTGTTTCTCATAATAATGTTTTCCAAGTTACAGTACACAAACACAACTACACATTGTTTCTTCCAAAAATACATAAAAACTTATTTTTAAAAAACAATAATAAAACTTCAAACCCCAAGTTACACACTGTGTCTTACAAAAAGATATAGAAACTATCTCTAAAATACAAAATAGAACTTCAAAGTTCAAACAAAATTATTATGATCAAAAACCATAAATGTCATGATAGTTATCATGCTCATCATCATTCCCTAGAAATCCAGGAGGAGGGCCAATAGGTTGTCCAAGTGTTCCCAATCAATTCCTTCAACCTCACTGCTATCATCTATAGATTCTATACACAAGTTTGAACAAAATAAAAAGAAAAATCATTATAATGTTTACACAAGTTTGAAAAAAATAAAAGAAAAATCACTATAGGTTATCAAATTGTTTACATATAAACTAACCTTCAATATTAGAAGAAGGCCCTGCACTTGCTGGATATGCACCCTCTTCATAAATTGCATTCTCCAACTCTTCATAATTAAGATATGGGTCTACCTCTTCCACAAATACCCAAAAATTAGTTTTATCGATACTTGCATAATCAATGGGGTCAAAATTAAACTTTTTGTTGTAAAGCTTGCATCATAAAATGTCATGCTCATTATTGGAATTTGAACATAATTAGTAACTAACAATTACATTATATAAATGACTTCTTAAAAATTAATATAATGACAAGATATAGCATTTAGTTACCTATGTCTCAATCGCAAGTTATGATGAACAAACACAAGATCATTGAGCCTTTGATGCTCCAATCTATTTCTCCTCTTAGAATGTATTTGGTCAAATAAACTCCAACAACGCTCACATCCAGAAGAGACGGAAGTTTGGCTAAGGATTCTAATTGCCAATTTTTGCAAGTTTGGAGCATTAGCACCCCACAACTCCCACCATTCATCTGATTTTCATAAGACAATGTAATCAAATATTAATCAACATAAACAAACAAACTTTCAATTGAATAATCACTTTAGTTATTCTAACTATAGTGACAAAACTAACTTTCAACATGAATAAAAAAAATTAAGATTTGTTTATAGTATTAAAGTAAACTAATTACTTCTCACTTGGATGAGTGGTCGTGCTTGTTGACAATGCAAGAACTCTATCAAAGCTCCCAATAAGGTCTCGAAAATATTGGGTTTCCTTAATTACCTTTTCTTTGTCACCATCATATTTTGTCCCAATGTAGTCCAAAACAACCATATTTACTACTGGTTTCCGACAAAAATTCTCCTCATCATATTGAAAAGTGGGATTTAACCAATATGCAGTAGCATGAAGATCTTTACGCAAATGTTTGTCCCAACGGTTTTTTATAATTGAGGTGTATGGCTTGTACAAGTGCTTCTTTATTCGGAAGATCTTCTTGATTCCCAACCGTGTTCTATCCATGCCCTTATACACATATCCTATTGCAGGCCTTTGATCAGAATCAACAATCCATAACAAACGAATGAATGGCAATGAAATCTTGACAAGAACATTAATATCATCCCAAAAAGAATTATCCAAAATGATAGAAACTACTTCTTTTGCCTTTGACTCTCTTGCCAATCTATTGTCCACAAAGAACTTGTTAGTCACTAAGGCTTGCAAGTCATGCTTATGTACATGAAGGCTTCCAAATGAAAGGAAAGTAGTAGCAAATCTTGTTGCTCCTGCACGTACGATATCTGTCCAACCAAGTCTCTTCCTCAACCAAGCAATCAAAACCACATGATTATAAATAAAAACTGTAACTTTGGATGCACGTTTTTTGAGTCTCTCCACATGAGACATGTCTCCTATATCCTGCAACACAAGATTCAGGCAATGTGCTGCACAAGAAAACCAACTAAT
This sequence comes from Quercus lobata, assembly GCF_001633185.2. Classification (NCBI taxonomy): domain Eukaryota; kingdom Viridiplantae; phylum Streptophyta; class Magnoliopsida; order Fagales; family Fagaceae; genus Quercus; species Quercus lobata. The sequence goes on from NC_044911.1 coordinate 38,329,514, forward strand.
AGTTTTATACTTTTTACACAACAATTTACCAGTAGATACATAATTGGAAGCATTATCAGTAACCATGTGAACTATGTTTTTTGGACCAACCCATGTAACTACTTCATCAAACAATTTAAACAAGTTTCTAGTACTCTTCACAATATCTGAGGCATCAACTGATTTTACAAATACCATTCCCCTAGGACAATAAACAAGGAAATTAATCAAGGACCTATGTTTAGTATCTGTCCAACCATCAGCCATAAGTTTACATCCAACTTCTGCCTAATGCCTATGTTGTGACTCAACCAACAACTAAACCTCTTTCTTTTGATCCCTCAACAAAGGGACTCGTACAACATGATAAGATGGACCTTTGTAACCAGGACCAGCAGCAACTATGGCATCAATCATCCTTTGGTAGTACACTGAATTCACTACATTAAAAGGAATGTAATTGTCATACAGAAACCTTGCAATAGCCGTATCAACTTGCCTTACCCTTTCCTTACTTTGGAACACACTTTTAAGACCAGGTTGAGCTCCTAGAGTAGTTCTTGGAGCAAAGTAATTATCCACTGGCTTTATACCCTTTATTTTACCTAAAATGGGTTTTTTAGGCAACCCACTACTAAATACTTCTTGAACATCTTCATCTTCTTGCATATCACTATTTGTGGAAGGCACACTAAACATTTCTTCTTGGCGTTGTTTCTCAGCTTTTGTCTTCAACTCAAACTCCTTCACATATTCCAACATTTGATATCTCACATCATGAGAAACCTTTTTACACGATCCAATATCACCTTTTATCCTCGCAAGGTGTTTTTTCATCCTATCAATACCCCCACCTTTATATGTTTGCCTACAATCCACACATGTAAAAGTATTCCGTCCCTTCTCATCCGCTCTAAGGCTAAAATGTTCCCAAGCCAGATCAACATTTTCCCTTACTCTTGAGCTAGACTCCACTACATTGGAATCAACTTCATGTGATGGAGTAGACCCGGTCTCTGTTTCCATTTTAATCTAAAAGACTAAACAACCAATCAAACACGCATAGACCCATCAATTTTTAAAATACAGATAGTCAAAGAATCACAACTTCATACACAAAGTCAAATTAACAAACTAATATACACAGAGTCATAGAGTCAAAGAAACTTGATTTTGTTACAATTTATACACACATGAACTCAAAGAGGGTATGCATAGGCTGGATCAGATTGAATTCGAGATAACTTTAATCCCAACTTTACCTCCTTGGGTTTAGAAATCTCTAATCCAACCAACCTAACCCTATCCCATTTCCCATAGAGGCAAATTGAGTTGGGTTTAGTCATTGGTTTGAGGCCATTTTATTAAGCTTAATAATAAATAAATAAATAAATTGCATTTTCATTCAACTATTTAAAAGTCTATTATTTAATAGATAAATAATTACAATTTACACAATTGGGTCTAATCCTAATACTCCAATTTCATCACAAGTAATTCTCAAGACATCAAAATAACAAATTTAAACAAATAAATCCCAAAATATAAAACAAATCAAATTGTCAAATTTTGGGTCAGTTTTGAAATTTTGGTCGACCCGAATCCTGACCCAACCCAAGCTTTAAACCAAATAAAAAAAAAAAAAAAAAAAGTTCCAACCCATCAGCTTACCAATAATGTTTTCAACACGGAACTTGAAAACATTATTAGTCGAATGAAAACATCAAACGAGGTTGTCGAAATTTACTTTTTTTTTTTTTTAAATACAACAAACAAGGATCTAATGTAAATGGTTGTGAAACATATATTTCATGAACCAATCAATAATCCTAGTATTCTGCTAGAGAGAAAGAGAGAGAGAAAGTACCATAGGTGGAGAAAGTACCAAAAATTGGACAAAAAATATAAATCGACATAAAAGAACTTTAATATCCAACACTCCAGATTTATTTGCTTATAAAACATTAATAATATCCAACTTTGAATCATTTTCAATTGACCCAAATCAATTTACACACCACCACTTCAGATCTATATCATCATCCACAATCAACTTGCAAATATTAACAAAGAAAAAGCAGATTAGAGGTAATAAAGTACCAAACGACGGCGACGGCGACGAGGCAGAGAGTGAGCTGCGACGGCGACGAAGGAGAGAGGCAGAGATGAGCGTGAGAGAAAGGTAGAGAGTGATTGAGAGAGTAAGCTGCGATCTGGGCTGAGCTGCGACAGTGACGAGGGAGAGAGGCAAAGACGAGAAAGTGATTGAGAGAGTGAGGAAGAGGCAGAGAGTGATTGAGAGAATGAGGCGAGGGTTTCAGAGTGATTGAGAGTGATTTTTGTTTTTAGGGTTAAATTTGTTCAATGAGAATGCTCCAAACGACGCCGTATAGGGGGGGAAAAAAGATGGAACGACACCATTTTAAGGCTTGAAACAAGGCAACTGTTTGAATCATGTGAACCAGTCACGGTTCACAGAACTGGACGGTCGGACCGCAGTCCGGACGGGTCCATGCTTTTTTTGCATGGAACGGTTCTTCACCTTAAACGAACCATGAAAGTGAACAGTTCAAGGGTTTCCCGGTTGGACTGTATGGTCCGGTTCATGTTTAAAAACCTTGTTGTTGATAACTAGTCAATTGATCAAGAATCAAGATACATGATTCTTAATCAGTCCCATTAGGGGTTGACTAAACAACAAAAGTGAGAGCATTTCATGTATATCTAGGGTTTGTACCTTCTCTCTCAAGTTAACCTACAAATCGAAGACACAAAATTATATTTAAAAAGAATAATATATCTACTACTTGGTGATTCAATTGAACTCACCATGACAAACATAATCAATTGTTTTGAAAATTATTATTATGGTTTAGTTGAACCCTAGGGGATTAAGTTTTCACAATTAATGGTTTACACAAAACAATATCAAGGGGTTAATTGTTACAATCAAAAGCTTAAGAGGGTTTTGTGTTTTATGAAAAAACTACAAGGGATAAAATGTTACACTCAAAATATGAAATAAATAATGAAACTTCTTTCAATAAAATCTAGAATTCTTAGTAGTAGGATTTTTATCTAAGTAGTTTTTAAACCATTTGAAACTATGTTAATTATTTTATTGTATCTATAGCATATCACATTGCTTAAGTAAAATAATAATAATCAATGATTATTTTTCCAAGATTTATATAAGAATACTTATTATGAAATGGAGAAGTATAATTGATTTAGAATATTACTTTCTTCCTCATGCAAGAATTGAATAAAAAAAGGGAAAAAAATCAAAAAGTAAAATCAAATTTAATAACTCATGCAAAAAAAAATTAAAAAAATTATGCTTAAATTTGTTGAAATAATTAAATTCTTGTGAACTTACTAAAGCAATATATTCATATTTTTTATTATATTAATCTTAACATTTTTCATTTTCTAAATCCAACTAATCTATATATATTAAAAGGTAAAGCTCAGAAAAAGTTCGATTAGAATTCGAAATTAGAATTAGGGATAGCAATGGGGTGGGGTGGGGTCGAAGGATGAGGTCTTTGTTCCCGCCTTGCATTGTTTTGTCTTGCCCCATCCTCGCCCCTTGGGGCCTTGCAAAGCCCCGTCCCACCCTGTAAAACTTTACTTTTTGTTAATTTGCCCTATAACTAGTACAAATTTTTTTAATGAAACCTATTTCATTAATAAAAATATACTTGAAATTACAACAAAATTTATCCCATTAAATCAAATCAATTTTTAGAAAAAATTGAATAATATATCGAAGTGTTTAACAAGACAATCATAAAAAATAAAAAATTCTCATAGTATAACATATAACAAAATAAAGGCAGAGAACCACATTGAGTAGAATAAAATAAACTAATATTTATATGTTTGTTTAAATAGTAGAGTTTTAGGTTATGAAAATTTTACAATTATAACCCTTAGCAACGTGGGGCGGGCAGGGCTGGGACGAGGAGTGGAGGGGAGGGGCTGGGTGGGGTGGGTCTAAAAAATTTAAACCCATCCTTGCCCCGCCCCATGATGCGAAGCTAAAATCTTGCCCCATCCTGGCCCCACCACCTTTGCAGGGTGGGGAAAACCCGCATGGGGCGAAGCAGGGAGGGGCAAGTTAAGCGGGGCAGGGAAAAATTGTCATCCCTAATTAGAATCTAATTTTGCATTATGTGTCTAAATTTATGTAGGAACCACACCATAATTATCCATTTAAGTTTTTTAATCTTTGTGCCAAGTGAGTTATTGAGAGCAAAATATTAAGAATCTAATATTAATGAACTAAAAAAAAAAAAAAAAAAAATAATCGCTTATACTCAATACAAATCATCACACAACAAAAATCACCACACATTCTATCTTATTAAAAATTAGAAGAAAAAAAAATGATCATAAGTAGTATTAAATTTGGGTAAGAATATTAATATATGACTAATTATGTATACTTTAAAAAAAAAAATTTTTGACCAATTATTTATATTTTTATGATAGAAATTGTGTTTAATTTATATGTATCTATACATATGCACATGTTACATGATATTTTTTTTTTTTAATAATTTGACTAATTATATATATTTTTATAATAAAAAATGTGTTTAATTTTAAATGCATCTATGCATTTACATGGGTTACATGCTTTTTTTTTTTAGAAGATACATGAGTTACGTGCTAGTGATACTTAATACTGAGTAGAATACATATTATTAGATGGAACAAGCAACACAAACATAATATATATATATATATATATAGCCAAAACTTAGAGAAAATCTAATTAGATTTTAATTACATTCTCAATTTTGCACCACGTGTCCCATTTAAATTTAAATTTTATGCCAAGTGAATTATTGAGTGTAAAAATCAAAGAGTCCAAATCTAATTAGAGTCTAAATTGGTTTTTAATTGGAGTCTAATTTTTTGCCACGTGTCCATCTAAGTTTTTAATTTTTGTGACAAGTGAATTATTGAGTGCAAAAATCGAAATCCAATTAAACTTTAAATCATATATATATATATATATATATATATAAAATGAAAAACCATTACATATTTTGGAAATGTATATGTGGGGCCCAATAATTCACGGACCAAGCCCATTTGTCCTTAGAGAGTCCAAAGGCCCGAGCCGAGGAGAACTATGGCCCAAGCTCTACAATGCAGAGCACCAAACATTTTTGTGGTGCAGCCGAGGACAACTCAGTCCTCGGCAGATCCAAAACCTCACCAAAAGAAGAAGGATAAAACCGGTATAGGGCCAAGCTTAAAAGAGAATCAAAGAATATCCAGGAAAGCTGCTCTCATTGCCATTCAATGCGCTGCCCCTGACAGAGCCGTACTCTTTAATTTTATCGAACCATCCCCAACAATTCTGGGATTAGACTGATGGGACAAATATCAGTCTTGTAAAGATCGACCCTACACGTGGACGAAGGACAATCAACGCAGACGAGTATAAAAGAAGAAAGTAAGTAAATACAAAAGGAGCCCAATCCCACCTCCGAAAAAAAAAGACTACATAGGGGAGAACCTCTCAACAACACCGGACCTCACTGAAGAAAGTCCGTCGTTGGGTAACCGGGATAAGGCCTCAATGGTCCTCGGATCAACTCCGAGGAGTCCCATCCCATAGGGTGCGACGCCTTAGGGCTTAAATGTTCAAGCCCAACTCCTTTTTTCTATAATGAACTCCTCTAAAAACCATGACCGGGCATCGCCCCTTGACCAGCGGCTAGCTTTTCAAGCCCACTCTCTACAAATCATATTGTGAGGGATCTTTCATGTGTGAGCCCAAAAATGTTAATGGGCCGCAAAGGAATCGTGTCCTTACAGTATAGTTTAAAAAAGTGTAAACTAATACCATGTATAATTTCAGCGTCTTCTAAAAAGAATACTAATTTGAACTGTATAATTGTGATTATTTTTAATTGTATTCGTGCATAAGCACAGAGCTACACAATTTTGCGTCACGTGTCCCATTTAAATTTAAATTTTGTGTCAAGTGAATTATTGAGTATAAAAATCGAAGAGTCCAAATCCAATTAGATTTTAAATTGGTTTTCAATTGGAGTCTAATTTTTTGTCATGTATCCATCTAAATTTTTAATTTTTGTGGCAAGTGAATTATTGGATGCAAAAATCAAAATCCAATTAAATTTTAAATCATATATATAATGAGAAACTATTATATATTTTAGATATGTATGGTTTTAAAAAAAGTTTAAGCTAATACAATGTATAATTTCAATGTTTTCTAGAAAAAATACTAATTTGAACTGTATAATTGTGATTATTTTTAATTGTATCTATGCATATGTACAGGGTTACACACTAGTGACAATTAATACATACACAGTAGTAGTCTAAAGTTTGTGATATATAATTAAACTGAGTATTACTAAGGTAAACACTTTTTTTTTTTCATATATTAATTATTTAAAGGTGGTGCAAATATGAAAAATAAGTTTTTATGATTAAGTTCATATGATTTATATAAGACACAATAAATTTGGACTTCTTTGGCAACAATTGAACCATAGAACAGCAAAAAAATAAAGACAAATTTAATTACAAGCAATCAAGAATATAAAAGATAATTTTACGCTCAAATTAGAAAAAATAATTATATATTTAGCAATTCACTCAAGCATTTGGTTTATATCTTGATTAACATCTCTTTCTATTGACATGTAATATAATTAAATTTAGTTGATTCCCTAAATATTATAATACATCAACAATATTATATGAGACATTATATGATTGTTTATGCCAATAGTTTTGTAGCTCAACTGACACTTTCTAGTATTTTCAACAAAAGTTTAAATTTTTTTTTTTTTTTTTTTTGAAACAACAAAAGTTTAAAGTTCAAAGTTCAAATTCCCCTTCTCCAACTATAATAATAATAATAATAATAATAATAATAATAATAATAATAGTGATTTGATATCTTAAAAAATATTTCAAAATAAGAATATGCAATTATACAACATATTTTATTTTCGGTACACGTGTACAACCAAACAAGGTTGTCAAACCCAGATCGGACCAGACTGGCCAGTCCGATTAGGTTAATCAAAAACCGGATTGAAATTCGGTTTTTTAAGCAAGCAGACCTGGATTTCAAACAATTCTTGTGAACCGCTTGACCCACGGTTGGACTGGGATTAGAACTTTGGCTGAATTGGGTTAGCTTTAGAGTCTTACCACTAGGCTATACTAGAGTGTTGATGTTCTAAGTGAAAACTAAATATACTTAAATAAAACTTAACAGAATTCATACCAATAATTAAATAAACTTTCATTACTACTTTTATTTTATATTATAGCTAATATTCATAATATTTTATTATTTATATATTTTAATTAGCCATCTCTAAAAGGGAGTATATAAATATATTCATACTTTTATACTTCAAAAATTAATTATAACTTTTAAAGTATTTTTTCATGCTTTATTATTTTACTTTTATTAAATTTCTTTAAAATATGCTTCAAAATCATTTAATTTTTCACATATATATAATTTTATAAATATAATATCAATATTTGTATTTAATTAATTAATAAGGTAATTATGACATTATCACGGTTCGACCTCAGTCGAATCTTGGTTCGACCTTAAAAACCTTGAACCTTTCCCCTTACTGGTTTTGTGAACGGTCTGAGTTTGAAAACCATGCAACCAAATGGGCTTTGTTTCTTCGACAAAGAGATTTCAAGTCCCTTTTATTTTTCTTTTTCTTTTCTTTTTTTGACTTATTAGAATTAGAAAGACAATTTCCCTAAACAAGAATCATGTTTATTTTATTTACTAGTTTGGGTGGTACATGCAAGTCACATGCTGCTTCTTGAGTGAGAAAACTAAGATAGAACTTCTATTTGAAGAAGAATGAAATCATGTACTTAAACTTAGACTAACTATTTAACATATGAATATCTATTTATCACATGACAATTCCTTAGAATTTATTTGCTAAAAGCAATATTCATTCATTAAAAACTTCTAAAAATGATGACGAATATTATCATTTTTCAACAATAAGCAATTGAGTTTTGCTAACAATATTTAAATAGTCATAATTAATGATGACATTTGCTAGAATCGGAGGTCTTCATCAAATACCTGCAATTATTCATAATGAAGAATTTGTTATTCATACTTACTTTGTTACCATTTTACATTTTATGAGTCTAGCTATAATGTTTAACTTAGTTTTTTATGAACACCCTTTTAAGTAAGAAAAGAAAAAAAAGACACGTATTATTGAAGTTTCCATTAGTTAAAATTATAGGTCTAGAAGTTTAAATTTAGTAAATCAACTTCTCTAGGTAATAAATAGAACACCCTATACCACCATTTGAACTTTCCAAGAATGACTACCAAATAATACTGAAAACAGACAAAATTGGTTTTTTGGGATATTAAAATTTAGTGGAAGTATTTTAGACATTGCACAATAAAATATTCTAAGAATCATAAGATTTCATTAGTAGTTGTGAAAATATTGTGATAACAACAAAATGTCACGATATTTTTACAATAACATACATTTATTTTCAGTTGTGATAAATCATGGTCTAATATTTTATTTTATTTTGATCTATAAGGAACTAAAACCTATGTCATAAAATTTTCACAATATCTTTATTTTTAGCTGTTGCTGGTTTAGTCTCAACAATTGTGACAATTTGTTGTATGCATATAAAAAAACTCCTAAACCAAAATTAGCATATAAATATGGACAAAGTTAAGCTACAAAATTGGTTGTAGTTTAACGCTACAACTTTACTCTATCTTTTTATTGATTAGATTACATGTTCTTCTTATATTCTTTATGCTTGTAAAATTTCTATAAAATTAAATATCAATAGCTATGTCATCAATAAATTGTTTAAATTACAAGTTTTTGTAGTTTAAAAGTATGCATAAAATATAAGTTTATAGATCATATAATAAATAATATCCGATTGACACAAAATTTAACATGTATATTAAGAGTGTTAAGAGCATATAATTCAATAGTTAGATTTTCAAACTATGTAGTAATGTTTATTTTATTGAGTAAGGTTTTAGTCTCAAGTTACAACCAATTTTGTAACTAAATTTTGTCCTATAAAAATCTTTAAAAAATAAAAAACAAACTAACGTACTTAAATATTTAAAAAAAAAAAAAAAATCCAACTCACCAAATTGACCAAACCAAAGCCCCCCAATAAGTATGAAACAATGTGTTTTTTAGTAGCAAAAGCATAAGTCCAAAACTTGACTAAATCAAAATACTATCTTAGCCTTTTGGTTCTTTTTCTCTTGTTAATAGAAATAGATAAAGAATTAACACCTCAAAAATTGTGACAATTTGTTGTATCCGTATAAAAAAATCCTAAACCAAAACAAGCATATAAATATTAAAAAATGACAAAAATTAGGTATAGTACCTTAGGTGTTATTCCTTAGGTTCTTTTCTTAAGATTCAGCCATGTAACTACTTAATTAAAAAATACACTTCCATTTCATGAGAAAAAAAAATTTTCACATAGTAGAATCTTAAGAGGTGAATATAAAGAACAATATCTAAGTACTGTACATAAATCTTACCCATTAAAAAAAAAAAAACAAATACAAACTTATGGACTTGGAAAAAAGAAAAAAGAAAAATGAAACTAGCTCACCAAATTGACCAAACCCAAGCCCCAGAATAAGTATTAAAAAAATGTGTTTTTTAGTAGCATTAGCATGAGTCCAAAACTTTCCTAAACCAAAAACACTATTCCTTAGCCTCTCAGCTCTTTTTATATAGATAATAAATAAGGAACTAACACCTCAATAATTATGAAAATTTGTTATAGTTGTATTAAAAAAAAAACCAGCTCCAAATTGAGCAAATCAAAGCCCCTATATGAAACAATGTGTTTTTTTGTACCATTAGCGTGAGTCCAAAACTTGGAAAAAATTGCAAACTAACACCAATCTCCAAACAATTTCGTTAGTTAGCAACGTTTCCAAATTATTTAGGAAACTAACATCTCGAATCTAAGAAACTCGATTTTGCTCTTAGAACTCGAGTATGATAGAGTCGAGTTCCTCAGAACTCAAGTCTTCAAGACTCAAGTTCACTAAAGCAGATCCACAACAAAAATGCAACAACCTAGCATCTACTAGCAACAAAAACAAAATACCAACAACTCCCAACTCCTATCAACAAAAACGAAATACCAACAACTCCAAGCACTAGGTTTGATGATCTTGACACCAGAGTGGCTTAGGTTTGATGATCTTGACAACGGAGTGTTTTGGGTTTGACGATCTCAGCACCGGAGCAGCTTGGGTTTGTTGATCTCAGCACTAAAGGTTTGTTTTCTGGTTTGGTTTGTCTCTTGATTCATTTTTTGTGTTCTTTGGGTTAGTCTGTCTATGGTACCAAAAAGACACTTGGTTTGATTCAACAATACCAGAGAGACACTAATGCCAGGATCAACAAACCCAATCTAAGAGGTTGGTGCCAAGATCGAAACTACCATGGGTCCTCGTGGGGTTTGGTCAAATTCTTCTTCTTCTTTAGGAAACAACCCCCTTCGTGGATTTAGGTCTTCATGGGGTTGTGTTTTGGTTTGGTTTTTGATGAACTGCGGAACTGGAACTCGTGGATTTAGGTCTTTGTGGGGTTGTGAAGGTTTGGCTTTTGATGAATTGCAAAAACCGGAACTCGTTTGATGAACTGCATAAACTAGAACTCGTGGATTGGATTTGGGTCTTGGCTGTCTAGAACTCGAGTTCCACATTGATTTTTCATGGATTGTGAGCCTCAAGATGCTAGTTTCCTAAATAATTTGAAAACATTGCTAACTAACAAAATAGTAGACATGGCAATATGAGTCAGAATTTTCTGACCCGACCCGACCCAACCTGAAAAATACCTGATCCGAACCCGATTTTTTTGACACGAAACAAAAACGTGTTGACCCGTAACCCGACCCGGATAACCCGTGACCTGAACTGTTAAAAAAATTCGCTAAAAAAATATTTAAATTACGTTCTGAGACTAAGTGCATAAAGCACAAAGTACCAAAACTAATAATCAATATATATTATATATTAGAGAGAATGACTACCAATAAAAGTTAGCTAGCCTAACTTCTTCCTTTTTTTTTTTTTTTTTTGAGAAGCTAGTTGCTAGCCTAGCTTTAGTGCTTGCCTTGCCAAATCAATTGCCATCAGACAAGACAAAAGGTCCTCAACATGTTACACAACACAAAGGCCAAGGTTGTCAAGTGACTCAAGAGTCAAGACAAGTAGACAATCATTAAAAAAAAAATCTCATTTAGCTGAGCTGAGCTGTAGTCCATTGTCCAAACTCCAAAGCCAAAAGCACAAACAAATGAACAATGTTACAATGCACAAAGCCACAAATGGCAAACCTAAAAAAGTTGAGTCAAACCAAACCAATGAACCACAAAGCTTCCTTTCCCAGTTGGAAAAAAAATTCTTACTCCGTATCGATCACGTCTTTTATTTGAGAATGTGAAAACTACGTTGTGTACTAAAAGTTGGTTATATGGATTTGAAACTACGTTTTTTATAGTCATAATTATACAATTTTAATTCTTTATTGATTTGTTTTCATGTACATTAAGTTATAATAAAATATTGTATTGTAGATGAAGATGCTGACAAAATTGGCCAACTTGAATTACAATTTGCAAGTATGAATATTTGTAGTGCTGAATCTGCTACCAACGTTGAGTAGATTGAGATTGAGGTGTAATTCTTATAAAATATTTACTTATTCTTCTTTACTTAATATGTTATGTTTATTTTTAAATCTTTTTTTGTTTAGTTTATCTTTCTAAGTAATCTAACTTTACTATTATTTTAAATGCAACAGGAACATGTGCATTTAAGAAGACCGATAACTTGTTACTTTATTGACTTAATTATTTTGTTTGTTTTAAGATCTATCTCTTTTTGAAGGTTTTTTTTTTTTTTTTTTTTTTTTGAGAAACAAACATACATACACGCACAAGGGAGAGGGAAATGAGTTCTAACACAAAGACACACCACAACTCCACTCAAAAGCCATGTAAACTTGTAATTATATGCATTTTGACAGTGAACTATTAACATTGAAGACTTTTTCTATTATGAATTTATGACTATAAATAATTTTTTTCATACTCAAAACTATCATAATTGGAAGGATATTAACAAGTGACATTAAGTGCAATTCATTTGCTTAATTGATTTTATTCATTCTCACTAAACAGATTGTCATTGATTTGTTTTTGTAATTGAAAAAAAAAAAAAACACTTGTTTGAAAAATACGGGTAAACCCGACCTGAAACCCAATTAACCTGTTTAAAAATGACATGTTTTGACCCACGACCCATTTGACCCGCAAACCCGATTGACCTAACCCGACCCGACCCGCTCGTTTTGCCATGTCTACGAAATAGTTTAAAAATAGGTGTTATTTTGAAGAAAAAAAAAATCCCCAAAACTTGAATAATCCATAAGTACTGTTCCTTAGCCTTTCAGCTCTTTCTATATAGTCAATACAATTAACTTTCTCATTAGTCATAACCACCTCTCCCTTATTTCTCACCTCTCTCCAAAATGGAAAAGATCCAGCACAGTCATGTAGAAGTAAGAGGACTAAAGCTTCATGTCGCCCAGATTGGAAGTGGTATATCTGATACCAACATGTTCTTTTATTTTCCACTCCATAGGTTTTTAACTTTCCCTTATTATCCTTCCTGATGGGACTGACGAACTCACCATCTGATGGGACTGACGAACTCACCTTTCTTGAACGACCTCATCGAGACCGACGAGGCTGTCCTCTAAGACGAACTAACCACATGTCCATATCACTGACAAAGGTAACAAAACCATTCAATACAGCCAATAATGTCCCGAGCGGTTACAAGACCAGTTGTACAGACCGTTGGATGCCTCATTAAGGCACACATTACTAAGCATGAGACGTTTCCAAAACAGACATTAAAACCACATTAACAACCACAACGGCTAGGGGCTGTGGGAGCATATATAAAGCCCTCACAACACCAACACAAGGGACACATACACACCTCAAAGCATTTCTAGTTATTCTAATACTTTGTTATTTCCTCAAAGTTCTCTTATACTGACTTTGGCATCGGAGATGTTGTGGCAGGCACCACACCGGTGTCCACCTTAAGGGAGCTACCTTACCAGTTTCACAGTGACATCAACGAAGCTATGGCTCCATCTGGACGAACCTACAAGACTGACGATTTGCACTTCATCACTTCTGAAATTTGATTTTCTACTTTCTCTAATCATGAATGTTTGAGCAGGTGATAAGGTAGTGGTGTTCCTGCATGGATTTCCTGAAATATGGTATACATGGAGGCACCAATTGATTGCTGTTCCAAATGCTGGGTACCGAGCAATAGCCATTGATTTCAGGGGCTATGGACTGCCTGACCAGCCACCGGAGCTAGAGAAAGCAAATTTCAATGACCTTGTTGATGATATTGTCGGCCTTCTTGACTATCTGGGCATCAATAAGGTAGTACTTGCCACCCAAATCTCTTCCCCTTTAGATATACATACAGCTTGAATGTATGACTTAAAAAATGCAAGATTTCTATGTTAATCAAAGTGAAAGTTTTAGTTTTGGTCTCTCAGCTTTAGTGGGTAGGTGATCAACCCCATTCCTACTTTGTTAAATTGCCATTTCAACAACAATCTCGTTTTCATCTCTCTGTTTCACACCTGTCTTTCGCATCTCACTCTCTTACCAGGGCCGGCTCTAGTATGAAAGCAAGTGAGGCGTTCGCCTAAGGCCCCAAGTAGAAAAAAGGCCTCCAAATTTTGGCCAATACAATAATTTTTTATATTATAAACTTATTTATTAAGCCCAAAAATATTAGCCAATAAATAAAATAACATTTTTTATCAAATAAAAAAAAAGAAAAAAGAGAGAAAAATGCTACGTCCACAACATTTTTCACAACAAATCCTAAGTAGAAGGTTGTTACTGACTGTTATTGGTGGGGAAAAAAGTAATTGTAGTGATAGGTTTAAATTAGAACCAGTAACAACTTAATATTTAGGATTTGTTGTGAAAATATTGTGAATATAACACTTTTCACAAAAAAAAAAAGAAAAAAAAGAAAAAAAAAAAGCAATATACAAAGAATTTCACAACAGTTGAGCTAGCAAACTTTTACTAGTTTTCATCCAAGTCTACCACTAACATCACATTTTTACTTACCATTACCAATCTGCCACATCAACAACTGTGCAAAGTTTTGTCAATTTTTTTTTTGTCTATATATTTTCTATAAAAAAAAGATTTTACATGGTTAATTAATAATTTTGCATCGAAAACAAGATTATAGAATTTAAGTAATATTAATTTTTTTATTAAAAAAAAATCATATCTAAATATATGAAAAGTTTCAAGTCAATTTTCGCCTAAGGCCCCTGAATGTATCAAGCCGCCCTTGTCTCTTACTATTGCTCAATTTCAAAGACTTCTTCAAAGCTTAAACATTTTTACTTCTAATCTAGCCCTGGTTTAAACAGATCTCCCCTCCAGTTGCCCAACTTTCAGATACTCTTTTTGGTTGGCAAGACCTATATGGTCGTCCCTAGGCAAATACTCAAGTCCACAATCCTTCCAATTTGATCCAGTATCCTGAAATCAGAGCATTATCTTTTTGGGGGGTCTTAATTGTAAACAAATTATAAATTGGAGTCGTCCTGGAAATGTAAAATGTTTTCCAAAATTATTATAATCAGCAAATCACAAACTAGCCTGTCAAATTGTCATATCTGATCATCTACTGTTGTATTACATCCACCAATTGAATACCCCAATTTTATTCAATGGTTGAGATTGAAAATTTAAAAAACAATTTTCAACCTCAACTATTAAATAAAATATATTAAAAAAATAAAAAATATAAAAAAAAATATAAAAAAAATCGTGAGAAAAAAGTGAGTAAATTACATCAAATGTAATACCAGTGAATTAGCCCCACATGGTGGACTACCAGTGAACCTTTAAACTTCGAAGGGTTCACCTTTAGTTTTAAGGATGTGACTAATGATTTATCCCAATGGGAAAAATGTAGATATGACAGGTGAGACTAGAAATAGGATAGTTTGACAATAACAGAATATTTTATATCCATTTTACATAATATATCATTTCGACGGTTAGCGGGTTAGGTTAGACTTAAAAGACAGCTAGATAGGATTAGAAAATAATATTCTTCGTCTATTTTACCTAAAAAATACGACAAATTTATGTGAGACGTGAGACAAGGTTTCACATGGAAAAAATAAAGTATTTTGCATCCATATACTGCCTCGACCACTAAAAATCCTCCTTTTTATTTTTATTTATTTATTATTCCACTTCATGCTTCATAACATGCACTTGGGATAGGTTCAGTGCTGGACACTGGACCCAATGCCGACTTTATATTAGAAGCAAATGGGGAAGTCCCTTAAGGCTTTAAGTAAAAAAAAAAAAAAAAAAAGTCTCCAAATTTAACTAATTTTTTTTTTTTTTTTTTTTTATAATATTATTAAGTTAAGCCCAATATTAGCTAAAAATAAAATAATATTTTTTATAAAATGAAAAAAAAAAAAAAAAAAAGAGAGAGAGAGAAATGCTACATCCATAACATTTTTCACAATAAATCCTAATTGACAAATTGTTACAGCCTATTATTGATGACTAAAAATTAATTTGAATGATGAGTTTAAATTAGAACCAGTAACAACTTAACATCTAGAATTTGTTGTGAAAATATTGTGAATGTAAAACTTCTAAAAAAAAAAAATAAATAAAAAACTACATTTTTCATAAGTTGAGTTGACAAACTTTTACTAGTTTTCATCTAAGTTCACCACTAACATCACTTTTTTACTTACCACTATTGTATTGTTTGCTTTGGGATGGGTAGGGTTGATCCTTGCTCTCACCCACACGGGTTTGTTGCCTTGAAGGGCATGCCTCTACCACTACAACACATGTGTTGTAGTGGTATACTCTTGCCTTCAGTTAAGGCTTATAAGGCATGAGTGAGGCGCATCTTTCTTCGATATGGGAACAAGTCTCAAAAACTGCTCACGTCTTTTGCAAAGAACAAAGTCGTGCGAGTCCTTCAGCCCCAGAGCGGACAAACTGCTTGCGGGCTTGGAAAAAATCCTCCCCCACAAATATATAAAATGACTCACTTTCAGTTTTCGTCTTAGGCCTTCAAATATATTAAGTTGCCCCTGATTGGACCCAAGCCTTACCCCATTACCATAATATGTTATTACATTCTTAATTTTTTTTTTTAAACTTTAATTACTTTGTAAAGGAATTTTTTTTTTTTTTTTTTAAATTATGATTAGTGGAGCATAAAGTAAAGAAAAATACTATGTACACAACATTTTCACAACAAATTTTAAGTGACAGGTTATTATTGACTATTATGGGTGAATAAAAAAGTAATTTAAGTTGTGGGTTCAAATTAGAACCAATAACATCTACCACATAATTTGTTTTGAAAATACTGTAAAAATGTTGTGAATGTAACACTTCTCTAAATTAAAACATTTAAAGTGAGATAAATGATTTTTACTCCTACCTCAACAACCTTATATAAGTGAAATAAAAAGAGATAGTTCACAATTTCACAAAGTACAATATTCCACATCTATTTTAGCTAACAATTTCATTAACCTTGTCCACTTTACCTCGACCTTCGATCCATATTTCTCTCACTCTACCTCCTATTCAAAATCTCATGTTAGACCTCACCTATTAAAAAGTAGTTTGAGCTCACATGTGAGGAAGAGAATTAAAATTATGTGATTAAATAATTAAATTTATCAATTCTCAATAGTTTAAGCTTTTGAGAAAATCGGTAATTTAATATTTTATTTGTCAACTATAAAGATTCTTTTAAATTAATGTAAAAAAAAGAAAAAAAGAAAAGAAAAGAAAGAATATTGTTTGTGGCATTTCCTTATTATTATTTGCTATGACATGGTAAAACAAACGCACTATAGTAGAGTGGGATCAAACCCATGGTCTCTTGCCACCATCAGGAATGGAATGCTATTTGGGTTACATTGATACCATTGACCATACTTATCAACTAGTTAAGTTTGAATCATTAAAAAGTGATCATAAAAATGCATTCGAAATTTCCCACATCAACATGGATATTCTTGGCGCCAGGCTTTTCTTATTGGCAAGGACTTCGGAGCTTTCCCAGCATACATGGTAGCAGCGATCCATCCAGAAAGGGTGTCAGGCGTTATAACACTTGGTGTTCCTTTCATGTTACCTGGTCCTTCTGCTATCCAGAATCATCAACTTCCTCGAGGCTTCTACATAACTAGGTGGCAGGTAATATAGATTTTGATTTTTGACACAAACATGAAACATAGTCATTTACTTGATAGCATTTTTCCTACTTTCTTATTTCCCCAGGCACTATAATGTTCAATTTAATAGTATTATTACTGGATCTTATGTAGGAGCCAGGGCGAGCAGAAGCTGACTTTGGCCGGTTTGATGCCAAAGCAGTGGTAAGGAACATCTACACTCTCTTCTCAGGAAGTGAGGTCCCAATTGCAGCCGAGGATCAGGAAATCATGGACTTGTTTGACCCTTCTGCTCCTCTTCCACCATGGTTCTCCGAGGAAGATCTCTCAGTCTATGCTTCCTTATATGAGAAGTCTGGATTCCATTTTGCATTGCAGGTTCCATACAGGTACACAAAAGTTCCCCCAAGTTGCTGGAAGAAATGTGAAAGCTTCTTTTTTACTTTTGAAATTGCCTTTAACACCATCCAACCCTTTATGATTCAAGAACCAAATACTGGGTAAAGAAAAATGAATTAGGAATCCTCTAATTGGCCTTATAGTGATTTCCATTAATGTAAATAGTCAACTTGGGTGAAGTAAGGTAAGGCATGACCTCAACCAAATAGTTCAAATTATTTTAGTCCAAGGGTATGAGGCTTATTTTTGTAGTAACATCCCAACGTGCACCTAAAAAATGAATAACTATTCAATATTAAGAAACTAATGTCTCCTCCTCTCATATAATAATATGTTTCACTAATTAAATTTATGGTAGAATTAAATATTCATGTGAGAGTAGAGAGCATTGCTCTGGAGCTAGAAAAATATTGTATAATTTTCCTAGGAAAACAGATCACCTAACTTTATAAAGTTCTGATGAAACCAATAAGATCTTCCAAAAGTATGACATTCCTTGAGGTAAACATACATTTGACTGGTTGGTCTATTGGGCAGGACTTTAAATGTGGATTGTGGAATAACTGAGCCGATAGTCAAAGCTCCAACGCTGCTGATTATGGGGGAGAAGGATTATGTACGGAAATTCCCATGGATCGAGGACTACATAAGGAGTGGAGCCATGAAACATGTTGTACCAGAATTAGATATCATATTCATGCCTGAAGGGAGCCATTTTATCCAAGAGAAACTTCCAGATCAGGTGAATGAGTTCATCATCACCTTCCTTGGAAAACATAGTGCCTGAGGGATGAGTACCCCAGGTGTAAGAAAAAAATCTATGCTAGAAAATATTGTATCCATGCGCAGCGAGGACTAAATCTTTCTTGTGCAACTTTGTCGTCTCCATGTGCTTAGCTTAACAGATATTCCAAATGGTTTTAAATACATATGGAGTTGGATTTCTTGTATTTGTCATTTAGTGACAATTTCGGTCAGATTAATATACTCCTGCTTATGGAATTCATTCAATCAAGTTAGTCCCACTGATTCTGGTGGGCAAACCAGACCATGAACCATTTTCAAAATCGTTAAAATGGAATTCATTCAATCAAGTTAGTCCCACTGATACTGGTGGGCCAAGCCAGTCCATGAACCATTATCGAAATCGTTAAAATGGAATTCATTCAATCAAGTTAGTCCCACTGATAAGGAGAATTACTTTTTTCTTTTTTCTTTTTGGGTAAGGGAGGGAGTAGGCAGGTTGAACCCATGACATGAGACTAGGGGACAAGGTAGGTGCTAATCAGACTATAAGCCTATTGGCAATTGCTACCTTAAGCTTAGAATTGTGTAAACTAACATGGTAAGATATTGATTGTTGTTTCGTCAAGTCATTCGTCCAGTCATCTCCTCCCAAACAAAACTCAAAACCAGCTTGTTTCAAGAAGAAAATTTATCGTCAGATTCCCAGTATGAAATGACAAAATAGGAACAGAGCCAGCAAATTCTCAAAAACATTACACAATGTGAGGTACTCTAAGCACAATAAATTTTTATACATAAGGCCTACCTTCCAACCTTCCATTGTAAAAATATTTTCAGAGATCATAAGCCGGAAACTTACCCTGAGAGGGATCAATCATGTCAAGAAAAAGATAAGCCATACCTCCCATCCCTTCGAACAATGAGTAGGGGTTATCACCTCCATGCATCTCTCCCTCTGATATGAGCTTGTGAGCTCTATCAAGTAGAAAGCAAGCAAAAGCTTTGGCTCTGTATATGAACTCTACATTGCCTGTAAGTTGGTAAAGTGAGAGGAACACATATGCATTCCCACTAATGCCATGGCAAATCCCGACTCGCTTGAGCAGTCCGCGGTTCCACACCACCTCTGCTGCATCTGCAGCTGCTTCCAGAAATTCCTTATCTCCAAAAACCTGCGCATTTGACACAGTTTTTATTCAATACACGCAATCAAGAAAAAATATCTGAGAAAAGAAAAAAAAACTATGGTAAAGACACTGAGAATTTAGTTTTGCTAACCAAGAGAAGTACAACAGTACACATTTTCTTAATTAAGTTAACTACAACAGTAGTCTTCCCTAGAATATAACTGACATACTTGGGCTGCATGCCCTCAGCATTTTCTAATTAAATTATCCAAAAAAAAAAGGTACACGCCTTTTCCCATGTCACCACATGATTGATGCAACACAAAATGGTTCTTCTTTTATCATTTTAAGTCTCAACAGAAAAGAAATTTCAACACATTCTACTCAGGACTGTCTTAAGGAGAACTTTAGAGGGAAAATGACCAATTATAATGCTTTTGTAAGTTGAAACACATTTTATGCATTATCAGGCCATTGGAAATAATTCTAGTCAAAAATGGAAGTCATTCCTCCATGGATTCTTAGCCAATCAGACCAACTTCCACCCCCCCCCCCCTTTTTTCTCTTTCCTCTTTTTGCAGGGCTTAAAAAACATATAATTACTTACCCACTTAAAAGTTCAAGACAAAGAGTTAGATTAGCTTTAGGTATTATATTATTGAAGATACCCAACCTATGATTATGGAAAGTGAAAGCAAAGCTTATGAAACAGCACTGTGAGAACTTCCTTAAGTTGTTCAATGAATTGCGCCAATGACTGTAATCACACATGGCACTTTGACAGTCCAAGGATACAGGGAAACAAAATTACAAATGGTATGCACAAAAAGAAAAGAACTTCCCATCAGAGAGATCTTACCCTAGCTGCTTTGACGAGTGTGAGAGCAACTCCAGGAGCTCCATGACACCAATGCACAAGAACATCTCTCTTTTTATCCTCTTCACTTGCGGGGTAGTTCCCACTGGGGAATCGATTGTTGATCATGTACCTAAGAGTGCCCTTGACATCCTCGACCTCATCTGGTTTCAAATCCATGTCCATCAAAACATGCATTATCCCTGCCAATCCATGTGCCGCACCCCAATACTTTTCTCCATACCATTCAAACATTAATGGGCATCTTCCACTCTTAGCCAATTCTCTTCCATTCTTGATGATTTCATTCACAACTGAACACTACACACATGTTTACCAGAATATCAGTGCCACTTCTAATGAAACAAATAACAATATCCAAGATCGTTTAGTAACTCATGATGCAAGTCTTACAGTGTAGGTAGAAGGAATCGTCCCTGCGCCCATATGTTTGTTTATGAACAAACATGCCCATAAGTATCCAACTCTCCCATATAACAACTCATCAGGAAGATTTCTGGGAAGCTTAATCTATACTCATAAGTCAAACCATGAGTTAACACCGACAAACAAGTTCTGAGCAACCAATTAATGCAACTGTTATTTAACAAATGCCAATATAATACCTCTCTAAATTGAACTAAATAGTAATTTATCAACTGTTCATCACCGGCATGCTTTGCCAACACAGCCCCAAGAGCACATACACCAGCTCGCCCGCATAGAAAAGTCACATCCCTACCATCATCAATGCATCACACGAAGCACTCAAACTCAGGTGAGCATGCTATCACCCAAAAAAGCCATAATAAAAGTGTTTGACTATGAGTGGCGGAGAAAAAATAGTAGTTTCATGTCAATTGTGTCCACTACTCGCAGCCAAACACTTTAGCAAAGTGAAATTTGTTATGAAAAAAGTTGTGTCCGTAGCCTTAGAGATATTAGGTGCATACAAAGCAAGAGAGTAAGTGAGGAGAGTACCTTGAATTGAAAGAAGCGGTGTCACAAGCCTTAACAATCTGAGAGGAGAGAGCAAGATCATTGTTGTTGTTAGTGAGTAGGTAAGCTCTGAAGAGGAAAAAAGCCGTCCCAAGAGTCCCACAATACAACGTAAAGTCTTGAACTTGTTGCCCAGTCATACCCCACGTCTCCAAAGTTATCTGAAACAAATCCACATACACTTGGTAGGCGTAAGAGACAAAGAAAGTAGTGAGTAAATAAAAGAGATGGATACGGTTTCTTTGAGGTCCAAAGCGGCGCGTTTGAAACGCTGAGAGAGAGAAGAGTAAGGCATGGAGAGGAGCTTCATGAGAGAATCTTGGGTGACAACTGCTGGCTCTTTTCCTTCTTCGTCTTGGGTTTCAGCTGTTGCTTCTGCTACGAAGTCTGGCATTACGTTTGGGAAGAACCGGTCCGCCATTTTCTCCAATTCCGGCTTCAAAACTCAGTGTCAGTGACTCTGTTACGAGGAGAGAGAGAGAGAGAGAGAGAGAGAGAGGGAGGAGCTAAGGTAGATGATTGACTTCTTAGAACCGTGACATTGTCAGCGGGGTTGAAAAGCTCAACTGATCAGAGCATGAGCTCGCTACACGTTGAAAAGATTTTGCAACGTGTAGATTTGATACGTGGCCCGGACCAGCCCAATCTAATTGTAATTGAACTGCTTGACGATTTTAGAATTTTTCATTCTTTTTTAAAAAAAATAAAAAATTTATGGGCTATGTTGTCCATGTGTCTGGGACGGACCAGGTTTGGGCTCAACCAGCATTCAATCCAACTTGATTAAGTGGAGCATATTTCAACTTATCAATGATCGGAGAGGTTGATCAACTCAGGTCTTCAATAGATGGCAATCGATTTATTAGGTTTCTCAAGTAGGTCAAGTCTTCGGATAAATTGTGATGAAGCATGAGTTCGTCAGTTGAAATAGGTAGATGGAACCAACCTCCGGTCTGCGTGAATGTATCCTCAAAGATGGTCACCGGTGTGGTGCCTGTCACAACGTCTCTGATGTCAAAGTTAGAATAGGAAAGCACTTTGTGAAACGAAACAAATTAGCAAGATAAGAGTGGGTGTTTCTTAGAGTGTGTATGTACCCTCTGTTGGTGATGTGAGAGCCATATATATATGTTGCCTTGGATTTTGACCGTTGTGGTTAATAATGGGACGTTAATGCCTTTCTTGGTAACGCCTTCTACTTAATGATGGGGCTTTAATGTGCTTTCAACGGTCTACGTTGCTGTTGATGTAACTGTCCGAGGTGTTACTGGCGGTATTGAATGGTCCTGATACCTTCGTCAGTGATGGAGGCATTTGTTCAGTTCATCCATGAGGATGATCTCGTCTATGATATTAAGTTCATTTGTAGTTGATTTCGTCAATCCCGTCAGCTGCCCTCGGATTCTGTGGTCGCCTTGACATGTCATGACGACCATGAAAGGTGAAGAGGTTTTTTTTTTTTTTTTTTTTTGAACCTGAAAGCAACTCTTTTGGGATTTTGTGCCGTATTAAATGCGTAGTGGCGGCTCTCCATAGGGAGTGGCCACACGGCGCTTTTTGACTGGTGGAGTTAATGCTCCGCTTTGTGGGACTATTGGGCTTCCCGCTGGTTTTCAATCATTTTGAGTCTTGATTTTTAAAACTTCTCCTCTTCTTATTTCCTTCACTTTTCAAAAAACAAAAAAGCTTCCAATCACTGTTCTGAGCGATTTTTTTCGAACCTTCATTCTGCAATTCTTCTTCAAACTGTTGTGCTGCGCATTGGTGCTTCGCCATTTGTTAAGGTATGTTTTCCCTTACATGTTTTTACCTTTCCTTTTTATTTTATTGCGATATAGCCTCTAATTCTCTTCTTCTCTTCTTCTTTTTCTTTTTGTTTGTCTTCAATTTTCTTGGGAATTTAGCTTATGTTGTCTCCCTTTGCCCCTTTTTCTGTATTTCCATGGTTAACAGCTCTGAGGTTAGGATAGCTTGCCCATCAATTTCCTTTCTTTTTGCGTGCCTAGGAGGGTCTTTGGGTGTTTTCCCACATTTAGAGAATTTTGTCTTTGAGGGCAATTGTTTGAGTGTTGTTTTGGGCGACTTGCTGCCTCTGCTTCGCCAATCGTTTAACTGGTTCGAGGGTCTGGTGAGAGATAGAGAGGCGATGTCTAAGGTTAGGTCTAGCGACCTCGAGACTGGGTTATCGTCTAATGGTTACCGAGTGGAGGGAGATACAGCCGTCTCTGCCCCTCAAGAGGTTAGGGCTTTTTATGCCCTCAGGGAGGTGTGTGGTCTGGATGCCGACACTGTGAGTAGATTTAAGGATTGGTTTCAGTTTTCGGAGCAGTTTCGTGTTTGTCGTCCTAATGATGAGGATAGGGCTTGTCATTTTTTTCCTGGTAAGGTATGTTTTTATGAGTCGGCCTTCACTTGTGGGCTTAGGCTCCCCGTCCACCCGTTCCTGATGGAACTCGTGGCCCATTTTGGTATTGCTCCCGGGCAATTCATGCCCAACTCGTGGAGAATTGTGGTCAACTGTATGCAAATATGGTTGGCTGCTAACGGAGACATGATTAAGGTAGGTGAACTCACCTATCTATACTGTTTGAAAGAGTCTAAAGAGTATGGATACTATGAGTTAGTCCCTTGTGAGAGAAGAACAAGGATTGTCAAGGGTTTACCTTCGTCCTTCAGGTATTGGAAATCACAATTTTTCTTTGTGTCCGGGGATGATTTTGCAACTCAATCCGGCAGGGATTGGGGCAATATCCCGAGGTTGCTTCGTTGGTGGGGAACCCCGACTTTAGGTGCGTTAGTATTTCTCCCCGTCGTTTTAGTTTTGCCGTATTTGCTGTTTATTGCTGCTAACTCCTTTATCTTTTGTTTGGCACAGTTAAGAGACGGCCTAAGCTTAAAAGTAGGCATAAGGAGTGTGTTTATACCACGATAGGATACGCAGAGACGATTGAGAGTTGGGACGATCTGGTTGATCCACGGATCCTTGCCTTTTACAACCTTGGACCTAACCCATCTCCTTACGTTCTTCGTAGTATTGGTATTGAAGGAAAAAGGAGTAAGTATTGACCTGGTCAGTATCGACTCTTCTTATGTACACTTGGATTTTCTTTTAAGTGTTTTTCTCTTGCAGAAATGACGACCAAGTTTAATAAGGATATGTACGCGAAGATGAGGTCCAAGAAGGATGAGCCGCTGTCAAACATTGGGAAGAAGACAATGCGTGTTACTGGGAAGGGACCTTCCGCCGCTCCCCTTGTCTCTGTCAATCCCATAGTTTTCGTCACTGAGACGATGAAGACGACTTCTCCTACCATGTTGGTAGAAGAGATCCCTACCCCAGGTTCCAAAAGGCCACGTGTATCTGGTAAGGAGAAGGAGAAGGTTAATTCTCGGTCGTCCACTATATGGGATGACGAGAGATTGGCAGTAGACAGGGCTCATGAGGTCGTGACTGCGGCAGATTTGAAGGCCCTCTTTGACGTGCCTCTTAACGAGGTTGCATCTCGTCACGTCCATAGGCTCGTTCAGGTAGGGTGTTAGTGTGCCTTCCCTTTTTTTTTTTTTTTTTTTTGGGTACTGACGACTTGAAACTTCTTTCCAGGTGTTGGGGGAAAGTCTTCACATCACCTCTGAGTATTTTATTCAAGAGGCTAAAGTGGCGTCCTTAACATCTAGGATGGAGGCCTTGGAAAAGGAGAATTCTGAGCTGAAGAAGAATTTAATCGTTTTTATGGATGAGGCTGCCTTTTTGAAGGCGAAGGTCAAGACCTTGGATGACGATCTCAAAGTTAAGCGCAAGTTGACTCTAGAGAAGGATGAGCAGCTCCAAACTACCAAGGAAAAGCTTAAAACAATTGCCGCTAGATCAGTTGAGGCCTTCCAAACAACTGACGAGTACCAACACAGTACTCTTTAGTTGGTACTTCAAAGGCTTCAAGCTTCTCAGGAGGTATCTGGTTAAGCATCCTACTGGAGTCGACACGGAGAGTTTGGACTTAGAGGAGGTTGACAAAGAGATGGCGACAGACAAAGCTGCCCAATCCTCAGCTCCCGAAGGTGATGCCCCTGAGACTGCTACAGACGCTCCGACTGGTGAAAATTCTACTGCTGATGCCTGACCTCGTTACTTAAGGAAATTTCTTTTCATTTTTGTGGATGCCTGTCATGTTTTGGGCCCTTTTTTTTTTTTTTTTTTTTTTTTTGTAAATCTAATTTCAAAACAACTACTTGTTATCCTATCTTAAGAACAATGTTTGTGGCCCAGCGTTTATGGGTCTTTTTTGGGTATAACAACAATGGAAATTGCCCTTGATTTTTGGGCTTTTAATTGAATTTGCTGCATACTTACTTGTTACTTGTATGTGTGGTTGCGCACTTGTTTGTTCGTGACATGTTTATGGGATTCGTCCATGCTTTGTACTTAAAAAAAGTTTCCAGTTGCGCCTTTCTTCTTCATTAATGATTTTGCTTCTTGTTACTTAGTTGTTTTCCTGTAACCTGAACCCCTTCAAGGGGTCTCATCAAGGGTTCTGGTGAACTGGTTGGGAGCCCCGATCCAGCCTTGGCTTGGTTGCAAGGTTCTTCGTCAGTAACTTACATCTGTCAAGGCGGAATCTTGTTACTTGGCTATTTTACGACTTATACCCATTTAAGGGATCTTGTTGTGTTTGTCTAGATTCGTCAATAACTTACATCCGTCAAGGCGGGATCTTGTTACTTAGCCATTTTATGACTTACATCCATTTGGGATGTTTTGGATTCGTCAGTAACTTACATCCGTCAAGGCGGAATCTCGTTACTTAGCCATTTTATGACTTACACCCATTTAGGATGTTTTGGATTCGTCAGTAACTTACATCCGTCAAGGCGAAATCTTGTTACTTAGCCATTTTATGATTTACACTCATTTAAGATGTTTTGGATTCGTCAGTAACTTACATCCGTCAACGTGGAATCTTGTTACTTAGCCATTTTTTTGACTTACACCCATTTAGGGTGTTTTGGTTTTGTCAGTAACTTACGTCCGTCAACGCGGAATTGCGTTACTTGGCAATTTTGTTTTGTACGGTTTGACTAGACTTGCTAACATAAAGACATTAGATGAATAATTCTTTCATTAATTTCAGGAATGAATATATTCGTTTGTTACATCTATTGGTGGTACTTCTTCAAGTGCTCAATGTTCCATGGTCGGGGGAGTCTTTGTCTATCTATGATTTCCAGGTGATAACTGCCTTGCCTTGAATAGTGGATGACTCGGTAAGGTCCTTCCCATATGGGGCCAAGCTTTACTTGGGCAGGGTCTTTAGTTGCTGTGGTGATCTTGTGCAGGACGAGGTCACCTATGTCCAGTCGTCTGAGTTTAACCCTCTTATTGTAGTATTCGGCCATCTTCAGCTAGTACTTTGTCATCTTGCTAAAAGCTTTGTCTCTTACTTCCTCCAAACAATCCAGGTTGAGTTGCAGTTCATCGTCATTGCACTCTTTGTTGAATGTCTCTCGCCTGATGCTTGTTACCCCTACTTCGACCGGGATTATTGCTTCAGTGCCATAGGTAAGCCTGAAGGGGGTTTCTCCTCTTGGGGCTCTCGCCGTGGTTTTGTAAGCCCACAGGACATTTGGTAATTCTTCTAGCCAGGCACCCTTCGCATCGTCTAGCTTGGCTTTGATAATCTTAAGCAACATTCGATTCGTTACCTCCGTCTGTCCGTTTACCTGGGGAAGAGAACTGGTTCTTGATTCCAAGGTTTGAGCAGAAGTCTTTGAAGCCTTGGCTGTCGAACTACCTCCCATTATCTGATATAATCGTCAATGGAATCCCGAACCTGCAGATTATATTCTTCCACACAAAGCTCCGAATTCTTGCCTCGGTGATTGTTGTTAGAGCCTCTGCTTCAACCCACTTTGTGAAGTAATCAATAGCAACTAGTAGGAATTTTACCTAACCTTTACCTTGGGGTAGTGGACCGACGATGCTGATTTCCCATTGTGCAAATGGCCACGGGGAGGCTATCATCGTTAGTTTCTTTGCTAGAAGCCGTTGTACATTCCAGTATCGTTGGCACTTGTCACACTTCTTGACGATTTCCACAGTGTCCACCTGCATGGTAGGCCAGAAATAATCTGTTTGTATTACCCTGTTTACCAAGGATCTGGGGCTGGCGTGGTCGCCACAAATTCCTCCATGGATTTCTTCCAGTATGTATCTAGCTTCTTCTTCGTCGACACACTTCAAGTAAGGCATGGAGAAGCCTTACTTGTATAAGGTGTCACTGAGGATCGTAAATCTGGCCGCCCTCTTCCTGATCTTTTTAGCTTCTTTTGTATTCTGAGGGAGGTGCCCGTCCTAGAGGAAAGATATTATTGGTGTCATCCAGCTGTTTGCGCTTTAGATTGTGAATGTTGGGACTTCTTCAATGATGGGGTGTTTCTGGAATTCCATCGCCAAGTCCGTGCTAATCTCCCCTTCTTCTGACGATGCTAGCTTCGAGACTTCGTCTGCCCCCATATTCTGACTTCTTGGGATCTGTACGAATTCCACTGTATCGAACTCCTGAGTCAGATGTTTCGTCAGCCTAAGGTATTTCTGTATTCTCTCTTCCTTTGCTTCGTACTCCCCCTTGATCTGCCCAATCACTAGCTTTAAATCATGTTGGACTAATAGGTTCTTAGCTCCAAGTGCCTTTCCGAGCCTCAATCCTGTCAATATCCCTTCGTATTCAGTTTCGTTGTTGGTAGCCGAAAATTTCAGTTAAACTCCATACTTGAGTATCTCTCCGTCAAGGGTGATTATGACGACCCCTACTCCCCCCCTCCTTTGGGTTAATGAACCATCAATTTGTATCATCCATCGCTCGACTTCGTCGGTAAGACTGTCCTCGTCCGGAAAGGTGAATTCTGTGATGAAGTCTGCCAAAGCCTGCGTCTTGATGGCTATTCCGGGATGGTACTCAATGTCAAATTGACTGAGTTCAATTGCCCACTAGACTATTCTTCCGGCTGCCTCAAGTTTGTTCATGGATTTTTTGATTGGTTGGTCCGTCATCACTAGGATATGATTCGCCTGAAAGTATTGTCTTAACTTGCATGAGGCTACTATTAACGCAAACGCGATATTTTCAATCCTTAGATACCTGGACTCAGCCCCTTGGAAAGCTTGGCTGGCGTAGTAAACTGGGAGCTGTTTCTTACCTTCTTCTCTAATCAAGGCTGCACTCATTGCTGAAACTGATACTGCCAGGTATAAATATAGGTCTTCCCCTTTCTTGGACAGGCTTAAGAGGGTGGACTACTCAGGTAATGTTTGTGTTCTTGGAACGCTGCTTCACATTCGTCGGTCCAGGTGAAAGCCTGTTTCAAGGTCTTGAAAAAGGGTAGACACTTATCCGTAGCTCTAGAGACGAACCTGTTTAAAGCTTCAATCCTTCCTGTGAGCTTCTGGACTTCCTTGACGGTCCTGGGCGATGCCATGTTGATTATGGCTTGCACTTTCTCTGGGTTTGCTTCTATTCCTCTTTGGGACACCATGAATTTCAAGAATTTCCCTGAAACTACACCAAAAACACACTTACTAGGATTCAACCTCATCTGGTATTTTTTGAGGGTGGCAAATGTCTCTTTCAGGTCGTCTAGATGTGTAAGCTCTTCCTTACTCTTGACAAGCATATCATCTACGTATACTTCCATATTCCTGCTAATCTGTTGGTTGAACATTTTGTTCACTAGTCTCTGATACGTAGCTCCGGCATTCTTTAATCCAAAAGGCATTACCTTGTAACAATAGAGTAATTGACTCGTGATGAAAGCAATCTTCTCCTGATCTTTTTCAGCCATCCTTATCTGGTTATATCCCGAGAAAGCGTCCATGAACGTCAGTAACTTGTGTCCGGCTGTAGAGTCCACAAGCTGATCTATTCTCGATAGGGGGAAGCTGTCCTTCGGGCATGCCTTGTTCAGGTCTATGAAGTCTACGCACATCCTCCATTTTCCATTTGCTTTCTTCACTAGGACAACATTTGCGAGCCATTCAAGATAGTACACTTCCCGGATGAAGCTCGCCGTCAACAGCTTGGTAACTTCGTCTGTGACTACTTGGTCTCGTTCTGGGGCAAAGACTCTTCATCTCTGCTGGACGGGCTTTCTTTCCGGGTTCACATTCAACTTATGCTGGATGACTTCTGGAGCTATGCCTGGCATGTCCTCGTGGCTCCATGCGAAGACATCTAGATTTTCTTTGAGGAACTAGATGAGTCTTGTTCTCATCTTAGGGCTTAACGTCGTCCCTATCTTCATCGTCTTGTTTGCTTCTCCTTCAGCCAATTCCACTGTTTCCAAGGCTTCCATTTTTCCTTCTTCCTTCTCTTCAATCATCTATGTGTGGTTCTCTTTTACAGCCAGGACGGCCTGATAACACTCTCTGGCTAAGACTTGATCTCCTTTTACTTCGCCGACACCGTTATCTGTTGGGAATTTCACCTTCAAACAATAGGTGGACGTGGCTGCTTTCCATTTGTTGAGTGTGGGCCTCCCAATGATTACATTGTAAGATGAGGGGCAATCTACCACTAGGAAGTCTAATTGATGGGTCAACTGCATCGGGCAGGTCCCCATTGTTACTGTCAACGTCACTATGCCCCTGGGATATACCCTGTCTGCGCTGAAGCTGACAAGGGGGGAGTTAAATGAGCGCAGTCTCCTAGGATCTAGCTTCAGCTGTTGGAAAGCAGAGAGATAGATGATGTCTGCAGAGCTACCATTGTCCACGAGGATTCTTTTGGTATTGAATCCCTCTATATTCAGCATTATAACCAAAGGGTCATTGTGGGGCTGCTTCACTCCCCTGGTGTCCACTTCACTGAAGGACATGTCCTGGTCTATTCGTTGCTGCTTGAACGGGGGTATCGTGTGGATGCTATTCACTTGTCTCTGGTACGCTTTCTTGAGGGATTTAAATGACCCTCCTGTGAAGGGCCCTCCTGTAATTGTCTTTATCTCCCCAATCACGTCCTGTGGAGGTTGGGACGGCCGGTCGTCACTACTGGAAGAGGACTCATGTTAGCTTTTATTGCCGTCCTTGAACTACTATATTCCCCCTTCTTCACATATTTCTGTAATTTTCCTTTCCATATCAACTCTTTTATTTACTCCTTTAGGTCCCTACAATCTTCTATGTTATGGCCGTGATCCTTGTGGAATCGGCAGTACTTCTTCTTATCACGGACGTTGGGGGATGAGTGTAATGGTCTCGGCCATTTGAGATAGTGCTCATCCTTAATCTGCGTTAAAATTTTGTCAACAGGCATAACTAGAGGAGTAAATCTTACCGTCCGAGGACCTTTATCATCTTTTCTTCTGTTCTCGTCATTGTTCCGACGATCTGGGCGCTCCTTCTTTTGACCCCTACGCTCATCTTCCTTCTTTCCCTTGTCTCCTAGTTTCTCTACATCCTTTATGGCTGCTAAAGCATCTTTAGCATTCATATACCTCTGTGCTTTCAGGAGCATTTCTGCCATCGTCTTTGGAGGATTCTTCGCAAGTGAAGCAACGAGATCTCTAGATCTCAGTCCCGCTTTGAAAGTCGTCAGCTGTACCTTGTCATCAGCTTCGTCCACCTCCAGAGTCTCTCGAGTAAAGCGTTTCACGTACGACCTTAGGGTTTCCTTCTCTCCCTATCTAATGGTGAGTAAGTGATTCGCCGGCCTCTTTGGACGTTGCTCCCCTATAAAGTGACACAAGAAGGCATTGCTCAACTACTCGAAGTTGTCAACAGATGATGTCAGTAACTTTGTGAACCATTCCCTTGCAGCTCCTTTGAGAGTGGTGGGAAAGGAACAACACAATATCTCGTCGGGTGGCTTTTGAAGACCTAGCGTCGTCTTGAAAGTGTTAAGGTGATCCTAAGGGTCTCTGAGTTCGTCGAATGACTCAAGTTGAGGTAAACGAAACTTTGACGGCACGGGGCATTTAAGTACTGTCACGGTGAAGGGAGAATCCGTGGCCCTTACCATTTTGTCTACGCATCGGTCTGTCTTCTCCTTGATGGCGTTCCTCAGTTCATCCATCTCCTTCCTCATCTCTCGAAGGAGATCTGAATTCTCCTCCTCTGGAGTAGTTGGCCTTTGATGAATACTCTTTCTATGGCTATCCCATTTTCCTTCCACGTTATCCTTGGGTCGATTCTCCTCCTGTTGAGCCTGCTGAACCTGTTGAAACCGTAGCTTCATTTCCTGATTTTGTTTGGTGAGTTCTTCAATGGTGACCGCAAGAGCTTAAACTTGCTGGGCCAAGGCTGCGGAATCTGGATTGGATTCCATCTGAATGTAGAAGTTGATGGAAACTACGTTTTCAAATATGAATCTGAAAATGTTGTTTCCCACATACGGCGCCAAACTGATGAAGCGTGAGTTCGTCAGTCGAAATAGGCAGATGGAACCAACCTCCGGTCTGCGTGAATGTATCCTCAAAGATGGTCACCGGTGTGGTGCTTGCCACAACGTCTCCGATGCCAAAGTTAGAATAGGAAAGCACTTTGTGAAATGAAATAGATTAGCAAGATAATAATGGGTGTTTCTTAGAGTGTGTATGTACCCCCTGTTGGTGATGTGAGAGCCATATATATATATATATATGTTGCCTTGGATTCTGACCGTTGTGGTTAATAATGGGACATTAATGCCTTTCCTGGTAACGCCTTCTACTTAATGATGGGGATTTAATGTGCTTTCAATAGTCTGCGTAGCTGTTGCTGTAACCGTCCGAGGTGTTACTGGCGGTATTGAATGGTCCTGATACCTTCGTCAGTGATGGAGGCATTTGTTCGGTTCGTCCATGAGGATGATCTCGTCTGTGATATTAGGTTCGTCTGTAGTTGATTTCGTCAGTCCCGTCAGGTTGGATAACCCTTTTTATAGATAACAATTTTAGATTCTGAACCTTCGCTTGAAAGACTTTAGGGTTATCTTACTGTAAGCCATGTTGACCATATGGTAAATTTAGCTTGGTTGGTACTACATGGTCTATTAGTCTAGTATGAATATTTATTCAAAAAACAACAATGGAAAAAATTACATTTCTATGTGGTCTAATTCTTAGGTAGTTTTGATTCAAACTTAGGCTTCTTTTAATTTAATTCCATTTAGGCTTTATTTAAACTTTTTTTTTTTTAGAGAGTTTTAACCTATGACGTCCACTCCTGATGATAGCTCTTTATCATCAAACCAAGACACCAATTAGTTTTTGGTGTAGGCGGGGATTGAACCCCAGATCTCTTATTCAACTATCGGAGACTTTACCAATTAAGCTAGCTGGAACCCATTAATTAGTCTAATAATGTGACAGTTAGTACTTAGTAGAATTATAGTTACTATAAGAATTTGGGAACAATTAACTGTACAATCTGTCTAATAATGTTTTTTTTTTTTTTTTAATGAAAGTCTAATAATGTTAGTCATAAAATGATGTAGAAAACATACTAAAATTTTGTGCATGAAATTAAATATAGTATTCAACATTAATAGTCGCATATATAGGAAACATAAAAATGGAAAAACAAAACAATAAATTGATTAAAACATTTATTAAAGCTTCATAACGCTAGTATATTGAATAATGGTATTTAGTGATATATCAGAGTACTGAATACTATAAATAGATGTGATAAACAATGAAACATGGAATACTACACAAATATGCAAAATCAAAAATCCAAGAAAAATGTTTATTATAAAGGAAAAAAATCATTGCAGTAACTTATTGCAATGGTAAATATAAGGTGTTGTAATAAAATCTAAGATAATAAATTTATGCAACAAAATTCGTTGCAATAAACTCTAGGTATTTTAATTTCAAG
The DNA here is from genome assembly GCF_001633185.2 of Quercus lobata. Classification (NCBI taxonomy): domain Eukaryota; kingdom Viridiplantae; phylum Streptophyta; class Magnoliopsida; order Fagales; family Fagaceae; genus Quercus; species Quercus lobata. Next base: position 38,362,859 of record NC_044911.1, read on the forward strand.
TTTGATATAATGATATAATGGCAGAGCCAGGATTTCAATTCAAGAATGGCTAAATTAAAAGACAATATTTTTTTAAAATATTAATAAACTTATAAAATAAACAATTGTAATTGTCATACATATCTAATATAACTGTAAACAACAGTATATATTTCATATCATTATCATGGTTAGGATAAATTTCATAACATTTAAATAAATTAATAAAGAAAAAATTAATCATTCATAATTATTAACCGTCAAAGTAAGATATTAATCTAAATACTTAAATTTTAGAAATCTAATTTGATTTCTTCAAATAAATTGAGAAAATAGATCACTCTAAAATGATTAAGAGTATAAAAGCATACCTATAAAGTTGTATACGCTATACACATCTCACTCCTTGTTTGCTTTAAAAAAAATGTAGAACTCAACATTTCTTTCTTTGTTCTTCTAAGTTTATAAAATTTGAATTTATAACAAAACTCCAGAATTTGAAACTGAAAAGTCAAGAAATGGTGGGGGGAAAAAAGAAACAGGTGGCTATATGGTTTTAATTCTGTACAAAGACATTTAGTAGTTTCTTTTATAATAATTATTTAGAGTAAAATATAAGACCCATATTTTAAATGCCCCCAAAAAAAAGGATATACACTAAAACACAAAAAGTGTCATGATGTCTATTCTTGCCAAATAACTGTTGTGATGATTTTATGTGAATGGTGTAAAGCTAAAAAACTTGAAGAAAATAAAATTCAAAAAGTCTTTGGTTGACGAAACTTTTTTTCCATTAATATTTTTGATGGATAGGGGGGGGGGGGGGTTGTAACCATTGTGACTCACCCCCCTGAGCGTGACCATCAGCGCACCCCCTGTTAGGGAATGTTGGATTGAGTCATAGCTACTGCGGTTTGGGGTGATCACAAACCTCATTTTATCACCTCGAGAGAGCTGGTAATCAGGGGCTCCTCAGCAGATAATACCCACACTCCTCCCTAGGTACTCGCCTAGGCTCGAACGAAGGACCTCAAGGCTGATTTACGAATCCCAACCATCAGGCCACCCTTCTCAGGGCACTTTTTTCCATTGATAGAGTTAGTTAGGAAGCCTTTTCTGTCATTTTTTGGTTGCCAATTAAGTTTTCTTATATTTGGAGAATACCTTTTATCTTTTTTCCTATGACAGAGAGGAAAAATGACAAATCATTCAAGAATTGGTTACTAAATGGTAAAAACTAGGAATTATAAATTTCTTTAAGAGGAGTCAAAGGGGGCAATTGCCCCCACTCAACCACCATGGCTCCACCCTTGCAATGATATACAAGTTATTATAATAAACTATGGACAAAGTTTAGCTACAAAATTAGTTATAGTCTTAAGTTACAACCTTATTCAATAAAATAAGCATTACTTGTTGACACCTCATTTTGCAACCCGCATTTAACTTCACATGGAGGGTAAAAGGATAATTTCACCTTGGAAATATGCATCTTGATTCTGGTCACTAATCCTTAATCTCACTTCACCAAAATGATCTTGATGTTATAACGATCAAATCGACTGGTCATAAGCCCTAATCGGACCATCAGATTGAAAGTTATTATCAAATTAAGTTTTACTGGCCGAAATGCACTATCACAAATTGAGTCCAACTATATGTGATTATGAACAATTGATTCCAATTGGTTATAATTATAATTAATTTGAGATTAATGATGTGTCATAATTAGATTGGTTAAGACTACATTTTATGGTGAGGTTGCATACACTTAATTAATTAGATAGATATTAATTATTCAATGAGTAATTTATGCAATTATCTTTTAACTAGGGTAAATTTGGAACCAATTAAGTCTGAAATGGAAGTGATTGGAGCCATTTAATGTTAATTGGGAGCTAATTTGGGACCTATTAATGTTAATTGTGCTAAAATAATTTTCTAACAAATGACCTCTGCTCACCATTTCATTGATATCTCTTAGAATATTTTGAATATGTGAATGAAGTTAATTTTTCCAGAAACTAGACATCCGAGGTTTTAATTTGAGCGCAAGAACAAGGCAATTCCGATCAAAATTGAGTCAGATATAATTTTTTGAAATTGGCTCTAGAGGTTGTTATAGCAGCTACGGGAAAACCGAATTTTGGCTTGCTCCTCACTCTCACCAATCTCCACATTTAATGCACCAGATTTCCGCAAAGGCTAAAATGAGATCTAGGTTCATGATTCTTTGTCAACCCTCATTAAATGACATTTCATTCATATTTTCTCTACCACTACTATATAAACTCCATCTCCTTCATTCCAAAACACAAAGACAAAAACCCCATTTCTTCTCCTCTCTTGAGTTCTCAAAATTGAGTCAGATATGATTTTTCGAAATTGGCTCTACAGGTTGTTACAGCAGCTACGGGAAAACCGAATTTTGTCTTGCTCCTCACTCTCACCAATCTCCACATTTAATGCACCAGATTTTCGCAAAGGCTAAAATGAGATCTAGGTTCATGATTCTTTGTCAACCCTCATTAAATGGCATTTCATTCATATTTTCTCTACCACTACTATATAAACTCCCTCTACTTCATTCCAAAACACAAAGACAAAAACCTCATTTCTTCTCCTCTCTTCAGTTCTCAAAATTGAGTCAGATATGATTTTTCAAAATTGGCTCTACAGGTTGTTACAGCAGCTACGGAAAAACCGAATTTTGGCTTACTCCTCACTCTCACCAATCTCCATATTTAATGCACCAGATTTCTGCAAATGCTAAAATGTGATCTAGGTTCATGATTCTTTGTCAACCCTCATTAAATGACATTTCATTCATATTTTCTCTACCACTACTATATAAACTCCCTCTCCTTCATTCCAAAACACAAAGACAAAAACTCCATTTCTTCTCCTTTCTTGAGTTCTAGGAAGTTGAGTATTTTTGTCATATCTTGATCTTCTTGAGACTCAAGGTATTGAGTAAGACTCACTCTTCCTCTCCTAACTCTTTTTTTCCTCCACCTTTAGGATCTCCTTCAAGAGTCTCCTCCTCTACCATATGGATCTTGCATAAAGGTATAATCCTTTTCCCTAATTGTTTTTATGTTGCCATGATAAAAGTTTAAGATTAAAGCATGAAAATAATCACTTAAATTCCTTTGAATATGTTTGAATGTTCTTAATTGTTCTTACATGTTCTTCACATGTTCTTGGTTGTTCATCACATGTTCATGCATAACACTAGTTTCGATCTTAAATCCACATCAAAAACATGAAAAATATGTTTGTTTAATAATACTTTTAAATTTTTGAATCTAGGATATCACTCATCCACACACATTCACTAGAATTTATTTTTCAATCCAAATGAAATGCTTAATAAATTGAATTAGAGTTTATCACATGCACACACTTTAAATTCAACATGCAAATTGATTGATAACATATTGAATGATGTGATATGAATGTTGGTCATCATAGTCTAGAAAATCGGTTTCATTAGGCAAGGTGGGTGCCTAACATCTTTAGATCAGGGGTTGATAGACCAATGCTTATCCTTGTAATTTTTAGATTGTAACTAGGAAATAAAACTATGTACTTTATCTTAGATTGTATCTAGGACTAAAACCATGTAATTTTCCTATGACTAATGTAAATTCAATTGAAAATTAATTTTTCAATTTTGGTTTTCTTATTTATCCCAATAATTAAATAAGTGGCGACTTCATTATAAAACCCTTAATCTAAAGGGAAAAATATAACTAGTCGAACCTCCATTTTGAGAGACAATAACACGACTCCACCCATTTACTTGGGTTTAGCCCAGCATCATAAAAAAGGAGGCCGGGGGTGCAGTCTCTCACATTACTACATATTTTGAAAATCTAACCGTTGAATTATATGTTCTTTATACTCTTAATATATATGTCAAATTTTGTATTAATAGGATATTATTTACTATATAATTTATAAACTTATATTTTATGCATAATTTTTAAATAACAAAAATTTGCAATTTAAACAATTTATTGATGATATAGCTATTGATATTTAATTTTCTAGAAATTTTATAAACGTGAAGAATATAAGAAGAAGATGTCATCCAATGGTAGATTTATCAAAATTCAACTCCAATAAAAAGATATTGAGTAAGGTTGTAGTCTAAAACTACAACTAATTTTGTAACTAAATTTTGTCTATAAACTATTTACAGCTTTGAATATATAGTAGCAATAGACTATTACTTCTAGGGGCGGAGTCAAGGGGGCAACTGCCCCCCTGGCCCACTCAAAAAATACCCTTAGTTATTATAGCTAATACTTATTAAATACTCCTGCCTACATTTTGTTTTTGGGTTTATTAAATGCCACTCTGTTTCTTTGGTCTTGAAATAGAATACAACTTCTAAACAAACCATTGAGGAACCTTAAGTCCTTCATTAGCATGCCTTGCACTGAATTTTTTAGTTTGTCCCTACCATATTATAATTTGAACCTTTTATGGGTCCACCTTAACCAAAATAATAGAAATTCACATATATTACACTCGGTATTTTTCTAACTACTAATAGTTTCATTCATAACTTGAGTTTTGGCTCTAAAAAAAAAAAATTTAAAATAGATCATTCATGTGAGAAATATCTCAATAGATAAATACAATATTATGAATTAGCATTTTTTTTTTTTTTTGTGTATAATTACATTAAATATCAGTTAGCATTTAAATGAATAGCTTTTAATTTTTCAAGTTGATCTCAAATATTCTATATTCATATAATGTGTGTAAGTGTGTGTATCATATATAAAATTTGCCCCCCCCCCACTCAAATCCTGGCTCCGCATCATGAATTTTATTACAATAGGTTGTAAATAACTGATAAAAATAATTGGGGTCAAATTATTGCAACAACCTCTTCATTGTAATAGATAATTGGTTTATGAATATCATTGTAATAAATTGTAAAATAATTAATATCAAGTTATTGTAATGATATCTTTGTTACAATTTCATGTTTGTTATTGCAATAGATTGTAAAATAGTTGATACCAAGTTATTACTATGATATCCTCGTTGGAATAATCTATCACTTTAAAATGTTCGTTGTAATAAATTGCAAAAATAATGGGTATTGAGTTATTGCAATAATTTCTTCATTTTAAGTTATTGCAACAAATTTTCCTAATGCAATAAGGTATTAAAGCCTCTATTGGAACTGAAAATTATAAATTACTTCAACTAATTATTTAATAGTGTTTAGTTGTTTTAAGATTTGAAATGATATGACATGTTTGGTATGGGGTTCATTTGGAATTCGAGTAATTCTAGTGCCACACCCAAAACCACGACTTTGTTCACAACTTTCATATGTGGCAAGCCGCCTCATTACTTTGGGCCCCCAACATAACACAACACTTAAACCTTAATTATCCCAAATTTTCAATTACAAATCCCACCATAACTTTACTCCTCTAGTCTTCTTCTCCTTCCCAAAACCCATATGTGAAAAATCTTGAGAGTCAAAACGAATTGCAACGGCCAGAGTACTGGAATGATGGTGGAAAAAAGGAAAACTTACTTATCTCAGTCACGCCCAAAAAATAAAACCCAACTTTTAGAAACATTACCTCTCTACCTAAAAACCAAAATCCACTGCTCCCTAAACCCACAAAAAACATCATTCATCTCATCTCCATCTATTGTGAAAAAAAAAAAAAAATTATCTTCCAAATCTCAAAGCTAATTACCATCTGCCATCCAAGGATGTGATCGCGGCTACATAAGTTCATTCCACTTTGTCTAGTGTTTTCTCTATATTTCTATGTTAGTCTTTGATTTTTTGTTTTCCCTGTATTATTACTCTCATTCGGTAAAAATTATTGCGAATATTTGTTAGTTCACTTTGTACTACTATGCTGTTAGTTTACTTTGTCAATTATTTGTTGTGTTTGCAAATAAATTATTGCTAGGAGGTCCCCTATTTCAAGGTCCTCCACTGCTTTATATTTGGGGTTCAACACTTCAACTTTTCTTGTATAGTTTTACTCTATTTTGTTTCAATGAAATTTCAATGAAATCTAAATTGGACTAAAAAAAAAAGCAATCTTGAAGTTGTGAATTTGGTGTCTATAATCAATGAGTTTTCCATTTTTTTTTATTGCATTTGGAAATGTAATTTTTTTTTTCTTCTATAATAATGGCCAAAGGCTATAGACAACAAAAGTAATCCATCATTTGCTTTGCAAAATAAATGTGAATAACACATTTATATGAAGCACAAAATTTTTGAAAGGATAGATTATAATATTTAATTTAGAATTATTAATTTTCTTATGATTAAAATGATTTTATATTTTGATAATGTGTTATGAATTATATTGTATAGTCATGGCAGATGAAATATCAAATGTTTTCTCACATGTGAAATTAAACGAAGATAATATTGAGAATGATATGGTGGAGGGGGATTCAAATGAAGATATTGAGAATGATATGGTGGATGTGGAGTCAAATGAAGATAATATCGATAATGAAATAATGGAGTTGAGTGAAATGGTAGAAACAAAGAGTGTAGAAAACAAAGTGGTGGACCTTGGGAATGATGTTTAATTCCATTGTTGATATTGTGATATATTATAGAAGATATGCTAAAGAAAAAGATTTTGCGGTAGTTAAAAGAACTTCTAAAAAAGGGGATGATGGGGTGTTGAGGTATATGACCATTGCTTGTAGTTACGCTGGAAAGCCAAGGATTAGATTAAATCATCCTAGAATTAAAAGGACTAGATTTACCAATCCAATTAAATTGAAACCTTAAGCAAAAATAGATTGCAAAGATCAACTATGGAAAGTGGTAATTTAGATTCATGGTACTTGACCATAATCACGGATTGTGTCCAAGACAAACCTGATTTTACAAATGCAATAGAATAGTAGAATCACATGTAAAAAAAAAGCTTGAATTTAACGACAAAGTTGGTATTAGAATGAACAAGAGTTTTAATTCATTTGTTGTTGCAATAAGAGGACATAAGAATTTTTCTTTTCTAGAAAAAAAAAATGTAGAAATCATATTGAAAAAGTCAAACATTCACATCTTAGGGAAGGAAATACTAGTGCAATGCACAATTACTTTTTGAAAATGCAAGCTCACAATTTTAAATTCTTTTACGCAATGGATTTTGATGACGATGGTCGGTTAAAGAATGTATTTTAGGCTGATGTAAGGGGTAGGGCAGTGTATAAAAAGTTTGGTGATGTAGTTACAGTTGATACTACATATATGGTTAACAAATATGAATTGCCATTTGCTCCATTTGTTGGGGTGAACCATAATGGGCAATCAACATTGCTAGGATGTAAATTGATCTTAAGAGAAGACACAAATTCATTTATATGGCTATTCAAATCTTGGCTTGCATACATGTCTAAATGTCCTCCCAATGCAATTATTACGAATCAAGACAAAGCCTTGAAAAAAACGATAGAAATTGTTTTCCCTAATGCATGACATTGATGGTGCTTATGACATATCATGAATAAGCTGCCTGACAAATTTAAAGGGTACAAAGACTATGAATCAATAAAAGTTTATATGAAAAATGTTGTTCATGATTCATTGATAAAAGAAGAATTTGAAGAAAGTTGGAGTAAATTCATTAAGAAATTCCAACTTGAAAGCAATGAATGGTTACTTAGGTTGTATGATGAGCAGCATCATTGGGTGCATGAATGCTTTCTTTGATAAATACATTAATAAGAAAACTACTTTATAAGAATTTGTTGAACAATATGAGAATGTTTTGGCAACAAAGGTGCATAATGAAATTATTGAAGATTTTAATTTTTTTCAATTCATGTATTTCCTATATAACTATTTATGAGATGGAAAAAAAAATTTAGAGTGCTTTCACTTGGGAAAATTTAAATATTTCCAAAATGTGATAGTTGGAAGTATTTACTCTAGTTTGTCATCATGCAGGGAACATGGCAACTTTTCAGAGCATGAAGTACGTGAAGATGTATCATGTGGAGAAGGTCAGTAGAGTGTAATTTTCCATGTGTATTTTAATGAGAATAACAATAAAGTTAACTACAAATGCCGATTGTTTAAGTTCAAGGGGATAGTAGGCAAGCATCAAATTTTAGTTTTCATTCATAGGAAGATTTATTGAATACCAGACAAGTACATCTTAAAAAGATGGAATTGAAATGTCAAAATGAGGCACACTAAAATTTGAATAAGTTATGACAACTGGTCTTTGAAACCTGAAGCATGTCGCTATGAAAAGATGTGTAATGCCTTTTATGAGGTTGCTAATTTTGTAGCAAATTCTGAGAATGCGTATAAGAATATGATGACACAAATATGTGAAATGAAAGGGGATTTCAAGGAAGGGGGAAGTGCTTATAGTAGCAATAAGCCTATTTCTATCGAAAGAAGCTTGAAAAATTCTTGATTCAATGGTTGTTTGTCAAAAAGGGCGACCACCATTTAAAAGGAAGATGTCAAAGGTCAAAAAAGCTATTAAGGAAAAAGAAAAAAGGAAAAGGAAAAGGAAAAGAAAAAGGAAATGAAAATGAAGACTATAACTAACGAAGGGAATGTAGTTAACTAAGTTGAGACTTCAATTCTTGAGGAATTGTTTAGAAGGTTAGACTATAATTATATTATTTGCTTATTTTTTGGAAAATTAATCATTATTATTACTATTATTAACTTTTGTACTTTGTGTTTTTGTAGGATTCTACGATGGTCGAAAATATGTATGGTACAAATTCTACTATGGGATTTGGTATGCTTAAAACACATGAGAGTTTTAACTTTAATGTAAAATATTTTGTTTTCTATTATTAGGATGTTGCTAATAGGTTTAAAGTATACTGAAATGTTAATTATATTATATATAAAATGTAGGATTTTGAAATGCAACAGTCATAATCACAACATATTAGTGATAAGAGTAGTCAATTTTTTCCCCAATCACTCGTGTGACCAAACATGAGTGAAATTCTTAATATCATTGGGATATTTCCATATTTTAGCCAACAAAATATGTTACAAGGAGAAACTTTTCCATTTCAAACAAGTATGATTGGTCAAATGTGATAGGCCAAGAATGTATTGACCCCTTGTGATGAATTAACCAATTAATTAGCCAAGTTAATTAATTAATCTGATTAATAAGCAATATGCATGGCAGCACAAATAAATCACCAACTAAGTTAATATGTAGTGGAGAATAAAGTTGACATAGTGATTTATTTACAAATGGGGAAAACTTCCAAGGCAAAATCCCACCGGGTGATTTTAAGGTTACTACTCCTGAGAATCCATTATTATCACAACAATCGGTCATAACTAGAGTTGACAAATGGGCGGGTTGGGTCATAAATGGGTTGGGTGTGTAATTACTCATTTATCCATTTATGACCTGTTTATATATAAATTAATTATCCATTATCTACTCAACCCATTTAATTAGTAACCCGCCCATTTAACCTAATATGACCCAAATACCTCTCAAAGTAGTTGAATATCCTATTGACTTCCAAAAATACCAAAGTATCCTTAAATACCAAAAATGACCCAAATACCCCCCTACACTTTCAAAATTACCAATATACCCTTGAACATCCAAAATACCCATAGAATGATAAATCTAAGCTTTTAGAAAAACCATTGGATTGATGAAATTGCCCATGCCCAGTAAGACACCTGTCAGAAATTTAGTTTAATTTTTGACATTTAAAAAAAAAAATTAATTTCCTTTAATTAGTGTCCTATTTTTATCCAAATGAAAATGAGTGTATGTTTACTGGTAGAGATGCATGAGACAATCCTGGAACTGGACATCACTGAGTCAAAGAACATAATTATAGTTTTAATACAACAAGGCAGATGAAAACAATTTTTGAGATGGGAAATGTTGTATATATGGTGAGGGGGAAAAATCAAGTTGTTCCCTTGAGTTTTTTTGAAATGCCAGCAAAATACTTTCCCTGGTGGAAAGCTAAGTCCAACTCTAGCTCAGAAGGCTACCTTGATCCAAAGATGAAGTTTTGGAAGGCAGATAGTGATAATTGCAGAGTCATCAGCAGAAATTATTAAATTAAGAACAAACGAGAAAAATAGTAACTTCATGCACTTGATACAACCCAGTTCAATCTATATTTGTATAGTTGATGAAACAAATACTAGTTATGACAAGTTGAAACCTTAAACTCAAAGAAAGCAAAATTTTACTTTTACATCGTTCTTCAGGTATACTTGTCTCACCAAACCACTGCGGAGGATCAAATCCAGAACCACCTGACAAAGTACCAGAAAATTCATTCTTATTAAAATATACATATATACACATATTATACCTATAAAAACGAAAACAGAGAGATATACTAATTTATAACCATTATTACCAAGGGGATTGTAACGACATAGACGCCAAGCAGTTAAGACAGTACCCTTAGTAAAACCTAGTATTCAAAAATTAAAAAAGATAAAAATTTAGCATAGATAGTGCAGCTTTAACTCCTATATTGTCTTTAACTCATCGTAAAAAGACATGCGAGCACAGGACAGAACAACAGACCACCTCTCTCCCACTTAGCCGTTTCCATCTTAGGTTCAATTACTTTAAAATTGTTGGCAAAAATTTGACATGGACTTCTGCCATATACAAAATTAAAAAGGATTCAAGCATATATGTTGTCTATGTCATTAATCCCACTTATCAACTATCTCACTAGTCACTACCCAAGTTGGCTTATGTCATGCAAGATACTATATTTCAGTAATAATCATTGGAAAATGAAAATTCAAAGTAACCAGGGTGCTTTTTCATTGTCATGAATTAATACACAGTTTGTAACATAAACTTCGCATAGATTGTCATTTTGCTAGATAATTCAACAGAATTATATTTGATACAAACTAATCTTCAATTTAGAACAGTTTCTTCAAAATTGCAACACTAGACTTGTAAAACCACTCACCTACTTAGCAAATGTCAAGACCCACAGGTCCACAACTATCATGGTCTGATGACTACACCACAGAACTTACAGTTAGGGAACCAAATATGCATCATATCATCAAGCTTTTAATTATAAATATATTAAAAACAACAAATAGTCCAAAAAAAAAATACTTGGCATTTAATTAGAACTAATTGAGTTGTAATTATTAAAATTAACTAAACCTTATCATTATATGTAATGTGTCCAGAAATGCATAGGTGTTCAAAATCCTTCACAAGGTGCTCGTCATCATGATCAGGTATAACTAGCAAAGTAAAAAACTAGTAATTAAATATAAAAAGGGAGAATGCATAATTTAATAAAAATTACAAGTATATGAAAAAGATATTTACCTTGCCCACCAAACAACCAGCTAAGGGAAAATAACAAAGCCTCTACATTTTGTGGCAATAGACAACTGCGGTACTTATCAAGAATTCGACCACCAATGCTAAACGCAGACTCTGAGGCAATAGTAGTGATATGAATACTCATAATGTCATGAGCTATTAGTGAAAGTTCTGGAAAACGCCCACAATGTGATTCCTAATATTCAAGAATATCCAAGTCCATATGAGTGTTATGGTCAAACTGGGCATCTTCCAAATACACATCTAATTGTGACTTACTATTGATTGAACCAAAAATTTGACTCTCAAATGTATCAAAACCAACAATATCAACATCTCTTACCTTCTCATTAGCACCACTACTAGATGCATTTTCAACCATATTGTGTGCTTCATAATTAGTGGCACGTAAATATCCTTCGAAAAGGGAATATAACTTGTCACGAAGATCCATCACCATTTTTGTCCCATTAGTGCCATAAAGTCGCCTATAACCGAACTGCACAAACTGCAACTTATATTGAGGATCTAAAATTGCTGCAAATGATAGCAAAATGCTGTAACAATCCCAATATTTATCAAATTTTTCTTTCATGCTTTTTGCCATGTCATTGATTACTATATTATCATCTTCCATCTCTTCTAAAATACGCACATGAATTTTCCATACACCATGAAAGTATAAGTTGGTAGTAGGGTATTGAGTGCCTGAAAAGAGAGTGGTGATGTCATAAAATGGCTTCAAAAACTTTGCTATCTTCCCAGCCTTATCCCATTCATCATCTGAGGGACAAGTGCGAAAGCTTCCATCAATAATACTCAAATTGTGAAATGCATCCCGAAATGTAAGAGCTTTCTCAATCATTAAATATGTCGAGTTCCATCTTGTCAGCACATCTTGTCACACTTTCTTACTAGTTAAATTAGGGAGTTCTTGAAGACATTCGGCAAATCTTAACTTCCTCATATCATTGCCTCTCACATATTTAACACTTTCACGTATGTTGTGCACAGCATGCTCTATAATTTTCAAACCTTCTTGTACAATAAGGTTTAAAATATGAGCACCACAACGAACACGAAAGAACTCACCACTACAAGGCAAAGATGATCTAAAAGAAGGGTTTTTCTTCAAACTATTCACCAAGGTATCATTGTAAGAAGCGTTGTCTAAAGTGATTGTAAATACTTTTTTCTCAATGCCCCAATCTTTTAGAATGTTAAACAATCTCTCTCCCAAAATCTTACCACTATGAGGAGGTGGCGTATGAGAAAAACATAAAACCCTTATTTGCAACTCCCAATTTGCATCAATGTAGTGTGTAGTAAGAACCATGTACTCATCCGTTGTGGAAGATTTCCACAAATCTGATGTTAAGCAAATCTTGCCCGAGACTAACTCTAAAGCAAATTTGAGATTTTCTCTTTCTCTCTTATAGATTTTCAAAACATCTGACTTTGTTGTATTCCTACATATTGGCTTAACATCAGGATTTAGAAAGATATGAAGCTCTCTATTAACCTCATGCTCCGTAAATGAAAATGAGTAATTATGCCTAATAATTGCCATTGCAATCTTTTCACAATACATATCTTGATCAAGGGGAGGACAGTAAGGCACACTATCATTTTCTTGATGACATTTCTTAGCATGACGGCATAAATTACTAGTCCCATTCTCCATATCTACTGTTAAAATATTAGTACATTTTATGCACTTGACTTTTCGATGGCCATCTTCATATAAAGGTAATATTTCAAAGTCATTCCACACTTCAGAAGTCCTACTCCTACTTCTTTTGCTACCACTTGAAATTGTTTGTTCAAATTCATCCATCCCCTCGGTTACAGACATGGTTTACCTTAAAAGATAAAACAAGCAAAATGACAATTTCTACAAATATATATATTTCAAATCAACCAAATATATATTAATGAGCATTTCAAATATTAATTCAATTCCAGGCAAATTGTAGCATGCTTATAACTAAACACAAATAAATGGAAAGAGAATAGAAATATTGTAATTTGCAAATTACAGGACTAAAAATTATATCAACAAATTAAAAACAATAATAACGGTTGTTTTCTATCCAAAAGAAAAAAAATTAACAAAAAACTTCAATATAGTCTGTCAATTTCACTTTGTCTACACTAACAAAGTAAACTATTACTAGTGGTTTTTTTTTTAATCATTATACAAACAATTAGTTTAGAATGCTAGAGACACCTATGGGCATCAACCTTTAGACCTTAGACACCCATGTGAAGCTTAAAAGGCACACTGTATTACAAAGCTCTTGGTTATGAGGTTAAAAGATTCCATTAACAAAAAATGCATGTACTAAAACCATTACTACCAACACTAATAACAGAGAACAACTCGTAACTGAGTTCCATGAGAGTATAGTTCTCACAGGCATTCTATCAAACACCTGGTCAACAATCTCAAATAACTATACTAACCATCCACAACTTTCAAAACAAAAATAAAATGCCCACATAAACCAAAATAGAAGCAGTAAAAGTAAAGAAGAAAAAACACTCACCTTGGGTCTGTCTTAGAAGCAACCGGCAAGGCAACAACTGAACATTTGGGAGATAGGAAGGCGAGAGAAAAAACAAATAGAAGAAAGAGTGGGTTAGGCCCTTTCAAACCCTAACTTCAAAAAACACTACCTGAGAAATCAACCCAAGAACTAAGTGATTCAGGTATGTTCCATCTCTCTCTAGAATTTCCTTACTTTTTTGTTTGGTTATTGAGAAAATCTGAGGGAAAGTGTTTAAGGAGAGTGAGACTGAGCTTGAGAGGGCCAAATTTTTTGGCTTAGAAAATCTGAGGGAAAGTGTTTAAGGTTATACTGTTTATGTAAGTTTTAGATTTTAGAAGGGTTAAGTGGGTATTTGTGGGTATATTTAATTTTAAATTTTAAATGGGTTTAGTGGGTATTAGTGGATTTATCTATTTAGACCCATCTAATTAAATAACCAAATGGGTCTTTACCCATTTAACCTAAATATTCAAATGGGTTGGGTTAAGACTTATCCAAATAAGGTGGGTAATGGGTGGGTTCATGGATATGGATAAAAATTTCCACCCCTAGTTACAAGTAAAGGAATCTCAATACCTTATACTAACCTACAGTTGAATCCTTACCCCAATACACAATTGGACTTGTTCTGTAGTGACAATCTCTCCTTTTCAATGTTGGCTCCCAGTACGTGACTAACCACCAACTTGAGAAGGATGTTGGTTGCAAAGTTCTTCAGTTCATTAACACGATGAAGATCACGAAATTCCTTGGTTACAAAACCCTACGGCGTACAAACGCAGCAGCTTCTTCAAGAGAAAGATGAACTAGGGCATATGTCTCCAGTCACAATATGCTTGTGAAAAACTTTTGTTTTAAGTCTGTGACGGACCTTAAAATAATCCTTATATATGTTTTGGGTTGTGAGAAAATAAAGCCTAAACAAATATACACAAATTTGTGTAAAATCAGATCTGAAAAATCGGTTTTCGTAAATCTCGATAGATAGGTTATCTATCGAGCAGCTGTCAAGCATCGGGCTGAAGATCCCTTTTAAACCTCGATAGATGATATCTGTCGAGCTTTAAAATATAGCACTTCTTCACTTGATTCTTGAACAGATTTGCATGGTTTTAACACTTGGACTTGAACTCTTGTTCCTTGAAGTATTAAACACATCCTAGATTTACCCAATTACAAGTAAAGTGCGTTTTGTCAAAGGATTAGCCAATTCTAAATGACATATGTTTCTAACATGATTCACATATGTCCTAACAAAAAGTTTAGCATGCACCATTTTTTTTACCATGATAATGTACCTAGGGTATGCGCTTTTTCAATTAGCTACTTTTAAATTTTTAGTGAAATTTACATTGCAAGTTTAAGTGTACTTATTATAATATATACTATGATTCATTTTATTTTGTAAGGTCATCACTATCAAAAGGTTGGTATGAATCTCATGAAAAAGTTGATAACGAATCTTAGGTATAATTTTTCCCCCTTAACTATTTTAGAGATTTTATAAATTTATAGCAAATTTGAGTGTATTTATTGTAATATATATTATCATTGATTTTTATTTACTTTTTAGTTTTTAGGGTTCTCATTATCAAGAGGCCAGTATGAATTTTGTGGAAAGAGAAAAAAAAAAAATCCAAGCTTGCACAAAGATGGTTCATGTGATACAAGCTGACATGGTACTACAATATAATTTTTGGTGATCTCATGGAAGGGTGGAAGCACTTAGTCTGCTTTGAATAGATAGGACCATAATTATGTACAAGTATTTTAGACATTGTTGATACCCATTTTTGCAACAAATTTTCTACAAACTCGATTCAGCCAAGCCCGACTTCCTTATGGGCTCAATTAATGTATTATATTATATTTTATTTTATTCTTTTAAGCATGGCTCAAGCCCATGTGACTTATTGGGGAAATTGAGGAAGTGTAGTTTGAAGGGTATGGGTTGATTCCTTTCGGACCTTTCGCATGAGCCCAACACAAGTGTGTTACCAAGTGGGCAAGGGGCACTGCTAGCATCTCAAGCTCATGAAAGAGGTCTTGTACCTAAAATTTTCACCCCAAAAGTGCTTTTATGCTCTGGCTGACTGTGGCCTAAAGTTTATGCCTTAACCTAATTTTGCTACCATATTTTCTTTTCCGCCCAAAAAACACAACTGGCCCTAAACTAATTAGCTAGCCTATTGTAGCCACCAAATGCAGCTGTCAAAAGCCTACAATGACAAGGAAACAATAGCTAATGGAGTCAACCACGTTATTTCCAAAATCATGCTAAAAGCATGCTATAAAGTTGTAATTTGCAACTATGTGTTTTGTTGGCTTTAATTCCGTGCCAAATTTGATTGTAACTTTATTCAATCTTTTGTACCCTATATTTATTGTGGGATTTGATTGTAAGGGTTGTGTGATAGAGAGAGAGTGTGTGAAGACTCAAGCTATTGAAGACTGAAGAGGTTTTCGCGGGTAGCTCGCAACTTAGCATCCCGCGAAGTGATGCATGTGCCCTGCACATGACTGGAATGTGAAAAGTCAGTACAGATGAAGACAACTGTGTTTCGCAAGTATCCCGCAGGTAAGGCCTCCCCGCGATACACCTGCGAAACATTTTGTTTTGCTAGACTGTGCTATCTGATACACACTTTCTGTACCCACACTATATATACCAACATCACCCACAAAAGTTGAGGAGTGCTTTAGAGAGAAAACCCTAGCCACAAACCTTGAGAGTTAGAGATTGTTATACTCACAATCCTCTACACAATTGCTTGTAGATTTTCCTCAACTCCTACCTCTCCATTTCCATATCATTGAGAGGTTGATAGCCCAAACACCTACCACACCCTTTCAGAGTGTCAAGTGATATTTTGGTGCTGCTGGGAAGCATTGGAAGAAGTTAAGGATGGCAGATGCAGCATGGAGCTTGTTGTGGGATCTGGAGAGCTAAACAAGACACTGTTCCGAGAAGCCTTGTTGGAGTCGGAGCTTGGAAGGCTTAGGTACATTGGGTAGATTGGGCTTGGAGGGTCTCTTGCTAACCCATGTATCCCAACTGATTGTCTAGTGGATCGATTACAGCTTGGAGGACGGCAGAGAGGTTTTTCGCCGAGTTCTTTGGTTTTCTCTTCGATAACACATCGGCGTGTTATCTTGTGTTTGCATCTCTCTTCCCTACTCTTTTACATTCCATTTTACCACTATGTTGTCTTGATTATGGATTAGAGTAACTTGTTTGTTTATCCGCTCGCATTTACACTATTCCGTACTTAGTATTAAGTTAGTGTAAAATCTATCGAGCCGTAACTTTAATTAGGGGGTCTAAATAGCTCTTGTGTTTTTAACACATTTTCAAGCTTTCATATGCCAAACTCTTCCTTAAATAAAAGCAACCCGAGCCAAAACACTAAATTAGTATCATGGAGGATAAAAGCCTCTTCCATTACTAAAAAACTAGTCATTAGCTACACCCTAAACTCAATATAAAATCTCTTTTGAGCTCAAAAATCAAGGAACCACGTTTTCCCCATGGAGCTGAAACTTGAGAGGAAAAGCCCATTGAACCAGGAAACATTCTCACAATTCTAAACCTTAGGGTTGGAAATATGGGTACGGGGGAACCTTCCCTCTCTTCCTCACAACCTCTCTCAATTTTCTCTTCTCGTTGACTGTAGGTCGAACTTTCAAACCTGTTATGTTTTTATACTTTTTCTGCCCTTTTGTTAAGCCCATTCAACTAACTAACATTCTCACAATTTTGAAGTATAGGGGTGGAAACATTAGTACAGGGGAACCTTCCCTTTCTTCCTTATATCCTTTCTCAATTTTCTCTTCTCGCTGACTGTGGGTCAAACTTTCAGACCTGTTATGTTTTTATGCTTTTTCTGCACTTTTGTTAAGCTCTTTCAACTAGCTAACATTCTCGCAATTCTAAAGCATAGGGGTGGAAATATGGGTACAAGAGAACCTTCCCTCTCTTCCTCACAACCTCTATCAATTTTCTCTTCTCGCTGACTATAGGTTGAACTTTCAAACCTGTTATATTTTTATGCTTTTTCAGCACTTTTGTTATTAGCATTTTGATTCTCTCTTGTCAAAGCACCATTAGCCTTTTGTTCATTATACTTTTGGAATTTTGGGTTTGATTTTCCACAATAAACACTTCTAAAGAACTCAAGGGGAGATTTGGCTGTTCTCACATTTTCAGCCTTTGTCACAAAAATGTCCCCGACAAACATGAAAACATGAGTGCTTATGTAACTTGTTAGGTATCTTTTTGTAATTAGGTAAGAACCTTTACCATCTCCCTTGTTTTAAGTTTTGTTTGTTTTTTTATTTTTATTATTATTACTCAAGAGAATAAGGTTTTGGTTCCTAATTGTAATTTGCTTGTTTTTGTTTCAATGAAAGCAATTCATAAATCCAAACAAAGATTTTCATTTTCCAAACAAGTATCTCACCATTTTTTTTTTTTTTTTTTGGGTGTTTTGAGCCTTTGGTGTGTTATATTAACTTTTTGAGAGTTTTTATTTTGGGTAAAATGCAAAATTGACTTTCTAAGTTTTTTCTGATTTCATTTTAGTCCTCTAACTTTGTTTTTGTTCATTTCAGTCCTCTAACTTTCAAGTTTATTTAATTAAGATTTTTCCATCAACTTTTGTTATATGTTGTGGTTAATTTTTCAATTTTATAAATTCTTCTTCAAATTTTTTAAATTAAAAAATTCAATTAATGATTGAAAAATATTTTTCAGATTTTTTTTTCAAAAATTTTAACAAAAGTTAACGGAAAGGCCTTAATTGAATAAATCTGAAACTTAGAAAACTAAAATGAACGAAAGCAAAGTCTGAGGACTGAAATGAAATCTAAAGAAAGTTAGAGGGTCAGTTTTGTATTAGCCTTTTATTTTTATATTTATTTAAAAAAAAAAAAAAACATTTGAGGTTGAAGAGAGGGACTAAGGATTTTGAAGTTCTTTTGTAGCAATTGACAATCAACAACAACAATTTGTGTATTTGTACAATACACAATACTACAACATCCTTGGCATAACACTTTGAGCAAATCAACATAACAACAAGCAATTGAGCCATAAACTCCTCACACAAAGAACAAAAAAAAGGAGTGTTTTACAAATTACAAAGAACAAGTTTTAATATTTTATCCAACTTCCTTTTATACCAAAACAACCTTATAGTTGATATGCAACCGTTTTCTTCCTTTAAGCTTGTTAATGCCTAGTCAAGATCATAAGAGCAGCAACAATCTGCCCAGAAGTTGCTAAAAAGTTAGTTCAATTGAAGTTATTTCTTTACTTGGATGGAATTTAAAACACAAACAAGATTTGTAAGTCCATTGGATGAAATTTAAAACACAAACAAGATTTATAGGTTCATTGAGCAATGGGTTTTTGTTTTCGGCGATGGGTTAGGGGCTATTTGGTTTTAAAAAAACCATCACTCATCACTCCTCACTCAATTTTTGTCACTCATCACTCATCACTTAAAATACCCCAATTTCCTAAACCCCACATGTTTGGCACACTATTTTCAACTTCTCATCACTTAAATATTTCTACTTTTTGTGGGACCCATACCTAAGCACTTGGTCAGAGCCTTCTATTAGCCTACCTACGAAACCCTTATTCCCACCATTTTCTTCACTTCTCATTTCCCCTTCACCCCTCCAGTCCTGTTACTCTCCCAAAACACAAAGCCAATCCCATAAAAATAGAAGAAGCTCCCTCGCCGATCTCTACCGTCACCAGGGCCGCTTCACCCATCTCTTTAACGTGTATCGATGGCGCGATCTCCTTTGTCGTGACCTAGCTGTGCTGATGAAGTCTGAAGAAACACCGATCTCCTCCGACCCAAAACAAAAACTACTTCATCCCTTTTTGTACTCTCTCAGCTTTTGAATGGATCTGATTTATGTTTTTGGCATTTGGGTTTTGAGAAAACTGTTAGCTTTTATCTTGAAACTGTGTTTGCCTTCATTTTTCCCTGTTGTTTGGTTGGTGAGAAAATAATAAAGGAGAATTTTTTTTCATAGATCCCTTAAGTTTTATCGGTGAAATTTGTAAATATTTTTTGTGAGTATTGTTCTATTTGAAAAGTTTGTTTCTTGATTTTTTTTTTATGGGTCTGAGACTAATTGATGGTGCTGACGGTGGAGTCAGGAAGGATGGAGAAAAAAAAAACAACAATACCCACACACAAACATCCTACCCGATCATGGCTCTCTCGCTCTCTGTCTCTTTCTCTCTTTGCTTTGGTTGTTCTACTTGTGGAAACTGGTTGGACTTCAAAAAGGATTTGTTAAAAAGAAAATATAACACCAAAAATGTTCTATGATGAGAAAGGCGAAAAGGAAGAAAAAAAAAAAAAGAACTGATCAGCTTGTAGTGAAGAACAGAGAAAGAAGAGAGACAAAAAGAAAGAAAAGTGGAGAAAGAAAAAGAAAAAGAAAAAAAGGAGAGTGATCGGTGAGAGAGAGAAGGAAATCTAACTTGACAAGACTAGTGGGTCCCATGTATATGTGTTTAATTACCAAAAATGCCATGGAAACTCAATTTTGATAACTTGAAAACACCTAAAATGTGTTTTCAATTTCCATAACTCATCACTCAAAAATCAGAAAATTGAGTGATGGAAACAAAAACTAAAAACACATCCAAACAAACTACTCAGCCATGAGACCCACTAGTTTTGAGTTATGGATGATGGAAACAGAGTTATGGGTGATGGAAAACTACAAATCCAAACAACCCCTTAATGTTTCACAAGGATGGGTTTTCATTTTCCGATGTGGGATGGCGTTTTCTAGTGTGAGCTTTCCGTTTACGAGCCACCATGCCAGTGCTCCAGCAGCTGCAAATCTAAGACGAACAATGGTTTTTGTGGGTTTAGGGAGCAATGGGTTTTGGTTTTTTGGTAGAGAGGTAATGTTTCTCAAGGTTGGGTTTTTATTTTTTGATGTGAGATGGTGTTTTTCGGAGTGAGTTTCCTTTTTGGCACCGTCATTTCAGTACTCCAGTCACTGCAATTTGTTTTAGCGCTCAAGCTTTTTCACATATTGGTTTTGGGAGGGAGAAGAAGATTAGAGGAGTAAAGTCATAGTGAGATTTGTAATTGAAAATTTGGAATAACTAAAGGTTTAAGTACTGTGTTATGTTGGTGGGCCCAAGGTGGTGAGATGGCTTGCCACGTATGAAAGTTGTGAACAAAGTTGTGGTTTTGGGTGTGGCACTAGAATTACTCTTTGGAAGTGGTATAACCTATACCTATTATTAAATAGCATTGTAGGCCTTAACCCTAAATTGTTGCAGAAGGCCCAAGAGTCTAAAGATCCAACAAATGAAAATGGGTTCTTTATTGGATTTTGTGTTAGGTGCTAATAGTTTTCTTTAATGGGTATGAGTTGAGTTTATTATTGGGCTTAATGTAGTATTTATTTTGTTATTTGGTTAGGATGTTAGTAGATTGGAGTCATTGGATTTAGTTTATTGCTAGATCTTGGGTTATAGCTTATGGGATTGAATAGTGGGTTCATGGAGTTTGAGCTCTTGGATTTGGATAAACAAGTTGGTTATAGTTTATTAGTTTGGGTATCATTTGGTTTCTAGCTCGAGTTGGACTTATGTCTGGGATTTATGGGTCTTGTTCTTGGGTAGTTTTGATTTAAACTTAATTAGGCTTTTCTTAACTTAATTCCATTTAGGTTCTATTTAAACTTTTTTAGTTTAATATTGTGACAGTAAGACTAAGAAGAATCATAAAGACTAAGAATTTGGAAACAATTGGTTGTACCTTTAGAGTAATAATTTTAGTCATAAAATGAGGTTGAAAACATACTAAAATTTAGTGCACGAAATCAAATATAGTATATAACATTAATAGTTGCATATGTAGGCTACATAAAAATACACTACAAAACACGGGAGTTATAGCCGCGTTTATAAAAATGCGGCTATAGAATACATCTACGGCCACATTTATATGTGCTTATAGCCGTGTTTTTTGTTTAGGCCCTATTGCCGCGTTTGAAAAACGTGGCTATAGGACCAACCAAATAATAAATTGTTTTTTAAGCTAACCTATGGCTGTGTTTAGAAATGTGGCTTTAGCTTGCCTATGGCCGCGTTTTTAGCTAACCTATAACCATGTTTTTAAAACGCGGCTATAGTTGTCCCCTATAGCCGCCTTTTATAAACACGGCTAAAGTATGTCCTATAGCCGCATTTGTAAAAACACGACTATAGACCCCTTAAACCTATAGTTATGGGTTTTAGGCCACGACTGAAAACGCGGCTATAGGCCAAATTGACCTATAGCCATTTAAAATGTGGCTATAGGACTTTTTTTTGTAGTGATAGAAGAAGGCACTTAAATTGATTAATGTTAGCTAGTATATTGAATAATGGTTATTATTGACATGTGATTTTTTCAATTCAGAGATCGTTTAACTGAGTTTCCAGTTTTTTTATAAAATGATGTAGTCTATAGAAAGTTGGGTCAGATGTTACTTCCTTATCAATAAAAAATAACTCTTATGGATTACCATTTTATATTGAAAATTTGTAACATTTATTGAGGAAAAATTACATAATTCTCTCTATAGCTTGAGACTGGTTCAAATTAACCCCAAATTTTAAAAAATTTCAATTAAAATGACGAGGTTACTTTTTGGTTTGCTAGAGTGGTTGTGAATTGGTTAGTTTGCTTTGATGATGAGGTTTCTAAATTGATTCAAGTTAGCCCAAATAAAAATCTTATTAAATAGCTTTAAAATATTGTACCAGACAAGTGAAGGTTACATTTTGCAAGTTTCTTCTCCTGCAATAAAATATCACCTTGTGTTCATGAAACAGGTCTGTTAATGCTTGGATAAGTGTCAAGCATAAATTACTTGATGTTTGGTTAATTTTAGTTAACAATAATGAATGGACCAATTAAAAAAATGATTAAACAAAATTTAATTGATTTTTTTTTTTTTAATAAATGCGGAGTATTATTTGAAACCATCCAGGCATGGAAAGGCTTTAGTGAAAAATATATAATATATATCCATTTATATTTATTAGTTTATAGTATTCTGTCGATATATTTTAGTAAAAATTATATAATATAATTTATTCATTTATTTACTATTAGACAACAAAATCAAGCCTGAGTGATAGTAAAAATCTAGAATCTTATAATTTTTTTAAAGGATTTTTATTAATAATTAGTTTTGAGGCACGTGTAGTGCACGTGACAAATATTATCAAAAAAGGTTCATAATAAACAATACTGCAATTCTATAGCGATTGATTTTAATTAAAAGCTTATAGAACATAATTAAAAACAATAGTAAATAACAAAGTTATTTGAGGACATTGAGAGAGGAAAATGAATCTATGCTTGAAGTATTGGTGTCCTCTAAGGATTGAATTACAAGGCTAGAGCATGATACGAATGTGATCTATCATGTGGAGGACATGTTTCCATAATTCAAGTGAAAAGAATACATAATCATTCTTTTGAGTTGGATTTTCACATCAATCTTCTTCCTCTATCTTCTTGAGACAGAATAGAAAAATATGTAAGGATACTAATGCTACAAAATATTTGACCAGAACTTATACAAATAAAACCACCCACAAAAAACTAACCAAAATGAATTTCAAATCATAGATCAAAAGGTTGTAAATAGTAAATACAATGATATTTAGAGATAGGTCATAAAACCCTTAGCAATAAAAGAAATGCTATGTCTATAACACTTTCAAAACAAATCCTAACTGGTAGATTGGTTGCTATGAGTGAATAAAAAAGTAATTTAAGTTGTAAATTTAAATTAGAACCACTAACAGCTTACTACCTATGATTTGTTGTGAAAATGTTGTGGACGTAACACTTCTCTAACAATAATTATTGCTGTAAAGATTTCAAAATTTATTTCACCTAAAAATATATATATTACTAAAACATCATTTTTTTTTTTTTTTAAAGTTGAAATAAAAGAACCTGGAGGTGTAGAAAACTTGAAAATTAAAGGTTTTGATTAAATTCTCAATTAACATCACATTAACCATGTCAATCAGGTAAGGCTATGATTCATGATAAATGAAACAAAGATGAATATTTTGCAAATCAGCATATCCATCAGCACTACAAACCAACAAGAAAATATATTTCAATACTTGGGTTATACTAACTAAGTACATAAACACTACATCTATGGTTCAACCAAATTCTTCAATGCAAAATTCCGAGACCCATAAATATGAAATCTCACATTTATAACAAAGTCTTCAATCTAAATCCTCAACACCGATAAATCCCAAATCAACCACGTGAATAAATTTCCAAGTGATCAATCTATACAAAAGCTCCAAAAACCAAAATTTATAATCAATTTCCAAATTATTTGTAAATCTCATACCAATTAATTAAGATTTAAGCCCAAAAAAAAGTTACAAATTTTCTTTCTTTTTTCTTATCTCTATCTCTCATGTCCTATGTTTATGTCTATCAACAAAGCTACTGGTAGAAGAAAAAGTTAACAAAGATATAAGAAGACGCAGTGGTCTCATGACAGTCATGGGGCTGACATGTAAAATACCCAAAAAAAAAAAAAAAACAACAACAACAGCACCACCACCACCACTTAAGACTTCACAACTTCACTACTTTTCAAGGATAAATAAGATATTACATTTTATATAAATAGAAGCATGCCGTTTAAGTACTTCATAAGTCATTTTATCAAACACATACAACTGAACTTTCATTATTTACATAGATGTATAGATATTTTATAAGGATTTTTTTATTATTATATAAATTAGTAAGGTTTAAAAGGATTTTAACAACTTAATAAATGTTTGTTTTCCTCTTGTACTTTTTTCTTTTTCACTGGACAAGATTAAAATATACTCCGTATAAAATATAAGATAAGTTCAAATCCAACCGAAAGGATAAAGTTTAAATCCGTCCATTGTCAACGTACCCTCAAATCGAAAAGTACAAGTTGTAATTTTTTTTTGGGGATCGATTTTATTTTTATATATTCCTTTTAAATCTCAACATAATAAGCCTTTTATTTTCAGGGTTTGTTTAGTAAGCAAGCTTAAACTCACATTTTCACATTTTAAACAACATTACACACATTTTCATACATTTTTTCACCAACACGTATTTCAAAAAATTACAAACAACATCACTCAAATTACTCTACCAAACATCTTAATATTTTAACTTAGGACAAAAATCTTCTTTAAAAAAAAATCTTAGGAAAAAATTCAAATAATGGGGCCATGATAGCATAGAATTCTAACCATAGGTAGGCCATTCAAAATTTGGATAAGCCCCTCAAAATGGCATCTCTCTCATTGTCCCATTTTATTTTTGTTTCGTCCATCTAACGTTTCCACCATATGGTTTCTTCTTCAACAATCTACATCAATCCCTACATGCATTTTTAATGATATTTAACACGTTCTACTTTCATCTAGAAAAATGACTTTTCATCATATTTCCCAACCAACAAACAAACAACGTTCTTACCGCGATCCGAACACACCGCTTTTTTTTCTTAGACCAAGACGACGACAACAACAACAACAAATAAGCCCTCGTTCTTATACAACACAACCCAACAGAAAAATCATAAACCACCACCAAATTCACAGAGAAAGAGAGGGAGAGAGCTGAAATGGCGTCGTTTGACTTTAATTAAAAGCTTATAGAAGATAATTAAAAACAACAGAAAATAACAGAGTTATTTGAGGACATTGAGAGAGGAAAATGAATCTATGACCGAAGTATTGGTGTCCTCTAAGGATTGAATCACAAGTTTAGAGCATGGTACAAATGTGATCTATCATGTTGAGGACATGTTTCCATAATTCAAGTGAAAAAAATACATAATCATTCTTTTGAGTTGGATTTTCACATCAATCTTCTTCCTTTATCTTCTTGAGACAGAATAGAAAAATATGTAAGCATACTAATGCTACAAAATATTTGACCAGAACTTATACAAATAAAATCACCCACAAAAAACTAACCAAAATGGATTTCAAATCATAGACCAAAAGCTTGTAAATAGTAAATACAATGATATTTAGAGACGGGTCATAAAACCCTTAGCAATAAGAGAAATGCTATGTTCAAAACACTTTCAAAACAAATCCTAATTGGTAGGTTGTTATTGGTTGTTATAGGTGGATAAAAAAGTAATTTAAGTTGTGAATTCAAATTAGAACCAATAACAACTTACGATCTATGATTTGTTGTAAAAATGTTGTGGACATAGTACTTCTTTAACTAAGTACATAAACACTACATCTATGGTTCAACCAAATTCTTCAATGCAAAATTCCGAGACCCATAAATTTGAAATCTCAAATTTATAACAAAGTTTCCAATCCAAAGCCTTAACACCGATAAATTCCAAATCAACCACGTGAATAAATTTCCAAGTGATCAATCTATACATAAGCTCCAAAAAACCAAAATTCATAATCAATTTTCAAATTGTTTGTAAATCTTATACCAATTAATTAAGATTTAAGCCCAAAAAAAAGTTACAAATTTACAAAAAAAAATTTCTTATCTCTATCTTTCTTGTGTCCTATGTTTATGTCTATCAACAAAGTTACCAGTTGAACAAAAAGTCAACAAAGAGATAAGAAGATGCAGTGGTCTCGTGGCTGACATGTAAAATAAAAAAAAAAAAAAACCTCAGCAACACTTAAGATTTCACTACTTTTCAAGAATAAACAAGTAATTAAGTTATATATAAATAGAAGCCTGCTGTTTAAGTCTTTCATAAGTCCTTTTATCAAATACAAGCAACTGAACTTTCCTTATTTACATAAATGTATAGATATTTTATAAGATTTTTTTATTATTATATAAATTAGAAAGGTTTAAAAGGATTTTATCAACTTAAAAACATGTTTGTTTTCCTCTTGTACTTTTTTTCTTTTTTACTAGACAAGATTAAAATATATAAAATATAAGATAAGTTCAAATCCAACCAAAAAGGATAAAGTTTAAACCCGTCCAATGTCAACGTACCCTCAAATTTGAAAGTACAAGTTGTAATCTTTCAACTTTTTTATATTCCCTTTTTTTTTTGGGGGGGGGGGGGGATAGATTTTATTTTCGTATTCCTTTTAAAATCCCAACATAATAAGCCTTTGGCTTTTGGATATTTGATATTTTAACTTAGGACAAAAATGAAAAATCTTCTTTAAAAAAAAAAATCTTAGGAAAATATTCAAATAATGGGCCCATGAAAATGAAAGCATAGAATTCTAACCGTAGGTAGGCCAATCAAAATTTGGATAAGCCCCTCAAAATGGCATCTCTTTTATTTTTGTTTCGTCCATCCAACGCCCCCACCATATATGGTTTCTTCTTCAACAATCTACATCAATGATCAATCCCGACAATGCATTTTTTATGTTATTTAACACGTTCCACTTTCTTCTAGAAAAAGAGACTTTCATCATATTTCCCAACCAACCAACAAACAGACAACGTTCTCACCGCGATCCGAACACACCGCTCTTTTTCCAAGACCACAACAACAGCAACAACAACAAGTAAGCCTTCCTTCTTACACAACACAACCCAACAGAAAAACCATAAACCACCACCAAATTCACAGACAGAGCTGAAATGGCGTCGTTTGATTCGTTCAGCAACGAGGTTGACGAGCAGAACAACCACGAGTCATCCACCACCACCACCACCACGACGCGTCCTTTTGACGACGATGGCTACATCGGCTACGACCCTCGCCTCGCTTCTCAGCGCTACGAAGACTCCTCCGCTTTCGTCTCCTCTGACGACTACGCGGGAGATCCACCGCCACCGCCACCTCCTATTCTATCTGACGATGTGGCAACGGGTTACGAGGAGAACGACGACGTTTACGGGGTTCCCACAGCTTCCAACCCGGACTACGTCTCGCCATTTGAGTCCGGCGCCAGTGGCGGAGACGAAGATGGTGGTGGTGGTGGTGGGGTCTTCTCTTCTGAAGGCCCCATCTTGCCACCTCCCGAGGCGATGCGTGAGGAAGGCTCTAAGTTGCGCGAATGGAGGCGGTCAGTTCTTTAACTTTGTTCTTCTTTTTTGTTAATCTTTATAATGATTGTGTTGTATTGGTTGGTTGTGATCTTTGATTTATGATTGCGTAACTGGGTTTCTAGACAGTTGGATTTGTTGTGGATGAGCTTAGGATCTTTGAGTTATGAAATCATAAATGGGTTTTCAATTAGTAAATTGGAATGGAAGTTGGGTTAGTTGATGATGTGGGTAATGGGAAATTTTGAAGAGTATTGCAGATTTGAGCTGATTGACTTTTTTTGTTATCAATGAATTTTATTTAGGTTAAGCAGGTTAACCTAAAAATGGTTGCATTTGCAATGTGTAAGATTAAATTCTACATTAATTTTCATTGTCCATTCTATCGTCCAAATTAGTGTCCAAAGTTAATTGATTAGTGGGCTTCATCCATCCCAAACTATAGCAATGTGCACTCTAAGCTACAAAAATTTTGCCACACCTTAATTTGGGATTAATTTTCCCACTAATTGGTTAATTCAGTCACTAATTTTTACTATGGGCTGGACATTGCAAATAAGTCTCAAATAAGGATGTTGATAAGAAAGCTTTGTAATTTAGGGTGCACGTTTCAAATGTTCCTGTAGTTTGACTTAGATAACTACAATTAATCCTTTAATTTATCATTGTGAACTGGGACCATTATAGCAAATGATAACTGTGATCATTATTAGACAATTTAAATGGTTTCAATAGAAGCAGTTTCTAAAACCTTGAAGAGCTAGTCTTGTAGCATAAGTTGTGATGGTGGCTCTGATGTTAGTAGATCCACTCCGGATTGTTCGATATTTTTTCTTGTAAAATGTGCTACTGCTATATAGAACTAAGTTACCTGGAATGCTAATTGTTGTGTTATACAGATGGAGAATGTGGCATTGTATGTTATTTAGCCAAAAATGTGGAACAATGGGGTTTAGCGTTATACATAGCTTGTATAAATTGTTTGATCAGAAGCTAGAATTTGATAAAGCTAGTTTTAAGCTGGAATACTCATCCGCAAAATGGGTGAGATTTTTGGTTTGTAAAAATTGGTTTATTGAAACAAAAAGTGTATCAGGTTTCAGATTGATGAATCTTGGAACAAGGTGGCTGGTATAATCGAGAATTAGGGTTATGCTAGTTCAGAACTTGCCTGAGCTTTAAAATTATAGTTTGTGTCTAGCCAAGAGTTTTGTAGCACAACTAGCACCTACCATTGTTTTTAACAAAAACGTTCAAAGTTCAAATTCCCCCACCCCCAACTATTGAATTTTAAAAAATTATAGTTTGTGTCTAAATATGATTTTGGGTCAGTGCAGCACAATCAATCATAAAAATTTCATTCAGGAATCTGGACATCTACCTTCTAACAATCAATCACAAGAAAGTCATGACATGTATACAAAAATTATTGAGTTAACTACAGACAAGTCTACCAACATTAAAGTTCCATTAGAAACATCATTTAAATAAAAAAATAAAAAAACTGCAGCTAGCAAAAAATCAATTGAGACAAATGAATGCATTGGCTGCAATGTAGCTGGAGCCTAATTTATCTCACTTGTTTTTATTAGGATCTTACATCCACGTGGTTCTCTTCTTTGTATAATTTATCTCACTTGTACATACAAAAAAAATGGTCCTTTAATGCAGTAATTATATACTCTTGGGCCTTTTGGAATGTGGATTGTAGTACAGTAAGTTGAGTTTCTAGATTGGTTCTGATAAATTGAATTCAAGTAATATTTTCATCTGTTTGTTACATCTTGAGAATGTGGAAATATGCTATAGCTGCTATTGAGTGCAGCCCCATGTATTTTTTTTCAATCACCCCTTGCTCAAATGGTATCTCCTCATAGCAAAGCAGTGGATGCTTGTGTAACTTACCAATAAGGGGCAAAAAAGGTACAGCGCCATGTATTTGGTAATTGTATATCCTTATTTATTTATTTTCTTTTGCTTTTGTCTCATTATGGCTATGTATCTTAGAATAGTTTCTTAGACATTCTAAATATAGGGATGGTACTTTTGGTACATAACAATCATCAGATGTTTCTCATTTGAGATGGACAAATCCATTTGTTGGCACTGCTCTACCTAATAGCACAGGTTTTTTTTTTGATAAGTCTATTAGCACAGATTTTAAGCAGGTAGTTTGTGTTCTGAAGTCAAAGATCTGAATTATGTTGAGCAACAGTGCATATATTGTTGAAAGCAGAGCCATTGCTGGTTAGAGTTTATCTATCTGGCTTGGGAAGTGATTATTGAAAGTTTATAGCTGCATTCGAGCATTAGGCATGCTATGCTGTCATGTAGAATAGGTCCTCCTTATTACAGGAAAGGGGATATAGAGATTAGATCCTATTACTAAATTGTAAGTTTTATCTATGGGTTTGGGATGGCCTTTGAGAGTGATCTAAATAATGATTGTTGCTTTACTATTTACTGCTTAAGGTAACATTTCACTTCAGATTTCATTTTGATCCTCATTTTTGTCTACCTTTCTTGCTTTTTATTTCTATTTTTTATTTTTTATAGATTTTCATTTCTGTCAGAGAAAATACTACTTTAGATTGAGCCAAGAATGATTTACAGAGAAAGCTAACATTCCTCTGGTGTATTTTGTTGGCCAATGAAATATTGAATTCTGTTGTTTGCTTGCATGATCTTTATGAAGTTAAAGTGGTTCAAAAATCATGTCTTGTTTTTAGCCATAGACTTCTGCTTGGTCATTAAATTTGTGCATTGTAAAACCTTTGACATTATTGATGCAGTCAAAATGCCATTCATCTTGAGGAAAAGGAGAAAAGAGAGAAGGAGATGCGGAATCAGATTATTGAAGAAGCTGAAGAGTATAAACGATCTTTTTATGAGAAAAGGATGCTGAATTGTGAAACAAACAAGACTAACAACAGAGAAAGAGAGAAGGTACAAGTTGCAAATCTCATTGTTCTTTCCCTTCCTGGCCCCTCCTCCTAGCTAATCCTCTCTGGTCCTACCTCTCTCTCCTCCAAGTGGCATTTATTTCCATGCTTCATTGTTTAAGATAAATGAATTTGAACTTTTTTTTTTTGCAGATTAACTTGGCTAACCAAGAGAAGTTCCACAAAGAAGCTGACAAACATTACTGGAAAGCAATAGCAGAGATCATTCCTCGCGAGGTCCCTAATATTGAGAGGAAGCGAGGGAAGAAAGATGCTGATAAGAATCCTTCAATTGTGGTCGTTCAGGGTCCCAAGCCAGGGAAACCCACTGATCTTTCTAGGATGCGGCAAATTCTCTTTAAGCTGAAACAAAACCCTCCTCAACACATGATGCCTCCCCCACCTGCACCTGCCAAAGATGGCAAGGATGCAAAGGAAGGGAAGGATGCCAAGAATGGGAAAAGTAAGACACCAACTGCAGCAGAGGCTGCAGGAGGAAATGCATCTGCATCACCTGCAAAAGATGCTACCACTAATGGTACTTCTGACCCATCCAAACCAGAGTCAGCTGCTGTCGCTGCTGCTGAGAGCGATGCAGCTGCTGGAACCAAGCCAGCCCCTGCTGAGTAATGACACGCTATATTCATTTCT
Source organism: Quercus lobata (assembly GCF_001633185.2). Taxonomy (NCBI): domain Eukaryota; kingdom Viridiplantae; phylum Streptophyta; class Magnoliopsida; order Fagales; family Fagaceae; genus Quercus; species Quercus lobata. Next base: position 38,394,424 of record NC_044911.1, read on the forward strand.
TCTTTCTTAGATTGCTTCTTTTTCACATACCATTTGTTCTGAAGAAATAAGCATGACTATCTTATGATCCTTTTTGAGTCCACGAGATGGGTTCATGAAGAGGTTTCATCCTTTCGATTCATTTTTGTTCCCCTTCGGATATGGTAGGCTTTACATGTAATTTTTGACTCTCGCTCCACTTGTTTTGACATCTGTATTGTAACTAAATATTCACTCTTAAATTTTTATCTAACTTAACAACGATGACTATTAGTATGCCATCCTATGCATTAATTCTATTGCTGTTTGTTGCTTGGCATGATCATTACTGGTTGAAAGGAGAATGGTCTGAGCATTCGACGTTCAATTTGGTTCGTCCATGATTTCCAGAATCTTCTCTTTGCGTATTGTAAGGTCATCCTTTTTAGTGAGGAAGAATTATTTGTCTTGAGGATTGAGATATTACAAAATGTATGAGGATTTTTTTTGGTTTATGATGGAAACTATATTGTAAAAGGTTATAAGAGGAAACCATTTACCTTGACTTGTTGCCTTGTAAGTATACTTTTAAAGGTCAAAAACAAAAGAGCTCGAATAAATTCTCTGGCTGGTGATCTTCCTTTGTGTTTGAGAAGGGGTGGTTTATGATAAACTTGAAATGATATACTAGAATAGACCGGTATTGAAATATTAAGTTACAATGATGTACACACGGCTTACTAATTAGTCCAGATTCAAGTTAGGTTTTCTTTGGGCTGTAGTCTAGAAACCCAACATCCAAATTGAACATGTCAAGTGGAGGGATCAGTTTTGATCGAATGATGCATCAAAACTATAAAGTTGTGATTTCCAACTAGTTTTTGTTGGCTTTAATTCTAAGTCAAATTTTATTGTAATTTCTTCAATCATTTCTTTGTATTTATGTGGGTTTATTTGTAAGGGATGAGTGTGAGAGATTGGTGAAAAATCAAGCTTCAAAGAAAAAATAGTACAATTCACGACTAGCTCGCGAGAAGAGTAATCCGCGAAAGGCCACGTGTGAAGCACATGACTAGAAGCTAAAGAGTTATGCCAAGCTGTCAAATTCATGAGTACTTCGCGAAAAAAGGCCATCTTGCGAGGTACCCGCGAAACATTCTATTTGACAAAAAGATAAAGTGCTTTGCCAAATTCTTTACCCACACTATATATACCCTTATTATCCACGAAATGTAAGAAGTGTTTTTCAAAGAGAAATTCCTAGCAAAAACACTTGAGAGTTAGAGATTATTATACCCACAATTATCTACACATTTTCTCTTAGTTTTCCTTTACTCCTACCTCTCAATCTCTTCATCCTTGAGAGGTTCTTAGCCCAAATACTTATCTCACCCAATCTAAGTGTTGAGTCAAGTTTTGGTGCCTTTGGGAACCATTGGAATGAGCCATTAAGTGGCAGATGCAATTGGGTTGAATTGCGGGATTTAGAAAGTTAGTGAAAACAAGATTCTGAGAAGTTCATTGGTAACAGGAGCTTGGAGGGCTCAAGTAGATGGGGTAGACTAGGCTTGGAGGGTTTTTTGTTATTTGTGTACTCCAACTTATTCATTAATGGATTGATTTCAATTTAGAAGGCTGCAGAGAGGTTTTTCGCCGAATTATTTGGTTCCCTCTTCGATAACACGTCTTGGCATTATTTTATGTTTGCATCTCTCTTTCCTACTCTTTAAGCTTTCATTTTATTGTTCATTGTGGCTGAATATGGCTTAGAGTAGAGTTACTGGTTTATTGCGCATATTTACCCTTAGGGTCCATTTGGATACAACTTATTTTTGCTGAAACTGAAAACTGAAAATACTGTAGTAAAATAATTTTTAAATGTGTGAATAGTACCGTGAGACCCATTTTTAATATTTTTAAATGCATGAACAGTGTTGCTACAGTGCGTGAACAGTGATAATTGTCTCCTTCACAGTAAATCCATGTGATTTTACTGTTCATGCGCTAAAAAAAATAAAAATAAAATAAATAAAGAAGAAGGAAATGTGAAATAGAAAACGTAGACGTATAATAATCTCTATCCAAACTGACACTTATTCCACACTTTATTAAGTTAGAGTAAAAACAATTTAGCCGTAATTTTAATTTTGGGATCTGAAAAAGTTTTAGTGTTTTCACACTAATTTGAGCTTCCAAAAACCAACCCAACCTGTTTGGGTTGAGTCAGGTTGATTGGTTCCAATGGTTTCAATGTTTTGAACACCCTGAATCTGTAGCTATCGGGTTTATAAGTTTGCAAAAAGAAGAAGTTGACTTGCGGAACATGATTACTTGGTGAATGATATAACATCTCACATAAAAGGGTTCAAATTGCAGACAAACACAAGAAAGATTTCATTGCCGAGGATACAAATCACGGTTCCGAAAATTTGAAATTGAACTCTTGTTGGGAACCTAATTGTCAAAAAGATTTAAAAAGGAAAAAAAAATTGGAGAAAAAGTATATATTTCTAATAGAATTAATTCATAGCGACATCAAGAGTGTTTTAAGCACATTTTTTAAGGAAAGACTTATGATTGTAATCATTGGCTGGTTGACGATGGTAGAGATGATTGGAGGAATTCTATCATATCTATGGAATCAAAACACAACACAAGACAATTCACATGTGATCAGACAAGTGATGGGCCAATTTAATGGGACCGCCTCCACGCTTGGTGGTCACAACTCACAACTTTGTCACTCAGCACCAACTAGCTAGTTGTGAAGAAAGATGTAAAAATCTGTGTGCATGTGACTGATTATGTAATCCACAGCAGGAGGCACTGACAATCTTTGGCTCGTGGTCGTGGTCGGGGGATCCCCCAAACTTGTGGAGCTTTCACTTTTGCTTTTATAATAATAAATTTCTGGCATCCAAAAGATCTATAGAAATAGGATTCCTAAAAATAAATTCTTTCAACCACAAAGGGTTATTTTCTTGTAGTCATATAACTCATGCCAGCGCAAGGAGTTGCTAGGTGCATTGGTTCTTGTCTACTTAATATACTTAAAAAGATCAACCAAATCAAATCAGAATAAGTGTCCACTTAGTATTTTCAGGATTTGTTTCGTATATAAGGTATTTTGCTTTTGAACCAATTTCCATTCGGATTTTCTAAATAATCAAACATTACTGTATTGTCAAGCCGTCTTAGCTCAGCTGGTAGAGCGCATGGCTTTTAACCATGTGGTCGTGGGTTCGATTCCCACAGACGGCGCTCTTGATTAATCTATTCTTTTTAATATTAGTATAAGGTTTGAAATGAAATTTGTCATTACCAAAAAATAAAGATAAGACAGTAAGGTACACCAATATCTTGAGGGTTTGTTTGTTTTGCAAAATGACAACAGAAATAAATGCTGCATTCAACGGTCCAAATTCATTAAAAAATACAGGACCCACAAATACAATCACAAACTCTCACACCAACTGACCAACATTAACATATAAAAACTAAAAATACGCTCTCTCTCCTTTGGAGAGGGCTACACATCTACTACACGGTTAAAACACACTACGAAAGTAAAGAAAAAAGAAAAGAGCATTGGATGCCAAAAGATGCACTCCAACTGCTACTTTCCTTTCAAAAAAGAACAAGACCAAACAGACAACGGTTACTTTTTTGGTCATGGGGACTAGGGGTGGGGGGAGAGATCGAGCCTTTCTTGGCATTAAAAGTGCTCAAGAAAGTGATTATTGTTTTATCTCCCTGCTTGGTCTAAACACCATTAATATTGGGGTTTAGGGGACGAAATTTAGGCGAGAGGTGTATGTGGCTTTTGGTGACCAATTACTTGGAATGACATCTTTGGCGGAGAGAGCTTTTCCTGTTGATAGTGTTGTTAGCTTTACAGAAAATGGACCCTTTATTGGTCCTCCATTTATGCACCAGTTTGCACCCCATATATGATTCATCGGCAGCCACTCTGTAGAACCACTCTGCCCACATAAAGATAGAAAGAGATTAAATTTTATTTAATCTTTTATAATTATTGACTTGATCTGTTTTTATTAGTAAATAATAAAAATAGTATCAACAATTGCTTTAATCACGGCTTACACTTTTAATGTATTGTGAAAAATATTATGTCCAAAATATTTTCTTTTAGATTTTCGAAACTTGATTAAGCCACAATATTAAAATTTAAAATTTAAAAAAAAAAAAAAAAAAGTTTGGCTTCAAAGGATGTGGGCATAGTATGCAACATGTACACACATTTGTCAAGGAAAAAGAAAATGGAGCTGTTTATTATTACAGAGTATGTATCTTGTATCGAGGCTGGTCAACAGTCGGGCTATAAAACTGTAACCATGGCAGAAAAATATCATTTCGAACATGCTTAGAACGTGACTTTTAAGATCGTGGCCCCTATCCATTTCACATGCTTTGATTCAAGACTCAAGTGAATGGTTGAATAGAAGCCAAAATAAAAAACAAAAAAGAAGGCTAAAATGTGCTTTTGAGCACATTGGCCCCCATCAACAATATCTAACTAAAAAAAATGTAAAAAGGCAGCGAATTAGAACAATACCAGATGCTTACAACAATTTCATAATATATCTTATGTAATAAGTTATTATTGGTTCTAATTTGAGCTCATCACTGACATTATTTTTTAATCTATCAATAACAAATTATTGTAAAAAAATATTATGAATTGCTGAGTAGGGTGACACATGATAAAGGAGCGAGACATCCGCGATATTAGGAATTGTCTACTGCTAACAAAGTGACTATAGTAAACTACCAATAATTCCATGGAATGAAAATCTTTATTTGAGCGCGCTTATGCATTACTTTTTAGGTAAACACTATCACTTTAAAGTTGAAAGTTGAGACATATTTATTAAGTATTAACTTCATTGATTTGAGAAGTTTATTAATTATATGCAATTTTGTGGAGCGTGAAGAGACATGCTCTTTTACTTTTATTTATTTTATTTTATTTTTATCTCTTTTTGTTAGGTGATCAAGTACAAAAATACTGTAGATGGTGGACTAGAAGACCAGAAAAGAGGAAGGAAATAATAAACAAGATAAAAACTTAGCAAAAGAAGAAAGCTACATACTTCTTTTATATGCATTGACCCCACGTCTCCATCTCCACCCTCATATTCCACTAGAAGTGACAGCCAATAATCTGTTGAACCTTCATTGACATGGAAGGCAATGTTCTTTCCACGATACTTGCATGGTGTCCTATAGGTACAGAAACATTTCCCATTTATTGGAGAGTTTTTTGTATAAAGGCAAGCCAGTGTAGAGTAAAGCATAATCTTTTATGGAGAATAAAAGAAAAAGAAGCAAAAGACTGATTCATTTATCAAAAAGAGAGAAGAAAAGAAAAGTAAAAGCAAACCCTTTTATTCTGTAGCATACAGTTTTCCGCTTGATATACTACATTTATCTTAAAAGAAAAATGCTAGAGTTATAAATTTTTTTACAAACTTTAATAATGGGCTCAGATCAGATTCAATATATATTTGCTACAACATCAGTTCCAAAAGATGTTACGAAATAGCTAATTTGTGGTTGTGGATCATGTATCATTACTTATCCTTAAATCTTAAACAACTAGAAAATAAGAAATTTAATCAGTTAATCATTATTCCAACCTATCTTTTCACCTTAGCCTTAGCACTGGAATTTAAGGGAAAAAAAAAATGATGACTTAAGATAATAGAATCTTAGGCAATGACTTTATGAGCATGAAGACAAACTACAATGAGGTTCTTCTTTTTTTTTTTTTTTTTTTTTTTGGGTTACCGAAACTACGTTGAGGTTTGATTCTCAAAAAAAGTGAAAAGAGAGGTTAATTTTGTTTCTTCTTTTTTTTTTTTTTTTTGGCCGAGTAAAGAGACGAGGTTAATTAATTATTCTGTAGTTGCAATGCAACAAGATGTGGGCAATAGTCAATGCCTGGAACTATGAAAACGAGCCGGTCGCATAATCTTGGTAAAAGAAAAGGAAAATTAATGTGGTAATCTAAAGACAAATTTCCCTCATTCTCAAGTTTAAGAAATAAAAATCACACAAGTCATGCCAAATGTTAGTTACTAGTTGGCCAGAGATACAAGAATCAATGAAATAAAATATAAATTAATTAATTAACAAACAGATAACCGAAAAGTGACAAAATTGCAAGTGACCAAGACAGAGGCAGTTAAAAACTTAAAAAGTAAAGAGGTGCTACACAGTACAAATTAAAACGCATACCTTCGGTAAAGGACTGGTAGTTCACCTCGGTTCCTGAGCGGACCACCCTCACCGGCAACAGCCATGTGTCCAAAGGCTGCGCCACTGAGGTCAAAGTGGCGCCCACCGGAGCATCCGGGACACTCGTCTGTGACTATTATGGTCACGGCACGTCTCGAGCATATGCTCTTGTCTTGGCACCTAACCTTGTAACATGCCCCACACCCTTCGCCATTCTTGAACAGTATTGGGTTCACTGCACCAACCCTGGCCCTCAATGGCTTCACGTCCACTAAGGACCCGTACCCACATGCCCCACCTACAAAACCCAATTAAATGACGTTACATTTACATACAAATTAAATTTGTCAGCATACACACGGCACTGTTTGGTTGTGTGGTTTTAACACATATTTTCATATTTTAAATAATCTTGTATATATTTCAATACACTTTTTCACTCACATGGACATCAAAAACACCCAAATAACATTATTCAAAATTTTCTACTAAAGGGCCCTAATTACTTTTTTTTAAAGAGATATTTCAACCGTCTGCACTTATCATCAGACCAAAACAACAATTGATTTTTAGTGCAGATAGGATTAAATCTTAAATCTTTTATACAACCATCAAAACTTTACCACTTGAACTAACTTAAAATCACACACTATTTTTCTTTTTAGGAAGAGACACACAGTTAATTATATAAACTAGACATCATTGGTCCCACCATCCTTAAATTCTTTGTGATAAAAATAAAGTATTCGGTCTAAGCTGAATTTAATGATTTTCTCACCCTTTGAGAACCAAAAATTTTCTTACAAATTAGAAAAGAGTATAACCAAAATGCTAATCCTACAATGCCAATTAAACTAAAACTGATTCACTAAACTAAATTGGGAACTTGGCAAAGAAGAATTACAAATAGAGGAAAAAAAAAAAAAACCAAAAAAAAGAGAATCTGAAAACCTCAAAGAAGCAACATGGGAAGTGGGAAACTAGCTAATGTGGTTGGGGTGAGTGGGACCTACCGGTGCTACCATCGCCCTCGGGGTCGCCGTACCAGGTGGCGGTGGCGGGGTACCAATGCAGGTCCGGAACACGTTTCTGAACCTGAGCTGAAACAACCAAACACTTCAACAAAAACCAAATGCTAAAAAACCTGCGGCCAAAGCTACCGTGACGCAGCATTGTGTGGCTCATAAGGGACGGTGGCGCCACCAGTTCAAGCAGCTCACAATGTCAGTTTTCCGAAAAGCACAAAGCCCAAGAAGAGAGCTTTTTTTGCCGACACTTTTTTTCTGTGTAGTCTAAAGTGGGAAAGCTTGCAGTGTTTTCTTGCTTTGAAGGTGGGATGTCTTGGTTATATTATAGGAGTAATATATAGAGAACAGGAAAGAACAAAGTTTCTCTCCAAACTAGTTTGGAGAGAAACCCTACAAACTCATCACATATATTTATATTGAGTGTGAATTTTGAAAATCTAACCGTTGAATTTCATGTTCCTTATGTTCTTAACATGCATATCAAATTTCGTTTAAATTGGATATTATTTACTATTTGATCAATTAACTTATTTTTTATATACAATTTTAGATTACAAAAACTTGAAATTATAACATTTATTTGATGACATAGCAATTGATCTTTGATTTCCTTAAAATTTTGTAAGCATTAAGGATGTAATAAGAACATGTAATCCAACGGTTAGATTTTCAAAATTCACACTCAATATAAATATACATGATAAGTTTGTAGGGTTTCTCTCCAAACTAGTTTGGAGAGAAACTTTGTTCAACAGGAAAAGGTATGTTCTTCTTTAATGACCATGTGAGCCATTGTTCTTGGTTTTATTTTAGGGAATGCCATTGGCAGTTGGGTCCCACGGACAGTTAAGGCGTTAATTCCGCTGGGCCGTACTTGTCAGATTGAATAGTGAGGAAGAGAATTGGTGGACATAACAAATTTACCTATCTGTTAGTGATAAGTAACAAATTTAGCTAATGGTTAGTGACAAGTAAAAAATCTCTAAACAAAATTCATAACTGAAATGCTATTATCTGATAGTATTTTTATAATAAATTTTAAGTGATAAATTGTTACTAGTTGTTATTAGTGAAAAAAAAAAAAAAATTTAATGGTAAGTTTAAATTAGAATTGACTATAGGTTATCATGTAAGATTTGTTATGAAAATTTGTAAAAATATTATATGCGTAGTACTTTTCAATTGATAAAAGTTTTTTTTTTTAATTTACATAAAATGACCAAAAACACCCTTAATTATTGCTGTTGTGAAATTTTTGTAGCATTAGCCTGATGAAAAATGAGAGTAGTGAGGTAATAATTATTGTTGTTGTGAAATTTTTGTAGCATTTGCCTAATGAGAAATGAGAGTATGAGGTAGGGGTTGTTGATGTGAAATTTTTGTAGCATTAGCCTAATGAGAAATGAGAGTAGTGATGTGAAATTTTTGTGGCATTAGCCTAATGAGAAATGAGAGTAGTGAGGTAGGGGTTGTTGATGTGAAATTTTTGTAGCATTAGCCTAATGAGAAATGAGAGCAGTGATGTGAAATTTTGGTAGCATTAGCCTAAGGAGAAATGAGAGTAGTGAGGTCATAATTATTGTTGTGAAATTTTTTTAGCATTAGCCTAATGAGAAATGAGAGTAGTGAGGTAAGGGTGTTTTTGGTCATTTTCTGTAAATTGATGTTTCTACCGTTGGTCTTCTTCTCTATTGGGGGAAAAGCAAACGGTAATGTGTCGTGTGAGTCACTGAGTTTGTTGAGACATGAAGGAAGTGACGTCGGCAACGTAGTGTCTGAGAAACGATACCGTTTTATGCAAACAGGTAAAAACCTTGGAAACTGTTTCGGTACAACTAGGCTAAAAAATGTGAAAGGGCTTTGCAGGTTTTGTTGACCTATTTGGTCTACTTGGTTGAGAAATGTGTATCCTCGAAATAGAATACCATTTTCTATTTCAGCTGTTGTTTTTAATATTTCTCTTTTTCTTTTTCTTTTTTTCTTTTTTTTGATAAGATATTTCTCTTTTTCTGCTACTCAACTCTCTGTAGTTTTAGTCTTTATTTCAATCAATGTGTTAATTCTTACCTTAATGGCAAGGTTAGCTGTTGGCTTCTATTAGTTACTATTACTTTCATTAAGAAACTATGTTACAAAGCTTCTCTCTCTGCCCAAATTAAAGAAGCCAAACTATAAATGGATGCATTAATTTTGGAAACAAATACTAATATAAAATTTCAATGGAAGTGTCAAAAACATGTGCTCGAGAACATGGCGGGGCTCAAATTCTGAATTACTGGCCAATGTGTGGTCCATTGAAGCAATTTTTGTTGGTGTTGGTATCTTGTGTATATCTTATCTATTCAATCAATAAATGGACCACCCATTGGATAGACCAAATCAAAGAGCTATAATTGGTATTGTCCAGATTCCAGATGAATGACCAAAGCCTCAAATATGCACAAGTGTGACATGACTCGCGTAAAATCAAAGATGCAAATTGCACTGTTTTCACTCTAATGGCGTTGGTGCCTCCACTAAATAGTGGGCAATGCAGATTGCAGATCATACATTGGTCTAAGAAGTTTGTTGTTTTTAGCACACTTTAGTTGGTTGCTTTGAATGTGGATGCTAAATGTGAATGATCCAAGGCCTAACAGTTCTAGAAAAAAGATGGTGATTACCATAATACAAGGAAAATCTCCACCAATTTCGATGCCCGGACTGTGTGTTTAAAATTTTTCTAATTTGTCTGCAAGCTCTAACAGAACATGTGACTAGGCAGACGAATCTAATCCTTATCTTGCATTCAAACCATCGACCTTTGTATAGCTATAGTTTCCGTCGGTATTTAATCCTAAATGTACTTGATTATTATCGACATTTCACATCAGCATATAGGCATGTTGCTCGTGTTTTCTATTATTAAAACCAAACCTCCCACTCACTGTAGGATAGGATAGGACCCTAGCTGTATCAAAATTCTAATTTTTTTTTTTTAATAAGAAAATACCATTTTGGCCATTACATTTTTGGGTTATTGTCAATTTGATTTATACATTTTGGTACAAATCAATTTGCTCTTTATTAGTTTCAACTTGCAATCAATTTCTGTTAGTTTCTTCTCAAAAAAAAAATTTTCGTTAATGAGTTGAAAATAATAAAAACCAAATTGATTTCTACTAAAATGTAAAAAACCAAATTAAAAATGACTCAAAAAAATATATAGGAACCAAAATGATATTTTTTGCATTCTCTTTATTGCCTAAACTTGCTTTACTAGCGAAAGTGGTAATGTTATTCTAAAATTTTCAATCTATTTATGTCATTTTGTTGGGGAACTTCTATTATTATGTTATCTATTTGACCAAATATTTTTCATCCAACCCCAAATATAAAATCAAAAAAATTTTAAAAAAGAAATCCATTTGATCAATGAAGCAACTATTTTGAGTTTATTCAATGCTTTGAGTATATATTCTCTATCTCATTTTTTATATTTTACTTTATACTTCAACAATTATAGTATATCATGTGTCTAATAATTTTTTTTTTCCCTTCAACTCCAAGAATCATGCTTATGTCATATAGATCTAGCATCCTTGTTTACGCTACACATTATTGTTTATACTAGTGCTTAAACCTAAATCATGTGCTATGTTTTTTTCATAATTATCAATATATTAACTTAGTACTATTTTTTCTACATATACTAACAAGTGATTATGACTAGTATAATTATTGGTAATAAGAAAAATGTTAAAGTTACTTACAAATTGACACGATAATAAATATGATTGGTGTTATTTTAACAACATAATAAATAATTGTCAAAATTATTTTTTGTTTGTTAACAGATCAATTTGTAAGTTTATGAAATTTGTAATATCTCCCCAAAAAAAAAAAAAAATTACTCATAACATAAACCCTGGAAATAACACATCCAACCGAACAACTAATAAAGGCCAGTGGCCCTAGTGGGTACTTAAAAAAGAAGATGATGATATAACTTTTGTCTTTCTTTGACTATCTTGAAAATATTGTAGCAGATCTTTTAAATAAAACACGTAGAAATCAAATAATTGAAAAGGGAAGCATTTTTCGCGCTCTAACTCTTCCCGCTCTCCTCCATGATTGATCAAATTTTCTACTTCTGATGTCTGCGGAGGGTAAGCATATGAAATAAGTGCGCTTCAAAGTGCCTAACAAACATATAATAATACTTAATATCAACGAAAACACAAACATATATAATAAGATACACAAAGGCCCACGACGATTGATATGTTAAAAGACGAATGCCTTATAGTTATTATTAAAAGTTCATCTCCATGATGTTTTAATAAACTACTATGATTATCTAGTAGTAGTTAAAGTAGCTTTCGTTGAAGATTATACCTTGTGAATCCAATCAGCGAATAACACAAAGCTGTCCCAATTGTTATATTGAAATCAAAGCCAATTTATTTTATTTTATTTTATTTTTGCATGTTACTATTTTATTTTATATATTCAAGAATATATAGCATGGGTGTCCACAACAGAATCGAGTATCCGAATCATGCTTTTAAAAGGCAAAATCAAGGGAGAAGAGAAAAGGCTACAAGAAAAGTGTAGTTTAATCACTTTATTTCATTTCTTTTTTTACCTTCCTCTTCCCTTACCTCGTGAGTTAGAAGTTGTCAAGGAGCTTTACTGGTTGTATGAATATTCCATGCTAGGGTGTGCCGATTATTTTGAAGAGTTGGTAGCCACATGCAATTTTATTGTTTACTATTTTGAGTTTTGGTTCTTGTTTGAACCTAACGAAAATATGTGTTATCAACAACAATATTTGATACATTGAAGCTCTCTAGTTACGGAGAAAAAACAGAAGATTCAAAAGTCTGTTTGGAAACTGTTTATTTTATTAAAATTGAAAACTTTTTGTTAAAAGTACTGTAGATAAAAGTAAAAATTAGCTGAAATAGTATCGTGAGATTTATGAATAGTATCAAAAAATATAGTAAAATCCATAAATGGTAGCAAAAAATAAACTGAATAGAAACATAAACTGCCAAATATTATTTATCCAAACGCAACACAACTATGGTAGAATATCTCTGTCAGTGTCACTAATCGGCTAGTGATGCACTTCATCCCAATCTTTTTAGACAAAATAATGCGCAGCGTGTTGGAATTTTAGTGGAATGTGTTGATAACGACAGACAAATGAAAGCGACTAGTGTTGATATTTTACAATTGTTGATTACAATTTAGACCTCAAATTTTAGGCCTTAAGTCAGTTTTAAGCTTAGTAGAGAAATTAAGCCCAATTGTTCAAGTTATTAACCAATTGACATAAACAACCATAGATAAGCATACAAACAATCCCAGTCACAAAAGAGTAATATTACTGCCATAAATTATTTTATAACATTTTTACAAATTGTTGATGTGGTCAACTTCTTCTTGGTTCTTATTTAAACACATCCTTAGTATCACTTTTTCATTTACTAACAACTACTCACCACATCAGTAATTTATAAAAAAATTTATAAGAAAGTTTGTATCTCTAGCATTACCCATCACAAAATTCTAACACCCACAAGAACACTGAAGTGCTTACGGAGATAAAAACTCGAAGTGGAAAAATATCTTTGGGGCTTCTAGCACCAAACAATTCACAAATCAAGAATAGTTGCAGTACATATCACTTTCAAAACCCTTGAAGTTAAGTAATGTCTATATTCTCGAGCTTACAGTTCTTGCCAGCAACCGATTACTTGAATCCCTTCTTTTTGATCGTCTCCAAATTTGCAATTGAGCCTCCAATTGCAATGACCAAGTCTCAATGTGTGTGATGGTTTGAATCTCCTTTTATAGAATTTGGCAATTTTAGAGGAAGAAGATAGAGAGAAGAGAAGGGTCTTACTACTAAATGTTTTAAAATTTTATAGTAGTTTTTTGTTCAATAAAAAAAAAAAAAAAAATTTAAAAATTTCTCCAATGAAAGGAATATTACAAAAAGTTCCAAGAAATTCAATGATTTAAATTAAATTATTTTAATTAGATGTCATATTTATATATAAGAAATTTGGATCTTAAAGATTGCATTCCAATTTCTTTTTTTGCACAAAACTTTGGATCTTAGCTGTTGGATTCCAGTTTCTTTTTTGTAAAAAATTGAACCAAAATGTTCAACATCATGATTCTTTTTTTTAAAAAAAAAAGATGTTTAACATCCAGATTACATCTCTCTCTCTATCTTTTGAAAAATTTAAAATAAAAAAAAAATTGGAATCTAGATCTTGAAGATCCTAATTCCCTTTGGAAGGAAGAAGAAATGGAATACTAATGATGAACATCTGGGTTCAGTTTGCACACCAAAAAAAATTTGGAATCCAATTTTGAAGATCCAGATTCCTTATTTGTATAAACTGTTCCATTGCAACTCCAAATATTGGAATGTTTCCCCAGGAAAATATACAGATCTTGACAAAAGAGATACATTATACATAATTCATATTTTGTAAATAACTATTTAGATATATTATGCATAGCTGAAAACCTAAAAAATAAACCATATAACATGTAATTTCATTCTCATGAGGTCTGGGCATTAACAGTTGGACATTATTGAAATATGTACATGATTTCACCATCAATCCCTCAGAAAGTCCTTCGGTCTTTCTCCATTTTCAACCTCCATTGGTCAAAACAGATAACAAGCTTTTTGTGCCCCTACACCTTCGATCCATCCACAAGTCAGCTCCTTTCTGATGTGAATGCAGTTACCTGGTTGTCTAATTCATAAACAGGAAAAATGAGGTAAAGAAAATTCATAACAACCTATCTTAGAAATAACAATGATTTTTTTTTTGTTTGATAAACTAGAAATAACAATGATAGTAAAGTAAGTGTGTGTCTGCTTTCCAAAAAATGAAAATTTGAAAAAGCTATACCTAGAAAAAGTGAGGTTTAAAAACACTGTACTTTGAAAAGATGCAGCTTCATACCATTGTGCTGGCCGGATGCTATATAGATAAAGTTGAAGACAGAAAGAATAAGTGAAAACAAAAAATGATGGCAGAAATCTCATCAGAGTTCTTCGATCTCATAAATCTTGCCTAAGTTATAATGCTCCAAGCTATGAAGCATGGACACTGACACAGGACACAATACGACATTACACCATTTCTTGAAAAAGTAAGACAAACAGGGCAGGGATACAACAATTAATTAATGAGGGTAGTTTAAATTAAGACTCGACGATACACCATGCTTACCCTTGACACTAACACTATTTAAAAAGTCAATACCCCATTTTTATTAAAGTTTAAATTAATGAGGGTAGTTTTAGAAACTGTTATCTTTTTAGTTTAAAGACAACACATGAAATTATAATTCCTTAAAAAGTAGAATTTCTAAATACAACCAACAAAATGGGATAGGAGTAGTTATAAAAAATGATTAAAGCATTTATACCTTGTCATTAATTTTTATATTCCATGCATCACGGTTAGACCCATAGACAGGGTCACCGACAACAACAGCATTCCTCAGGAGTGGAACTCTATCAGGAGCATAATCATCATCACTGTCATAATATTGATGTGGCCCAAGAGCTTTGAGAATCATTGCCAATAATAGAGACAGTCCCTGAAAACAAAATATAAAAAAAAACTTCATTCTTAAGGACCCAAATACTTTTGTATCTTATTACTGTAGAAAACATAACTATTTAAAAAATGTGCCTAGGAAATTAGGGGGAAAAAGAACACCATACTGAGGTTTAATCACAACAGCTAAAACTTTTGCAATTGATATAGATAAGAAACAATGTAATGGTTGATTGTGACAAAGCAAAGCGCATTTTCTAGGAGAACAATTACTAGATCAAATCCCTAAATGATAGGATTTATATATCTCAAACCTCATATGTAGGAAAGATGCATCTAAGAATGTAAAAAGGAATATATTAAAAGTTTCTACTGGTTTCACTACTTATGGAGAGGTAAATGGTGTCAATTAGTAAATCCTTTGAGAGAAAAAAAAAATATTAATCTAAAAGTGAAGGGGGATCCCAGTAAAGGGGACAAGATCCTCAGGGATTGAACCTGTGCCCACTGCCCTCTCATTTACCACTTGAGCCAAGGGCTCCATATCCTTGCTTATAAGTAAATTCCCTCAAAGGGTGCCAAAATTCAGAGAGAGAGAGATACCTGGACAGACACAATGGACAAGCCTATCCACTTACAGATCTCAAAGTTTGACATGACAAAATCTTTCAACTGAGCAAAGTTCCCACTTGGATCCACTGGAAAGTCCTGCTTGCCAATTGAATCAAATCAGTATCATTACCACATAAAAGCATCTTTCCTAGGTCAATCACCTCATGAGTAACTAAATAGGAAATAAGAAATGAGTTTGTATGCATAATATACCTCCTCCCAGTTACGGTTTAGAAATACATCTGCAGTCACTCCAGCTTCTAACAGGAGGAGCAGAAGGAGAAGCAGCATATACTGATTCTGTTAAGGACAACCGTGAAGTATGAACGGATTACGCCATACGCTTTAGTTTAGCATCAAAATATCCCATTCTGGGGTGAAAGAAGAGCTTTAAAAAGGTTATTAATGAGCAAGCAGAGAGCATTTTCAAGAATGGTAAAGGAAGCAAAGCCATAAGCCTCGTTTTAGAAAATTTACATATTTCACTTTCAAAAACAATGCCAATGTGCTAAAAGATCTCTTTTTCTTTTAACATAACTCTACGATTACAGGAATCAGCCACTCCAAAAAAAGAGAAAAAGGGGGGGGGGGGGGGGGTTGTTAAGGCCGCTAACCAATCACCTCTTCCAGACCCTGCAAAAGTGAAAGTTTCATGCACTAGGTGCAAAAATGACTAAGGATTCAAAATAAGGGTTATTGTGAAAAGATCAATCCTAATTTTAAATGGACAGATAAAACAATTGTACAGTCAGATATGCATGTCAACCCAAATTAATAATATTAATTAAGTTCAATTGAAACTCTGACTTTGAAACTCCCAAGCACAACACAAAATGTATGAAACAAATACAGACTATTAAGAATTATATTACAATAAGAAAAGAAATGGAACAATCTGGTTCTATAATAATACAGCAATCAAGGTTGAATTATAGGATCAACTATGGTTTTTCTAAGAATGGACGGAACTACTAAAATTTAGCCAACCAAGATTGATCATACTAATAACACTCCCAACTTGAAAACAGAATCCAACTGTCCCATACAGAAATGAATTCACTGCAATTTACTGAGGCTTTCAAGTTTGAGGATTAAAATACTTAAACATGTTACTTAAATAGTTGATATTATAGTGAACAATATATTCTAAACACAAGTAAAAGACTTTGTAATGTACATCCTGGCTCTACATTTACTTTAGGAAGAGGAGAAAAGTTGGAACGTCAATATTCAACATAATTCATTCAAGAAAAGGATACCAAATAAAGGCAACAACCGTTGGCAGTTTCTGCAGCAATGTGACCTGTGCATGTGATCACACATAAAGTGACCCCAAGGCCAAGGAAAGTGTAAATGAACCTGCAGTTCATACAAAAGAAGCAGTTTAAATTCTTGAAAATTTTAAATTCACGACAACCAAACACAACCTAAGAAAACATTATTCTATGGGGCAAGAATCTTCCTTTAATTTTTTTTAATCCTTTTTCTTTAATTGATTTACAAGAAAACTAACTAATAAGTAAGCAAATTCCAACCAAAAGCAACTGTGACAAATCCTTAGAAGAGTAAAAACAAGTAGATAGTAGTGGTTAACAAGCATTTCGAGAGCAAAAGACAAGCAAATGTCAATTTAAGGCCCCCTTCTTGATTGTCAAGGACCTATAGAAACAGAAAGGGGTCACAAATTTTCTGAGCCTAGTAAACTAGTACATGATCAAGGAAAGAACAATTAACCACCAAATTCCATTTTATTTATATTTCCTCCTCTTCTCTCAACAACTATATGGAAGATGAAATAAAGGAGATAACTGAGAAGAGAAAACAAATGCTAAACAATAAAGAAGCAACTAAAATGCAGCTCTTATTGCAAAACACAAAATTTCTCAGCCACAAAGGGTCAATACACCTAATAAAAAAAACACTTAATTACTCTCCATTTTCTGCATTGCCTCATCAACCAGGAACCACCAATATATCTTTTCCTTTCCCATATTTTCTCATCAACCAAACAAACCCAAAATGCAATATTTCAAAACCAACCAAAAAAACAAAGACCCAGGAAAAATAAAATTCATACCATGAAACTGGAAAATCAGAGCCACCACCAAAAGGCAAGTCAGCCATGTGCCTCTGCCAAACCCTAATCATCCATAGAGCATACAAAATCATGGCCATCCCAACCATCCCAATCAATGAATTCACCAGCTTCAGTATCGATTGCATGCAGCTCCTCACTAGTCTACCCATTTTCTGCCCAAACCCAATTCACCAATAACACTAATTATTCCAAAAAAATAAATTGCAGGAAAACCCTAGATGGGGACCTAGGGCTCAAAAGCGCGTGGGAGGTACGCAAAGATAACGATTAACCGACCGAAGAAAATTCTGGTTTAAGTTTTTATTTTTGGAGAATGTTAACCAGCACCAGGCGGTGCTGGTTAAGTGCAGAAAAGACAAAAAAAAAAAAAAAATTTGTCAGAAAAAATAAAAAAATTGTGAATATTATCTTCAAAACTGAAAAAATTGACATAAATTGCAAAAAGGGACAAAAATTGTGTCAGGGAAAATTAAAAAAAAAATTTGTAGTTAACGGACACCGTGCCGTATCGGATAACACAACCTTTTATTTTTTATTTTTTATTTTTTTTGATGAATTTAAGTTTCCCGAATATTAAGGAATTATTTTTAGAGAAATGATTTTTACACGCTTCTATATAAAATTTTTAAGGTCCATTTGATACACATGATTAAATATATTTTTTTAATTTTTAAATAATATTATATATATTTTTACATTTTTTTTTAACCACACGAAACAATTTACTGGATCAACATTACCGGGCCTTTGATTTCTGTTTTTTCGAAGCGTTTTTGTATGAGCGAATATTTTCATTTTCAGTTTATTTAACCAGTCTTGCTGTTAATAAATTAAAACTATTGGTTTTATAATGCATCAACGTTGCTGTGGTGTAGTGGTTATCACGTCAGTCTTACACACTGAAGGTCTCCAGTTCGATCCTGGGCAGCAACATTTCGAACTAAAATATTTTTAAGTTTTTTTTTTAAAGGAAAATTTTTTACATTTAATTCTTTTTCATGCTTGTGGAGTTTTCACGTCTCTAGAGTATTCAAACATCAAAATTTATTATATCTGATATTTTTATTGATATTATTGTTTCGCTATTTTTATTAAAAACTATTTTTTTGATATTATTGTTTCATTATTTTTATTAAAAACTATTTTAGACAGTCGATGAGTTCTTAACTTGTCGGCCAAACTACAGCGAAAGGTAGGGCCAGCCCTAAACATTTTAGGGCTTAAGGTAAAAATTAAAATGAGACATTTTTTATACTTATGTATTAATTAAATTAATATTTATTTAATATTTTTATATTATAATATATTTCATTTAAAATCTATTTTTCTTGCATTTTGATATGCAAATTGACTAATTAAAATTTTGTATTCAAGATCTTCTAACATCTCATTTTCAATCGATAATATAGCTAACCCACTTAATCTTTCTTGGGATATTGTCGATTTTAGATATGATTTTATTAATTTTAATTTTGAAAAACTTCTTTCTGCAAAAGTTACAGTAACATTTTGCAATTGTATCATTTCATCATCTTCTAACTCTTTTTGGTGAATTTCTTACTCATTTGTGATGTTTTCATCTAAATTTTGTGTTATATTTTGTTTATTACTAATAACAAATTTATCCATTGATCCTTTTTGAGACTCAATTAATTTTTTTTTTCTTTTTTTAAGTTTTTCATATCCAGATGCATATTTTCTAGTAGACATTTCTAATCAAACAATACATTTATAAAGTCTAAAATAAAAAAATAACTTTCAAGTGTAGAGCAAATAAGAAATAGAACCTAATTTATATAAAAATTATTGTTGTAGTTTTACCGAATAATAACAAGTTTTTAGCAATCTCAACCTGCATAAATAAAAATTTATTCATTATATTACCAATAACTAAAACATATATATAAAAACACAAGATTAAAATTTAAAAAAATAATAATAATAATAAGCACAACCATAACAGAAACAAGCCCAACCCAACCAAGAAGATGCCTGCCAAGATGGCCACACAAGTCTTATTAATAAGACCCACCTACAAAAAACATAAAACAAATCATATTACAACAACAACAACAACAACAAAAAATACACACTTGGAAGGCCCAAACGTGAAACGTCCAGCCACAGCCCAGCCTTAGTCTTAATAAATCTAAAGTAGAAAGCCAAGCCTTATAAGTTACACCTCAAAAGTCAAAACTCATTCTGCAGAATGCCAGAATCAAAACGTAGCACAGCAGTAGCGAGAAAAAAAAAAAAAAACAAAAAAAAAGGCAATTGGCTCGGCAGTCCTCACTCCTCAGAGTTTTTAGATCAAATGCGATTGGATGATTTAGATTGGAGGAAGCTTAAGCCAGGCAACTAGCAACAATGGAGAGAAAAAATGAGAGAGGCGGAGAGCAAGAATGAGAAAAAGAAATGGTAAAAATTTTAGGGATTTGAGGTTTTTTCCTTTATTTTGATTATTGATTGTTTTGTAGTTAATTTCTTAGACCGGATTTGTAGTTTATCTTGTTGAATTTTGGTTTGTCTGGAGGATAATGATGTTATTTTTGGGACAATTGATTTTATTTAGACTTTTTTTTTTTTTTTTTTTTTTTGAGTATGATAGAAATTTTGTTTGTTGATCAAAAGGATTTGTCAGATTTTTTTAGCTTCATCTAAAACCAATTTTTTTCCCCTACTACCCCTTATTTTCTAAAATTTTGGAGCCCCTTTTCACTTGGGGGCCTTAGGCAATTGCCTAATTGGCCTAGTGGAAGGGCCAGCCCTAGCGAAAGGTACAGTGATAATACAATTTCATTCAGGACAATATTTCAGATGTATTTTGCTTGCGTATCATCTTCCTATATTGTTCTCAATAAAATGACATCCTGATTACTTTTCCAAAAGATTATCATCATATGCTCCTAAACAGGGCTAATTTGAGCAAATTTGTATGGCTAGAACTACAAATTTTCTTGTGTTAACTTGAAATTTTGTCTTTTGCTTAGACCCCATCTACTACAGGTTCCTAGCAAAAGAACAAGAACTTCCCAAATTCTCAGCTAAGAAATACTACTAGAAGTAAATTATCAACATGTGCAGTCATGCTATTCTTGTGTTGAGGCGGACGAATAATGCACTTTACGTGAGAATAAGACGATGAAATTGTCTATGTTTTGGAACAATTAGTCTTCTTAGAAGTCATAATAGCTATGTTTCAACAAATACACAACATAACACAAGGGGAAATATTATGCAAACACACCATACGCACATGTATAGTACATGCACTGATATATTCAATTGGAGTGGCTCAACAAGGAACTAAATTTTTACACCTGTGTAATTAACACATCACTTAAGAAGATATCCATAAAGTGACAAAACACTGGATAATCTTGTCACTGAATCTCTTTTTTCTTTCATCAAAACGCCTTGTTTTAAGATTTTACAAATCTTGGATTCACTAGTACTTCTTGGCTCAAATATCTGTATACAAACAATTCAATGCTCACAAAAAGTCTATACGATTGTTATGTACAAATTAGCGTGAGTTCTTTTTGTCTTTGTCAATCAATTGCACAAGTGAACCTAATTTCATGCTCCTGAAATGGTAGCAAGGTAGCATAAAACTCGAGATCTGTATGCAAGCCATGTGACCATTATGAAGACATGGGAGTTTACAAAACAAATAACCTAGGAGGCATGTACATGGATATAGGTACAAGTATAACACGGCGATATGAGCAATTTTTGAAAAATTATAATATGACATGACGGGTATGACACTGGTATGACACAAATACAACACCGGTACGACATGGGTATGACACCCTAAATGAAGCGTTCGTACTTCCTAGCAAATAACCTTTTTTTTTCTTTTGCATACATAGACACAAACAAGCACAGAATGGGGGCAATCAAGAAGCTAACCTAAATTTCTAGTTGCATTATGCAGGCAAGCCCAAGCTTGCAACATGAATGCATGTTGACAGGCAAATACATTGATTTATTAAAGACAATAAGAACTACAATAACAGAAAACAGAGTATTTACTTCATTTATCTGGCACTTTTCATCACATCACAACCTTCAATATCGCATTGAGATTGATTGAATTATCCTGTTCAACAATCTCAAAACACGGCTACTAATATTTTTTTTTTAAGGGCTACAAAATTTTAAATTAAGAAAATTGCTGCAAAACTTTGGACCAGGTTTTGATCTCTATTTCACTAATCAGCATCAAAATCCAAAAACATTCTATAGGCATTTCTATCAGAAGAGTAGTAACCTTCTATCAAGTTATCAACTTGGAAGCCATATTTCTTGTAGAGATTCATAGCAGGAGTCCTCAACGGATCAACATGAAGTGTTATACGGTGAACATTTCTGGTTCTACATTTTTGAATTGCTGCTTTCAACAATGCCTCTCCATGTCCTAGCCTCCGACAATTCTCCTTCACTGAGTTTGTTTTAAATCAAAAAGAACACCCAAATTTAAGAAAATAGGTTATCTTCAATAAGGTCACAAAAACCTGAACAATAATAAATAGTTTCACCAATTTAGGAATTTCAGGGCTTGCCAAATCAGTCTCATTTACACTGAAGAAACCAGTCCGCAAAGCAAAACATACAGGTTAGAATGACGAAGGGGGTGCAAGCGAGCACATATTTTATTCTCATTTCTTTTATTCTTGGCTTGAATATACTCCTCGTCCCTAAAATTCAACCTATGAGCAAATTTAGTTCCTAGAGTTTATAGTGATTGGTTTTAGTACTTAGATGATGTGGTCAAATTAAAAACTGACACATCATCACTTTACAGGAACTAGAAGCGATCACTTTGAATTTGTTAGGGACTAAAACTGATCACCTTAAATGTTTAGGGATTACATGCAATCACTTTTAAGTTTGTCAAGAAGTAAAATTGCTCATGAGCTAAAGTTAGAGACCAACAATGTATTTTGGCCTTTATTCTGTTTTGGTACTTTCATCAAATGGGTGACAAGCATATTTGAGGTTTCACCAACTCACAACCCCACAATAGGGGACACAAAACTTTAGCACTTCAACTATTCAGACACGGATAAAAATCATGAATTTCAGACGGTTTTAGCATATGGGCCTCTAAGGGTCATCAATTTCATATTCAAAGAACAGAACCAATCGATAAAAGAAACAATATATTGAAATTATCAAATTTCATACGATGAAAACTTTGTAAAATTGAAAGAAGGAAAAGGGGTTGGGAACCTGCGAGCTTGGTGATGGAAGCGTATAAGGAAGAAGGCCAAGAATACATGACATAGGCTACAACTTCACCATCGACCTCCACGTAAAGCAATCCAGAGTTCTTCTTTCTCATCTCATCATCAAAGGATCTAGCAAGTGATTCGTGTTTGGGAAATATCTTTCTCTCCAATTTCACAATCTCATCCACCACTTTGCCCCAATTGCTGGAGTTTCTATGCAGTTCCGCTATGACCCCACTCGACGACATTGATGAGTTTCGGCCTTCTTTTTTCTTCCTTTGCTCTGTTTCAACTTTCGATTCATATGCTTTGGTTTCACTCTTTTTTTAAAATTAATGATGAAAGTTCTTTTTCAAAAATAAACTAAATAAAAATAATATATAGTTTTTGGTTAAAACTAAAAATAATACGTAATAAGTCAACAATACACCCAAATGGATGGTTTTTTCCCCCCCAAATAATAAAAGTAAATTTTATTTCCAAATTTTATGACCATGGTCTTTAGTAATATATTTTTACACTTATTCTATTTCTTTCCTAGAAAACTTTGAGCAATAAAAATTGTGATTATTTTTAATATCAACACTGATTTACTATTTTCTATAAAAAAAAATACTAATTTACTAAGTTTTAATTTCTAAGACTTATAAAATTCAATAATACATATATACCTTTATTTTCTTTTTTTCCTTTCTCCTTTCTCCTTTTGGTTAATAGGGATTTCATTTAAAACTAAGCTAAGATCCAAGCTAGATGCCAAAAAAAAAAAATGTAAGAAGATAAACAAATATGTATGAATAATAAAATTTTCATTGTGATGGTCACTCCACAAGTATAAGAGTGAGCTTCACAAACATATACATTTAGATTAGGCTAGAGTAGAATTTCTATCTTGTATCAAAAATAAAATCTTCATTGTGGATGGTTCTAGGTGTTTCATGAAGAGTCCCAATAGAAGCATATGGCATCATTACTTACATAAATATAACTATCATGACAATGGTTTGATAAAACTCAGCTTATTACTATTGGAATTAAGATGATTCAATTGGTGATCATTATTGTTTGTTGAAAATTTTTGTAGAATAGATTGTACCTTTTTTTTTTAAGAAAAGAAGAAAAAAAAAAAGATTGTAGAATAGATTGTACGTTTAGCTCATATAGGTTCTCATAAACTTAGTCAATTGTATATACATATATGTTGAATGGGTTGGATTCAAGTCACCACTCAATATGTTTTGGGCAAATTACAACTTACCTGCTTGTAGTTTTGCAAAAATTTAAATTGTCTACCCATGATTTGAAATTTGGCATTTTACCCACCTGAGGTCTAACTCATTAAGGTTCCCTAACCAACCTCCTCACTTTCTCCATTATAAGCAAGAAAAACATATAACAAAATTAATGAAAACAATATCAAAATGAGATATATGTAAAAATTTAAAACCTTGACTCAAGAACTTCAATAGAATACAAAAGTCACTCAAACATCTGCTTGTACCATTAAATCAACTACTTGAGCAACATTTTTGGTATTCAATAAAGAGGAAAACGCCTATACTTGTGAGGAAGTACACCCTGTTATGGGTGTATGCTTCCTCCCTCTCACAAGCTGGTGGGTCCTACTAGCTGTAAGAGGAGAGAAACATACACCTGTAAAAATTCTTTGCTTTGGGCTTAATTGAATGGGTTTTGCATGCTATGGTTTGGGTATTTTGATCGTTTTGGTATTTGGTATTTATTTTTTTTAGCGAGGGTTGTGGGAAATCTGAGTTGGCCTTTATAATTAAGATGTGTTATGGTGGTTTTTAAGTTGTGGAATTTAGGAATTAATGGTTTAAGTTGATTGTTGCTAGGAAAGTGTGGGAAAAGAATGAAATTCAATTTTGAATTCTAGGTTTATCTTTGATCATTTAGAAGTTTGTTCAATGGGTGTGTGGAAAATCTGAGTGGGACTTTGAATTGAGTAACTAAGATGTGTTATGGTAGTTTTTGATCCTAAGTTGCAAAATTTGGGTTTCAATGGTTCAAGTTGAATGATTCTTTTAAGAATCAAGCAGAGTTATTAAAGGAATTAAGGATGATTTATTGAGATTCAGTATTCTATTGATGTTTTTTAGAAGGCATAATTTTTTATATATATATACAAATGCCACAATTTGATCTTATTTTTGTTCGCCTCACCTCACTGCCCATCGTCGCACTAATTTTTTATGTTTTTCATGTTTATAATAGAGAAAGTGAGGAGGTCGGTTATGGAACCCTAATGGGACAGACTTCAAGTGGGTAAAATGGCAAATTTCAAATCACGGTTAGACAACTTAAATTTTGGTCAAACTATAGGTGAGTAAATTGTAATTCGCTCATATGTTTTTAATATATGGAAATTTTAAACAAATTCACGGTTGAATTAGGTTTTATTCTTATACTCTGCTTACAAAATTGCAAGATGATTTGAGATCAATAACCATGTCATTAATCAGATACTTAAATTTCAAGTTTTTGTATATATTTAATATTGTGCATAAGAGATGAATTTCTAGATCAAATAGTAAATAACATCTGATTGACACAAAATTTAGCATGTGTGTAAGTGTGTTAAGAACATAGGATATATGTAATCTGATAGTAGAATTTTCAAAATATTAATTCAATAAAAAATGGTTAGATAGTATATTATAGCTCAGAGTTACACTAAGTGTAATTTGAACTCAACTTAGGTTAAATAGTTACTCTTTATTTGTATGTAATCAAAATTCCTATACAACGGAAGCTTTATAGCCTTTATCTTTATTTTTTCACTTAGATAGTATCACATGCCCTACAACTACAAGTGCCACCACTGAAATTAGTTATAAATATGGGAAAACATTTTTATATAAAAAAAAAAAAAAACAAAAACAAAAAAGAAGAAGAAGAAAAAAAGTTGGTAGTACACCAGGTCCAGGTATACGAAATTTCTATAAAAATAGCATGAGATACAAATACAATTTACATATAATAGTTTACACTTTATATAGTCTTTTGAGTTTTGACGACTCCATTGGGGAAAAATGAAAAAAGAAAAAAAAAAAACAGTTAAAATTAAATTCTAAGTCATAATGATATACAAGATATGCATTATTAGAAAAGTGGTAGACAACGGACTGCACATCTTCTCAAGGCATCGTTATCAGCAACACTTCCAGTCACCACTAGCAGAAGACAAAAGGGATAGTAAGATATGTAACGCATTATTCGGTTACTTGATGACATTGGGAAACAAAGGAAGAAGTAGAGTGATAGAAGAGACACCAAGAAGACCAAGCCCATGACCATAATAGTAATAGCAAGCCAACTGAGTTTGCTCACAGCCAGGTATATGCCAGCCAAGAAAGCTAGAGACATCGTGGCCAGAGCAACTCC
Source organism: Quercus lobata (assembly GCF_001633185.2). NCBI lineage: Eukaryota > Viridiplantae > Streptophyta > Magnoliopsida > Fagales > Fagaceae > Quercus > Quercus lobata. Next base: position 38,420,603 of record NC_044911.1, read on the forward strand.
AAGAAGTGGTAATGCTGCCCTGAGTGCGATAAGTACCAAATGGACGTCGCCTAATTGGGCCCAAATGAGAGTGACGGCAACAAAAATAGAGCTAAACATTGCTATAGTATTGCAGAAAATAAAGCCATGAAAAATGTTGTCGCCCAGTATATTAGTGGCCACGCCTTTATCGCCTTTATCTTTATCATCACCAGAGGAGTTATAGCCACCAGGTATTGTGAATCCAGCAGCAAAGGTCACTGTGGCAACAAGGGTAGACACCAATAAAAGCGTGTTGGCTGTCTTTATAGTTGTCTCTGCTCTGCAGCCCTGACAAATTAGAACCTTGTTTTTGAGCACTGGCATTGGGGTTCCATGGCACACCAGCAGCTTTCAGTGCAGTCCATGTTAGCCGCTGCAACATGTAAAAGTGATCTTAGTATATTTGAACTCTTAACGAACTTATACTTACAGCATGTAAAATCGTTATGGTAGTAGTAATAGTAGAAGAATAAGAAGAAGAAAAATTAAATGGTATGATCTCTTATCTACACATTTTTTGACAATCTTAAAGGAGTTTTCAATTTAGAATGCCACGCCTACAATTTGAAAAGATGAAATTTCATTTTACAATTAACAGTATTGCAACTAATGATTGCCATGAATTAAGGAATATTGTCTATTGATATAAGCTTGAAATAATACACAGCACATAAATTACATGATAGCTGAGCTCTGGTACTCCGAATCAGCTCTAATTCTCCTTTTCACAAGATTAACTAACTTTTTCAATCAGTCCAAAGCTTTTGTTAAAAGATTAGCTCATAAGTATAATCCCAAAATGATATATATTGATGTTGCTACTGAATACTGATATGTTGAGCAGATGGAACTCTTTTTTTAATAATTCCAAATATGTGTTTGTTGTTATTTATTTGGTGATAAAAACAGTTAGAGAGCAAATTTCTCTTACTTAAGCATACCTGTCGAAAGGTTGACGAGTTTTCCATGTAGCATTCAGCAATATCAAGAGCTGTTAATCCATCATTGTTAACCAACCTCAGGTCCACCCTGTTATCCCATGTTAGAGCACTCACAAGTTTGGGATGCCAGTGCATGGTGGCCAAATGCAAGGGTGTGTTTCCATCCTTATCCCTTTCGTTTATAAGCGACTCCAGTCCAGGAGTTTCAAGAATGTACTTAATTACATTAAGTTTCCCACTTGTAGCTGCAACATAAAGAATATTCTGACCTTTACTGTTCTGCATCTCTTCTACATATGGCCAATGCTGTAGCAACTCCTGAATGACATGAACATGACCTTTGGCGGAAGCCGTGTGAATCGGGAAGAAACCATCTTTATCTCTTTCCATGGTAGTGGAAGTATTTTTACCAAGCAAGTTACGAACACCTTCAAGGTAGCCCATGGATGCTGCCCAATGGAGTGGAGTCCTTTGTTCTTCATCCTGGTAAAGGATCCAATCTGGCCTTCTCTCCAATATTAAATCTAGAACACCTGAAATTTGACAAATACATGTAGTTATAAGAATTATGTACACACATTTGAAATCTTTACGTATTCCCCGGGCAAAATAAAAACTTTTTGCTTGGGAGGTCCGATTGTAATCTCAAAATATAATTGAAGGAATACATAAAGTGTTGTGTTTAGTTCACACAGGTGAGGTGTGTGTAACAGTGCACTAATTTTTACCCATATAGATTGACACAAACATACACATTTAAATATGTGTTAGTGGTTTCCAAAGTCTTATGATATCCATAAGATTTTGGGTTCGAAATGCTTTATAAGAAATAAGCGCAAACTAATTAACATCACTCAAAAAATTCTTGCTTCAATTTCTCTTTTGGACTTCTAACGTTATAAATTTTAATTAGATATTATTTTTTCATTTAAGATTATAATATCTAAATGAAAATTTGTCTTACAATATTGAAAATTATAAGATAACTATTGCTTCTTTAAGAGTTCGAAGTGGAGATGTTCTTCTGCATCATGTTGGCTTCCTCCACCTTTGGGTATGTTCAAAGCAAACTTTGACAGCGCTGTTTTTAAAAGAAATATATGCAATTGGCATAGCTGTTGTGATTGTGATTTTAAAAACTGGATTGGACTGGCCGGTTCAACTGAAAAATGGACCCTCAATTGGTCTAGTAAAAATCAATAATTTAACCGTAAAAACCCTCGGTTCAACCTATAAAAATTGGTAACTAAACCTTTTCCAATTTTCAAAACCATGGTTGTGATAATTAAAAGATTCTAAAGGTGAAATTAATTATTGAATGCCATCGGTCTGCTTATGATCATGTAATAGATGACATGAAATGTTCAGCTATGGAGCACCCAAGTTTCAGTTTCTCCCATGTTAAACGCAGCGGCAACATTGTTGCCCACGCTTTCCAAAAAGGCAAAACACTTAGATGAACTATAGGTTTGGTTAGAAGAAGTACCAGATGATATGTAGCTCCTATTGTAATAAGGGATGTTCCCTAACCGTTTTTGCTTATTTGAATTGAACTTGATTTTCTAGATAAATAAACGAATAAATAAAAGTTCAATGACTTGAAGGTTTGAATTAAAGATCAAACTTTTTTCCCCTTTCAATTTCAAAAGGGGAGTTCAGGAATTAATTTTTTAATTATTTTTGTAAAGGGATCATAATTTATTTTTCCCATAATTTTGGAGGGGTTATGGCTCTCGCCTCAATACGTTACCTTGCTCTTAATTTCTCGTAAAATCTTATGTATCTATAGCGGTTAAATTTATGACAAAACCTATTACTCATGTAAAATGAAGTAGTATACATTTATTGTAGCATACATTTATTGTACTTTGTGTATCATTTCTTGTCAACTCAAATTTTCAACAACAAAAAAAGAATCTCCTAAATTTTTTTTCCAAAGCCAATTATTTCTCGTAGCCCAAGCCTCCTAATCTAACATTCCAATTAATGCAATTGCAATTACTCTAATCTCCGGCATCAATAGTGGTGTCATATCGAAACTAGACAAGTTTTTAGCAAAGTTGAAGGAGAACATCATCAGGATTCAGGAAGAACCATATTATTATAGTTAGGGATTTAATAATTTAAATAGATATAAATGAAAAAATAGGTATTTAATTATTTTTATTAGCTTGTTTTGTTTAAAAAATAAGTTTGATAAAGATAAATTATAAATATACTATCCTCATCACACATGCTTCATGCGTGCGATGAGGCTTTTTTTTAGCAAAAAAAAAAAACTCAGTGTTTTTATTTTATATATATAATTTTTATTTTAAGAATCTAATTTATAAGTAGATAAAATAATTTGAAAATTAACAGGCAAGTGATCCTATTTTTTAGGCAATATTTTAGTGGAAGTTAAAGTTGTATTTTTACCTTTAGTTTTGTCTCTACTTAAATATAGAGGTGTTGAGACATTTTTGAACTAAAAAATGAGATATCCAAATAGGGGAAATAGTTTTAAAAAGTTAGTATATACAACACATAAACTAAAATAAGGTAGAGAATAAGTTTAGAAAGTAATAAATAGCAGCACTACTTTTACTTGTGTTCTGCTTCATAATGGTAGTTTGAACAGGTGACTTTCCTCTTAGTCTTAGCCTTCTAGACTGGTTCTCAGTTATTTGTTGCAACATAAACCAGAGACAATAAGAGGAACCATCTGCTTCAGTGGCTAGATACAAGGGTGACTTCTCTTCCTTGTTTAAACAAAACAGCGGCTCAGGTTCTAGCTCGAGCACTACCATCAGAAGAAAAGAGGCCAGATCTTCGTGTCCATCAGGGCTTCGTGCAAACAAGTGTTGCCTTCCTCATTTTGATCCTTCAACAACCTAGTTAAAGTTTCTCTCGGAGTACTATCAGGCACGTGGCCTCCATTATTAAAAGATAAAGGCTCAGAAGTGATAGGCCAAAAATGAATTAACCTTTTGTGATAAATTAACCAATTAATTTAGCCAAGTGAAATAATTAAGTTAATTAACATGCAAACGAGTGGTAGCACAAACAAATTACCAATAAACTAATTATGCAGCAGAAAGTAAATAATACGATGATTTGTTTACGAATAGGGAAAACTTAATGGCAAAAACCCCCACCGGGTGATTTTCAGGCCACCACTCCCGAAATTCCACTATTATCAAAATAAGCGGCTATAAGTAAAGGAATCCTAGTACCTTATACCAACCTACAGTTGAACCCCTTACTCTAATACCTAATTGGACTTGTTTTGTAGTGACAATTTCCCATTTTGATGCACGGCTCCCAAGTACGTAACTGACCAATGTGCGAATCCCAGTACACGACTTCAATCACCAAATAGAGAAGGTTGTTAACTGCAAAGTTCTTCAGTTCATCTCAATGATAAAGATCAAGAATATGCTTGGTCACAAAACCCTACAGTGCACATACACAGCAACTTCTTCACAAGAATGATGAACTAGGGCAAAACTTTATCTTCGGTTACAAATTGCTTGAACAAACTTTGCTCAACACATGTGCTTGTGTACCCTTTGACGGCTTTTAAAATAATCCTTTTATATGTCTAGGGTTAGAAGAAAAAAAAGCCAAAACACATAATTACGGATTAGAGTTAAAACAGAACTGGAATTCTGTTTTTCATAAAGCTCGACAGATACCTATTTGTCGAGATGCTGTCGAGCAGCTGTCAAGCCACGGGGCTGGAACAGCTTCTTAAGCTTAATAGAGCTCAATGGATAGCTAGCTGTCGAGTTTTAATGAACAACACTTCTTCAACTTAAATCTTGGACAGACTTGCATGTCTTCAACACTTGATCTTGAAATACAGATTCTTGAAGTATTAAACACATCCTGGATCTACTCAAATACAAGTAAAGTGCGTTTTGTCAAAGGATAAGTTAATTACATAAAATAGTGACATATGTTCCTAACAAGTGAATCACATATGTCCTAACAATCTCCCCCTTTGGCAATCCGTTACAAAACCACAATAAACAAATGAACATATGAGAGAAGTCATAAATCACTCAACTCATATTCACTTGTTAAATACAATAAAATCAATCCTAACACAAACTCTTGAAAAACTTTGCCAAAAGAGAATTTATGGCAAGAAGACTTTAACAACCTGTATTTCTGAAACACTTTAAACAAAACTCATCAAGGCATCTTTGTGTGAAACAAAAATAATAGATTGCATACACGTAATAAGAAGCATGTGCATAAAGAGAGAAAAGAAACAACATATGTAAGGGTAGGTGAAAGAAACATACATCAACATATATGAAGAAGATAAGTATAATGTATGTCAAAAATGGTCACAAGACCCATATACAAGAAAAAATGTATCTAAAATAGAGAAAAGAAAAAGATACAAGTAATTCTCACTACATCCCTAGATATTAACACTTCCCCTAACAAAATGTCCTATACTAACTCTTCCCCTAAGAAAGACTACTCTCATATCCAAAACTACTCCCCCTTTTTGTCACTCATGACAAAGGGTAAGAGTGTCAAGTAGAAATCTCATCGGTAGAGCGTCAAGTAGAAATCTCATCGGTAGAGCGTCAAGTAGAAATCTCATCGGTAGAGCTAGCATTTCCATCATCATCATCCAAAGCATCATCGTCATCACCATCATCATCATCATCATCCTCATAATCAAAAGCCACTGGAGGAGGTGGTGGAGGAGAAGCCTCAAGAGCATAACCACCCATGGTTGCCTGTCACCATGCAATACAACCGACACGAACGTTCACCTGATACAACTCTGTAGAGAGTTTATCAAGGCGAGCATCCATGTGCTGCAGTTGCGCCATGATGTCTCCTAGAGTCACATCGCCTAAAGAAGAGGAGGGAGCGGATGTGGATGGAGCAAAACGGAAGGGAGGAGCTGCTGAATCTGACTGCCGAAACCTAAACTACGCCTCGCTACGTTTAACGGTAGCGTAGTCTATGGCACACATGACAGAAAAAAGGTTGAAAGAGGGAAAATAAACAAAAAAATGGCATAGAATCCGCGTGATAACCGAAGGGAAAATGAGCTTATCACGGGTAACCGTATCCCTATACACATCTAAGATAGAAAGAATAAAATGTGAAGGAAAATCTATAATGAGGTACTGTAACAAGGAAAACAAAAATCAAGCACGAGACTTTGTGATAGAGTTATAGTGAGAGAGTGGGTGCAAAACAAAAGTCATCACCATATTCATGAATCTAGGACCTTTAGCAAAGGGTTTACATGGTGTAAACTGATGATCACCCCAATCAGCAGGACCCTCACAGAAAGCAGAAATCATCTCGTCTTTGGACACAGTCCTTAAACACTTGCAACGGGGGTAGTCAGGATGCTTTACCCTCGAAACATGAAGCACATCTACAACAAGCTACAGTGTGACTACAATGTGCGTACCTCTAATGCGAATAGAAAAGAGAGGTACTTAAAAATCGAATCCATGCATGTTGGAGTAAAACTCCTGGATCAGCATAAATGGACAAATGACCAGGACATCACACAGTGACTCCCATCCCCAACTGTGAATGATAGTGGGAAGGTCAGTATCGGCGAAGTCCACCAAAATGACTTGGCGTTCCAAATGAACACCTTGTCAAGAAAAGTTCTCTGAGAAGTCTTTTCGGGCATCCTCATCACGGAACCAAATATGAGAAGGACTAGGATCAGAAGAAGACAATGCCCTAGAACGCAAAGGGTTATAGGACGAAGTTGACTTATGCTTAAGTGCCATAAACACGACTAACGTAAACAGAAAGAGAGGGAGAGAAAGAGAGACAATCAGAAAAGTCTCAAAGCAAGTCAAATATAACAAGTATATTGAAAAGAGAGTACATATGCATGGGGAATGCATGAACATGTGATATGCAAAAGAAATTGCATCATGAGCTCAGCCCAATCCAATCCTACCAACACACAATAGTTTAACATATATAACACACATCTAAATACATGAAAATATAGTTATAATGCATGTGTGATGCAACGCATGAAGTTTTAAGATCATGTAAGCAAAACCTATCCCAAAATTTCAACAATAACTCATCAATTTTGAAAAACCCTAAAATTTTTCAAAAACCCTAAAACCTAGGTTTCAAAATATGAAATGCATGTAAATGAAGCTTACCAAGTGAAGGAAAACTTGAAAAAGCTTGAAAAATCATTGGGGAAGAGGTTTGGAGTGAGAGAGATAGTGTTTGGGAGATAAACAGGTGCGAACAGATCGAGAGAGATCGAAGAAATGAGAACTGGACCGCGAAGAACAAATATATAGATCCTCAATAATTCTCGATAGATAGAGGTGTCAAAAGGTGTCAAGCCATCTGTCGAGGAAGGTGTCGAGAAAAACAACGTCGACAGATACAGCTGTCGAGAAGTTGTCGAGAAACAAAGCAAAGACATAAGAAAAGAAGCTTATTCAATCCACCAACTGTCGAGAAGCTATCGAGGGTCTAGGAACTTTTTCATTCAATCCACTAGCTGTCGAGGATCTGTCGAGATTGCGATAGGAAAAAATCTTGAGAGCTCGACAGATAGCTAGGTGTCGAGGAGGTATCGAGGAGGTGTCGAGATTGCTTAAAAACTATTTTTCAAGAAGGGAAAAACACAGATATGAATGCAATCAAGCATGCAACTTAACCAAATATCAACATTTTAAGCTCTCAAAATCATCTCTTAACAAAAATTTTAAGCACAATGATCCTAAAAACACACATACACACACACATTAAACAAGTCTAACCAATTTTATATTTCAAAAATAAGTTAAGATAGTTTAGTGAGTATACATTAAAACATGTAAAACCTTGTGATGGCCAAATCACATTGTACCTGCACATGAATCAAAAGTAGTAAAGAATATTGCGTGTTGTGTGTGAAAAACATCGTAAGATTCCATAAGTGTATATATGTTATGACGATTTGAAATATGAGAAAATCACTTTAACTCACACACAATCATAATTGTTTGATGGGGATTATCACCTTCAAGGCACATCCTATAACTCCCACATCTCCTAGAATACACACTTGTAATCATATTTAAAGCATTTTTTATCTTTTTGCTTTTCATTTTCTTTGCATATTTTTATTTCAGCAAATCATGCATGGGCATATAAGAAAGAGAAAAGAAATACCCAATGATGGTAAGCATTTGACATTCCAATTTTACTATGCCGAAGTACACAAATGTCATTGACACTGCACTTTTGCTATGCCGAAGTATACAGTTGTCATATTATGATTGGCGGGCAACAGTGATGAGATGATTATTTATGCCTTTCTCTTAGGATTTTCTAGTCATTCCCGTCAAAAAGAGTGATACAAGTGTTAAGTACAAGAGATTACTTATCACAAACATGAGCCACAAAGGTCACTTGCTTAGTTGTGCGTAGAGATGCTCATCTAAGTTACAAGAGATACAAAATTTAGAAAATTTTGTTTCAATGGCCATCCAAGGTACACAAGTACCAATGTACATAAAACACACACTGTTTTTGTATTTTTCTAATTATTTTCAATTATTTATTTATTTTTATATTAAAAACAAAATAAACAAAACTGAAAACAAACAAAAATATGTTAAACAATGCAAAGTATAAAAACTAGACTGACTCAAAACTTGAAAGCAAAACACACAAGTAATGCACCCACAAAAACAAGAAGAGAGAAAGAGAAAAGTGATAGAATCACTTGGAGCCATTTTCCTTCCACACCCTGAAAGAACTTTTCATTTGATTAAACCCTTGAACCGGTGGTGAGGGGGAAGAATTGAAACCATTCAAGTTCGAAAGGAACATGAGGGCTTTGAGAAGATCTCCAAAGGGAGCAAGGGAGGATTGAAGCTGATTCTGGCTTCCAGATGCTATCATGTCGTTGCTCTGTTGAGTGGCTAGCCACTTATAGCAATTTGGTCCAGTATGACTGGCAACTCCACAATGATGACATAGATGCTGCTTCTTTTGTTTAGGATTTTAAGAGTTAGTCTTCTTAGCCCTAGGGTTTTTAGCTTCCTTCTTATCTCGCTTAAGGGGTACTCCTAAGATAGATTTACTTTTGTCTAAGTTCTCACTAGCTAAATTAGTTTTAACATCATTGTTCTCAATTTCAACATTATTGCTAGGAGGAACAAAAACAATAGTACAAATAGAAACAGTATTAGAGGAAGAGAAACCATGCCCTAAACCTGTTCGATCTGAAGCAGATTTCTGAAGATTAAGCATCTCATTAAGCTTTGCACTTGAAGTTCTCTCCAATTGAGCTCTGACTTGAAACAGCTCCACTTCAAGCTTTTTGGACTTCTCAGCCAAGAAATTGTTCTCGAACCTTAGTACTCCAATAGTTTGATTAGCCTTATCAAATTTTGTGGAAAACTCTTCACGATTAAGTTCCACATCACTGAGCTTCTTGGTGGTCAATCTATAAACTTTCTCATGTTTCTCAGAAAGCTTGTATAATTTCTCATAGGCTGTATGGATATCATCTTGATCATCCATCTTCTCAAACTTGGACTCCACCAATTTCTCTTCTTCAACCACATCTTCAACAGTCCCATCAGTAGGATTAACAGTGGCAGTGAAGGCATTCAAAATTCCTTCATCCTCATTGTTGGAATCATCCTCAGGATCGGTGTCACTCAAAGTAGTAATAAGTGCCTTACTCTTCCTAATGCTCTTGAGATATGTAGGACACTCTTGTTTCATGTGACCGAAACCTTGACACCTAAAGCACTTAGGTCCTAGGGGAACAGTGTACTGACCGCCATCCCTTGCATCCTTCTTCCCTTTGTCTTGGATCTTGAACTGAGAAGACCTGGATTGCCTACGGTTCTTGTTGAAGCCCTTTCCATTATCATTATTCATAAATTTCTTGAACTGCCTGGTGATGTAGGACTTCATCTTAGAATCCTTATCATCTGAAGACTTATTTGTCTAACTGCCCTTAGCCTTCAGTGCCATGCACTTACATTTACCCATCTTGCCAATCCTAGTCAACCCTAGCTCGTAGGTCTACAGATTTCCAAACAACTCTATCAAAGGAATCTTATCAATTTCCTTTAATTCCTCGATTGCCGTAATCTTGGCATGGAATCTTCCCAGGTAAAGATCTGAGCACCTTTCTCACAATCTTAGGTTCAGGAATGGTTTCCCCAAGATTGAAAGCTGAGTTCACTATGTCCTTGAGCTTGGCATAGAACTCATTGAACGACTCATCCTCCTCCATCTTAATCTCTTCAAAGTTTGTAGTGAGCCTCTGAAACTTTGAATCCTTAACAGCCTTTGTTCCCTCATATGTTGTCTGGAGGATGGTCCATGCTTTCTTAGTAGTTTCAGTGGAGGATATCTTCTTGAACTCCTCATTGGTGACCGCATTGAATAAGGCATTCAACGCTCTGCTGTTGAAGTTTGCCGCCTTGATCTTGGCATCATCCCAGTCGGCTGGTGCTTCCTTCGTCTTGGTCCAGCCTATCTCAACAGTTTGCCACACTTTTTCACCTAAAGACTGCAAGAAAGCTCCTATGTGTACTTTCAATATGCATAGTTAGTGCCATCAAATAAATGAGGTATGATTAGTGACTGTCCTCTATTCATGACAAACAATGGTCAATGGATCAACACAACAAAGATTAAACCCTAATCAGAGTGTGCCTGTTCTGATACCACTTGATAGGCTAGAAACAAATTGATCCCTTATGATAAATTAACCAATTAATTTAACCTAGTGAATTAATTAAGTTAATTAACATGCAAACGCGTGGTAGCACAAACAAATCACCAATAAACTAATTATGTAGCGGAAAATAAATAACACGGTGATTTGTTTACAAATGGGAAAAACGTAATGGCAAAAACCCCACCGAGTGATTTTCAGGTTACCACTCTTGAAATTCTACTATTACCAAAACAAGCGGTTACAAGTAAAGGAATCCCAGTACCTTATACCAACCTACAGTTGAACCATTACTCCAATACTCAATTAGACTTGTTCTGTAGTGACAATTTCCCCTTTTGATGCACGGCTCCCAAGTACGTGACTAACCAATGCGCGGATCCCAGTACGCGACTTCAATCACCAACTAGAAAAGGTTATTAGCTACAAAGTTCTTCAATTCATCACAACGATGAAGATTAAGAAGATGCTTGGTCACAAAATCCTATGGTGCACATATATAGCAACTTCTTCACAAGAATGATGAACTAGGGCAAAACTTTGTCTCCGGTTACAAATTGCTTGAACAAACTTTACTCAACACGTGTGCAACTTATGTACCCTTTGACAATCCTTAAAATAATCTTTTTATATATCTAGGATTAGAAGAAAAGAAAACCTAAACACATAATCACATATTAGAGTCAAAACAGAACTGGAATTCAGTTTTTCATAAAGCTCAACAGATACCTGTCTGTCGAGATGCTGTCGAGCAGCTGTCAAGCCACGGGGCTAGAACAGCTTCTTAAGCTCGATGGATAGCTAGTTGTTGAGTTTTAATGAACAGCACTTCTTCAGCTTGAATCTTGGACAGACTTGCATGTCTTCAACACTTGATCTTTAAACACAGTTTCTTGACATATTAAACACATCCTAGATCTACCCAAATACAAGTAAAGTGCGTTTTGTCAAAGGATAAGTCAATTACATAAAATAGTGACATATGTTCCTAACAAATGAATCACATATGTCCTAACAAAAAGGTTTTTAATAGAAAATCAAATTCTTAACACTGTGCTTCCAGCTCTCGCAAGAATGTGAAGTGGCATATCACCTTTTGAGTTTTTCTGGGAAACAAGCCAGGGTGCGTGGTCAGCTATCAGCCGCACCATTTTTCTATTATTCACTACGCTAGCAGCCACTATATGCAGCAAAGTGTTCCCGGAGGGGCTTACTTGTTTAAAAATGGCATGTAAAGGTAGTTCCTTGTCCTTTGAAATCCGTTCAAGGGCATCAATGAAACCATCAACATTGCCTTTTGTTGCAGCTCTGTACAAATCAAGATCCATGAATCTATCTGTACTATTCTGCTCTTCCGAGGTTGACTGCAACGAACTTGTCGCCTGATTAATATTGGGATCATTTGTATGATCAGGTAAAGGACTATTTGGGTTGAATGTTGCCCTTAATTGCTTCATCCTGAGTATTCTCTCCTCTCTTATATTCCTTCTGTTTTGTCTCGCTACATCTATCTTAACATCTTCTGACACGAAACTGGTTTGAATGTGAGACACCCCAAACTCCTCGTCGCTGGAAGACATGATGAGAATAGCAAACACAGAAATGATTTTTTTTTTTTATAAGAAAAAAAAACAAACAAACAAATTATCAGTTCAAAAATACCAGCCCAAAAGGAAAAGAAATTTTTAGAGCTGGAGACTTGAAGAGGGAATTAAATTTTTCCTACCAATATATAATAATGAATAAAGAGGATTGATAGTTACACTACTACTTAATTAAGAGGCCTACTTTTTTGACCAATATATAAGACTTAATTAAGAGGCCTACTTTTTTGGCCAATTCCGCTGTGAGTGCTTGCAGAATTTTGCCAAATCCTGGCCAATTTTAAGTCTTTAGCTCCAAATTCAACACTCAATGACTCAATTGCATTTCTTTCTTACATACTGCGTAACGTCACTTACGTGAAACCTAGCCAATTCCAGTCACGAACTAATGTTACAAGACCTGGCAACGGGTTGGGTTCAAGTTCGGATCCAACACAAGTAAACTATGGGTCATCATATCTCATTTGTCTGGATCAAAACTACTCAAATTTCAAGCAATTTCCACTGTTAACTTTGGCAAATATTATTTTATCTTCCAAGTTTAAAATTAGTTATTTTAATCCACTAATCTTACTTCAAAATCATTTTATTCCTTTAAATTTAAAAATTGTCATTTCCATTGGTAAAAGTTTAACTAAAACAAAATTAGCAAACTAAGTCATTAAAGAACTAAAATGACTTTTTTGGCATAGTTATTGAACTAAAACAATCAACTTCAAAGTTCAAACTTAATCTATCTATCTATCTATATATATATAACCGAAACCTTTGAAACTCTCACAATTTTTCACATCAGCACAATATTTAAAATAAAAAATAAAACCAAAACCCAAAACCAAAAAAAAAAAAAAAAAAAGTCATAAACCCGACACTCAAAAAAATAAAGTTATATAACCAACTTCAAATTTAAATTAAGGACCTCTTTTTCAAAAGTAAATAAATAAATAAAGAACTAAAATGATTTTTTACAAAATTATTAAGTGTGATTTATATTTTGTTTCTTTTTTTTTCTTCTGTCCTTAATTTCTTCTTTGCATTTTATTCCTTTGCCCTTCAAGTTTCAAAAATGTTAGGTTCTAAATATTTAGATATAAATGTTTAGGTTCTAAATACTTTATGTTTTGGCAAACCGAGAACATAAACTTGTCTAGGAATAGAATTTAGGGTCTATGAAGTGTTTTAGACATTGCTCAAAGTGCTACAAGTCAAGATTTAAGAACGTACAAGTTGCAAAAAGAAGAATTGAAAAGCTAACTAGCTCAACCGATCGAAAAAAAGCTTAATCGATCGAGACATAGATCTGCAGAATTTTCATTCAGCCCAACAACCCGCAAAATGTTTAGGGTTTTAGTCCAAACCTACTAGGTATATAAGGAAAACCCTAAAGCACGTTTTTCAAGTCTTGGAGAGCTACTCTTTTAAGATCTATGAGGTTGTTGTACCTTCTATTCTTTCAAGCACTGACTAGAGATCACACTCATATTGCTAGAACCGATGGAGTAAAGTTGTAGTCAAGCTTCAGCTATCAAGCATACCGAAGATTAAAGACATAAGTTGGAGGTTCATGTTGGAGTAGATCCACATCAGAGAAATTTGAGAGGTTCAGAGCTCAATTTGGTAACTATAGTTAGATTTACTATGAATTGATATTTTGTTACTGTAAATCTCAATTTGATATAGTAGATTGTTCTCTTAGGATTGTTCCCCCTAGGTTTTTACCTTGAAACTAGTTTATTTCATTAGTTTTTCTAGGTTATCATATCTTATGTTATTTAGTTTTCTGCTGTGCATGATATGTGTAATGAATGTTTAACCTAGATCTACATAGTGTGCATTTGGCTCCAAATTAAAAAGTTAGCTTATTTTACTATTCAGTTTATTTTTGCTACTATTCATAGATCTTACTACACTTTTTGATACTATTCATGGGTTCCACTGTACTATTTTAGCTAACTTTTACCTTTAACTATAGTACTTTCAGCAAAAGTTTTCAGTTTTAGCAAAATAAGCAGATCCCAAATAGACCCATAATTGACCTAAGTAACAACTTGGCTATTAAATTAGGTTAAATAAACTATGTTTTCAAGGGTCTAAAAACTAACAAAGAAAATTCGTATTTTGAATATTTTGAAATCTTTGGTTGTCGAAAAGCCTAAGTTGGAAGGGGAGAGATTAGAGAGAAGACTCGAAAAGGGCCAATCAAAAGCTGTAGCGTAGCTAAGGAAAGCGAATAGAGTAAAATGATACCATTCCACTTACAATTCTATCCTGTTTATCCTACACCACCTAAATTGAGCCAAGAGCTTAGTAAAAACCCAACTTAATGTCCATCTCCAATTTGACATTTCTATTAGGAAGCTTTTAATGAGTGATTGAATCTTTTATCAAATAAGTTTTTTTTTTTTTTTTTGAAAGAGTTCTTGATGGTTTGTAGCTAGAGATCGCAGCTATTTATATTTGAAATGAATAATTTTATAACAAATTTAAATTACATTTAATGATGATAATGTACTAGGCTACTAGGTACAAATTGGGGAAACAAATATGAAATACCACTAAAAGTCAACTTACGACTAAATGGTTGTGCTTAGGTAATTGATTAGCTAATTATCATTATGATGACTAATTTAATACCTTCACTTTTCATGATCCATTAATTTAAATTTTTTTTAGAACACTATGTTAGGATGATAAGCATATAGAGAAGCACTACATCCACAACATCTTCACAACAAATCTTAAGTGAAAAGTTGTTATTGGTTTTAATTTGAACCAACCATTGAAATTAATTTTTTGCCTACTAATAACAACTTGCCACTTAAGATTTATTGTGAAAATGTTGTTGACTTAACATTTTTCTAAGTATATAACATCAGATACACCAAATATACACCTAAAAATGAATTTTTTTAGAAGGCTTAAAAAATGAAATTTACACATCATATATCACTGCTTCACATTATTATTTCTCCCTAAAAAATAAAGATAATAAAATGCTAAACTAGTAGTACTAATGAATAGACACCTTCACAAAATTATTTTTTAAAGGGTATAATTCATATTCTTTTTGCATTTCTGTGTATTACTTGTCTAATTGCACACAATAAGTATTTTTCATTAAATTTTGGTAAATTAGGGAAACTAATCCCTTTAAGTTTAGTCATACGTGTGAGGAAATCAAATTGGCTTTGATTGGTGGGTTAATTGCATGTTTCCTAATTCAAGTTTAATGCACTAAACATTCTCAAAAAAAAAAAAAAAAAAAAAAAAAGTTTAATGCACTAAAGTATGATATTTTGACTAAAATAAGTTGGGTCATTGATGCCATGAGATTCCTTTTTAAGGTTTAATTCAAATTTGAATTAGAAATAAAATATGGAAAGTAAAAAGATGTTTGAGTCTTAAATGAGGAGATTTGGTCAAGGTTTTAAATTGAAAATACTACATTTAATAGGAAATAAAAATTTAATTTAAATTTTTTTTTTTTTTGGTTTGAGAAAACGTGAAAAATAAAATAAAATAAAATAAAAGAAGAAGAAGAAGAAGAAGAATCAGGTGGGTCAAGTTAAACTCGAACCCAACCTGAAACCCGAAAAACACCTAAGTGCAGGGCTTGAACTCGACCCGAAAGTAGACCAGACCCGCCCAAAGCACTTCAGTTTAGGTCAGATTTGGCAGGTTTTCAAGTTGGGAGGGTTACATGTTCAACCTTACAACCTCCTACCTAGAAGAAAGACTTAGCTAGTTTCCTATAGTGCTCGTGCATGCTAATGCTATTGACAAAGTCTACAAGTCTTTGGCAACAAATCTGAAACACAATTGCATTCTTTCTTTCTTTTTTTATTTTATGCAAAGATTGAACTGATTTTATTCAATAAGTGAAATTGAAGTACAACAGAGGAGAAAAAAGGGCAAAGGAAGGTTTTTGCTATCTATAATCCGCTTGAACAATATTATGCACAAAGGGAGGAGAGACCCCATTCCAAAGTCCAAACCTCTGTGAGTTCACAGTACCCCTTCTTGCGAATTGGGCTAGTTCATGGGTAGCTCTATCGTAGTCCATTTTCAAATGCTTGACTTTTTGGCTTGTGAAGGATCTAAGCATGTTAAGAATACCTTGTTGTAGGTGGTCGAGACTACCCTCTGCAAAATTTTCACTGATACTTATGACAGTCGATAAAGCATCAGACTCTATGATGATCTGTGTTATCTTCATGTGTCAGGCAATTAAAATTTCAGCTTCTATGGCTAAAGCTTCAACTTCCATTACATAAAATTGGCCATGGAGGTATTTACAGCAGGTTGCAATGATAGTGTCAATATCGTATTTTGTCTATCTCTGATTAATGCGTTAAAACAATGATTCAAATATAAAAAAAAGAGTGAAAGTCATAATTTCAAAAGCCAAAAGTTGGAACATTGTGAAAAAATCCTATTTACCCTAATTAGATGATGGAACAAAAAACTAAAATCAAATTTGCCATTTCTAGCAAAATTTGACCTAATGCTGATCAAAACCCTAACCAAGAATGGTCAAAACGTTGAATTTTTTATCCGACCGAACAACCAAGCTAAAGTTTGGACCATCATGAAGATCATGAAATTCTCTTCAAAACGATAGTTCACAAGCCAAAATCCAAGATAAAACGAATGAAATATTAAGAAAATACCAAAATCTTAATTAAATGTATTATTATTCTCAGGTCAAAAAGAGCTGTTTTTTTTTTTTTTTTTTTTTTTTTTTGCATTTTGGTGCAAAAACCTGTACTAATTCAACCACAGTTGGAACGATCTGCTTGAACAAGATTGAATTATGATATGTCATCTACTTTCCATAAAAAGGGCTCAGCGATATCTACCACAAATTGGGAGAATGAAAATTTTCAAAAACAGTACTACTAAATTTCCTATACTACATCATCTCACTTCCAGACGCAATCTCTCAATGACCGTAACTCCAAATCCAGCAAGGAAAAAACCTAGGAAACTAGACATTCAGAACTTTCCAGGGACACCAAGTTTGAAGAAATTTGAGCTCAAGAAGGCCACCAAATAATAGCACAAAAAATTAGACTAGAAAGGGGGAAAAAAGACGAAAAAGAAAAGTTTGGGCATCAAGGCAAAATTTGGTGAGGTGTACACCTCACCCAGCTGCATATTGTCATGCGGTTGGGTAAGGGGTGTTGCATGCAACACCCCATCCCAAATTTTCCCCACCTATAAATATACCCCCACCCCCTCTTGAAAACACAAAAAATATGCATAAAATTCTCTCTTCTATCTCTCTCTCTCTTAGAAATCTCTCCAACCTTAGTTTCCTTCTTTTTCCCTAAGGGAACCCATCTCTAAACAAAAACTCCATTCCCTTTTTTCACCATTTCCATTCCTCTAAAATTCTTAGGTAAGCTTGGTAAGTTATGTAACAAAAATGCGTTAGCTTTATTTAAAGTTATACCCATTTTTTCCTTCTTTCCTGGTAAATACATCATTATATATATGAAATGCTCTTCATTTTTATTTGTTCATCTATTCTCTTGTTCTTTACATTTTGTTCTATATCTCTCTATTTATTGTTTCGATCTTTATATAAAACTTTCCCTATATTTGTAAAAACTTGTTTTCTACCATTTTTCTTTTGTTGTCTTCTCCCTTGAGAAAACAACTCAACACCTAAGATAAATCTTCATCTTCCTAACTAGAAAGTATGCGGAGGATTTTTCCTCGTGCACAACCAAGCTTCGAGGGAATATGGTGATTTACCACATATAGGTTTCTCTTAAATGGGCTCTCAACCTTGTTCCTAAGCACAATATGAGAATGCTTCCTAAAAAATGGTAGAAGTCTCTAAGACTCCCATCCCTCAACATGGAAAAGAACTCATAAACTTGGATGTGACAAGATTAGAGCTTATTTAGAAGAAATTTCTTAAAAATAATTTCTAATTAACCTGATAAGGGTAACTCTGAAAGATTGATAAAATCATTGACATGAAGCAAAGCTGACGGTCTTGACGAACCCAACAACCTTGCTTGAGCCTTTATAAACGACAACACCATAAAGCCTACGGTTCTAGCACGAGGCTGATGGGTGCGACACTTGAATAAGATGACCAGAATGCATAGACAGGATAAGAAGTTGACAAAAGGAAGCTAAAGGGGATAAATAAACCTTTGACAAGTCTGACATAGCCTTACTTGGCCTCTAACCATGAATATATAAGGAAACATCTTATACTTTACGACTAACTCTAATCGAGGGAATTCCTACAAGGAAAGGATCCCGCAAGATATGTGTAGTAATGAAAAACTTCCCTACAAGGAAAAGCCCTCTATGCCAAGGAACAAATGTCAACCCTACCTACTATAAAAACCCCCCAAAACCCTCACAATCCAAGGTGTAAATAATTTCCCCAACTCTGGCACTCTAGAGTTGTGAAGAAAGTTCTCTAACTTAACTTTCGGAGGGTCTTTGGCCGATACTACACCGATACTTTTTTAAAGTCTTCTTTTTCTTTGTTGTGCAGGTGTTGTCTTGAGCACATAAGGACTATGCGACTTACTGACGATTTTCAGCATCACCAGTTGGCGCCATCTGTGGGAAACGCTGACTTGTAAGCCATACAATCGCTTCCCAAACAAAGAGTTGCATGGTGCTTACTCGCTCAATGGTGACCACCAACAATGTTCAAGGAGATGAACCATGCACCACCACCCTTAAGAGACAGGTTCAAAATCTCGCCACTACCGTAGAACACCTCATCAAGCAAAACCATGATCTGGAGGAGCAGCTGCGCCAGAAGAACGTGGGGCTTAACACTAAGGAGAAGGACCAAAAAGGCACCAGCGCTAAGAGAAGGGACCAAGAGGGGCCGAAAGGTAGCAACGCTCTAAGCAGACCAGAGTGACAGGACACGAGCCTTCCATCCACCGCAGATACGGCTCCACCTCAAATGGTCGCGGAGATGCAGATGATGAAGGAACAGATGAACTTCATGATGAACGCCCTTAAAGGATGGGTGTCTAACGACCTCGATGACTTGGTCCATCGAACTAGCATCTGTCACTTCGTTCCCCCTTTCGTCAAAGTTCCATATGCCGCAGGTAAAGACCTACGACAGATCTAAGGACCCCCTAGATCACTTGGAGTCTCTCAAGACCCTAATGAACCTGCAAGGAGTGGCAGACGAGATCATGTGCAGAGCTTTCCCCACTACGCTAAAAGACCCTGCACGGGTTTGCTTCAACAGGTTGACGCCCAACTCCATTAGTACCTTTTAGGAGTTAAGCGCCTAGTTTGCCTCACACTTTATCGGGGGACATAGGTATAAGAAGTCCACTGCATGCCTGATGAGCATTAAGCAATAAGAGGATGAGATGCTGAGGTCCTACATAACCCACTTTAACAAAAAGGCCCTCTCAATCGGTGAAGTTCACAACAAGATACTCGTGGCCGCATTCACGAATGGGCTACGGAAGGGTAAGTTTCTATTTTTTTTTATATAAGAACAACCTAAAAACCATGTCGGATGTGAATTACAAGGCTACTAAGTACATGAACACTGAAGACGCGCTGCTAGCTCGAGAAGAGAAGCCCAAGAAGAGGGAAAGACAAGAGGACATACGATAGGATAAGGGGCGGAAGATGGCTAGGACCAGAGAACGGAGGGAGGACAGGCGCTCTAAGCCCCCTACAGGGAGATTCAGGAGCTTCACCCCACTGATTGCCCCGATTGACCAAGTCTTGATGCAAATTAAGGACGAATAAGTCCTGACATTTCCCGGCAAACTGAAAGGAGACCCCAATAAGAGGTCCAGAGACAAGTATTGTTGC
This sequence comes from Quercus lobata, assembly GCF_001633185.2. Lineage (NCBI taxonomy): Eukaryota > Viridiplantae > Streptophyta > Magnoliopsida > Fagales > Fagaceae > Quercus > Quercus lobata. Next base: position 38,440,702 of record NC_044911.1, read on the forward strand.
TTTCACCGTGACCACGGTCATGACACAATCGACTGCTACGATTTGAAGCAAGAAATAGAAGCTCTCATTAGGCAAGGAAAGTTACAAAGGATCGTCAGTAAGGAAAGAACGGACCCACCACAAGAGCAGGTTCCCCGACGAAAAAACGAATGTCCTAGGCCGCCCATAGGAGACATAAGGATGATTGTAAAAGGCACAGTGACCTCTAACTCGTCAAAAAAGGCCCGTAAAACTTACCTCAGGATGGTCTAGAACGTCCAGCTAATAGGCTTCATACCAAAGATGGTGCAAATTGACAACCCCATCATTGAATTTTCAGAGGAACATGCTCGACGTTTCCACCACTAACATGACGATGCACTTATCGTTAGCATACGGGTAGGAGACTACAACACACACTGGGTCCTGGTTGACAATGGAAGCTCTGCTAACATCCCCTACTACCCAGCATTCTAGCAAATGAGGATTGACAAGAAATGGCTGGTCCCGACCAACGCCCTCGCTCGTTAGGTTCAAGGGGACAAAAATATCCCCCCTTGGCGTAGTCACGTTGCTCGTAACGGTTGGTGATTATCCTCAGCAAATCACTAAGGATGTTACATTCCTTGTTGTCAACTGCTCATCCACATACAATGCCATCCTAAGACGACTTACCCTCAACTCGTGGAAGGCGGTAACTTCAACCTACCACTTGATGATCAAAATCCCCACCGAGTACGAAGTGGGAAAAGTACTTAGAAACCAAGTAGCTGCACACGAGTGCTACATAGCAATGTTGGAAATGGATGATCATCTACAGATAATGAACATAGAAGAGCAAGGGATGGTGGCAGAACCTGTTGAAGGACTTGAAGAGATACTTCTCGACAACTCCAAACCAAATCGAACAATTAAGATCAACACCCTCGTTAGCCCAACAGTCCGCCAAGCACTCAAGACTTTTCTCAAAAAGAACCTGGACATCTTCGCTTGGAGCCATGAAGATATGCCCGAGATTGATCCGGGAATCATGGTCCACAGGTTGAACGTGTCGCCCACTTTTCCACCTATCCGTTAGAAGAAGCAAGTGTTCACCCAAGAATGAGACCGAGCTATAGTGGAAAGAAGTCAGTAAGTTGCAAGAGGTAGACTTCATCCGAGAAGTTTACTATCCCGACTGGCTGGCATACTTGGTAATGGTCAAGAAAGCCAATGGGAAGTAGAGAATGTGCGTAGACTTCACAAATCTGAACACGGCATGCCCCAAAGATAGCTACCCTCTCCCACAGGTTGACGTCTTAGTAGACTCTATAGCCCAACACTAATTTCTGAGTTTCATGGATGCTTTTTCTGGTTACAACAAGATAAAACTGGATGAAGCTAACCAAGAGAAGACTTCGTTTGTCACCAGCCAAGGCCTCTTTTGCTAAAAAGTAATGTCGTTTGGCCTAAAGAACACAGGTGTGACATACTAGAGGCTCATGAATAAGATGTTTACACATCAGATCAGAAGAAATGTCTAGGTCTACGTTGATGCTAGTAAAAAGCCAAAAGGAGGATGACCATTTGGACGATCTCAGGGAAACCTTTGACACCCTCTGATCTTACAACATGAAGCTTAACCCGAGCAAGTGTGCGTTCGAGGTGATGACTGGAAAATTTTTAGGGTTCATAGTGTCTCAAAGAGGTATCAAAGCCAACCCAGATAAGATCTAGGCCATAATAGAAATGACACCACCAAGGAATATGAAAGAAGTCCAGAGCCTCAAAGGCAAGGTAGCCGCGCTTAATAGGTTCGTGTTAAGGGCAACGAACAAGTGTCTACCTTTCTTCCACATGCTGAAGAAGTCTTTTGAGTGGACGGCTGAGTGTCAACAAGCATTCGAGGATCTGAAGGCCTACTTCTCTTTCCCACCATTGCTAAGTCCCTCTAAACCAGAAGAAGAATTGTTCCTTTACCTAGCCATATCCCCAGCTGTTATTAGTGCAACCTTGGTTAGAGAAGAAGACAAGATGCAAAAGCTTGTGTACTACACCAGCTAGCATTCCATGGTGTGAAGGAGAGGTACCCACCGATGGAGAAGCTCGCCTTTGCTTTGGTTACAACGGCCCGCAAGCTCAAGCTGTATTTTCAGGCCCACACAGTGATTCTCCTGACTCACAAGCCCCTAGGACGAGCAATAAGTAATCCTGAAGCCGCCAGACGAATGGCACTTTGGGCAACAGAATTGAGAAAATTCGACATACAGTACCGCTTGCATACTGCCATTAAGGGGCAGGTGGTCGCTGACTTTATTGCTGAATATGAAGGGCCAGGGGGCAAAAGAGCATCCTCATTGGAGTATCCACACAGACAGATCATCCAATAAACAAGAAAGAGGAGCGGGTATTGTACTTTGTTCTCCAAAAGGGGATGAAATTGAATGCATAGTTTGTCTCGACTTCCCTACGACCAACAACAAAGCGGAGTACGAAACTCTAGTAGCAGGATTAGATCTCGCTAAAGTAGTGGGGGCCACAAGTGTGGTTGTTCATTGCGACTTGCAGATCATCACGAACCAAGTGAATAGCGACTACAAATGTAAGGGTGAAAGGATGAAGAAGTACCTGGAGCAAGTAAAGAAAAAGGCAGACGACCTACAGGCCAAGATTATTCAAATCCCAAGAGGAGAGAACGAGCGAGCCTACCGTTTTGCTAAGTCCGCATCAGCAGAACACATGATCATCCCTGGCAAGGTATTTTCCTTTATTCAGTTTTTGCCATTGATAGATGTCATTGATGTGCAGGAGATAGGTTCCAAAAGCAACTGGACCACACCTTTAGTCTCATACTTGAAAGACGGCACACTACTTGACAGTAGGGAGGCTACAAGGAAGCTAAAGGTCCAAGTAGCACGATTTGTCCTGATAAAGGACATCTTATACAAAAGAGGCTTCTCTTGCATGCTCCTAAGATGTTTAAGCCCCGAAGAAGCGGACTATGTCATGAGAGAAGTCCATGAAGGGATTTGCGGGAACCATTCGTGGTCGCGGTCATTGGTATACAAACTAATTCGAGTGGTATACTATTGGCCTACTATGCAAAAGGATGCCTAGGCATATGTCAAAGCCTGCGACAAATGTCAAAGGTTCAACAATGTCATCAGACAACCGACAGAAGAGCTCACCCCAATGACAGCCCCATGGCCTTTCACTCAATAGGGACTAGACATCATGGGCCCATTCTCCATAGCAATACGACAACTGAAGTTCCTTATAGTCGACATAGACTATTTCACCAAATGGGTAGAAGCTGAAGCCTTAGCCGCCATAACAAAGAAGAACATGAGAAGTTTTTTCTAGAGGAATATCGTTTGTAGATATGGGATCCCTAGGGTCTTGGTTTCAGATAACGGGAAACAGTTCGACAATGACTCCTTTAGGGATTTTTGCTCACAATTGGGAATCAAGAACCATTACTCCTCCCCTACCCACCCACAAGCCAATGGACAGGTTGAGGTCACAAACTAATCCTTGCTTAAAATCATCAAGACTTGGCTTTAAAGGGAAAAGGGTATATGCCCAGAGGAGCTGCTAAGCGTACTATGGGCATATAAAACAACAGCCAGAACACCTATAGGGGAGACATTGTTCCAACTAGCATACGAGAGCGAGGCAGTTATCCTAGTTGAGGTCGAACTCACAAGTTATAGGGTGGACAATCATGATGAAAGGAGAAACGACGAGGCCATGTGTCTACAACTTGACCTAGTGGATGAAGTTAAGGCGACAGTTGAACAAAGGCTCGCGCGATACTAGGACCGCATGGCCAAGCACTACAACTCTAAAGTCAGACACAAAGAATTCAAGGTTGGAGACCTTATCTTAAGGAAGGTGACGGGTGCCACTAAAAATCCCACCCAAGGAAAGCTCAGTCCTAACTGGGAGGGATCCTATAGAATCACTACATGGCAAAGGAAAGGCACCTACCACCTAGAGACGCTAGATGGACAAAAGTTGCACCATCCATGGAACACCGAGCATCTCAGGAAATATTACCAGTAGATGACAGCAGGAGGAGCGACACTCCTCATTTCCATTTTATTTCTTTTAGTTAAATTTTGCTTACAATACTTTCTAAGCCCAAAGGGCAGGGTTTTTTTTATCCATTTTAAGAATAATTTTTACTTATGCACGCCTTTATCATAATAAGAAGAGTTATTCAAATATGACCTACGTATATATTTATCTCTACAAAGCTACTTTTGTAAGACCACAAAGTGAACAAGTTCATCTCATGAGGATGCCTTGAAATTATAAAGTCCACAAATGGATGAGTACATTATTAAGTCCACAAGTGGACAAGGTTATTACAAAATCCACAATGTGTATAAATTAAAATTATGGAGTCCACACAAGTAGACGAGTTCATTACTAAGTCTACAAATGGACAAGTTTATTACAAAGTCCAAAATGTGGACGAATTGAGATTATAAGTCCACAAGTGGACAAATTCATTA